>NC_051156.1:12699600-13299600 GCF_013339745.2 Dermacentor silvarum | reverse complement strand
ATGTAGCGATGCAGGCAGTGGCGCACCGACGGAGGGGGG
Organism: Dermacentor silvarum; assembly: GCF_013339745.2. Taxonomy (NCBI): domain Eukaryota; kingdom Metazoa; phylum Arthropoda; class Arachnida; order Ixodida; family Ixodidae; genus Dermacentor; species Dermacentor silvarum. The sequence goes on along the minus strand of NC_051156.1, from coordinate 13,299,561 downwards.
TTTCGGGGGTTGTAACCCCCCCCCCCCCTGAGGACGACTTAACCCCCCTCTTTTGTTTAACCCCTTTTCTTTCCTTGCGCATTTGAGTACTGCAACTAAGATGTAAGACGCGCAATCGTCTGCACACTTATAAAAAGCGCACTTTTTGACAATTTCCCGTGAATAAATAAAAATTAGTGCTATTTAGATGGTATTGGCAAACTGTCAACCCCCCCCCCCCCCCCCCCTGGCAGAGATCCTGGGTACGCTACTGGATGCAGGTACATTGGATGCATGAGTAGCTGGCAATAAATACAGTAGAAAGGGAGAAAGAAGTAAAAGATGATGATGACCGTGGTCGTATTGGTGGCCTTCGCTTCTTTCAGCGAGGCGCCACTCAGCAAAGGGCGAACTTCTCCGGATTCGGCCAGTGACTATGCTCAAATCCGAGAATGCTGCTCTGACCAGGGCAGAAGTATGTCGTTGCTGGAATCCGTGGATCCACGGTGGCGGATGTCGAACGTTCTTTACGCCACAGGCTTCTGTAGTACGTGAGCTTAGAAGCAGGCCACTGGCCCCTAAATCACTATATCCAAGAGATAATACAAAAAATGTTGACATGAGAAGCTATAGCCACCACTGCACGGGGTAGGGCTAGAAAAAATCTAGAGAAATTGCAGCATTGTGCACCACTTGAGTTCTTTCTCACTGCTGGTTTCGCATAAAAGCCGCAAACTCCGTAGGCACATATAAATGTCAAACATTACACCAGCGGAAGTACGAGGCATACGTCGTGTGTACGGGAAAACGTGCGACACCAGGCCAACCTCTGTAAGCCATGCGGTCAGCGTAATATCGTCAAGAATTGCACTGTGGCAGAAAGCTCCGCTAATTAGAATGGGCAATCAGCGCTGAAAACGACGGCCACGGTGCTTTTTAGTATGTGTTGCTCTTAATAAACTTCAGTTGTTAAACAGCACTCGTATGTGTCCTCTTCGCGTTTGTGTCGTTTCTGCGCTGACTTCAAGTACGTATCTTCACGAAGCACATTTTGCAAACTGGGTGCATTAACAAACATCCACAACGGGTGCTTATCAATGGCGATGGTGCTCTCTAGAGTCCTAAGGTCAGACAAATGCGTATTTTTAACGTGCATGTGTGTCATCCCCCTTTGACAAATGGGCATGAATTAGCGGCTTAAGAGAGGTTCACCGGAGCCTAAGCCAAGCCGTAAATGTTTGTTTTGGCCGCTTTTGTAGGAGATACCCATCACTGGTTTTCTTAGGTAAAGATGTTCTTTCTCGCGTCTCCCTCAGCTTTCTATTCGCTGTCTTACCGCTAGTAGTTGCTTGTCACGACAATAGCGGTCGCATGCAATTATCCTCATTGTTCCTCGCGGTCGGTCGCGTCGAGGTAGGGGTAGCTGCTGCTGTTGCCAACGAAAAGGTGGCTAGCTCTAGTTCATCTGCTAAATTTGTTATCTTTCTCATAAGCGTTTATAAAGTTCTCAGATTAACATCCTTATTGTGGCCTATGCATTACACATTTTAGCTTTGCATGAACTAGTATCGAATCAGTACTATATATCTACCTTGCCACTCCAATCCACTACATTTTCAGGCTTAGAGTGGCGCCTGATACGGGCAAAAAAAATTGCCGAGAGCCAGTGGGGCTATACTTGTCCAGCTGTAACCAAATTAGGAAGGCCCACTAAGCTTAAGCAAAGGCACTCCCTCACCAGAACAGGAATTGGCCTCCCTGGTGCAGTATTCGGCCACTACATCCCTCATGACCCCTATTGAAGGCGCAAGTTGTAATCAGCTAGCGCAAGACAGGGGTGATTTGAGATCGCTGGCAGAGGCCTTCGTCCTGCAGTGGACATAAAATATAGGCTGCTGCTGCTGATGATGATGATGATCTGCCTTGACTGTAATAATTGTAGTATGTGTAATATGTTTCTATCGTGCATCTTTAGCACGATGTTTGCAACAGCACTCCTTTGCAATTCATGCCACCAAATAGGAGTGTCACACAAATAAACACAGATTTTCACTGCGTTATTTGCATGCACAAGCTACATGTCTGTGGATAGTCCTAAGATGAGGGCCGCTATTTTAAAAGCACAAATTCTCAAGATTGAGATCGCAGAACAATATTTTTCTTTGTTTTGCGAGCACACCAAACAAGTACCAAGCATAGCAAGCATACCAAACAAGTACCGAACACTTTAGATAGGTTTTAAAGGCAGTGAAGTAATAAATTACAGACCAGCATGCATATATATATAAATATTCCAGGGTTCTCGTGCAGAAAACGCGAGTGTATTGTTAGACCATGTGACATCAAAAGTCGACCCACATCAGCAGAGAGAATCAAAGAAACAGGTACGATTCCAATTGGCATCATGTCAATAATGGTCATTACCATTTCGCGGGAAAATTACATATCTGAAATACTGGTATACTGAAAGTGTTTGTCATACCACATTCCTCTGCATGATTTCGCTACTGATAATGTTGTGAGGACAAGAAATGCGGGGGCTTTCGCCTGTTTTTATTTTTATTAAGTTTGACCGTAATCACTTCTCATGCGTGCTGCGTTATTTCCGAGTGTTTCTACATTTTTTGTAGAACGAGAACCAACTTGCCGTATAAGTGAATGGCCTACCCGCTACTGCCCTTATTGACACCGGTGCACATATTTGTATCATGAGCGCTGGTCTCCGTGAACGCTTACACAAACTGATAACACCTCCAGAGTCCCGCGCTGTGCGAGTCGCTGACGGTGGAACCAAGGTCGATCCACATAGGTCGCGAAGCTTCGGGCGAAAAGCGGTTTAGAACCAATTGTCACCGACATCACCAAGGGTGGTTATGGGAGCAGCGATTGGAGCGCAACTATGTTTGGAGGGAATAAACACTGGGAAAGAGAAAAGCGTTTTTAAATTAAAGGGAGACGCAGTTAGACTCATTCAACGAAAATAAAATTCCTAATTCATTTTATATACGCATGGCGAGAAAAGATACAACTGTATTTTACTTGATCATTGTGAATAAATACCTTTTTTCAGGGCCCGCCGTCAGAGCGCCCATCGATAGCGGTGGGCGTTGACGCCGCTATCACTTGCAATGCCGTGCAACTCTTGGAGTTCGTGGAAGGCGCGCTCGTAAAGTTCACCTGTTAGAATACGCCCCACTCACATGTTGCGTTGTTTTGCATGTCGACGTTTGTCTGAATTAGGTGACGCGGGTAGTTTTATTGTTTCTTAACTTGTGCAGTCAAAAGTAGTGAGTTGCGACCGTTAGATACTTATTTACTTTAGTTGTTTTCGTGCAACAGCGCTGGCCGACGGGCTTGGCGTCCGACGAAAGGACGAGCACTCTACGCAATTGCCCAAAGCGTTCGTCGGCCTCCAAAGAAAGTATGTTCTGTGCAGCGATGCGATTTCGACACCCGTACGGCTGATCTTTTCCGGCATCGCTTTTCGCGCTGAAAACTCGGAACGCGCATAAGTCGAATGGCGGGGCATTTAAATATATAGCTCTAATGGCAGGTCTCCGGAAACAAATTTCGCGCCTATGAGAACTAAATGACGTCACTTATGTTTTTGACAAATATGACGTCAAATTATATTTTTCTTCCGCCGGAAGTGTTCCCTCCTCACACAGATGGCGCTAAGCCCCATGAACCGTCGATAAGCAACCATGTTTTGAACGTATGGGCTTCTATGGAAGCTTCGCTACTAGATGTATTTACCTTGGCGGAACTCCGGCCGTGCTTGGAATGTGCACCGCACGCGTGAGCGTCGCTGGCCGCCACACTTCCGTGTTGTTTCATGTTCTTCGCCACTGCCCTCATGACGTAATCCTTGGAATCGATTTCTTGACTGACCACTCCGCTGTAATTGACTGCTCGGTCGGTGTCGTTGAACTTGACTTTCCCGCTTCACTAGACGCTCCTGACGTAGTCCAGAGCCAGCTCTCTTGTGCCGAGTTTGTTCGTTTGCCACCCCAAGCACTCACCTGTATTGTCGCTGTACCTTGCCCCAGTGTACCGGATGGTGACTATGTTGTTACTCCGTCTACCAGTATCCTTTCGCCGCACAACATTTCCTTTCCCCACACTGTTGTGACTGTTGCGACAAACCAGACTTGCCTGCCCCTCTTGAACTTTGTACTCTGTCCTCAAGTTCTTCCCGAAGGCATAGTTTTGGCCACACTGTCACCATCAGATGAGTGCCAGATTTCATCGCTGTCACCTGATCCTACGTCAGCAATTTTGTCCGCCGACGCGCCCACTTCTCCGTCGGTACAGAGCGCTATCACAAAGATGATTTCCCCGGACCTTCTGCCCTCCCAAGTAGACGACCTCCGTCATTTTACCGTCACATACTCCGACATCTTCGACTTTGACGGCCGTTCCATAGGTCAAACCTCTCTCATCAAACATAGAATACATACTGGCGATACGCCTCCGATTCACCGGCGACCTTATCGCGTGTCACCATCCGAGTGCCAAGTTATTCAACAAGAGGTTGACAAGATGCTTTCAAAAGGCATTATTGAGCCGTCCGCGAGCCCATGGGCTTCCCCTGTTGTCTTAGTTAAAATGAAAGACAAAAGTTGGCGATTTTGTGTTGATTATCGACATCTCATCAAGATCACCAAGAAGGATGTATATCCTCTTCCACGAATTGATGACGCTCTAGATTGCCTTCACGGCGAGACCTATTTTTCATCTATCGACCTGCGCTCTGGTTACTGCCAGATCTCCTTGAACGACAGGGACCGTGAAAAGACAGCATTAGGACGACAGAAAAGAAGTGAAATTGTACGCTGGAATGATAAGCGGCAACGGAGCCAGCAGTGAAAGAAGACAACGACACGGGAGCTCTGGCACGAGCGCGTTCCGGGCACGAGCAGGAGCCCAAGCCGAGAGGCGCCGACCCACCGTTAGTAGAGGTAATCTAGTAACGTTGCGCCAACCAGCCAGCTGCGGAAGAAGACGACGACGCTCGAGCCAATGCTGATGATGATAGTTTTCGCCCCACACCAACCTCGACACAAGTGAGCCTATAAAGCTTCGTTTAAAATAGGTTGTCAGTGCCTTTAAAAGCAATGCGTACCTTTGGGGCGCTTACTATTACTGCTATTGCCAGCCTTTCCACGTCCTTACTGCCATAATGTAAACACGTGTTTCACCCTAGCAGCACACCCGTTACAGTTCTGCTCGCAGTCGTCTACACAATCCAAGACGCCTACATTGGCGGTGGTAAGCTACCTCGGCCACACCTTCCCAACGTCATTAGTAGCAGAAGCAGGAACGTACGATTATATCTTGCGTGCTTGTAATTTGATACAACAGCACAACGCAAGCTATCTTTGTGTTACGGCGCGGCAAAGGTGCCTTTGTCGCGGCTAACCTCGTTCTTGATATTTAACTAAGCAACGCCTAACCCGGAGCTTTATCTAACAGCTCACAAGCGCGATCAAGTTCAAGGAGAAAGTCATGTGTCGCTGGCTGGACTCTTGTCACGTAGGGCCCGCGTGGCTGGTGTAAGTCACTCTGTTCTCACGGTAAAGCGATCAGTACGCGCATAAGGGGGCCGCCGATTTAATGGTGCCTACGTGACTCAGTCGTGTCATAAGGCCGCGTACGTGAGCAAGATATAGCGCGCAGTGTGCCAAGTGCGGCATTATTAGATTGTTGTAGCGAGTCAAGTCGCGTTTCGAAACGTGACGTGAAACAAAAGATTTCGGAATGCTAGAAATTGCCGCGCACACTTTTGTCTTTCGACTCTGCGCGGCCTGGGAAATGTCGTGTTCCTTCGACGTTGTGCAACGTTTTCATTTCCAAGTTATGCGGGCTTTATCGCGATAAGATCACTTTCCCTTGTCCTAGAGCGTGAGTTCAAGGTTTCCTAGCTGTTTGTTTCACTATCAAAACACGGCACTATAATGAATTGCGACGAAAGCTCAACAATTAAACCATTTAAATAATGGGTTAAATTCACCTTTCCAACCTGTTACATGAAAACGCATATGTGCTATCGTTTCTCATTCACTGTGCTAACTTGCTAATGGCCATATGGGTGCTAGTTCTGGATACCCAGGAACGTTATTCAGAGAAATCTATGACTATTGGACATTTTTTTAGAATACTGCAACTTGTAACTACCGTTCAATTAAAAGCCTGTCCTACGGGGAGCTTAGGCTCGTTCATTCGCAGTTTCTCAATTATTGAAGATACATGAATCCGTATAGCTGTTTCATGCATATTAGAAGATCCTCTGTATTTTGATATGATACGATTTGTAAAATCAGAATCTTAATCTGATTGTTCCAGTGCAATACATACATAAAGCAAAGACCGTTTTTAATCAATTTTATTATGCACCTAGAGTGCTAACCTAGAAATAAATTTGTGTTTCTTCATTAAATATATTATCGCGCATTGTCGATGTGCACTGGATATCTAGCCCCTAAAGTAACCTATGTGAAGAGGCAAGACCACGCTATCTGTCACCGGCAACTATTGAAGAATGTGTATCTTCAAAAGAAGCAGCTAATATATTACCGAGTAAAATGATGGTGTTTGCAACAGTTTTACCAATGCTGCTTATGGACGCAAGCTTGAGTGTGCTCAAGAAAACAAAAAATATCTGCCGTAGACGACAGTCCACCTTACTTTGCCTCACGCTATGAATTTAGTATTTAGCGTTACCTTAGAAAATGTTTACTGTTGTTACAGAAGCAACACAGCAGCGTTTCCTTCTAGTTTGGTCTGTCATTCTACTAAAACTGCCTTTCAAATCAAGGATCGAAAAACTTACCTCCAGTGGCAATTTATTCTTGCATGAAATATTAAGGTCATTAGGATGAAGCTGTTTCGAACCATTTCATTTGTGGCTACCACGACCTTTGGAAGGGTGGCGGGCCGGGATAGTTGGCTTTTCCAAACTTAACCATGTGTGTTACAGTGTTACAAATATGTACCTCTTCTTGGGCGTGTTTAAAAAGCCCATAATAAAAACACTGTTCAAATTGGTGTCATTTGTACTAATGCGGCCATCCACCGAAGTATTCAGAAAGCTTCACTTTGTTTTTACTCTATTCTGACAAGTGGCGTGGACAGCCAATTTGTTTCTGCAAACATCTTGATTACGATTCGGTACCTGCTGTTGTGGTGTGAATAAAAAACAAGTAATTCAAAGGCTGCTTTAACATGCCACGTAAGTATCTTCTTTGACCGGTTTATTAAATGAAATCTAGTGGTTCATTTGCTGTTCACTGTTTTCAATAAACTTTTATCGGGCTTGCTTTTGGCTGCCGTTGTTAGGGCTAAACGGACGGATATCGCACCGGTCCAGCCGCACAAGTCACCCATTTGTATTTTTCCAGTGAAGCTGTAAATGGCTAGGGCATGTCCGCTAGAAAAACTGTCATCATTATCAGCAATGGCTCGAGCGTAGTCGTCTTCTTCCACAGCTCGTTTGCGCCCCTCAGCACAACCGCGCAAACGCGCTCGTGCCGCTGCTCGCGCGTTTGTCGTCGTCGTCTTTTCCACAGCTGGCTCCGTTCCACATCTGCTCGAACGTATTTCCCCGTATAGTATGTGCGCGCATGCGCGCAATGTCAAACGTTCGAGGAGATTAAATTGCGGTCGCATTTTAACGCCACAGCGGCCCCTGTCGCAGAAAATCTGGCGTCGGCGTCGGTGCCAGCGCCAGCTTCGGCGTAAGCATCGGTGTTCGTGGCATCCACGGCGGAGAAATTCATCCCGAACCACCCCGACCGCACAGTCCCCCCAGCATGGCGCAAGGGCTTAGTGAACGAAAATTGAATTTCTCAAACTAATTAAAATACATCAGAAAAATCATTAAAGTACGACTTAACTATAACCTACAGACACGATAGCGTCGGATTGCAGCTTTAATGTACGAGAAAACATAATTCTGTTACGAGGACACTCAAATACAAACCACTTTTCCAGCCTTTCTACCATAACCACAGCGGCGCGCTCGGGTAGGTTACTTGCGAAAACCCCATCTATATAAGGCGCTCGCTTCCTCGGCAGTGTAAAACGGTAGCGGGGCCCAGAGGCGAAAAAAGAAAGCTGCATTTTCTGGGAAGCCTGACAAGCATTCAGGGATCTTTAAATGCTATCACGTTCCACTCTTAAAGGCGAAGCTTAAGCGTCCTCCAAATCTTTTGCTCCGCCTTCGCCATGGTACGGCCGCGAGTGGTTTGTACGCCCGCAGAACAGCGATTTTACGAAGAACGAAGCCAAGAGCAGCGGCTTGAATGTGATCGTCGGCGTCGCGCTGCCCACTCACCGTCGCGAGAAAAAGAACGTGCCCGCGACGCGGCGCGCAGGAGACGGCGCAGAGCCGTTGATGCTGGCCACAACGAAGGCGCGCGATTGTTCGACGGTGCCTACGCGAGGTTCAAGGGAGACTTTCTCGACCATAACTTTGCATCGGGTTGTAGATCTTGTGATGATCAGCTGTGATTCAACAAAGACCTCTCCGAAATCAACGGGATACGGTCGGAAGAGCGATGGCACAAGGCGGTGGACGCGTTGACTCGGTGCTTTTCCGGCGAGGAGATCGTTGCGAGGTTTCGAGCGTGCAGTACGTGCAAGGACGCTCTCGTAAAGGTTAACGTGCTTGGTTTCAGCTCTACGAAAGGGTACGTGCATTCTGCCTTACCTCCGCACTTGCGCAAGCTTAACACCGTCGAGGAGAGGCTGATTGCGCCGCGCCTTCCGTTCATTCACTCACGCACGGCAGTGGACAATTTAGCTTCAAAGGGCAAGTGGTCAACATACAAATCGATGTGCAGAAGACCGTGCATCGTTTGCCACTCGAGATAGCCGACGACACCGTCATTGAGGTCTCTATCAAACGTCGCCTCCTGTCGAAGCCGACATACAAGAGGGAACTGGTTAAGAAGTCCAACGTGAAAGCGTGGTAGGCCTTTTTGCACGACACGCCCCTGTACAGACACTACCGCGTTAGTGTAGATTATGAAAGGTTGGACGCGATCCCGGCCACGACGATGACGGAAAAGACGAAGGCGACCAAAAGAAGGAAACCGAGATGACTGCGCAGGTCCAGACCACAAGAACTAGAAAGCGCAGCTTGCTGTGCCGACGTGTGCGCCGTAAGGACCGCTGACGGGAGGCTCGTTGCCACCATGTACGTTCGACCTGCCTCTTCCAAGCGCGACGTAGAGGACTTTATGAACGACCACTTTGGATGGCTGCTCGATCCGGCCGACGACGATCAAACTCCAGTCGTCGTCGTTGGTGGCCTCAACGTGAACGCATCGCGGCCAGATGATAATTGGCTGCCCTCGTTTATGCTTGAACGGTTAGGGCTACAGTGCTACACCGATCCCGAGGTGCCAACGACCATGAGGCGCTCGTAAACCTGTCCATCGTCGTCGCCAAAGCCTTGGCCGTCTACCATAGCGACCGCAAAACAACTTGTGTGAAAAATAAACTGTGTGAAAAAAAACTTGTGTGAAAAAAACTTGTGTGAAAAAATAAACGACACCAAAGAATTTATGTATGTCTGTGTTGCACATTCAGATATACCATCTATACAGCTTCAGTGGTCATCCACCTTCACGAAGTGGAATGGCTTATGAATTGTTTCTCAAAGCGGAGGTTTTCTTTCCCAAAAGCAACATAGCTCGCAAGTCACTCCCGGACTGATTTACCTGCTTGGCGACTGTAGTTGCGAAGTCGTGCTGGCCGGTATATCCACAGGTCGCTGGTCACCTTCTCATCTGCACGTCTTTACCGGTGGGAAAGAAAAATAGTGTGAGCCGATAGCTTTAGGAGCTACAGATTCTAATAAGCATAACTAAACATATTACAGGCCACAGCCTCATACAGGAGGAGAGTATTGCCCTCTTATTAGAATTGCCTGACAACCCAGAACTGAGTGAAGACGACGGAGACAGCACAAGCGATGAGCAGTTCGTCCAGAAGCTAACGCGTGCGGGTGAGGCCAATGATGGGAACCCTTCTGATAGCACTGCGGCTTCGAAACGGAAGCGTTCGTACTCGCGAAAAACACCAGGGAGAAAGAAAAGGATGCGTAAGTTGGCCAATAGCGATCTTTCGGATGAAGACGACGACGCTCCGCCAGAAAGCTGGTTTCCTAAATATATGGAACCCATTGTTCTGCTCTGAAGCTCCTTTGATCTCAAAAAAAGTCATTCTGCTTGTACTTCGCTGAAGAATTTCTTGACGTTCTTGTCACAGAGACGAACAAGTATGCTACGCTAAAGCATCAGCCGGGCTGGCGTAACGTTTCTGAGCAGGAGCTTGAAGCCTTCGTAGGGATGCTTATTTGGATGAGTGTAAGTCTGCTCATCAATATATGCACTGATATTGGAGTAGCAACAAATTTTTTTATGTGGAAGAAATAAGTAAAGTGATGACTTTTAAGCGGTTTCAAGGAATTCTCAACTGTCTTCACATTACTGACCTTTCAGAGCTGAAGAAAAGGAGCCAGGAAGGCTTTGGTCGACTCGGAAATGTCCGTCCTCTTGTCGATGCTTTGAACAAATGTTTCAAACGGCATTACACCCCTTCATGTCACCCAGCAGTATATATAAGAGCATAATACCGTTCAAAAGATGGTTTTCGTTGAAACAATACATGCCAATTAAACCCATAAAACGCGGATACAAGGTGTGGTGTCAGGCCGATTCCGCAACAAGCTACCTTCTATAGTTGAGATTTACAAAGGAAATGGCAATAACCGGCCCGTTGATCTAACCATAGGAGAGCATGTCGTCTTGTCGCTCTCCGAAGATACCCAAGAGTGTTCTCATTTATGTGTTTACAGTTTTTTTACAACGACGCTACTTCTTGAATCACTTTCGGATAAGGGCATTCTTGCAGCGGGCCCTGAGCGCGTCAGCTGCAAGGATTTGCCGCAGATGATAAAGAGTGGCAACAAGCTCAAGAAAGGAGAGAGAGAAAGAGAAAGGCATAGAATAGACAGGGAGGTTAACCCGAGATTATCTCCAGTTGGCTACTCTGTACTGGGAGAGGGGCAGAGGGGTGCGATAGGTGAGAGAAAAATAATACGAAAAGAAAAAAAAACGCACACACGCAATACAGAACTGTTTCTGTGGGCGCTGTCACTCAGTCTGTGAAGGCGTTATATAGTGTTACACTGTGTCGACGCCCCATTGATACTTTCTACGTGACAGTGTACAGTCACAATTTGTCAGGAAGTCCGGTGCCTTTTTAATATCGCAACAGTGTCATCATAGCGGCTCGCGCTGATGTAGGACAGTTTAGCGGCTAGCGCTAATGTAGGACAGTTTCTAAGAATGTTGTTTTTTGTTAGTGGGAGCTTGTCCAGATGGTCTAGCATGGCTGAGAAGGCTGCTCCTTGCGGGTTGAAACGAGGGCACTCGTAAAGAAGGTGTGCCATTGTTTCCCTTCACAAAGTGTTCTATTGGTAATTCCGATCAAAAAGGAGCACATACTTGTGAATGCCTCTCGAAGCCATAGACTGACTAGAAGGGTGCATTCATATCGAACGACATACGAAGCTCCAAATTAGGGTCCAGGGTATGAAGCCATACACTCATGAAATCGGATGAATTCAACTGAACCAAAGTTAGGCTATGCGCAAGCGCGGAAAGCTTTTTTTGCTGCGTCGGCGCTTGAAAGAGGAATGGCAACGCAGCTGACGCCGTCATGGGCAGATCGGGCAGCTGCATCCACTTGATTATTACCACGTATGCCACAGTGACTTGGCAACCACTGATATATTATATCGTGTCCTTCGTCAACTACTCGATGGTGGACTTGTATGACCACTGCGACGCGCTGCTCATGTGATCCATGGCGCAGTGCTGAAAGTAAACTCTGGAAGGCTGCCTTGGAATCACCGAAGATTGGCTATGGCTGGGGTGGTTCCTTCTGAATGAAATGAAGAACCGCACGGATCACTACCAGTACAGTAGCTGTCGATAATGATTTGTGTGACGTCTTAACTGTGCTTTGACGGATCTTGTTGGGATCACCAGAGAGGTGAATCTTCCTATACCTCCCATTGGTTATTTTATAGCAGACGCTCATTCGACGCTAGCGCCAAGGCGCACTTCAGTTAGGCCCTAGCGGATGGATGACGGTACTACGGTGGCGGAAAAAAGAAAAAAAGAAAGAAAAGCGGCGCGATTTTTTTTACCCTCCCCCTTTCGCTATAGCACGTTTTTTCTCCCTTTTTTATGATAACGTTGTTCCGCTCTTTTCTCCTTTCCTTCTTGATTTTCTATGCCTCCTCGCAAGCCTCGCCTCACCCTCCCCTCATGCCATGCGCAATGCTCTTTTGTTTTATTTCTTTAGCTGTCCGCGGCGCGCTTTTCTTTTCCTTTCTTTTTTTTTTTGCCGAGGGGCGTTATCAGACGCACCGCCGGACCGAAGCGCGTGCTCCGCGCTCCTCTCCTGTCCGGCCGTGCCATTCGTGCATTCGTGCTGCGTGCTTGTGCGCAGTTGATTCTTTTTGCGTTTTTATGCACGCCGTCCCGTTCATTATTAGTATCAAGCAAGCATGTGCCCAAATTATATTTAAAAAATAATTGCACTTACAACATTATAGTTCTTCGGATTCACTTTATTGTGTTCGTTTGCGAAAACCATAATTGGAGCAGACAGTGCAACACACTATATAATGCACCAAAACGCGGATGGTGTTCCATGTACGCACATGTAAAAAACATTTATTGTAATTGATCGAATGGCCAATGCTCAGAATAGCTTCTCGTGGCCTGCTTCTCGCTCGGTCCATAAAATCCACCTCCGTGAAGTGCACCGAGCATTATCTGGGGTTGTTGACTTGTGTCTGGGCAAAGCAATTAGGTCTATCCTTCCAGCGTAGGTTAAAAACGCTTCCATACTGAAGAACAGTGAAGATAATAAATTATAACATCGCAGTTGAAACATACAAAACAGAACTCGTTTCGCATCGCGGCAGAGTGCTAGTTGTGATATATCAACCTTAATTCTCAGAAATGCATTTTTAAACGATTGCGGCCAATTAGATAGAAATAAGTGCAAAGCGCACACCTACACACGTGTTCCTTGCGATACGCACAGGTGGTACTATATTTATCAGGAGCTTTATGTTCGCTGCTTGTTGGCATAACGATTTACTGCATCGTTGTGGTGTTTTCAAATCAGCCAACTGCTGCCTCACCCGACAGCCACGTGCGGCTGCGCACAATTACTATCACAAATAAAAACCGGGAAGTAAACAGCACGGTGCTCACCTGTTGTCTTTAGGGATGCGGTACAATTTCAAGTCGCATGGCTCACTTCGTCTTGATGTGTTCGTACACCACTGAACCCCACACGAGCAGCGACAGCTGCGAGACATGGCGGGAAAAAAGCCGACAAACGTGCAACGGTAGGTTACAACAGGGACCACACTGCTAGCACGGGGGTGAAAAACTGACCGTATAATGCCAGAAAAAAATTTCTGCCGTTTTGGCCGTTATCAGCACGGCCGACGACGAGCGCGGGCCGCGCCGCAGATAGTTGAAGGCGAGAGAGAGACGACAAAGGTGAGAGAGGATTGACAAAAAAAAGGTAAAGCGATTTTGGTTCCGCATCCATCTCATGGATGGCGCTGCAATTCGCGTGGACAAAAAACCAGCAGAGTTTCCGGGGCCTGGGATCACCACAACGGCTACTGAACGTTTAGGTGTGACTGAGCCATCGATGTAAACATGCACGTGGCCACTGCGTAATAGCCCTAATATGGCCTGTTTCAGGGCAAACGACGTCATGTTAGCTTTCTCAGTCATTCCTGGGGGGGTGAGGCGTATTTCAGGTTTCTGCAAGTACCACAAAGGTGAGGATGGTCTCACTGCAGACATGTAGTTCGATGGCAACGAGGTACGATTGGCCAATATTATACGACTGAAAGCTGCATATGGCCTTTCTGCAGGCAATATAGTGAGAAAGTAGTCGGACAACGTGCCGAATATGCGTCCTGAGAGCGTCGGTGGCGATGTACGTTGATAGTGGGTGATGTCACGCTATGGCATTCGTTGTTGCTGTAGATTCACACTTCGGAAGTCCGAGACACGTCCTTAGGGCTTGAGCTTCTAATCCCTGGAGTACACGCAGGTTTGTGTTACCTGTGTTTCCTAGCCTAGTGAGGCTGCATCTTGCGAAACTGAGGAACAAGGCATTATAAAGCTGCAGGACTGACCGCACCGATCTGCCCCATCACTTTCCGCCGAGAAATTTGAGGAGGTGTGTTATTGTCGTTGACATCCTCTTTAGGTATGAAACGTGCGGGCTCCATGGTAGGTCGCGGTTGATAATCACTCCTAAAAAGCGGTCCTTCCGTGCGTTTGCAATTGCTTGCCCATTGACACTTACAGGGTAAGGCATCATTGCGTTCCGAGTGAATGCAAGAAGGCAGCATTTCTATAAAAACAGCTCTAAATTCTGTTTTTGCAAGTACAACGATGTTAACGTAGCTGCCCTTTGTAGCCTTGCTCGTACCTGCAGTCGCGTTACAGCAGACGCCCGCATGCAGATCCCATCAGCCAAGATTGATATTGTTCGGCAAGCATCGGACAAGGCCAACGATCACTAGGTTGAATAGTGTCGGGCTCAACACCCCGCTTTGCGGTACTCCACGGAATGTTTCGTGGCAAGTCGTGGCGCCATCCTCGGTCAACACGAAGAAATGTCTGTAGGTCACATAAATGCATAACCACTAAAAAGTGCGGCCGCCAATTCCAGCTTCAATCAGAGCCTCTGTAATACCATGATGTGCTGCATTGTCGTAGGCACATTTTATGTCAAAGAACAGTTGACAAAGGACATGACATTGTCTTTCAATGGCTGCCAAGTCACTGTGGTATCTTTGGAAACGAGCAAGCGGACGCAGCCACTCGATCTTCACATACCAGTACCGATTTCGTCGCTATCCCTATGTCCAGAACAGACGCGCAGCACGAAAGCTCCGTGCGCTTGCTCGCGAGCTCACGTTAGCCCACTGGAATTCAAGGGACTTGAAGAACCAGCGCCTCTGTTCCCTGGATCCTAATCTGATGCTCCGCCTTCCACATGGCTTACCACGATGGGAGGTAACTCTCATTTGTCGCCTAAGACTTGGAGTAGCTTTCACCAACGCGTACTCATATCTTATCGGAATGGCTACAAGTCCAGATTGTGAAACTTGCGGGTGCAAAGAGACGATAGCACATCTTCTGTGTGATTGACGTCGTTTTAGTGCACATAGGAAAGTCGTCAGCACCACGCTCGACAAGATAGACAGCCGTGCCCTTACGGAAGCCAGAATTCTTGGTCCCTGGTCCCAGCCGACGTCGGAACGAACTGCTTTAAAAGTGCTAGTACGCTTTTTAAAAGAAACAGGACTTAATGAAAAACTATAGAATATGCGGACTGATGCGTTTCTCTTTCTTTTCTTTTTAATCTTCTCTTGTTTTGTAAGCTTTTCTGCCCTTACCCCATTCCCCTGTGCAGAGTAGCCAACCGGACACTTAACCTGGTTAACCTCTCTGTCTTTCGCCTCTTATTTTCCTTCCTTCCTTCCTTCCTTCCTTCCTTCCTATGTCAAAGAAGAATGCTGCAGTGAGTCGTTTGAGATGTTTTATTGCGACAGCAATTATATGGAACCTATAGGCGAATTTCTGCCGTCACCATCGTCCTGAGGTTCCGTATATAGTCCAAGGGCGATAACATCGTCACCACGTGCCCTACGCTGTATGTGCGAGTGAAGGCGTGCGAGGGGAGCCAACGAGCGCGGCTCAATCTCGCCCGTGCGAAAGGGAAGAAAGCGAGGAAGAAGTGCGCTGTCTTTAGCCGCACACGAGGCACCCAACATTGCAAGGCATCGAGGGGAGGGAAGAGGGGCGGTATTTTACTCCGGCTGCAACTGAGTATGTGACAGCTGCACGCGGTCACGCGGCCGTATCTTGAGAGTGATCTGCGTTGGGGGTAAGTCTGTAGGTGCGTCAGCAGCTCGTAGCTTGGTGCGTGCTGTGTGTTTTCGGCGCTCAGTTTGCGTTAAAAGCGATAGACAACAGCACGAAGGTCACTTCGCCCGCCGCTGCAGCCACGGTTCCTCACGCCAGCGCTTTGACAGTGAGTGTCCGCGGCCATCGAGTGTGATGTATTCATGTTTGCTGTGCGCGCTGACACCATGCTTGTTAATTTAGTTATCAACCGAATGTTTACTATTCGATACGGCCGATGATAGTACTATTCTTACTTCGTATGGCTCTCTGCTAATTTGCTGTCACAATCGATGCTTCGCCTTTCTAGCGAAACCGCGACTTTTTGACGTTCGACAAGCGTTACAAAAACGACGACATTTTCTATAGATCAGCGCCCCGCTGGCAGCCAGCCATAGCATCTGGGTACACGTTGCAATTTTCTAGGTACCATCTCAGGCGCGTCAAAACCATGTTTCTATTATTTTTCGATGCAATTGGCCCGAGCGATGGGGCGGTAGAATGGCAACTCTAGTGGGGATTTACGAAGTTTCAGAAGTCTAACCAAGCCGCTGCATTTTCATTCACGTGGAAACAAACCGTCGCGCCAAGACTCGTTGTAATGGTTTAGTAGCATGAGTCGTGCTTACTGCCCAAGATTGCCGAGCCTGGCTTCTTTCAGTCTCTCCGGCCCAGGTGACGAAGTGTGCCAGCAAGTAGCCAGTGTCGCTTCAAGCTCCTCCACCGAAAACATTGCGTCCATACGGGAGTCCCCAGATACAGGAGTGATACACGGTGTAAGGATCGCGTTGTGGCTGCAAGCCGGCAAGTCTGGCGCAAAATTCCTCAGCAATGTAATCTGCCGTCGACCTTGGTGCAAAGCGAGACATTGGAAAGGAACACGTTGTTGTGGTTATACGCGAAGTACACGTATGGTTCTCCATATCTGAGATAAGCGCTGATGTGAATCCAACGACTCATCAACATCAAATCAGTTTATTCGGAGATGAACATGCCTACACAGAACATGCCGACGGGGGCAGGCAAAAATTGGCTGTGGCTTAACTCAGTTATGCCTGGGCGTGCGTAGCGAGAGGTACAGTTAATCTTATTGTTTAGCTTGGTTCTCTCTACGGTTACATTTTTATCGTTTAGCTTCGTACGTGTGAGTGCTTAGGTTTGGTTGTTACCTCTCGTTAAGTTATGGTTACATTAAAGACTAGACATTTTTAGTAACGCATTTATTTTGAAAGTCTTCATCTTGTTGTTTCTCAATTGCCACATCAATTGCCAATTGATGGTCGGTGAGGCGGGAGGATAATGGGTTGACGTCCAGTGACTTGAACACGTTTCGGGTGCTATCCTCATCTGAATCCACTCGCATGGCCGCTTCGTACTTACGACGCTTCTCGAAGCGTGCGGCTCATTCTTCCTCCGTCTCCTCGGCTCGCTGCCTCCTCTTGGTTTCGTTCCGACGACAAAGCCTGGCTTCTTTCAGTCTCTCCGACTCACTTTCCATATCTGCCGACGAATCCTACCAAACCACGCCTTCTGTATATACGATGCAACGCCGGCTCCTCCTCTGTTGCAACGCGGTTTCACCGGCTCCTCCTCTGACGTCATGCCAGATGCAAGCGGCGAACGCTGGCAACACAACTGCGGCGGCGGCGGCGGAGGCGTGTCGCCGCGTCGTGTTAACTCGTGCAGACGACGCCAGATGGCGCGGCGAGCGGCGCTGCCAGCTGCAGCGGTTGCTAGGCAACGGCTCAGCCCGCGGTGCGGCCACCGGCCACAGTGAAACGACGAGAATGCGGCCAATGCAGCTCTCGCTACAAACGAAGAAGGTAATAGCATACTACCTGACCAGGCCTCACCCTGGGTCACTCATAAATGGCAGAATGGCAGTCAACCACAAACAAAACAAGAATTCTACCGTTTAGTTTCGCCATTGTTGGAAACTAATCAAGACAACAGAAAATACATTAGTAACGCTACAATGCACGATACAAAAGATAATAGGAACAGGGCTAACACTACAATCACTACATATCACAAGTATTTGGTGCATCAGTATTAAGCGAAAATAGCATCTTCATTTTCTTTTTAAATTGAAAAATAGTTTTACAGGTTCCAGCGTCATCAATTATTGAAGGATACACATTGCATTGCACTTGGAATACGCTAGCGCAATGCAGGGGTAATTGGAGATCGCAGAGAGAGGCCTTCATCCTGCAGTGGACATAAAATATAGGCTGATGATGATGATGATGATGATGATGATGATGATGATGATGATGATGACACATTACATGCTGTAGCAATTTTCGTTTTCTATGTGTTGGGCGCAGCGGTTAGTCCGGGCGCGAGTGGAAACGAAAGAGGTACTCGTAGATTACAGCTTATATTTCTGTTCACCTATGTGTTTCGAAACCATGTGATGTCCTGCCTAATTTCATTATAAATGTGAACAGCAACAGAATTCTTATAGCACAGTGGGAATTGAAGAACATGGAAGGCCTGAAATAAGGGGTCACTCATCGAAGGATTTGGAGAACACGCGCCCCAAAGCTCTTTTTTTGTAGTGAATATAACTCCCAGAATTGTTTCCATCTTTGGTACTGTAGTCTATCAATGCGGCGCTGAATCGTCTTTTGCATCCTCCTCGCCTCTCTAAGATCGTGCATGGATTTAGTTCTCCTGTATCTTCTGTCAGCCCGCCGGTGAATCGCTCGTAGTCGCTGAAGTTCAGCTTCAAATTCTTTGTATTTCAGGAAAGGCTGAAAACCGCGCGTAGCCTCTTGCATGGTTTTTTGAATTTCGCGTTCCAGACCCTGACATATTTCCTCCATGGGGGATGGAAACGGCGGCCAGTAAATTCGTTGGAGAATCGTAAGCGAGTATTTAAATAGTACATTCATCTTCAGATATCTGGGACTATGGTCACTACCATGTAATTTGATGTCTAGGAACCATTGCACGTTTCTTTCAAGACGCCGAGAGACCAGGGTCAAATCTAAGCAGCTGCTGTATGCACGCCCTCGTAAATATGCTGGACTACCATCGTGGAGGCAATAAATATGGTGCTGCGTGGCAAATGATGCTAGTCTCCTACCCATTGAGTCCACCTTCAAACTCCCCCAAAGCGGATGTTAAGCAATAAAATCGCTGGTGAGTATCATAGGACCGGGTGTCGCTGATAACACGTCGCGGAGTCATTTGGGGTAGAAGAGACATGAAGGACCAACGTCGTAGACAGCGACAAGAGTGAATGTAAGCTCCTAGGTTTTTACGATTGAACAGTTGTACTGGTTGTCGTCGTGAGGCGGGACTGGGTGCCACACTTATCTCAATTCACATCTAATATATACAACGACCTGCCCATATCACCACAGATTGGATGCCTTATAGCCAGAAATGTGGATGGTATTCTGAACGTTCGGTTCACAAATTATGAGGATGGGAAAACGGCGGTTTTCGAAGACAAAGTGTCTTGGGCAGTTCATTAGAATAGAGGCGCTTTCTTGACTTCCTTGCGGAGGGGCAGCGAGGCGTAGGCCATGGTGTTGGAACACTGAATTCAAGGAGGCTTTAGCGTCTCGACTTAAGCATTAAGAGACTTTAGCAGAGCAATCACTTGAGAATCCTTGTCTCGCATATGGTCAACTACAGCGACATTGGACTTTAGTTGGCGAGAGACGTGCTGTTGCTCTGGTGCTTGGCATGTCTTCAGCAGCGCTGGCCACGCCTCACTTGATGAAGCATCAATAGCATGGCCGGTTTTTTTTTTTCGCTGACATTCGTGCTCTCATTGGAGACAGATGGAAGAGGAGGCAGCGTTGCCAGACGATACATCTCCCTGGAACCCGAAGAAGATTTCGTCGCCTTTCGTTTCCGGGAACGATGACGCCTTATTGCAGCAGAAGCATCTCTATGTGATGATTTGTCTCTGGTCATTTGTGGCGGTCCAAAGGGCCAGTAACTGCATCCAGTGGACGGACATCAAATGCGTCACTGCTATGTCAAACTTCCACAATGCGGAAGCAATTGTAGAGGTGAACAGTAGGCTTTATAATGGGGCTCTAGCAGGAGGTATTTGCACGAAGGCCATATCTGATTACAACACCTGGATAGGCGGCGTTGAAAGGTTTGATCAAAAGCTTAGTGCCTATACAGCAGACCACTGCTCTGAAAAAGGTGGCACCGAATATTCTGTTATTTTCCGCATTTGTAAATGCTTTCGTGCCATTTTCCGCACATCATGAGACCACATACTTGTTCTTCTGGCTTTCTCGCTTTCTCTTTGGCGCACACTATTCAATGGAGAAACCTTCAGGGCATTGCAAGGGATTATGGCCTACAAGAACAAGAAGAAGGGGACTGCAAGGGGTCAGTAAATTGTAGGAGTGCCTATAGACATCAGATTTCTGAGCCAAGATCATCACCCGGAACGGTCGGCCAGACAAAGATGGTGGAGGTGGTGCTCAAGGTCCGAACGAGCTGTATTTGCAGCAAACGCCAAGTTCCGCTGTGTGGTGACTGTTTTAAGCCATTTTACAGGTGAACAACACCATTGACTTTGTGGAAATTGTTCCTGTTATACGTTACGTCTACCTTTTATACTACCTGTAAACAGCGGTGCAAATGCGTGCCACATTTCATTTCTTGTAGCAAAGCCAGCCATACATATATGTACCACATTTAGAGCGCCGCTCTTGGGCGCCTGTTTCTAAAGGTCGTTTCACATGATGCGATTTTCATCGCACCAGAAGTGCGATTTTCGTCGCATGCGACGAAAATCGCCGACTCTGCGGACCAACGGTTGGTCCGCAGAGTCGGCAAGCGTCGCAACATCGCAGCGCTCGCTGCAATTTTCCGTCGAAATTGCGCCGAGAGCTATTTCGCGGTCTGTTTTGGAAAATGGCGTCTCGCTCAACAGGCGTGATGCGCGTGGAGGTGGATCCGGTACGTACGTGAAGGGAGAATAAAAAACTTGTGCCGCAGATTCCATTCTCCCATTTCTATGCGTTCGTTGACGCGCTACGTAGCAAACAAAGTGCATTTTAACATTTGCTTCGTATGCTGTAGACACACCTATGAGAGTTCCCAATACTACGAGGTGTTCGATCCCCACGAGATGACATGGCCTTTTGGGGTCGTCACAATTTTAATTTGTTGATTAGCATACAAAATTTGCCCATACGGAGCCGTTCAAATAATGGAAACCTCTGCAAGGGCAAATGACAAGGAAGCAAAGTACCCAAAGTTATAACGTTGCTTTGAACACGCGACAATTTAGATGCATCTTTTTTCCTGTCGATTTTCCACCCGGGTAAAGTTCCCGATGCATCTTGAAGGTTATCTTGCCTCACTTGCTTATTAAATTTGACATGGCAAGTGCAGGCTATCGTAATGAATTTTATACGACAGCATATTTAACTCCATGGCTTGAATAAACAGAGCCAATTTGGATTCGAATACTCCATGCACGTTAAAGGGCCCCCAAACCATCTCAGATATTTTTTGAACATTTCAAGTAAACACGCGCATCGAGTTCACAATGCCGTCACGATCAACGATGCCAAACGCTGCAGCGCTACGCGCCGCGGGCGCGCCACAAAATAAAAAAAAAACAATAGACAGTTTTAGTTGCACGCACGTAGAGGCTTTGCGTACGTAGAGCTTCTACGTGTAAGCAGTGCGCATGCGCAGAACGTAACGGCCGCGCGCTGGTCTCACGGACGTACGTGAGATTCGATTTTTTACGTGCGTTTCTAGCGCACGTAGACAGCTTCGCGCGGGGCTTTCGCGAGATCACGAACAAGCGATAGCGTGCCGAGCGCGCGCAGATGACTTGCATGGAAACACGGCGACAGGATGACTGGTTATCTATTTCATTCCATGTCAACGATGACAGCAGATAACGATTGCACAACACACTTCCGGGCATTGCGGAGACGATGACCGGCACGCATCAATGCACATCACTGGCTTCGCTGAAATACTCATCTTGAACATATTTCCCGATAGATTAAGCTACGTGGTGCGTCGCGTACGTGTAGCTAAAAGCGTTTCAGATGGCGTGCACGTAAGGTACGTAGACTGTTCACGTTTGCGTACGTGAAGTCTCCCCGTACGTGTAACTAAAACTGTCTAATGCCGTCCTCCTCTCGTGTCCTTTCCGGTATCCTCAGCGGTCGTCACAATCAGGGTTAATGTGGTGATGTCAGCGTTGGGGACGATGCCCATTGGTCGAACAAGAACCTACGTAGGACTTCCGGTTTGTCTGCTAGCAGGTAAGCGCGCTCCCTGCTCTTCCTTGTCTTGTTGCTCGCTTGTGCGCCTTTGCGAATCGGTAATTACAGCCCGCAACGCAAGTGAAAAATCGCTCGCGTTCCAACACAGTCGTGCTTAGCGGTCTGATTAGCTGCGTGAACACAGTGCGACAGTGTTGGCCTTTCTAGACGAGCGCGCAACACAGGGTCTATAGCGGCACGCTTCGCATGAACACGGGCCGGCACCGCAGCAACAGCGGGTATCCGAGAACGAGAAGCGCTGAGTCCACGTCCCCGTTACCGGCACGGTAACTCGCCGCATGCCGTTTGCCATTCGCGGGCCGCCGTTTGACGGCAGTTTTCCTCGCGAACGGCGAGATTTTCTTGCCGTAGAAAGGATGAGACCGGGACCCATTTGTGCGGTAGCCTCACCGCCACCGCTGCCAATCGCTCGACGGCGCCGATATCGTCGCTAGGCCTTTTCCGCCTCACATTAAAGCTAAAACGGACCGCGCTTCGGAATGAATTACCGTCGCTCAGAAGCCGCAATATTTTCTTACCGTTGTTATCGCTCTTCGCAATAATTGTACACGAAGAAGAAAACACGCTTATATTAGCGGCGCCGTCGGCTGCGATGCGAGCACCGCCAAGCCGGTCGTCTCCCGTCGCTAGCAAGCTGCAGCAGAGCTCGACAAGTATCGGAGCTCTCGAGTTCATGTTTAAAGTTTGACAGTGTACAAAAAAAATGTACAATTTACGCATCACTTTATCTAGGAAAAAATATTTTGCTTGTAAGAGAAGCTGCAGCCGATGTTTTCGTCGCCGGTGGCGAAGGCGCACAGCTTCGCAGTCGTCGATAGTGCTGCGGGTGGTTCGCCGGCCGATCTACCGTCTACTACAGCGGCTACTGTACTGCATTCTAGCCACTGTACATCTACTTTGGACACCTCTCGCGTCTCAGATGTTCTAGGGCACGGGAGGCCGGTTCGCCGTCGACATATTTGCCGGTAGCGTGGACGTGCCTTAACCGGAAGTGGGAGGTGTTTTGAGAAGCGCGTTGGCGATGACGTATGTCACGTGACATTTGGAGCAGCATTCGGCGAGGAGGAGAGACCAGCCGACGAGGAGAGTAGCGAATGAAAGAGCGAGACGAGTGAGGGCCGTTTTTCGATCATCAAACGCGTGTAACTCCGCTATTACGGCACCATTTTGAAAAATTCTCGCGGCTACGTGTTCGTTGTAGACTCTTGCACAACTGCAACACGACAACTAAATTTCGACCTCTGGGTGGTTTAGGGGCCCTTTAAGGCAAGCGTCGGCGTAACTGAGCGCACTAGCACAGAGATGGATGAAGATGCGAACGCGGAGCGCAGCGCGGGATGAAAGACGCGAGGAGGAAAACAGATGCAGAGGGTATGGTGAGAGCATGAGAAGAAAAGTGTGTGTGGCAACCGTGGCTACGAATGGCGCCAGAGCAGCACGCGTCGTCTGCGAGGTCTGTCGGCGGCGACTGCCTCTCGCGATCTCCAGATTATCGAGGCAGTCGCGCCAAGCTTAGATCCCTTGACAAGATGCGCACGAGACAGATTGTCCGTGCTACGCAATATATCGCCAAATGAAAACATGTATAGAGCGGCGCTCAAATTTCGCATTCGAGAATATCGTAATCGTAGGCGAATGTTTTTTTTTTTTCCTTCGAAAAATCCTGTACCAAATTTCTAGAAAATTGTGTCAAACAACTTCTTATGTCTTTCTCAATGCCATTCTTCCGTTTTTAGGAACGGCATTTAAAATAACATGTAGCACCTCCCAAAGGGTTAAGT
The DNA here is from genome assembly GCF_013339745.2 of Dermacentor silvarum. Lineage (NCBI taxonomy): Eukaryota > Metazoa > Arthropoda > Arachnida > Ixodida > Ixodidae > Dermacentor > Dermacentor silvarum. Next base: position 13,275,477 of record NC_051156.1, on the reverse strand, counting down.
GGAGCCGCAGAAAACAAGATGGAAGGACGAGAAAAAGACGCGGAAAAGCGCTTATTGCCAACCTAAAATGGATTGCATGAAACGGGTGTTTATATTACGAAAAAGACAGAAAAACTATGGGTTCAGAAGAAAGAAAAACGTATCAGAACTAGTAACGAGAACAAACTGAAAACAGTTTGTTCAGGTTGAATTGAAACTTTGAGAACTATAAGAGCGGGCTAAGGCTAGCAGAGCGGAAGTTCGAACCATTCAACAGGAACAAGTTCTGATAATTAGAAACGTTTAGGTGTTATTTTTCATTCTTTCATCTCGCATTGAGAATTACAGCCTGAAAAGCACCTGAAAAAATTATCATGCACAGCCCAATGAGCGATGCAAAACACAAACTTGGCAAAAAAAAAAAATCACGCGCCATTCCATTGTTGTGAAGGTGGATTACCAGCGAAGCAGTTTAGCAGACGACATAGAGGTGACACATAATTTAGATCAAATGTATGAGCAAATTTTATTTTTCTTGAGCGGCGACGGCGTTAGTCCCGAAGAAAGACACACGCACACGCACTTTCATTTTGATCGGCGGTCTTGATCGGCGGCATACATTCGCGTACGTGGAAGACTACCGCCACCTCGAGGAGCCGGAGGAAACTAGACGCGCGCGATCCGACCGCCACGCCGGGAGAGCAGCTAGTAGGAAACTAGACACGCAAGTGCTTTGAACGATGGCAGAGGGCGGTGCAAGAGTACACATGGCCGACGCGGGTTGCACAGCAGCAAATCATTAAAAAACCCTTATTAATGTATACCTGCAAGTCTACTGATTTTGGAAATGGTGCCTATTCTACTGGTAACTAATCTACTGAAAATGCACAAATTCTGGAGCTGAGTTTTTGCACACGCATATCTGTTGACGGACACGAAAAATGCATAGAACCCTAGCCATAGACAGCGTTGCCGTGAAAATTCAATGGCGACTTAGCGGCAAATGCGAGATAAATGCGTTAGCGTTACGTCGCACCTCATTGAGGTCCGGGATCTCTGATTTAAACCACGTTCACCACATTGAAAGGTCTTGTTCGGGACCTCACTCGACACACCTTCTGCCTTTTCGAAGAGGGAACGGCTAGTGACGGGAGTCCGGAGCTGATCACTTTCAGTTGTACTGTATATATGGTGTTTCCTGAAAGTTCTAGACGCTGGATCCAACGTAACGTCTGCAGGAAAGAGACGACGAACTTTTTGGAAAGATGATGTATTACGTGACAGCGTTAAGGCGCCCCGTGTCGCAAAAAATCAGGCATCATCATCGGCGTCGGCGTAAGCGTCGGCGTCCGAGGCATCCATGACGGAGAAATTCATCCCGAACCATCCCGACCACACAGGCCCTCTGCGTGGCACAAGCGGTTAGTTAACAAAAAATTGAATTTCTCAAAGTAAAATCTGTCAGAAAAGTCTGACTTAACTACAACCAACAGACATGATAGCGTCGGATTGTAATTTGAATATACGAGAAAAAAGCTTTACAAGTAGCCAGAGATGTTTGAATGCTACCGCGTTCCACTCAAAGGCGAAGCTTAAGCGTCCTCCAATTCGGATGGTGTTGGATGAGTCGCTCACTGCTCGAGTTTTATTTCTCTCCTTTTTTTTTGTACTTAAGGTTTTAGGCTGATGGACCAGCCTTTGTCAGAGTACAGTAACACATTTCGGATACTTCCAGAAAGTCGCCTTTGCAAGGTCCATTGTGGAAAATATAGGTAAATGTAGATGTGGTACTACATTACCCCGACGAAGGCTGGTCCACCAGCCGTAAACGTTGAGTAAGTACATCTTATTCCCAAAAAGTTGGCCATCTTTTTCCTGCATCTAAATATATATATATATTGTAGAGAGGCACTCTGGTTTTAATTAATCAGAGCGTAGAGCACTGCAGCGAGAGGTTACACAGCTCAGGAAACACAGGCACACGGCTTCCACCAACTTGTCGTCGTCGTCTTTTTCGAAGCAGTGTATACTGCTCGTTCGTCTTCAGTACAATATATATATATATATATATATATATATATATATATATATATATATAGTGAGCGCTATTTCGGCATATCAGCGTCATCATTTGTACATACGACTCATCATCATCTTTTGGCTTGTGGGGTGCTTCGGCCCTGTCTCGGGCGGCTGCTCGGAAATAAAGGCATCGCATCGGTCGACGTCTCCCAAGTGGTGGGAGTGTGCTTCTATTCCCACGTCCTCTTACTTTCCCGATTCCCCTGGAACTCCGGTTCGGTCGTCATTTGCTCTTGCCTAACACGGTGATCACGAAACCGTGAACGCGGACCGTGAGCCGTGAACACCAAACTGGACCTGGGCCTTGAACACCAAACAACGAAACCCTCCCGTCTTTACCAGCCTCCACGGCGACGACGTGGAAGATTGGCTTCGAGCATTACAACAGAGCAAGCGACGTCAACCATTGGGATGACACGCACAAACTGCGGTATGTCGCTTTTTACCTCACCGAAGTTGCGAAGACGTGGTTCTGTACCACAAAAGTTACTTTTCGGACTGGCCATCATTCACCCAGCAACTTCGCCAGACATTAGGCATGACCTATGGATGCTCTGAAGTCTCGAAACAGAAGCTGGCAACGCTCATACAAGAACAGGACGAGTCCTATACATCTTACATTGAGGATGTATGTCATGTACGTCATGTCACTCTCTGCCGCCGCGCACAGAGTGACATGACGGAAGCTGACCGCGTTCGCCACATACTGAAGGGCATCAACGCAGTCGCCTTTAATGATCTAGTCATTCAGAGCGCAAACAGCGTTGGTGATATCACAGCATGCCAACGTCTAGACACGCTCCAGTCCATGCGCCTCCCAGCGCCTCTTGCGACACTCGTCTGAACGGTGATGCTGAGTGGCGAGCGCTGATACGTACTCTCATCAGGAAGGAACTTCACGGACATCTTTCTGGACCTGGGACGCTTCTAACCGTTCGCCCCGCTCCTTCTGGACTACATGACATCATCAAGGACGATCTGGGATTTGCAGCCCAAAGCTCCGAGATAATAGTGCGCTGTTATTTTTTTAGGCTCCGACTGCCTTGAGGTGTGCACGCGCAGCGTTGGGTTTAGCGGCGTCGGCTGAATCATCTTCTTTTCTGCGGATTGCTGTCCAGCGTGACACGTGCCTTACTACCTCGTGCCGTGGTTCATGATTGCCATCTCATCTGGAACATTCAGCACTACACCGGTGCAGTTACTGGTCGTCGCTTGCGGCGCCCCCAAGTCAGCTGTCCTCTAAAAAGCGTCGCCCACGCCGACCGAGCGGGATTTGCAGCCCAAAGCTTCGAGCTAATAGTGCGCTGTTTTTCTAGGTAGTTACCTAGAAAAACAGCGCACTATTAGCTCGAAGCTTTGGGCTGCCTCTTGATAGTTTTCTTTTCTCGCTGACTGGCTGCAATGCGTTATTGTGTCCACAAACATTGATTGATTAGGTATGGGTACTGATATATGCACTTACCGCGCACGCATCGGCTGTTTCGTTCAACCTAGAAAAATTGCGGAGCCATGTAGCCTTGTATGGCTCCGGTCGTGTTTGTTTGGTTGGCGTTACATTGTGGGCGGTGGTCTAGTGCTTGTATTTTTTTTTTTGCTTGCTCATTTACTAATTTGTGCGGGGGACGTTGAGGTTAATCCGAGTCCGGATAAGGTTGACCAAATTGTGGCATTGGTGAAGGAACTGACAGTCTCGAACGAACTATTTCACAAGGAAGTGACCAATAAACTTAAAAGCATCCACACTACTGTGCAGACGTCAAAAGGCGGCTCTCCAAAATTGAGGAACGACTTGAGACTGTTGACAACTTAACTGAAAGTGTTACTGCTGTCGGCTCTGTTCTTCAACAATCTCAAGTGCAGCTAGTTGAAGATCATCGAGCAGAAACACTCAACAAGCAAATCTCGTAGTAGATGACCTGAATAATCTATTGAGGCGAAACAACCTCGTATTCAAGGGTGTTCCAGGACAGACTGCTGAGAAATGGAGCGATACGGAAAAACTGATTTCTGAATTTGTCACGACAAACCTGGGCATTCAACCAGGTGAAATAGAGCGACGTCATCGAGTCGGCCAACGTAAACCCGATCGCACTCGGCCTGTTGTGGTGAAATTTCTCAACTTCAAAGATAAATGCAACATCCTGAAAGGCGCTTTAAAACTAAAAGAAATGGTGACCCTGCGCGTCTGGATCGAGGAAGATTTTTCACTGCGAATGCAACTGATAGGAAAACGCTCCGTGATCTCGCTCGCGCGAATCGACAGCAGAACGAGAAATATAAACTACAGTTTGATAAGCTTATAATGAGTGACGGTATTTTCACGGTCGACCCTTCAAGCAATGAAGTGCTCCCCATTCCTAGACACGAAGCTCCCACGAATGGCAACTGACGTCACATCGCTGCAGAAAGCAAAACGCTGTCCATAATTGTGACAAATTTTAGAAGTCCTTTCAGAAAACAGGATCACCTTTGTGCGTTTGTCGAGTCCTGCTCTGCTGATATAATACTGGGAACAGAGACATGACTGTCGTGCGATGTGTCGGACAAAGAATTATCTTTTTCTAAAGACTTTGTTTTGGTTCGAAAAGATAGGGTTGAAACGCGGTGATGTTATAATTGCAGTAAACAAAAAAATTCCAAGCGCGCCTACTTGACACAGGTTCCGGTATTGAAATTTTGTGGGTCATGCTCCAGCTTTCATGGGTAACTTGTGCCATTGGGGTTTGTTACCGTCCACCTAACTCACAGGACACATTTATTAATTTGCTAAACGAGTCGGTAACCTTTGAGTGTAACAAATTTCCTGTCTCGCCTATTATTCTTGCGGGTGACTAATTACCCTGGACTTAACTGGCAGATGGGCACAGCCGAAGGCGGCCCAAGGAAAGTTGAATGTAAGGATTTCCTCGATATGATTTCTACGTACGGATTAAGCCAAATAGTTTCCTTGCCAACAAGGGGGCACGCTATCTTGGATCTTGTGCGGACCACTGAACCCGTCAACGTGTCCGTTCATGTGTTAGATTGCATCAGTGATCACAACGTCCTCCATTGTGAATACGAGCTAAAGCGTAAAAAAAGAGTACAAGAAAAGAAAACAATTTATGATTATATGCGCGCAAATGTCGAAATGAACGCCAGCGAGCTCTTGTCTTTTTGTAGTGAATTCCTGAGTGGCATGCATGATCGTGATAGCAATGATAACTGGACGATTGTTTGCAGCAAGCATGTCTGAACTTAAAGAAAAGTAGATTAAAAAAATGCAAATAACTCTGTCTACTGGAAGTACGTGGTTCACCTCTCGTGTAAGGCGCTGTATTAATAAATAAAATATCACAGCATATCCACGGGGTGAATGATGATGAGTGGGCGAAGCTCCGGAGGGAATCATCGGATCTCCCGCTTAAGGGGACGCTAGCACAAACGCGTTAGAAACGTGCAGTACTCTCTAGTAAGGGGGAGCGGCCACAGCGTCTTACGCAGCCATTTACACATGCCGGAACGTGCACCGCGTTTGCCGACGCCATCACATGACTGCTGAGAGAGTATACCCCCCGTATTCATAAACGCTCCTCGACTTGAACTTGACTTGTCACCGCCTTGGGCAGCGTGTTCGAAACGCGTTGAAGGTAAGGCGGAGAGGCCACAGCGTCTTACACCAGCTTCTTACACGGGCCGTAACGCGCTAGCACAAACGCGTTAGAAACGCGCTAGAAACGCGGCCTTTCGTTAATGTTGGGTATTTATTGCCATCGTGGTGCGTGTGTCTATGTGCGCTTCGTGGCGTAGTGGGCTAACGCCGCGCGCTCGGAAGCGAGGGGTCCCTGGTTCGATTCCGAGCTACGGACACAACTTCGGAATTTTTTTTTCTCATTTTTCTGAGACTGGTTACACACTACTACTACTACGACGGGGACGGAACGGGTGCCGCTATAAGGAGCTTCGCTCCTAAAAGAAACGCTCTTATTCAAAAGCTAAGCTGTCGACATCTGATGATGCCTGGAAGTGCTATTGGGAACAGTCAAAGTTAGGCAAAACCGAAATTGAAGCAGCTAAAGACAAATTTTTTAACCATGATATTTCCAACATGTTAGCAAACAACACAAAAAAAAATTCTGGAAAGTAATAAACCCCAAACCATCATCATCCTGCTTCATATTCATAACGAAAGACAACGAGTTCCTTCCACCATCAGAGGGCGCTACCAGTGTTGCCAGGTCCGACGCGGCGGCGTAGCCAAAAGCTAGAGAAGTTGTAGCCCAAATGTAGCCAAACAGAAAAAAGTGCAAAATATTTCGTAGCCAAATATAGCCATTTTTATTTGCAATTTTATATGTGTATACATTTTCACATTCGACTACGGCAATCATTTTTTTCACAACCCGTCGTAACAAAATGTCCGTGCCGCCGTGACGGTCGGCCCTTTACATCAACAACAGTGACATCATGCTTGCACAGAACACTTCTTGGTTGGCCCCGCAAGCTCTTAAGTGCCAGAGAATCGCTGCAGAGGGCGAATGAGTGCCTTTATTTTATGACAGATAGTACTAAGTTATTATTTTTAGTTATTTACAGTAATATTAACTACGAACTCTGCTATTTAGCTGTCGTGAACACAAAATAATGTTCAGCGTCATCGATATCTCACGTTATCTGTGCCTACGGCGTAGAAGTTCAGCTGTCCAGCGATCTGCGACGGGGACGTGCTCACGGCTTCTTTTTTGATGCACTAAAAGAAGTCTTTCGCGCTATGATATGTCGCGTTATTTGTCTCATTGGCCTATCTTGTTTTCTCGTTTTTTTTTTCATTTAGCTTGGCTCGGATTAGCTGGGACACACAGTACCTATATATTGTCAATTTAAATAACCTGGCCGCCATCTTAGGTCTCTAACATGCCAAGAACGTGCGTTACGAAAAGGGACAGGTAACAGATGCCACTCACTGTCTGAATCGGTGAAGCGGAGCTTTAAGAGATTACAGCGCAAACCGGCACACTAATGTAAGAAGCGCGCAGTCGTTTTCGGCAACGAGCACGTCCCGAACTAACTTGCTGGAAATGGTAAAAGCCGCGACGGCACACAAAGAGCAATGGTAAACAAATTGATAACAGTGGTAATGCTGTGAAAACCGGTTACTGTCAAAAAGCAAACCATGTTGATGGCTAATAAAGTTTTAGAATAGGGGCCTCTAAATTTGGGGCCCCAAAGAGCTTTGCAGGTGTTATCGTTGGGGCATGCAAGAATGAAGAGTTTTGGAATAGGCGTTTTGCGTTTGCGGATAGCGTGTTGCGTTTGCAGCGTCACTACGGCGCCAAGGAAAAGTTGTTATAAATATTAAAATAAAATATATTATTCTATGATAATAAAAGTAATTTAGACTGTCGTTTTTTCGTCTTTAATTACAATTTAGAACTTATTCTATTAGCAGCATGCAACTTGTTACGCTTAGCTTTGGGTAACCAACCTTACGCACCTTAACCCAGCCAAGTGAATCCGTGATAGGCCTACGAGCCATGAAATCGACAGTTGAATTCGTAATCAGCGGCGTATAATGAATCAATCTTCATTACACATGTTGAGAGAAAGCGATAACCGCAATCACTTCTACGAACTTCACGATTTACCATGAATCGAGCCCAATTTTGTGCTAGGTTGGAGCCGTCGCTTCGATGGGTGCCGCCATGTTTGGTGACGAAAGCTTTTGGAGTAGCTTTTGGGGCTCCCGCTAAACTGCGTGCCCGACGCAAAACCCAAACACAGTTACGGTCTTGCGGATGCGCAGTGGCTTCGACGCTATTTCTTTGGGGTCCCAGTACGTTTGAGGACCGTAGTCTAAAACTCTAATAATTGCTGGGGTTTTACCTGCCAAAACCACGATATGATTGGGAGGCATGACGCAGTGGGGACTCCGGATTAATCTTGGCCACCTCGGTTTCTTTAACGTACACCTAAATACACGGGTGTCCCTGCATTTCGCCTTGATCGAAATGCGGCCGCCGTGGCCGGGAATCAAATCCGCATCATCGAGCCAGCAGCATGACACCTCACAAGCTAAGCTAACACGGTGGGTGAAATTCACGTGACGTGGTGCACTGATGTCATCGTGGCGAATATGTTTCGATATTGGCAGAAAGTAACGTCATTGCATCCATGACATTACGGGCAAACCATCTAGAAGTAAAAGCACCAGAACCCTCCTTTGCCTCGGGGTCTCGCTCCCATTCTTTTTTATACGTTCTCGCATACTTGGCCCACTTCCCCATGTTTGGATTATCCACTCTGAGGCGGATCCGATCTTACGTTCAACCTATCGAAATCAATCTCGAATCTAAGCACGAAGAAAAATTCATCTAGCAACAAAGTGAAAATGGCAGTAAAGCTTCGCGCCAGAAACGTGGAGTAGGTCGAAAGCTGTGCCCGTCGCGATACGTCATCCGGAAGACATGGCCATAAACACACTGTAGCGTATCATCCACCCGTGCTTCCCTTCTTTCATGTCGGCTCCACGATCGCCCGACGGCCCCGACCCTATGTTATTGCTCTCCCTTCCTGAGCATAGCCATGTTAGTACAGTGTACTGTGAAAAATCTACTACGCCCAGGTTCATCCCGATTCCCGGGGATCGGGTGCCTAACGGCCAAGCAGGGTGTAAGTTTAAGTGCATCAAGGATCAAAGCCACCGGCTCAGACAACAGCGCAGAGATGGAAGGAAAGGCGGGAGGCGGGGGTCATTTCGCGCACTCACGCACGCGCAGCCACGCGGCCGGCTCAGCCAGCTACAACACAGCCTTCGAGATTTGCTTCTACCCGATCAGAGCCACCTCTGGAGCGTGGATTAGGGCGCCACTTATAGCCCAAACACAGCCAAATTGCAGATTTTCAGTAGCCCAAATATAGCCACATAGCCAACTCGTCCAAGTCGACGCCAAAAAATTTTTCCGGTAGCCCAATTTGGCTATATATAGTCAAACCTGGCAACACTGGTCGCTACTGCATTAAATTATTTCTTTTGTTCCGTTTTCCCAAGTGAACTTACTGTTCCCGCTAATATTGACGTCGGTTCTGTTACCTCCATCTTGAATGATATCATAATCACTCAGAAGGGCATATAAGCTGCTATTGATCGTCTTTCTAGCAGCTCGGCTCCCGGTCCAGATCCAAAACTATTAAAAATAACTAAATCAGTGATATCCCGCACTTTCGGTTGTCTTTTTCAACAATCTATTGATTCAGGATGCCTACCTGACGGATGGAAAATAGCTAAAATAGTTCCAATGTTCAAGTTCGGTGACCCATCATATGTGTCTAACTACAGACCCATTTCACTGACCAGCATTCCATGTAAACTATTAGAACATATTATTTCATCAGCAATTATGAAATACCTAACAGAGCACAATCTTATTTTCATTAACCAACACGGGTTTCAGCAGGGTCGTTCATGTGAGATGCAGTTATTCGAGCTAGTCTCCGACTTACACCAAGCTATATATTAATGACTCATCACAAGTAGACGCCATATTTATTGATTTTGCGAAGGCATTCGACAAGGTAGCTCATAACCGTTTATTAATGCAACTTTGCTGTTTTAATATAAATAGTAGGACCACTAATTGGATTAGCAACTTTTTAACTAACCGGTACCAATTTGTAACTGCTAATGAATTTTCTTCTCCGCGATTCCTAATTAAATCAGGGGAGCCGCAGGGCTCTGTATTGGGGCCTATTTTATTCCCGCTTTACGTCAACGACATCAGCAGTAACATTAAATCCACAGTTAGACTATTTGCAGATGATTGTGTAATTTATAGACGAATAACTAACCCTTCCGACGCTGACACTTTGCAATCTGACCTCGCGAAAATTACGGAGTGGTGTCGAAAGTGGCCAATGGAAATAAATGTTTCAAAAACTAAGGCTATAGCTTTCACTAGAGCTTCTAACCCGCAGCTAACCGATTACTCGATGAACGGCATTGCAATTGCACATGCTCACACAATAAAATACTTAGGAATTCATTTATCTTCAAACATTTCGTTAAATCAACACATCGATGCGATTACTAGCAGTGCGTGCAAAACCCTTGGCTACATCAGGCGTAACTTTTACTCGGCAAACCAGTCCACTAAATTATTAGCGTATACGACGCTGGTTCGTTCAAAAATGGAGTACGCGTCTTTCATTTGGAACCCGCATCAGTCGTACCTCATAAACAAGCTCGAGTCAGTCCAAAACAAAGCAGCCCGTTTCATTACGAAAAATTAGCCACGAACGTCCAGCATCACCAACATTAAAAATTCTCTAAATCTTCCCTCTCTAGAAAATCGTAGACTCATAGCACTTCTTTCCCATTCTCACAGGCTTTATCACTGCAGGTCGTCTTTCAGCGCATGCCACAACAGGCCCGCCCATCGTATCTTCCCACGCCTTGATCATCCCTTTAAAGTGCAGCCCGTTCTGGTGCGCACTAACTTCTTGAGTCATTCGCCTGTCTTTCTCGCAATATATCACTGGAATAAGTTACCAAATGAAATCGTATCCGTTCTAAGTGATGATGATTTCTTAGCAAAACTAAAAGACTATTTTAAAGTACACACATAGGCTTTTCTTGCTCGATCGTTAAAGGCGCCATTGTGGTCTAATGCTTTTTTTGTGTCACTTCATTTTTTTTCATCATCATATTTTGATGTTCCTTGCGCACTTGGCTTTGTTTCAGGTGAGCACCAAGTTCCTTGTACTGCTTATTTTTATAATTGTTATTATTATTATTTTACATGCATATAATTTTTTATTGTTACATGCTGTATCTGCTGTTATGTATACGTAATTTAACAGGGATTTTTCTTTTGAATTACTCATTCTAAGTAACCTTGATTTTCCGTGACACCCCTCTTAATGGCTATAGGTGTCTTAAAGGTTTAGGATGTCTTGTGGTAACCGCTTTTACGGTCTCTCTTTGATTTTTTTCTTCCGCTTGTGTTCTTGTTTTTATTTTAACATGCATTACCTGTTTCAATGCGTCTACTGTCACTTATTTATTTATTGTAACATCCCTATGTAATGCCCTATGGGCCTTTAGGGTACTTCAATAAATGAAAAGATGACAAACACCGAAATTGACAAGTCTACTGGACCATTTCGTCCGCCAGATTCTGCCGAAAATGCCTCCCGGCCTCCCTCGACCATTCAGTCTCCACATGCAGAAGCTTACCACGACCCCTAGCTTCGCCTGCAGCGAACACTCTTGCACAGCCGTGCTACACTCCGTGGCTGTCGTCGCGCCCTGTTTGTTTGTACTGCGGTATTGGCGGCCACATTTCTCGCTAAGGCCATCGGCGTCAGCAAGATGAGAGGCGAGGCTATGCTACCTTTGAGCGAGATAGGGCACCTAGGTTAGATTCCTACGTTCCCGGACGGTACACAACCTCTTCTGGTCGCTCTCCTTCACTTTCGCAGGACATGGCTCGAGCATCCCGCTCGCCCCGGCGTCGCTCTCGTTCACCTTACCGCCGTTCCTCATCGCCCTTGCGTGCTGCTTCCCATGGTGTGGACACCTATTCAGAAAACTAGAGGCTGCAGTTTTTGGAGGAGAAAATGCATCATATCCGACTATCCCAATTCTTCCTGCTCTCCCCGCCAAATTACTCTCGGTTTGTGTGGAAGCTGCTTCTGTTGACGCCCTTATAGATACTGGAGCCGCAATTTCCGCTATCCATCGTGAACTCTGCTTCCGTCTGAGAAAAGTGCAAAGGCCGTAGGTTGGTCCAGTTCTATGTGGTGCCAATGACGTTCTCATCCATCCTACAGGACAACGCACAGCTTGCGTTCTGATAGACGGTATTCGTCATCATGTACAACTTGCGGTGCTTTCGACATGCGCTCATCAGATGATATTGGCACATATTGATATGATATTGATATTGATCACAAAAAAATGCTTTCGTCACTCCAGACGGCCTTTACGAATTCAGAGTACTTCCTTTCGGTCTCTGTTCGGCACCAGCAACTTTCCAGCGAATGATGGACACCGTTCTCGCTGGTCTGAAGTGGCAAAGCTGCCTTGTATACCTCGACGACGTGGTTGTTTTTTTTTTCGGCGACATTTGACCACCACCTGAAACGACTGCGGCAAGTTCTCGAAGCCATCCGATCGGCTAACCTCACAAGTGTCAGTCATCGGGGTTCCGAAGAGCTATCACTTCTCCATTCCTTTCAACTTCCCTATCGATGTCATCAAACATGTAATTATTTCTTCGCAAAATGAAACACCAGTTTAACCACGCTGTCGGTGGCTGGTCTCGCATATACGTATATGTGGTAGGCCTTACTTAAATGGACTTCATTAAAGTTTCTTTCCTATTCACTGTTGACGGCATTTTGTTCTCCAAGAACGCCGTCATTTTTTCAGCGAGGCCATCTGCAAAAAATGCACAATTGAGAACCGCAGAGCGTCTCTGCCGTCACCCGCTTGTTTATGCTTGAGGAAACTGTGCTTGGACAGTGCGTTTCTCCGCCGTTAGCAAGGCCCTTGCGCTCACCTCAGTCGCGCCGCTTTCAAAGGAGAAGCAAAATACCAACACGTGTGCGTGCGAAAAATTTCGGCGAAGTACTGATAAGGCACGGCGAGACGACCTCATGAAGCGCCTAGAAAGAACTGTAGCGCATAGCGCCATATTGAGGCACACTCTCAAGTATACAGGTCCTGAGAGGGAGAGAAAAATGGCCACCAACACTCTCGCAAGAACAAAACAATGACCCTTATACTGCGGGAAAGCAACTTCCTCTGGCTGACATCATGCAGTCACCGCTTCGCATGAGTCTGCCAAGATAGAAGCGTAAAAGTGCGCGTAATTCTGGCGAAATTTAAGCAATTATGCACGCCGCCGACCAAACAGCCTTGCGAGTTTATCGCAGGTGTCTCATGCCTGCGTGAGAAACGGGTGCGATGGAATTACCGCTTTAGCTCGATTCTAAGACGTCCTCGTGTGTGCCGAAATCAAAGGCCTAAAATCGAAACGGGGTATCGACTATTGCAAGTCGACGAGGAAAAAGAAAACAACTAATGTCTGACGAAGTACGTTCTCACGGCGACGCTTGTCGCGAATGCTATACGTGTTTCCCGAGTGGTTCTATTCGCGTGTCAGTTGCTGACCCGCCGTCGCCATTATTCACATTGCAAACATTTTTTTTTCTTTTTTTGGCACTTCCCTACCTGCTCTCATAGTTCACTCTTTCGAACGGCGCTCTTGAAAAGCAGCACTTCGGATAGGCTACGGGGTTTAGGAACAGTGTCTTCTTGCAGCCGCTCTTCAGTTTGCTTTCTCTTTAACTGGTTATCGGCTGTTGCATATGAAAGCATTTAGCGACTCTCTGTTTTAATAACGCGAACAGTGTAATTTCACCACAGCTGGTCTAAATGCCGTGTTAAAGATGCGCAGGTTGATGGTTAAAACTGACTTTGTCAGCTATCGCCACGAATGCTTTCACGTAATATGTTTAACGGCATCTTTGAATCAAGACTGTCAACCGAGTTTCTCTTTTCGGCGTTCTATGAAATAAATGAAATTAGTCCTAGCTTAGGTTCGAGCAAATGTGGTACACGCTCTGTTTGGGAGAGGACAAATCGTCCACGGCGAATCAGGTGGCTTCAACTGCGGCGGATGTGCAGCACACACTATAGTGTGCCTCGTTTTCAACAAGGTGGTGGTGTTGTTCGTGTGCACCGAGCCCAATTGCGACTCAAGTCGACCCCTCTTCTCATCACTACGCCGCAATAATTCCCAGGTGATGTCTACCACCAGACGCAGATTCAGGAAGAGACGCGGCCCCGGCAAAGAATGTCACGCTATTTTTTGGCACGACACGCTGTTTCACTGCCCATGTCCGGGACATTAAGCACGACTTGGCGCCTAGTGTAATTTCTCATTAACCTTCCTAAGAATTACATGCACTGGTTTCCGCATCTCCGCTGCTTTTTGCTCACCCCCGCTCAGCGTTGTACGCTGTCCGTATGCATGTCATATGTGAGGCAAGGCGGGGACTCGGGCGGCTCGAGTAGCCTTCCAATAAACAAACTACGAAACTCTCGCCTCTTTAGCGAAATATGTTACTGGACGTTCGGTTCACGCTCTATGGCCTCTAAATCCGCTTAACACCGTGTTTCAAATAAGGCTTAAATGCACTGTTTAATTTTAGTAGCACAATAAGGGCTAACCTCAACTCTTGTGGAAAAATTTGTTGGTTAGCTTCCTTCTAAACAGACCTTAAGACTGCCAATGGTACAAACCAGCAGAGAGTTGAGATTTCTTCTGATTATTTACTGCGGCTCACAAACACTGTTTTAGTACCGGCGGCCTGAAAATTAGCGCCCATTTTTACATCTATGTGAACCAAGGTGCGTCTATGCTATCGAGACACCACCGTACTAAAACTTCTATCCTGTTTTAAAACAGCGTCACACTTAACGTTATTGGAGAACTACATAATCTTCAGGCGTTGCGCGTACCATTATATCGAACGCAAATATAACGCCTCAACGTAAGAATTACTAATGAAACTAAGGACTTTGATAACGTGCCGCATACATTTTCTGACACTGCAGTCAACTAACCTGCGACCTTGTGGTAAGCAGCGGGACGCAGTACCTGAGCCTCTGCGATGAGTGCGCGACTTGCGAAGAGCGGACACCAAACCGGCCGCTGACATCTGCCTATCAAGACGAATATATGCCGCAGATGGCATCGTAACTGGCGCACTGGCGTTCGGCGTCCGCTTTGTTCCGACACGAACTACGCAAAGCGTCTAAAACACATCTAACTTTGCTGGTATCTGATATACAGCTTACCACTCATAGGCGCGTAATTATGTCATGTCTTTTAGAATAAAAGGACGACGAAGTTAAAGCACGAGTGGCAAGAACGTCGCTTGCCTGTGCCGCAGTAGAATTATGAAGATACAGATTTTTTTCTGGGGTTTTACGGGCCAAAACCTCGATTTGATTATGAGGTACGCCATAGTGAGGGACTCCGGATTAGTTTTGACCACTTGGGGTTCTTTCACGTGCACCCAAAGCACGGTACACGGGCATTATTGCATTAATTTCACGCCCATGTAAACGCGGCCGCCGTGACCGGGATTCGATCCCGCACCCTCAGGCTTAGTATAGCGCAACGACATAGCCACTATACGCCACTAAGGCGGGTTACGATACAAATTGCTTACCACCCAAACTTCCCCGCAACATCCCGCACAGGTCCTTTAAAAGCCAAAGGACACCGTAATAGAAACTGTAACTGGCACGTCACCGTTACGATACGCATTACCACGAAAGCCAGCCATGAGTATGAGGGGCCGTAATATCAGCCAAATGTACATTTGCAAATCTTAAATAACTTCCCTAAAGTGTCGCGTTTTTACGAGGGAAGCCATAGTGGTGGGCTCCGAAAGAATTTTGAGCACCTGGAGTTCTTTAACCTACCCCTCTAAAAAACATTTTCAGAGCCCTTCCACTATGTCAAGATGGAAGACCAGCGAAACTGTTGGTTTTGTTTAACGATATTTTCATTTTTAATTTGGTTGTTATGTTAAATGGTTGAAAAGACACAACACATAACTTCGTTGCGTCGCCGCGCGCCGTATGCTGTATGTGCGAGTGAAAGCGAGTTTAGCGACTAGATTCACACCCCCTTGAACCATCGGCCGCAGCACGTAGGGCCGCTGCGCGTTCGGCTTCTCGTCGCTTTCGCATCCATTCGCGCGGTTGAGCGCGCCAGCGCTCCTTGAAGGCGCGCTCTTCCTCTTCGGAGTGAGCGACACGGATCTTACCCATACCCAGCCCAAGGGACCACTGATGACGTCGCTAGGAAAATGGCCATGTCAAGAGAGAATGAGACACAGCTATTGGTTGGCAGACTATTACGTTTTATCACTTACGTTACGACACGTATCGTCATAGACTGACACCCACCCACTGACACCACCACCACCACCACCACCACCGGCGGCAGCGGCGGCGGCGGCGGCAGCGGCAGCGGCAGCAGCGGCGCAGCGGCAGCAGCGGCAGCAGCAGCAGCAGCAGCAGCAGCAGCAGCGGCAGCAGCAGCAGCAGCAGCAGCAGCAGCAGCAGCAGCAGCAGCAGCAGGAGCAGCAGCAGCAGCAGGAGCAGCAGCAGCAGCAGCAGCAGGCAGCAGCAGCAGCAGCAGCAGCAGCAGCAGCAGCAGCAGCAGCAGCAGCAGCAGCAGCAGCAGCAGCAGCAGCAGCAGCAGCAGCAGCAGCAGCAGCAGCAGCAGCAGCAGCAGCAGCAGCAGCAGCAGCAGCAGGAGCAGCAGCGGCAGCGGCAGCAGCAGCAGCAGCAGCAGCAGCAGCAGCAGCAGCAGCAGCAGCAGCAGCAGCAGCAGCAGCAGCAGCAGCAGCAGCAGCAGCAGCAGCAGGGAGCAGCAGCAGCAGCAGCAGCAGCAGCAGCAGCAGCAGCAGCAGCAGCAGCAGCAGCAGCAGCAGCAGCAGCAGCAGCAGCAGCAGCAGCAGCAGCAGCGGCAGCAGCGGCAGCAGCAGCGGCAGCGGCAGCAGCAGCAGCAGCAGCAGCAGCAGCAGCAGCAGCAGCAGCAGCAGCAGCAGCAGCAGCAGCAGCGCAGCAGCAGCAGCAGCAGCAGCAGCAGCAGCAGCAGCAGCAGCAGCAGCAGCAGCAGCAGCAGCAGCAGCAGCAGCAGCAGCAGCAGCAGCAGCAGCAGCAGCAGCAGCAGCAGCAGCAGCAGCAGCAGCAGCAGCAGCAGCAGCAGCAGCAGCAGCAGCAGCAGCAGCAGCAGCAGCAGCAGCAGCAGCAGCAGCAGCAGCAGCAGCAGCAGCAGCAGCAGCAGCAGCAGCAGGCAGCAGCAGGCAGCAGCGCAGCAGCAGCGCAGCAGCAGCAGCAGCAGCAGCAGGCAGCAGCAGCAGCAGCAGCAGCAGCAGCAGCAGCAGCAGCAGCAGCAGCAGCAGCAGCAGCAGCAGCGGCAGCAGCAGCAGCAGCAGCAGCAGCAGGCAGCAGCAGCAGCAGCAGCAGCAGCAGCAGCAGCAGCAGCAGGAGCAGGCAGGCAGCAGGCAGGCAGCAGCAGCAGCAGGAGCAGGAGCAGGAGCAGCAGCAGCAGCAGCAGCAGCAGCAGCAGCAGTAGTATGTGCCGCTCTATCACCAGGATCGGATCCTTTTTTTTCTAATTGTTGTTCTACGCGTCGTTTTGTCAGCGGACGCGATCGGCCAGAACCTAGCGGTATACATCTCTGGTCTAAAAATGGGCAGTTGCGACCGAAGGGCGATGTACTGACGGCAATAGTAGCAACGGTTTTGCGTTGCACTCGGACTGTGTTGTAGCTATATACGTGGACGCCGCGCCGGTGCGCTAAAATATTTGGCACCCTTAAAGGGCCCCTCACCAGGTCAGGTCATATTGAGTTGAAAAGCGCACTGCATACAATGCGCGCTAACGATCGTGTCTGCAAAGTATTGCATCGCTACGCACCGCGAAAGAGCTGAAATTTCAAACCAAACGCCAGCCGGAGGGTTCACGTATATGCGCAAGTGCGCCTACGTACACGTATGTGCAGTGACGTCACCCTCAGTCACACCTGACCTCGAGAATTATTCGAGAAAACAGCAGTTATTTGTTTGATATGTTGCTGCAATAGATGAAATAAAGTTTAGAGAACTAATACAAATCGCAAGCCGAATGTCTGTCTTCGTACCTTAGAGAGATGTACTTCCGTTTCGTCTGTTTGTTCCATGTCATGCAGTCGCGCGCGCAAAGAACGAAACTATATCATTAGCTACCGTGTTCCAGCGCGAGATCATGCTCTCTAATCCGCTCGCGTCTACCTCAGTGTTCGTGTCGCAGTGACTTATACCGCTGGTCAGTTGCTTTCGTGCACAGCGCGCAAAATCGTGTACTGCGCGAAACGAGACAAACACAACAGCTCGCGCGCACGACCGTCACCAAAAATGCAACGCAGCAAAAAAGCGAGACAGACTTCCGCCACTGGGTGGACAGTGGGGCTAGTTTCTGTATTGGTAGTAAAACGTCGTATCCAAAGGAAAATTTTGTAACTCTTGCGTATGTGGCTGTATGTTTTAACCTACATAGCAATAAAGTAGAGTGATGCAATTATGTGTAGAACTAAAATGTGTTTTTGGCTATTTTCTTCTTTGGCATGCTATATTTTTATTTAGTCGCTTCACTTGTTGCACCAACGGGCGGCGCTTTCGCTGTTATCGCTTCGGCTGCCATTCCGTTCGTCTGCTCCTGCCGCTCTCTGCACACGTGCACGCCTTTGCGTTCTACTGTGCGCTGCCACATTTCGTTTCTTTATCGGCCAGTGGCTCCAGCGATGTATGAAAAACACAAGAAAGGCCACAAGACGTTCTGCGCAGCTCTGTGGTTGGCCAGCACGGGAAGGGACAGCAGGGCCACTTTTTTCCGCTTCCAAGAGAATTAAAGGTAAGCATGCTTTTTATGCAGTTATGTATCAAATACCCGCTTACCTTATCGAAACGGCTATAAGACGAAAGGCAGGGTATTCCGTACGCGCTAAATTTCTCTGTGGTGTGTAAATACATTAACGCTACCTACCGACAGCAGCTCCTGAGACGAGTGAGTGCTAGTTGACCCGCTGACGGAAATTGAGTTTTCTGATATCGCGGCGGCTGGTGTTCACCTTATGAAATAAAAAAAAAACTAATAACTTTGGAAAAAAAAACAAAGCGCAAGCAAGTCAGGGACAGGAGAGAGCGACACGCACAGTGCTGTGTCGCTCTCTCGTGTCCCTGTATTTTTTTGCGGTGTTTTTTTTTTCAATGAATCACCAACATACCCAAGCTTCCACGCTGACTTATCTTTGCTGAAGATGCTTGAATGCTTGCTGCACGGACGAGAGGTTAAGTTAGAGAACATTGTGCTTGACTGTTCTTGCTTAGACGTTGCAAGTCGGCTAGAGCTTCACAAGGTGCGGAAACCAATTGAAGGAGTGCTGTGCTATAGTTCAGAAAGCACTGCAAGCGCGGTTTTCTTCTTGTCTGCGACGGCGCAGGCTGCATTTTACGTTACGCAGGCAAACGTTGTCTAAAAAAAAAGAGCACCTGCTTGTCTGTTCTTCTTTATCAAATATTCATCAGCAATGTGTGATGTTCGCGATTGTTCAACTGAGAACTAAGCCGACGAGCAGATTTTGTTTTGAACGAGCCGATTAACCTTCGTGTCAAGTCGCGCTGGCGCGCAACGCGCACGAAGGTGCTTACGTCGGCGCTTAGCAAGCCACGCGCTCCGGTGTTCCCGCAAAGTATTGCTCCCCCTGTGCAAAACAAATTCTTCTAGAGTAGGAAGTGCTCATAGACCGTTGACCAGTGGCCTACAACTTTGGCAACATTGCCTTCCAGTAATAGCCATGCTGCAGAACTGGGAAGACAAGGAGTACACAAAAAGGTTGAACAAACTAATCCGTCAGTGCCTTATTCACAGGGCAATAAGAAATTCAGGAATAAAGATAATTTAGCTGTAAGAAACTGATCAGTATTTGCAGACAGCTGTTGAGGAAGCAGCAGTACGATACCTGTTACTTTAATATAGCAGCAGGCAAAATAATAATTTGGATTGTTCATTTTTGTCATATTTTTAGCATAAATCTCACAACAAAATATAATCATAGTTGACGTACATGAATTCAAAGCACTGTTTTGCGAAAAGAGTGCTGAAATTTGTTCCTGCAATTGCGTTGTATGGTAAGCATAAAACTTGTTGCATTTTTTTTTCAGACCACAGCTCCAGCACGGACAACTCCGCCTCATCTGTGTTTGGATATACGAAATGTGCTGTGTTCAGCCTTTCAACCGGTCTCGCTTAATGATAATTTTTTCTATGAGGAATCATCGATAACTGTGGCGCCAAACGATTTGCATTGGTTGGATTGCCTCATGAAAAGTAATAAAGAAGAAGAAGAAAAAAACATGACTTTGGAAATTCAGAAATTTTAAGAAGCTTTATGTATATACGCCTATAGAATGTGAAGTTCATGCTGTAGATGCGAGGTACTCAGGTCTGTAATGTTCTTTTGTGTATCGTATTACTTAGTACAAAGTTTGCTAATAAAATTTTAAAATAAAGCACATTTCACTGCCTGTTATTGTCCTGCGGAGACGCAGTAGCCACGCGCTATGGCATCTCACGCATCATAACGGAAAAGGATAAATTTTCACCAAACACAGACGCACTGCTGGCGTTTATTCAATACATGAACCACACACGCAAAAGGAAATGGTCATTACAAAAATACATCAATTGCGATAGCAAATTAGTAGAGAGCTATTCGGAGTAGGGATAGTAGTTTTATCGGCTGCATAAACTTGGACACATCCGCTTACTAACTGAATTAACAAGCGTGGTGTCAGCGCACACAAGCAAACATGAATAGATCACACTGAATGACCGCAGACAACGACTTTCAAAATGCTGGCAGCAAGCGCAGTCTTCTTCTTCTTTCTGGGGTTTTGCGTGCCAAAACCAGTTCCGATTATGAGGCACGCCTTATAGTGGAGGGCTCCGGATTAATTTTGACCACCTGGGGTTCTTTAACGTGCACAACGCAAGCACACGGGCGTTTTTGCATTTAGTCTCCATCGAAATGCGGCCGCCGGGGCCGGGATTCGATCCCGCAACCTCGCGCTCAGCAGCGCAACGCCTTAGCTGACTGAGCCACCCCAGCGGGTAGCAAGCGCAGCCGCCGCAGCGTGCAAGGTTCGTGCGGTCTGTCGCTTCAAAGGAAACTGAGCGGCGGATGCACAGCGCATACAAAGGTCAGAGCCGTGTGGAGATAAGAGACGGTGTGGGCGACGCTCATTGCCCATTGCTGTTTGTGCCCCCCGCAATAATGCCAACAAAGGCGCTGCGGGTAATTTCAAATAAAAAAAGTACGAACGCAGTAGGCAGAGTAGAAGCGGCGCCCGCCCCTCCCTCCCACGCTGCCTTCCCGCTTTCTTGCTTTCGCGTGGGAGATTGAGTGGCAAGTTCCCCTTACGCCCGGTTGCAAGATACGCCTTTGGTGCCGGAGCACGGCGTCGCCCCGCCTCCCTCCCTCCCATACCCCCACGGCCTTTCGCGCGTCGGTCGCGTTTGCTTTCCGCCGTGCGTTCGCTTTCCGTGATAGCGCGCGTCCCCCGCGTGCTTTCGCTCGCCCATACGGCGCGCGGCGACGATTTTATCGCCCTTGAAATCTATACGGAACCTCACGGCGACGGCGACGACGATGCCGACGGCAGAAATCCGGTTGAAGTGTCCATATAATTGCTATCGCAATAAAAAGCTCAAAACACAGCTGTTAGGATAATGCAGACGTAGCAGCAAACCAAACTCCTTTTAGCTTCCTCTTGCGTCTGCCGATAAAACCGCACACTTGTCGAGCGCATTGCATATAATTGGGATGGCCGTCTGCCCCTCGCGCATCAATATAACCATTGTAATAACAACAGGTTAATTTTTTTTTCTCAGAAACACGGCCTACCAAGCACCAGGTGAGAAAGTGGCGCTCGTGACGCAATTCCCATTTGCCTGGGGGGTATACCAGCTGACATAGCCGTGCTTCCACTCCGTGAAGATGGACGCTAAGGTGAAGCTTATCACCATCACAACAAATGGAGGGTATATGCGTAACCGTTCACAGTGCTGAACGCAGGCAGTTTTCTCTTGATTAAAGATTTCTCACACGTAACGCAAACTCTAAATTTAACAAGGTCTTCTTCACTCGTAGGGTGATGTTCATTCATCACTTCCAAGGCATTGTGTCGCTGTTTCTCGGAGCGGATCACACTGATGAGGGACACGTTGTTGTCGAACCGGGAGCGCTTACGATAGATGTCTGGAGTTTGCTCGCTGGCGTGGTTAACAGCATTTGCCCTCCTTGCCGTTTGCGATTCTTCAAAATTAGATTGTTTCAAAATTAAGTATGTCCGACACGGTAAGACAATGAATGGCTCATACCTCCTTAAGCAATAGGCCTCTTCAATTATCCGTCTCTGACAGTCCCGGACTATCCGAAAGACTGCATACGCAACGCTCATTGACTGAAAGCACCGTCTCGGGCAGTCCGGGACTGTCAGGAACGGATAATCGAAGAGGCCCAATTGCTCATACCTCCGTACACGCGGCCTCTCTATTACAACGACAGAAGAGAAGTGAAATTCTACGCTGGAATGATGAGCGGTGACGGAGCCAGCTGTGGAAGAAGACGACGACGACGAACGCGGGAGCAGAGGCACAAGCGCGTTCGCGCCAACGAGCCAGCAGCCGAACAAGACGACGACGCTCGAGCCATTGCTGATGATGATAGTTTCTGCGAACGGACACGAACGTTCAGGCTAGACATATATGCAAGCTTCGCTTGTAAAAAAAAGAAGGCAGGGACCATGACGTATGCATCACGCGATCCCACAGCTCTGGTATGGGAGAAGGCAATTTCGGTCGCGGAGGCTAGACGGGGCAAGTGTCTTTGTTGGTGCTGACGCTCGTCTCCTGAAATCATGGGTTCGTGGCACTGAAATATTTCTATCTCGGCTATTAAAGAACCAATTTGAAAAATTCTTGCGGTAGAACGCTTCCAAAGGGCACACAACAACTTCCCTCGTATAACCAAAATTTACTATGTGGCCTGGTGAGGCTTTAAAAGCTTTAGCACACCGTGTATAAGGCACTGTAATGACATCGCAGGTACAGGCGCCACTACGCTGCCCTTAAAGAGCTGCGTCCATAAAATTACATCACTTTCATCTTTGAGCACTGATAATCTTTTGCACTTTTATTATTTATGAGCCTGAGAAGATTTAAAATAAAACACATGTATTGGGCTATACAATGGCTATACAACGGGCTCCTTCCTTACATCAAAACAGCGCTTGTCCTGTGGTCTTCATTCCTTTCTCGTCTTTGTTCATTACGCGCTGTTACTTCATACCTTCGCTCAACTATGAACCAACTAGCCCTCATCAAGTTGTTACTAGTGAATCTTACGTTTCGTTACATATGTTCGTGGGCTCCCATCCTCAAAGTTCTTAGGTTTATTTAGTCAAGAACGTAAGACCTGACCTGGTCTGAGCAACTAGGATAGTGTAGCAATATCCTTCGCATGCACGGTATGGATAAGCACATAGCATGTGCTTATATGTGTGGCGCCTCACGGCAACAGTGGCACCGACGGTGCCAAAACTCGCTTGAAGGGCCCATATAATTGCTATCGCAATAAAAATCAATACAAAATGTCGAACGGCCGGATTCAAACGGAGGACATCTAGCACAGAAGCCTGATGTAGTAACCATTACGACACGGACGCTTTTGCCCAATAACGGCGTACCTCATAATCGAATCGTAGTTTTGACACTTTAGGTTTCGGGAAATATAGAAAATTAATAGTATATCTCTATATGTCAAAATCTGGGCCGATCCCGAAGTTGGTGCAGTAAAAAAAATCGCAGCATATCCACGGGGTGAATGATGATGAGTGGACGAAGCTCCGGGGGGAATCATCGGATCTCCCGCTTTAGGGGACGCTAGCACAAACGCGTTAGAAACGTGCAGTAGTCTCTATTAAGGGGGAGAGGCCACAGCGTCTTACGCAGCCGTTTACACATGCCGGAACGTGCACCGCGTTTGCCGACGCCATCACATGACTGCTGAGAGAGTATAATTCCCGTATTCATAAACGCTCCTTGACTTGAACTTGACTTGCCACCGCCTTCAACGTGTTTCGAACGCGCTGCCCAAGGCGTTGGCAAGTCAAGTTCAAGTCGAAGAGCGTTTATGAATACGGGGGTAAGGCGGAGAGGCCACAGCGTCTTACACCAGCTTCTTACACGGGCCGTGACGCGCTAGCACAAACGCGTTAGAAACGCGCAGTCTTTCGTTAATGTTGGGTATTTATTGTCATCGTGGTGCGTGTGTTCATGTGCGCTTCGTGGCGAAGCTGTTCGTATGGCGTACAGTGGTTGTAGTACTAGGCTCATTGTTAACAAAGAAGTTGGAAATCTCATCCAAGTGCGTCGCTCAGTTCGCCAAGGTTGTCCTATTTCCTCTCTCCTTTTTTGCATGTTTATTGAAAGCTTTTGCCTAAGTATTATAAACCGCAGTACAATTAGTGGCTTCAGGCTACATGCATCTGAAGTACGCGTTCTGGCCTATGCAGACGATATAGGTGTTTTTTGTTCAAATCTCGAAAGTATAGCGGAGGTTATTACCATTGTAAAACGTTTTTGTCCGGTAAGCGGCAGTGCAGTCAATTGGGGAAAATGTATTGGTTTTTGGCATGGCGATTGGGATCTAACGCCACAGTTTATCCTAAATGTGCAGTGGGTAACAACCCTGGTGAAGTATTTAGGCGTACCCTTAGAAAATTACACCGACAGTGATCCCTATTGGAGGAGACCGACAGAAGAAATCCGATAAAAAGCCGAGAAATGGAAGGGCACAGATTTATCAATCTTTGCTCGTGCAACGGTTTGCAATTTGTTTTTCATTAGTAAATTGTGATATGTGTTACAAGTGCTCTACTGTTCTCGAGTGAATGTGCAGAGACTTCATCGAGTTTTGCCGTGTTTATATGGGGATCGACATGGGAATGAACAAGTCGGACGAACCTTTTTCGGCGTGTTCGTGATGGGGGCTTAAGCTTGTCGCATTTATTTCTGAGACAGCTTGTAAATCGTTTTTTGTACCTTCGAGATGTTCAGGATCCTTTCCTACGCACAGTTTGCCAAGTACGACTGGTCAGTGCTTTGCCCAACTTTGTCATCTCTTCCAATAAGATGGAAGGTCGACTACAGGGTTACCTTAAAGAGGTTGTTGAGTCGTGCCGCTTCCTGGAGGCCCGTTTCTCGATTGAATATTTAAGCGCAGTGTCTCGTAAAAAATTGTATAATGATTTATGTGATATTGTTCTCCCAATTCCATTGTACCGGACTCATTTCTCGGGCGGAAAGTGGCGCAAGGTGCTGAAACGTGTAAAAAGCATGCCTGTGCGTCCTGGGGTGAAAAACCTTCTTCTTTAAATTACATGCAGGCGTTTTGCCAGTTAAGACTTGGCTTTCTGATAAGGGATTCTTCGTTCCGTGGGGTGACCACTATTTCTTGTGCCGGAAACCTGAAACGATTGAACACGTGTTCCTGGAATGCTGGGATGGCGTGTTCTTCTGGGATGTCCTGCAAAGGACCTTAGAGAAGGATTTCCCTTTGGATGCACAGGGAATAAGGTACCTAATGGTTGATAACGAGGATGGTTTTCCATATGATATTACTATGTTAATGGCTCTGCATAGTATTTGGACGTCACGCATGGCTGTTCGCCATGCAGACGTTGATGCTCGCCCTGCAATATAGTACTTTCGCGAGTCTCTCATTTCATTTCTCGAAATGGAAAAAGTGAAAAAGTGTGTACCCGATTGGGTGCCCCGTATGGAAGGCTTGTTACACATGAAACAGTTCTAAAATTATGAATTTGTCACTACGTGGTTGACTGTTGTACCAATGCAATAAAAAAAAAAGCTTCGTGGCGTAGTGGTTAGCGCCGCGCGTTCGGAAGCGAGGGGTCCCTGGTTCGATTCCACGCTACGGACACAACTTTCGGAAATTTTTTTTCATAAAAGTAGACGTGGCTACCTACTACTACTACCTACTACAGAGGAGGGACAGACCCACACCATAAGGAGCTTCGCCCATAAAAATGTCGCAGTTTCACCCTAAAGGCGAAGCATCAATTGCGATAGCAATTATTAGAGAGCTATACGGAGTAAGGATAGTAGTTTTATCAGCTGTATAAACTTGGGACATGTAGCAGCACCAGCAACGCGCAGAACTGTTGTCGACGCCGTCGGCGTTTTGCCCGCGTTCGCACCGAACTCACGCGGCGTTGGTGACTTGCCGGTGCTTCTGGCGGCGGCTCGGAGGTTTTCGACGAGATGAGAACGGGACACCCGTCGAGCAGCGTCGGAAGTTTTTACCACCTTGTCGCCTCCCAATGTTTGTAAATAAATACTCATTTGGTGCCGCAGATAAACGTCGCCTCCCCTCCCTCCCATCCCCCGACGGCCTTTCACGCGACGGAAGAAGTTGCGTTTGCTCTCCGCCGTGCGTTCGCTCCCCTTGAAAGCGTGCGTTCCGTATGCTGCATTGCGAGTGAAAGCGCGCGTCCCTCGCGCGCTTTCACCCGCACATACAGCCTTGATTTTATCGCCGTTCGACTTCATGCGGAACCTCACGGCGACGGCGACGACGACGCCTAAAGCAGAAATCCGCTTGAAGTGTCCATATAATTGCTATCACAATAAGACGTTTACGAGTTCGACGCACCTCCTACTCACGCGAGGACAGGCGCGATAAAGTGCGGTGCACCGCGACTCCGACTTTATTTCTCCCTGAACTCGCTCGGGAAGAGGTTTTTGTTGTTTATCAGCTTCAACCAGAGGTTGAATCACCTTCCAAATTTTTCATGTATGTGAAATGATTGAAGTAGATGGAGGGCGTGCTCCATTCGGTCGTTCCAAGTAGAACCCCATTTTAGCCCTACCTACCTGTCGAGAAGAAATTCGTGCCAGAAGACAGCAACATAAGTAAACTTCAAAGGCACATTTAGCAAACGAGGCTTCCGCAGTTATAATAAACGCGGAATGGTGGTCAACGTCCTTCACGCGAACGTCCTTGCCCTTCTGACGACGCGACCGCTGTCGCTTTTCGACTTGTTTTCTCGGGCATTCATTCTTCACGCACGATTCTGAATTTCCAGCGCCCGCCACAGTGGTTCACGCGCCCCTCAGCCGCGACAAAGAAGAGGACGACGGAGAGCGTCCTCCTTGCGGTGCTCGTGACCCGCTGTTCGAAGCTGGAGACGCGTCGTCGCAGCTGCCTTCTCAAGGACCCAGGAGCACAGCGGACGGCTCGCTTTTCAGCCACTGTCAGCCTTTTCCGGGATCCCGAGGACCTGTTTGAAGGTAGGCACAGCGAATTCTGTTCGCGCTTAGAGCAGCGATTTGGCTGGAGAGTGACATCCCTACTGAGGTGCCACGATAGCGGCGCGAGCCGTTCTATCGAGGCACCCTATAGGAGCGGGCATCGCCAGCGCGTTTTGCGTCTATCTTTACGTCGCACAACTGAATAACAGTCGTCTGCGTTTGCCTTGCGTAGGAACATGTATACTCTACCTGAGTGGTTCCTTTAAGCAGCGTGAAAGCTGCAGGACTCCTTAGCGAATAGGAAGGCCTAATACCCCTCAAGGTGTGTTAATCCGCGCAGCATCGTCAGCTCCGTCTTAAGTTGGCGTCCTGCAGATACATGCTTCACGGTTCGTGGCTTGACGCAACAAAGGTTTTCCCGTTATAACCATAAGCTGCATTTACGTGAATCTGAGAGAGGTAATTCGCTTCATCTTTACGCTTTCTCAGCAGTTCCTCGCAGCCTCCTTGACCACTATGGTAAGGGCCAACGCCGTTGTAAATGTTCACCCGCGCCGCATCGTCTGCAAAGCTTCTATTTGACGTTTGCTCGCCGCTGTCATCATGTAGCATTATAGAGCGGAGTAGCAAATTAATGATTCAGTGAAAAATTGCGTCGTTATAGCGTTCCGAATCGCCAACGCGTCACCAGTGCTAATGGTGTTGCGCCATCTGCTATCTGAAAATCAAACCAGCTTTACGGCTAGGCACCGCCTCTGTAGCCCTAGAAGCGTTCTCACAAACAGCTGATCTGAATAATAACGACAAAACATACCTATAAGGATTGGCCATAGCGTGAGATGAGACCAAGCGATGGCAGATTTTACTATTTAATTCTGGGTCACAGGGCGGAGAGCCAAAAGCAAGCTGGAATTCGGATCGAAGCGGGTGGTCTGGGCTTTATGGGCGCGGCCATGTTGCTACGTGGTCAAGGTTAGGGTGGCTATTACGGTTACCGGCGGAAACTGTCGCAGTAGTGCGCGGTAAACGACGTCCATGCATAAAGAGCGTAAAACGCCAGTTATTTCTGTAATGTATCATCTGCCAAGCAAACATTCAACACTCTTTATCTCGCCAATAACCAGACATATACGCCCGTAACTATATTCCGTTGCGCAAGAATATTTCCTGTGGCGACCTTGTACCTTCAGCAGTGCTGCACGCTATACTTGTGAGATAAGAGTACAGACATTCTAGCGCATACGCATCGGCGTCATGATGGCAGCCTCACCGCTTTCCTTCGTAGTGGGATGTAAGTCAACATTGAGAGGAATGCCGAGGACATGCTGCAATTCTGGATTTTTCAGGTGAATTTTGCGTGAAGTCTGGGCCTGTGTCCCACTCCAATATTGTAGACACCGTGACAATATTTTTCTCACCTGCCTGCCTTTTGATCTCAATGGGCAAGCGGGTTTTTTTTATGATTCGAACGCAGCACGCTTCTTTTCATAGTTGCTCTTCACACCGCTAAACACTCTCACTACTGGCATGTACTGCGGAAACGTTGACCCAATGAAACTTATCGTGAAATTGGTCTAAGAAACCATTGGCACTTACCTACGGGACCATACACATCGAGCGCGGCTGTTGTTCTGTGGTTATTATTGTAAAACAGAAATACGAGGTGCATTACTGAAAAAGATGTTTACTGTGTTTGCCCATTCTGTTACCGTTTCCAGAGCGGGGGTTCCTTCGCCCCCGGGGATCCAAGGCTAGCATGGAGCAGCAGGTAGTGATAAGCGAGACCATGGGCCAGATGGGCGCCGTCGGGCATGACAACGCGGAGCGCGTCGGTGGCGACAAGTCGTTCATGATGCGGGACGGGGCCGTGTGCGGTGACATTGCCGAGATCAACAAGCCGTGCGTCGAGCAGCCCGGTGAGTAACTTGCGGCTGCTGTACGGCGCAAAGCTGCACGCATGGTTTTCTGGCGCTGCGTGAGTACTTCCAACTCGTGGTTGTTGAGAGCTATACCACGGCCGCTGGATATAAAATAATTTTTTTTTATCCAGCGGCCGTGGCTATACGTACACTAAAGCGCAATATTTCAACCAGCGCTGTCGAGGACGCGCTGTTCCACTTTGAGTAGGGACGCCACGAAAATGACAGAACATTTTAAAGGTTAACAGATGGTGCCCCTGTATCAATGCCTTGCTAGCACCAGGTGCGTCCAGTCAGCTGTGTCCGCGGTCATGTGCGTTCCGAGGAGAGCGTGCGCGCCTCCGTTAAGGGCCCCCGTTACGGTGGCTAGATGGGTAGGTGTGCCGTCCGCCGGGCGTGAAGAGTAGTTCAGCGCTTCTCCGCATCATGACGACAAAATAAGCGCTGCGGTCGGAGGTTTGTCGCAGGTGGTGCGCGTCG
Organism: Dermacentor silvarum; assembly: GCF_013339745.2. Classification (NCBI taxonomy): domain Eukaryota; kingdom Metazoa; phylum Arthropoda; class Arachnida; order Ixodida; family Ixodidae; genus Dermacentor; species Dermacentor silvarum. The sequence goes on along the minus strand of NC_051156.1, from coordinate 13,246,076 downwards.
TCTGCTGCTGCGGCCGTATTGCAGCGGAACTTTGGCGCACTTATCCGCCTATTTAAACTGGAAGCTGTCTTTAAGTCACACCAGAGAAAGTTACGAATTATATCAATGCATGTCAGTTACTTTAATGGCGAAAGTATCGTATTTGGGTCGTCCGTCTGCTGCCTCTTTGCAGGATCGAGAGGTAAAATATATAACTGTACGTGTTGACAATTCTAAAGATCTTTCACGTAAGACTATTAATAATGACACTAATTGTGAATCAAAGTAATAGCTTTGCGGAAGTTCTAAAGGTGAGAGAGACGAAAATTCATATTTCGAGACAGCATATATTCAGGAGCTTAGAGTGGCGTGTGGCGGCGTCATTCGCGCACGAAGTGTGCCTTCTCGAGACCGCGTCGGAGGATTTTTTTAATGAACGTAGAGCGCCGTCAAATAAATATTAAGATTCAAACAACCAGAGTTTCTAGTGTAATTTCTTTGCACTGTTGTGTGTTATTGCACGAGGTAGGTATACGAGTGCAATAAAACTCATAGACTCATGTCTTAGTAGACTAACTGTCGGTTATAGAATGCAAAAAAAATACTTATACCTCTTGATCATCATATACGTATATTTTATTGTATTACTCATGATTCGAGCGCGCACACACACCAACAACACTACGAAAAAATCAATGACAGCAAACAAGGTTTAGAAAGTACAGCACTGCATCGCTGCGGTCACAAGACATGTCGTAATTTCATGTGCTTTTTCTTTGCCCGTGTGCGTCCAGACGTCAAGTTCCTGCTCTTTACATGGAAGTGAAGGCGCGTTATCGAATAAAATCTGATAATTTTGCTTGTAAGCTCAAATTTGTATCTGTCACAGCTGACCATTCCTGGAGGCTTCAACTGCCGTGACTCTGTGTATTTGCTGTCGTTCTTGTCAGCACATCTTCAAGCTTCCCACTTACTTTAATTCCTTGAAACGGGACAATTTTTTCAACGTTCGTCAGGAGTGCGCTCATTTCCTCCAAGTGTGTGCAAAGTCTTGTTCAGTCCCACTGTTCCTTGAACACAGACATCATCGAGAATTTCGCTGCTACAAAACTGTACAGGGACAACCTTTACTAGCGTGATGCTGTGGCCATCCTTTGAGCAAACTGAAAATGCCTCAGTTTCTGCGCTATCGTTCTTTGAATGCAGTGCAGGCCGTCACATCAATGTTTTCTTGAGTGGTTACAACAGGCGGATCACAACAAGCGCTACCTTCATTGGCTAGTGATTCGGTGGAAATCTGTCAAAGTTCAGGTGCGCTTTCTTTTTTTGGCGCATTTTACCGGCCAACTTCCCGTCGAAGTCTTGCTTCTTTGCGGGAATGGTCTTTGATAGGTAAGCAGGCGCGCCGGCTAGTACTAATGGAACAGCTTCGCTTAGTCGCGGATATGCCCTCGGAATCTGTACAACATCACATGAGTGAGTGACGCTGAACGAACTGGTCCTCAAAGTGGCACTCGCAAACTACCGAATGCGATTGAAGTTCTTTGTCAGCGCGGTGAAATGCACGCTCCCGTTTTTTTTTGAACAGTTCTGGGTAACGCGGCGTCGTAAAAAGCGATATCTTCTGCCCTTGGCTCGCATGTTTGTAGCCGGACTTACAATAGGGCGCAAAGCAAGTAGTGTCCATCCTGCTTTCTTTTTTTTTTTTTTTGGGGGGGGGGGGGGGTAGCGACATTTTCACTCGGTCCTGGATCCTTAGGAGCTTGACACTGACTAGTGTTATCCACGGTATTCATTCCACTGCCTAAACATTGAGGTAAATTATAAAAAAAAAACGGTGCAATATCACGGCTGCGAGTGCAGCTCAGCGTGCCGTCTACCTCATAGCGGACGACATAATGACCATTTTTGAGGTTGACTGATGAAAACAAGACACATCACACGTTTATAGTGTTTTTCAGCGTAAATTTGCCACCTTATTTCAAGTTTTAGTTTGAAACAACAAAATATTTGAAATCTTAAAGGAGTGCAATAACAGTAGCCTGAATAGCAGACGACACGCGTTTCGCGACAGTCCTCCGATCGCAGCGCCACTCCTGCGGTCATGACGCGGAGAAGCAGTAAACTACGTCGGTCGGCACACCTACCAATCTAGCCACCGTACCCCCGTGTCGCAGGAAATCCGGTATCGGCGTCCGGCGTCCGGCGCCGCAGCCGGCGTTGGCGTCTTGTAACCGAAAAATATTTTTTATGTAACTAAATACTTCTTCTACCAGTAAAGTTGCTCATACCTTGTCTGACATGCTTGACAAAGTTATTCCTCTGAAATTTGAGAATGATGTTGAGCAGAGTAACCAGTTGGGCTTGCACATCGTAGAAGGCTACAGAACGGAACCGATGAAGACGAAGACAAGAGAGCCACACAAAGAATAAAGACACAGCGCTGACTTTAACAAGAATGGATTTTTTAGGGTGCCCAGCTAGTTTTATAGTGAACACTTGGCAAAAAAATGGGAGGACGCTTAAGCTTCGCTTTTAAGAGTGGAACGCGATAGCATTCAAAGATCCCTGACTGCTACTCATGATTCCCGACGACTGCAGCTTATGCAACCGTAATGGTTACTGGCAAACACTGGCGGCGAACGCTGTGCACGTAGGCGAGCTATCTGGTGGAAACGCGGCCTCTTGCGTGGGCCGATCCCGGAGATAGTGCACAACCGCGCCAAAGAAATTGCATCATTTTTAGGTTTCCGTATTTGTTCAGCACTTGTAATATTTCAGTCTCAGAAGATTTAACATAAAAGGCATGTACTGTGGGTGTTTTGTTTCGTGACATTTCTTTGTGGATTGTCATTCTCAAAATTTCGAGAAATAGCTTTGCCAAGAATGCAAGACAGGGTATGAGCAACGTTAACGATAGAATGGTGTGGTATACCTAAACGTGGTCGGGGAAGATTTTCTCCGCCGCAGGCGCCAATGCCAATGCCGACGCTGGATTTTCTGCGACGCGGGGCCCTAAATGCTATTGCGTTAAAAACAAGATCACACATACGCACAGAACCTCCTCATAACGATATCGCACCCTGGCATTTAAATCTAGGAAGGTCAGCTCTTTTTTACACAAAGCTATCGATGGACACCTGACGCATTTATTTCCCGCACTTCTAATTGTGGCAGCCTCGATAATTTCTCTAGTAAGGCTGGATTTTCTTCTAGATATAATTTTACATTTTTGGAGACAGGTTTGCACCCACAGTCGCGACAGTGTACACCTAGAGGACCTTCAATTGTGTTGTAAACATTGTTGTGGTGGTTACATAGCCGATCGTTAATGCATCGGCTGGTTTGCCCGATGTATTCTTTACCACATGAGATAGGTATCCCATATACGACACACTGGGCACATTGTGTGGGCACATTGGATGCTTGAGCCTAGGGCGAATAAGCCATTACTTCCATTTGGGTCTGCACACTCAAAACTCGTGAAGAGAAGTATTGGCGTCTCTTGCCTTACAAATGCCTTGAAAAAGTCCTGTGTCCACAAGGTGGCAGAAAGTTTTCGGTCGCCCCGCCTCAGTGCAGCTGGATATGCCTTATGTTTCTTAGTGTCGCGGAAGGCATACTTAAGAAAGTGAAAAGAGCTGGTAGCGCACGGACACACCTGTGTCCAGGTTACAGAAGGGAAAAGTCATGATGACGTAAATAAGGCAGTTATCCCATATTTTCACGGAATTTCACACAACCTTAAGAAGGTTGGCCAGAGTCCAAATGTAAATGTTGTTTTTTTACGCACCAAGGAAACTGGTGTCACTGAGTAAACAAACTTGCGCTGTCTTCCAAGAGAAGGCCCAGCGTAAAACCAGGCACAAACAGTGCTTCACACAATGTGTCCAGTGTGTCGTATATAAGATACCTATCTCATGCAGTAAAGATTACATCGGGCAAACCGGCCGATGCAGTTACGATTGGCTAAGGGAACACCACAACAATGTTTACAACACAATTGAAGGTCATCTAGGTGTGCAATGTCGCGAATGTAGGTGCAAACCTGTCTTCAAAAAATGTAAAATTCTATCTAGAAGCAAATCCTTCCTTACTAGAGAAATTATCGAGGCTGCCGCAATTACACGTGCGGGATATGAGTGCGTCATTTGTTCCTCGATAGCCTTGTGTGAGAAAGAGTTGATCTTTCTAGATTCAAATGCCAGGGTGCGATAGCGTTACGAGCAGGTTCTGTGCGCATGTGTCATCTTCGTGTCTTTTTGTCGAGTGTTCACTATAAAACTAGCTGTGCGCCAGCAAAAGAAACATTCTTGTAGAAAGTCAGCACTGTCTGTGTTCCTTGTGTGCCTTTCCTGTCTTCGTCTTCATCGGTTCTGCGCTGTAGCCTTCTACGTTGAAAATCAGAGCCCACAAACAAATGTAATGAAACAAAACACCGACAGCGCATGCCTTTTATGTTAAATCTTCTCGGACTGAAATATTAAAACTGCGAAACAATAACAGAAGATCGGCCCACGAAATAGGTCTCCTTTCTACCAGAAAGCGCGCCTTCGTGCATAGCGTTCGCCGCCAGCGTTACCCGGGGAACATTCCGGTTGCATAAGCTGAAGTTACCGGCAAGCGTGAGAAGCACTCAAGATCTTTAAATGCTATCGCGTTCCACTCTTAAAGGGGAAGCTTAAGCGTCCTCCAAATTCTTACCCCACCGATGCCCAGTCGGGTCAGACGCTTGACACAAGTGCATCAAGATGAACGGTGAATTCGCTCACGCCAATTCTCTGCATGTCCTACGAAATACTCTTTCCTTCACCCGCTGGGCTGTGTGGGATGGTGCCGCTGTTGGGAGTCGAAGTTCCAGCACAGCCTCTGACACAGCCTGGTTCTCGAATATCCAGCCTGTATACTCCGTTTCAGACATCAGGTGCAAAGCGGTGGAGGCTACAGAGACTTTTCGCAGTGGCTGCGTTCGCACTAAATTAGTTCTATGTACCGCAATTGTGCGAAACTGTTGTTTATATAGGCTCAGTAATGAGTGGAAAAAAAAGAAGCTTTACTCTTTAGAAACAAACCGTCGTATACGGCTAATACTGCGTAGTCTTAGATCATTTTGCTTTTCGTTGTTTTTCTTTCCGGGTTTTTTATTTGCAGCCCGTCGCCACTGCCTCAGGTAGGGTGTCTTGCCACCATACCTCAGGTGCATGCTCGTGTGAGAAAACGCCGTTGGCTCGCAGCAAAGCATGGACGGAACGCCTGGTGTGACAGTTTTTGTGACCGAACTTCTTGGGTCACTTTGTCACCGGATTGCGTCACCTGATGTCAGGAACGGAGTATAGCATATTCGAACAGTGCTCTACGGCTTTATTGGCAACACCCTTTTTTTTCAGTTCCCTTGTCAGTAAACTTCTGCTGTTGATTGTACATTTATTTATTATGATGAACAAAGCACGCGTTCACCAGGCTTCTATATCGTACATAGCGTTCGCCATTGGCTACAGCCGCGCCAATAATTTTGTAACCACACCAACCACTTTCACGAACGACTGGTGGCTGGTGCCGGCAAATGAGGAAGCGCTCTTACATAAAAGCATATTGTTACGGGCAAAAAGAAGTAAGGAATATATTTGTACAGTGTATTTACAAGAAATTCAGTGGCTGAAAAGATCATAGTTAGCTCGCATAGTTCAGAGCGTCGTATTCTTCGAAGTCATCTGAAAACGTCTTCTTCATCGGTCTGTCACGTGACCCTCGGCGGCTGAAGCACCGACCCGGTGCTGGTTAGGAGGCGGTCGAATGATACGGCTTAAGACGCGCAACGTCGACTACGTCGGAGCGAGGCTGAGCCACGGTGGGGTCAAGAGGGGCGATTTCGTCGGTGACGTCGGTTACTTGACGCAAGACGCGGTAAGGGCCAGAGTAGCGTGAAAGCAACTTCTCCGAGAGGCCAACGCGTCGCGATGGTGACCAAAGGAGAACCAGGGCGCCCGGTGTGTAGTGGGCGTCACGATGGCGGGTGTCACATAAGCACCGCTGATTTTCCTGCGAGTCCACAAGTTGACGTCGGGCAATGTGGCGCGCCTCTTGTGCCTTGAGTATGGCTTCCCGGGCGTGCTTCGATGTAAAATTCAGACTATCAGGTAGAGGGGTGTCGAAAGGTAGAGTAGGGTCGCGGCCAAACAAGAAGAATGGAGAGAAGCCTACGGTATCGTAGCGCGAAGAATTATAGGCAAAGGTAACGAACGGTAATACAACCGAAGCTGATAAAGTCGCGCAGGTCATTAAGGGTATAGCAGATGATGCCTTTCACCTCCTTGTGTTTAAGAATTCTTCTACTGTACAAACCATCATTACCGAATGCCGGCGGTTTGAAGAAGCCAAGAGCCGCCGCATTACCCACCTATTACCCCGCACCTCCACCAAAAATGTTACGGGGAAAAAGAAGTAAGGAATATATTTACAGTGTATCTACAAGAACTGCAGCTGCTTACAATGTCATAGTTATCTCACTAGTGCAGAGCGTCGTCTTCTTCGAAGTCATCTGAAAACGTCTTCTTCATCCGTCTGTGTCAATATTAAGGCGAAATCCTTATATGTCCCGTGAAATATAAAGTCCGACGAGCGTCCGGCATGAACATCCGATGGCAGGAAAACCAACGTCACCAAGTGATGACGTCACGTTCCCGGCGCTGGACCTGCTGCAGCTCGTACTGCCAAATCACACGGTGAACAGCCACGGCGTCGGACGGACGCCGGGGCCCACACCTAACATTTGGCTTTGCCCAATTCAAAAATTTACTTGAGACACGTTCAAAACCGACCTCACATACTCGAAAAATTGGCTTGGCCCAACCCCAATGTTGCCGCTGCCCAATTTGACAATTGAGTTGACCCACGTTCGAAACCTACCTGGCCCAGGCCCACTCCCAAAATGGACTTGGCCCACCTCCAAAATTGACTTTGCCCAATTCGAAAATTGAGTTGACACAGGTTCAAAACCTACCTGGCCCACTCCCGAAATTGACTTTACCCAATTTAATTGACCCACATTCAAAACCTACCTGGCCCACTCCCAAAATTGACTTTACCCAATTCAAAAATTTAATTGACCCACATTCAAAACCTACCTGGCCCACTCGCAAAATTGACTTGGCTCACCCTTAAAATTTTCTTTGCCCAATTCAAATATTGAGTTGACCCACGTTCAAAACCGACCTCACATACTCCCAAAACTGACTTGGCCTACTCATAAAATTCAGGTGGCTCACGCCCAAAAACATTGGCTTTACCCAATTCAAAAATTGAGTTGTCCAAGTTCAAAAGCGACCTGACACATTCCCAAAATTGACATGGCCCACCCCCATAATTTGGGTGGCCCGCACCCAAAATTGACTTTGCCAAATTCGAGCACATGACCAAGTGATGACGTCATGCGACATAGTCAAGTGGTGAAGTAAGAACGTTAAGTTGTAAGGTCGCATGACCAAGTGATGAAACCGTGCGACAATCTCACGTGACATGGACGTCGAAATACTATGGATGACACGCCCACAATGCTTTCGCATTCTATGCATGTAATGAAACTTAAGTGCTTTGTTAACTTTTTTTCGTGAAAGCAGTTACGCCATCTTTGGTTCATATGAACTTCTTGCACTTCTCTATTGAATGAGCGCTTTTTTTCGTTCTAGCGTCCCAATACAACACTGGAGCTAAAAGAGAGTGGTAGTGGAGGACTCCGGATTAATCATGACCACCTCGGGTTCATTTAACTGCACGAAATCTAAGTACACAAGTTCTTGCGTATTGATTGGCTGGTGCCACGCTCTCTAGCTTATTCATAAAGCAACAACTATGCGAAAGAATTTAAACGAAGCCTCTCGTAGCAAGTGAAATGCAGGATAGAATAATACAGGAGAAAGAGAAGCCGTGTCTTTCCACATCTGTACCCATGGGAATTGCCGCCACCACAAGCAAAAACTACGTGGACTACAGTCACCATTCAAGAAATATTTCTTCTTTGATTTATTTTCCCATTACAAATAGTACGTGAGACGGATTAGGTGTGGTGAAGGAGCCGCGGTAAACGCTTTTATAAGCAGCTTGACCAGCGTTAGCTCCCATGTTTCTTTCCCCGTGTTTTTGACAGTGTGCAGGCAGCATATACTAGAAGAAATGTGAGCAGAATAAAAGATGAACATTAAAACAATCAGAATAATATGTATATGTCATACAAAGCAAGCAAAATAAGCAAAGAAATATGCAGCTTCGCTGTAAAACCAGTCGTTCTGGGTAGGAGATAGTTCGCGCAGTTCGTCGAATGTTTTCGACACAACACACAACAGCGCTAGTCCTAGCCCGTAAAACTGTGCCAGCAATCGTGTCAATGCTTCGTATTATGAACGAAACTGTAACTGTGTAATAAGTAGGGCACGTTGCAGTACGGTAAAGCTGTGCTCTGCGTGGTTTTAACGTTTTTCTGAATTTTCAATTGCAACACTCGAGCTGCGATCCCAATGTAACGTTTGAATTGCGGTATACTTAAGGTACCTCAGTAGGCAGTCTCAGTAGCAAGGACTTGGCGTTGCCGCGCTTGTCAGTGGGGACGTTTCAAAGGAAAAAGCTACGCATGTGTCTAGTAGAAACGTGAGTGTCTAGCACACGGAAAATCTTTTTTTTTTTTCATTGCAAACCCAATCAAGTGCGGTAGATGTGGGAGGAAACAAAGCGTCAGATTTCGCGCTCAACAATAAAACCGTGTTATCCATTGTAAAATGAAACAGCTACTCACACACCATCGCGAGCAAAGCTTTTTGGAATCAAACGGTGTTTTCAAGGAAACGCCTCAGTATGTCGCTTCAGCTGATAAAAAAGAAACGGGGGCAAGGCACCCGGTCCGGTTCCCACGAGGAGCGGGAATTCGCCAAGCAGCCCTTTCGCCGGTGTCGGGTAGGTGCCCTTGAAACAGACATGGCTGGTTGTCGCGCATCCAAATCAGCGTGCAAGTGCGAAACAGAATGAGTCTGACAAGGAGAAAAATCTGAATGCACGCGTGCAAAGTGCGACGGACATGCTAACCAACTTAACACGTTGCTTAAAGGGACAGACAACGGCTCAGAACATGAATCGAGATAACCCCACTGATGGAAAGATTGCCTATCGTATTGGTTAAAACAAGCCATGTGTTTCTCATTCAACGTGGATTTATACTTTTAATTCTTCACTAAAAGTAGCGAAAAAAAATTATCTTTGGTGCCCCACGCGGCAAGAACAGGAAGATTCATAAGGAGTCTATCACGTGACCTTCTATTAGTGTACGTGGTTCCTGTTTTTTTTTTATTAGTAATAAAATGCAGTGGAATTTTTCTGTTATGTTTTTTCCTAACTATTAAAAATGCAGTGCACTTTTTCTGTTATGTTTTTTGCTAACTTACAATGTGCAGATTCGTTTGTAATGAGTAGAAAAATGACGCTGCCTTCGTTTTCGATTAGATAACTTGGCTCGTCTATCGACAGAATAACGACGATGGCACCAGCCAGTCATGACGCAAAGCGTGCACTTGGGAAGAAAACGTGGTACAAATATGAGAAAGTTCTGTACGACAACGCAAACTTGTTGTGCCAGCTTTTTATTTTCAAAAGTGGTTGAAAAGGTCAAAAATTTAGAGGACGCTTAAGCTTCGCCTTTAAGAGTGGAACGCGATATAGCATTCAAAGATCCCTGTCTGTTTGTCAGGCTCCCCGGCAACTGCAGCTTTCTTTTCCTGCACCTTCGCCTCGGCGCGCCGATACCGTAGTGAGCCTACACTGCATGCAGGCTCACTACGCTGCCGAGGAGGCGAGCGTCATCTGGATGATGTTGTTGCATGGAACACCGACCGGGGTGCGCCGGTGTATGAATGGTAGAAATGCTGGAAAAGGGGGTTGTGTTTGAGTTTTCGCGTAACAGAATTATGTTTTCTCGTATATTCAAATTACAATCCGACGTTAACATACCTGTAGATGGTAGTTAAGTCATACTTTAAAACTTTTCTGATGCATTTTACTTTCAGAAATTCAATTAGTTCACCAGCGCCTCTGCGCCACGCGGAGAGCCTGCGTGGTCGTGGTGGGTCGGGATGTTTTTCTTGGCCGCGGACGCCGACGCCGATGACCGACGCCGGATTTTTCTACGAGACGGGGCCCTTAACGCTCTCGCGTTAAAATGTCGGTGGTTAAACAGTGTCAGTCACTCCTATGATAACAGAACGATGGGCGGCTTTCACAATTTGCGAGGCGGGCTCTTGACATCGTTCTCACTTTTCAGCATTGCTGGATGAGGGACTCTTACTGCTCAGATCGAACAATTCTGCTTACAAAATATCCACGCGCTTTTTGAAGTAACCGTTGCAGATGTAAACACTACCGATGATGAGCTTTGCGTTAGCGCCATAAAAGACTGCGTCCTTAAAAAAATGGTTTGTCAGTCCCTTTACATGGTTTACACTCATTTCATGAGTTAAATGAAAGTTCGGGACCACATATTTCTGGGAAAAGACATGTCAAGCCATAGCGTGCCCTAAACAATTTAATATAATAGCTCTTCTGCTGCTCGTTTCGGCGTCGTTTCCCAGGAGGTTACTTTGTCGTGATGCCATGACGCAGAATGTGGCCACGTGGGAGCAGAACATCGCGAAGTGTTAGCACTCGCACCCGGCTCACTCGGTCACCACCTACGCTGCCACTCGTTGTGAGGCCTCACGTACCAGCATGTAGCAGGCGACCAAGCGAGTGCCAACATGTCGCGGTCGCAATGTCCCACCTGGCTACATTCTGCGTCATGGCATCACGACGAAGTAACCTCCTGGGAAACGACACCGGAACGGGCAGTAGAAGAGCTATTATATTAAATTATTTAGGGCGCGCTATTACATGGCAGCATTTTCCTCAGGGTTTTAAATGTATTACCTTTATTCCACGGAAAGAAAAATGAACAATCACATCGTTAGTGAATAACTGTAATCAATTGTAATCTTACCTATACTACCAATATTCAATTTATCTAGTTTTGCATCACCAACTAGGTTTCGGTGCTATAACTAAATTATGAATTAGGTGTCAGTACTGCACAAGGTGTACACGCGCTAGAGCTCATGGTGATGTCATTAAATCAAACTTCGCGCACTTTCTTCAAACAAAAAAAAAAAACATGAATAAAGGTGAGCCTGAAAGAAACAGCTGCATGCAGTTTTTTTTTTTTAAGAGTACTACGTTTTGAACCAGTCCTTATGCTCTAAATAAATGTGTCAATTACACAGTTTATCATAGCAGAAGTATTATTTATGATTAGAAAGACGAATACAGGATTAAGAATGACGACGCGGGCGGCCATGAGTGTCCCCAAAAGAGCCCACAAAAATATAGTCGATCTGAACAAGACAGCTGTGGGGTCAGGGCATCCGTCCACTAAGAGCAGAGTTTCTTGAAAGGTTGGTTGAGGCTACTGGACACACCGAGTACATCTGCGTGTGTAATGCTGTTTTTTTTTAACCGAATGAATTTTGCTGGCACCCCATTTTCCTTTCATTTTCGTATCTCGTAAAACGTTTCTGGTGTCATCATGATATTCATCAAAAATCCTGATGCGCATATACACAGTATCCGCTGTAGTCGCAACTTCTGTCATTAACTGGCATATCACCATCTCGGTCACAGGTGAAGCAACAGAGCGAGCGGTGCCCGTCATAACAACTGAGCAAGGCACCTCCCCCGACGGTGAGTTCAAACAACTCCGTAAAAATATTTAGATGCACCTAATGGGTCTAAATAAAAGTTAATGGATGTTTCACTTCTGAGGTGCTTTCTCGTTTCTCAGCACGCCCAAGTGGCCCCGTTCTCAGTTTGTCCCAGCAGAAAGCAGTTGAGCTCGCAAGTTCACGCTTATTAGTAGCTTGTTCACTCTCGTTCGCAAATGGCGCAATACAAGGAGGATTTCCTAGCATCGCCGACAAGCCAAGAAAAGTGAGCACGCGTGCCTGCGCCGCGAGGTTAGTGCACTGAGTTATACGTTGTCTTCAGTTGGCAGTGCCAGTGCGCACACTCTTGCTGCCTATGTACAAGCTAACAAATTCACCAATTGCGAACGCCTGTACACAAGCTTCATGTTTGTAAACAAGAAACCTTTGATGTCACTCTCAACACTCCTGCTTATGCTCTTATCGCGGTAAGCTTGTTGAGGTTTGCATTCTGAAATTTAAGAAAACCGGCAGTTCTGTCGCTTAACAAAACGCTAACAATTGTGGCTGCATTTTGTTTTATTACCTTTCTATCCCCTCTACATGTAGCTTCGGTTACATTAAAACGTGCAGATTTATGCGTGACATGTTTCCTAAAGCAAGCCAATGCTGATAAACTGCACTTGCACATTTTACTCCCTCCCATATGTGTTACTATCAGGCACGAAAGAAAAACACAAAATAATCAAAAGCGCCTGGGCTGCTATCTTTATGTGTCACAATGACTTCGTTAATGGCTGCACTTTAGCGTGTATTTTAGTCTTGTCATCTCTTCTGCAATGACTGTTGTTAACCCATCTGCCGGTTGACATTGGGCTCTCGAAAGTTTTCATCAACAATTGCGCTAACGAGTGCGTAGATAAACCGAAGTATACGTGAAAACAATCTTTATTCTTCGCGTGGCCTTTAGATAACAATATTCCGATCGCATTTGAATCTATAGAGCTCCGCGAAGTGTGGCAGCCTAATAATCCCGCTAAATGAATTACTGAATATAAATCCTCCGCCAAGGGACGCACCTTAACGAGGTTGCATGAAGCTAAGCGAGCGCTTGAGAATATACATGCGGCTGGTGCTTTTTATTGTACGTTTAGGAAATAGAAGCCAGGAATAGCTTTGTAAAAGTCATCGCAGGTGCCACGACCTTCCCGGCTTCCTGAATCAACCCTGCTTGGTCTATGATCACTTATTACGTAATCGGAGCTTCGCTTTGTCAGGGTACACGTGAAAGCCTTCTCCTGCCTTGAGTGAATGCGAATCCCATTGATACGGTGCGTTAACGATGTAGGCAAATTTGCAGTTTTAAAGCAAGTGCGAAATTTGAAAAAGAGGCTGAGGAAAATCTCGTGACGCTAGTTTTCGCGCGAGGCTTTCTGCAACGTACGCCAAGCCGCCAATAGCGACAGATCAACGGTCACACGTGCATAACTGGAACGCCAATGCATTTCTCCGCAAAGTTCGGGAATTATTATCTCGAAACTGGTGTCATACCGAGAATTTGTTCCAAGTGTATCCGCCTTGCGAACTCCACGGCTACAATTTGTAAATTGCAATATGGGCCATCAGGTAATAAGTTAAAAACTGAATTAGTGATTTCTTGGTTATTATTCGATTATGCATTTCAATTTCTTGTGCAAGTAATGTCCGCCTCTTCGAGTAGACCAGCTCATGAACTAGAATTGTGCTATCTGCCACAGGCAACCTTTAAGAATTCTTGAAACTGTTCGCTGAAACGCCTTGTATATATATGGTACGTAAGCATTGACAACTATTTGCTAGCAGTAGTATGCGCTTGACTACAACAGGCCACGCACGATGTTAGGAATGCGTCATTTGAGCTCCAACAAACAAGCGGTGTCATGTTTTGGAGGTCAGTACTCGTGATTAGTAAGCGCGAACTTGGAGATAAAAAACCGAATGCTAGCATACCAATCAGACGCTGGACAAAAAAAAAATTAGGCGGAACGATCGTTTTATACGTTTATTTCTTTCTACATGGGTCTTCATCTCCACGGTCCCACGGCCAACTAAAGAAGGAAGGGGAGAAAAGAGAGAAGGGTAACACTAAAGATTGAGAACAACAAACTTCCGTTGAACAAAACAGTAACTAAGTAAACGTCAGATTTAGGTGCACGTTAAAGAACCCCAGGTGGTCCAAATTAATCCGGAGCCCTCCACTACGGCGTGCCTCATAATCAGAACTGGTTTTGGCACGTAAAACCCCATAATTTAATTTTTTTAAACGTCAGATCATAAACTTTGCTCAATTGGTCCCCGTATTTTTCTTAAATACATCGACAAACTCGTACAGCTGAGAGAAGAGTGAATAAATGGCTCGAGCGATAAGCGCGATAATATTTATTACTCTGCGCATGGAAACAAATATATGCCAACATTATGAGAGAATGAGTAAAAGAAGCAGAGATAATTCCAAGGGGCAACAGGGTCACAGATTGTGGAAACAAACTAAATTAAACAAGTACAGTACTAGTCTAAATAAACATCCGAGAAGGTTTTTTAAGACCTTATATGCGATATGACAGTTTTATTCGTTTTCACTCACCTGCAGCTTTTTAAGGCGTTTTGCTGAATACCGAGAGCAATATATGTTTGCTTACTTCAAAAAATATCTATAATTTCTTCTTTCTTTTTCTTCGTCATTGTTCGTTTATGTGCACAGCGAAGTTTGTTTCAATGGATTTCTGTGTTCGCCGCGCGAAACCACGCTTACCTTCGCCGTGCACTGAAATCGGTAAATTGCTGCTGGGCCTTCCTGCTAAAGCGTACCGGGCAGCCTGTGCGGGACGAAATTGGGCCGTGTAGGAGAGAGCGAGGTCGCGAGGCGCCCTCATTTGAGCCGCTGCTTTCCCCGTCGATTAACCCCCTCCTCCCCCAACCTTTACTGCAAGCCGAGACGTCCCTGAAAATTGTCGCCCAGCGCGTCAGTGTTTGCCGGCGTTGCGCGCACCTCCTTCCGCATCAGAAAAGCCGTCTACTTGCGATGCATTTGCATGTCATGCTTTCACACGTACACTTCTACCTTCTCGTAATTGTCGCATCTTTTCTCAGTTCCTTGTTGTTGTTGAAGTCGGGCGTTGTGTTTGTTGTGTGTGCACTCACGTTCGCGTTCAAAGCGGCAAAGGTGCTGGTTTAGAATATTTCAAGTCCGCATGAAGAAAGCCCGCTCGCTTGTAGCGTAAACTCGTCAGGCACAATTATGCTTGCATCTTATGGACAGCGCTCATATTGACATGGGTGAAACGAAGTTCGAAAGGCCCTTCCTACATGGCAGCCCGCTACGCAGAAAGCCTGCTATTGTAGATTGGTGACGAGAGGACACTTAGACTGAGGATGAATGCAGCTGGTTTAAGCCACACAACAACGAAGTCAGTGCTACCGCATGCCTGTGTGGTACCCGACTCCAGTCAGTTTGCCTTAGAGCTGAAAATGGCCAGTTTAATGCGGAAAACCTAGTTAGCAGATCGCAAGTAGTCGAATGTCATCTGCGAGGCGAGTATTTGTAATCATAATTATACGTACAGCTCAAAATAAAAAAAATGTGGGTTTGAACGTTCCGAAACTCAGCAATGAATTATGAGGCATGCCGTTTTGCGTGTGCATGCGTGTGTGTGTGTGTGTGTGTGTGTGTGTGTGTGTGTGTGTGTGTGTGTGTGTGTGTGTGTGTGTGTGTGTGTGTGTGTGTGTGTGTGTGTGTGTGTGTGTGTGTGTGTGTGTGTGTGTGTGTGTGTGGTGTGTGTGTGTGTGTGTTCATGTTCATATTAATCACCTATTTGTCATATACCTCTGTCATATTATAACGCATTTAACCCGTTTCCATAAGGTGAGACGTGAACGCCTTATTTAAATTCGGTTCAAGGCTGAGATGCAACCTATGCGAGATGAAGGGTATACAGCATGAATACACATTCCACGACAAAGTCTCACCCAATTGTCCTCTTCTTCCCGCAGTCGAGCACGAGGAGTACACGGTTGAAGAGGATGACGACGAGAGCTACGTGGAGTCGGATGAAAAGTATGTTTGCCAACAGCGCTCTTTCCCATCAGTGAGCTCTGCACTGTGTTACACCGAACAACAATGGCGAGCATAATGCCAGAGCACGTTTTCTATACCCGCAAGGTAATACAATGAAGGCCAGCTTTTCAGGTCATATCCCTTTTATTACGCATGTAGCCACATCTCCTGGTGTCAAGGCTTGGCGAGTGTGGTCTGGGGCTGGTACACCATTTATCGAGCCCACAAGTTTAGGTGCTTTTTATGCCGTCTGCGATAACAAGATACGTATCACTTTAAAGAGACCGCAGGTTTCGGCGAGACCACACTTCAAAACGAAGAGACCAGTGATGTTTCTTGTTATGTGAGCTCAAAATACACTGTGCTAAAATTAAAGTTCAGCATATCAATTGCTCGCTGCGTCCGAAGCGCTGCCGCTGGTGTCTCTGGGCTCGTCTCACAATTCTGTTTTTCTCCAATCACTGAGTATTTTCACCATGAAGTGGGCGTAAATCTACTGCAGTATACCTTCTGGCAGCCAAGAACGAAAAGAAAATGCATTTTGTTGATGGTAAAATATGATATCGCGCTTGAATATGAAAATAGCGTATGCGGTGGTATTTCTCTCGATAAATCAACCAAACGCGTTGGCTAGTATGTGCTGCCTATGACACAGATTCCAGCGTTGCCTATGACGGTTGGCTGGCGCCGGTTCTTGTACGAGTCGCCCGAGCGCACTTAAACTGCTTCGCAAACTCGGTTACAGAATACCATAAAGCAATGTGTTGCTGCGCTGAACGGTTCATGCTTGCAGGCTCAAAAAGCGCACGCCTTACGACGGGCGTGCGTTGAAGAGAGCCTCCTGTCTTATGGCGTGCGCTTGCTAAAGGTGCAAGCACGGAGTACCAGACGAGCATACTCACACACCTGGCGCTCGTCGGCACGCAGCAGCCTGGCAGACGACAGCAGCTACCAGGCGGTGGACGGCTACTACTCGCACAAGTTCCTGCAGGACCTGCTGGCACGCATGGCGAGCGAGCCGCACCCGTTGTCCAACGAAGCGCAGGAAGCCAAGCGCGAGCCCCTCGACCCAGCCCTGGTCGAGACGTACTCGGCGCATGCCACCAGGGTGTACGAATCCTACCTGCGCCACATCGACGCCCTGGGCGTGGCCATTGCCAAGAGGCTGCACGAGGTTCGCGACAAGGGGCTCGGGCTGGACCTCGCCAGGCGCATACAGGTGGGTGCGTCCCATCGCGCAGCGCGCGGGATTTTGCTTTGGCGCGTTCGATAAACCTGTTCAGGAATCCTATCTTTGCAATTCGCCGGGTTACTTTATATCTTAGGAATTCACACGTAGCTGAAAGCTCGTGGAGGTCAACTAACGTTTGGAATGAAGCAAGGACACTGCACCATAAATGTACACGATACGTTCACTGCTCCCTCCTTCCCTACTTATGGCGCATTCGATTGGGCGAACATGAGCACTTAAAAGAGTCCACAAAGTGCCCTCTAAGAATCAGCTGCGTTCCAATGGGCGAACACGAGCAGGAGCGCTCTGATCCAATGGTAAAACTGGATCAGTTGGCGAGGCCAAGAGTATATAGCTGAACGCACTCCGAGCTGCTCATGCGTAACAAGCAGAGCGTTACAAGCGCGTCATATGCTTTATGTTGGTTGGCTACCCGTCGTCTTGGTTCAGAGTGCGCCAGAAATGGCAGCTGGGAAGCGAACTTCACGTGTTAATCACCGCGGATTTGGCGTCACGTGGTACATGTTCACTCTTGCGCCCGCTGTCGGGGCGCATGGAATGTTTCAGTAGGGGAGCAAGCAGTGGCACTTTCGCTGCGCTACTGCTGTACTGCTCTCTGCGCTTTGCCTCCGCTCTTGTCTGCCAATGGAATGCCCCATTAAATAGACATTTGAGATGGACTGCTTTTTGTTGGTGGCAGGCGGCACGCTGCTACCAACGTGCTGCAGGTGCTGTGCCTGCTGCCCAAAGTGATTGCGGACAATTACGGTGAGGAAAAGCATGTCCCCACTTCCACGATGACTGTATCCTACTTTTTATTTTAGGGGACACGCAACTTCAGTACAGTCACTCGTCTTTCTCGTGTACGATGTCTGTCTCGTTCATAGTCCAACTTGTGTGTTTATCCTGGTTGATGGTCGTCCTGGCGCTATGTATTATACAGGTATGGAGTTTATATATATAGGAGAAGCACAACTTCGCGGTTATCTTAGGTTTATTTACCGAACAGTTTCGGTCGGTGGACCGACCTTTTTCAAGGGTGGTTTTTTGGTTCTCTATTTTCTAAATGCGCTTGGCCCATTGAAAAATCCAGTTGCGAGGTATATGCGGGGTCATAACACGTCCTTCTGTTTTCTAGTCTGGGTGCAATAAGCTCAATTTCTATACTAGAAATCGTGCATGCCTCGTTGAACCGACACATAGTAGTAGTCCCCAATGCAGTGCGGCGTTGCGCACGTCTCTGCGATAAATGTCGCGTGCACAGGCTGCGAACAAATAGCCGTGCGTTGCGTACCGTGTTCAATTGTGCCGTCAGGTGCCAGGCGCGCCAACCCAGAGCACTGACGCGAAGCCGGAATGGCCCCTCGTTTAGGCTTTATTCTCCAGCTACCGCAACGGAAACACGGGGTTGCGAGGGATTTAATGTCGGAAGATGATGTTTAGGCTATGCTTGCTGTCTGCTAGTTCACAAAAGAAAAATTAGTTAATATCTAACACACAAATTCCGTGCACAGCAGTCGGTTCATGCAGAAACTGTACTTGTAGTAGCAAGTGCAAAAGAACTGAGTGTTCGCCGAGTTGGTAATTATTCACGGTTAAATTGCAGCACGCACTAAAGAAGTACCGAGGAAGTTTGTTTACTTCCTGTGTCCTTCGTCTTTTGTGGGCACTGCAGTTGAAGCATGAGTGGCTGCTTTTAAACTTTAAATCGGGGGAAAAGCATGGCCTCACTGCTGTAGTTCGAGCATCTGACACCTGAATGGCGACTAGTATAGAGTGGAAATGCTTCTGAAATTACAGGACACGGAGAGAGGATAGCTGAAAGAATAGTGGACATGGAGATGAGAAAAGCCTACTTACACTAGTATATATATAAAGTTCGTGACCTTGCATGTCTGGCACCGCGAATAGTGCTTGTGGAACTGCCCTACAGGCCACGGACCACTGAAGTGACTGCTTGTGGAGCAGGTGGGTTGCAAGAACAGAGTTTTCTAGAGATTCCAGTAGCTGCATTTGGCCTGCGCAAGGTACAACGTGGCCTGAAGAGGATCTCTGCGCTGTCAGCCGGCAGCCCGTGCGTGCGGCAACATCTCAAAGAAACACCGTATTTTAAAACACAACCTTATCAGTCACCACTTCGTGATTCATTTCACTTCAAAACTCTTAAAGCATTTTTTTCGTTATCGAGGAAACACGGTTGCAGATTGGTAGAATGCATGTACATTCCTTCGTATGGTGCGTTGAGCATCATCTGGTGTACACTAGTGCGCACTGGTAGTTCTGTCGTACACCATGGGACAACAGCGAACTGTTGCGAGATGGCGATTAGGTGATATAACGTCAGGCATAAAATGTTTGCGTATGCTGATGATTGTGTCCTCGCGGCGTGCCTGCTGCGAGCAGGTGCAGCTGTACTGTGACACCGTGGAGGCGGCCGTGTCGCACCTGCGCCGCGTGGCCATGACCTGGGGCTCTCTCGTGCTCCTGGACATAGCCGAGCCGAGCCGCACGGTGCCGCAGGGCCTGTCCGAGCAGTACCTCTTCTGCCGCATCGTGTCCGCCTGCCTCAAGCTGCGCGACACCTGGTGGAGGAGCGAGTTCTACCTCGCCAAGTACTTCCTGCGCTTCCTGAACAGGTGCCAGGTGAGAGTGTCGGACTCGGTGCCCAACGCTCGCACACACAAAGCTACTATTTTACTACTGGCCAGCGCTAAGGTGCCGGCTATACCGATAGCGAGCTGACCGGTGCTCTGACGCCCTCTTATGGTCTCACTGACACGCAAGAGAGATTAGTGACACACACATAGCTTGCAAATGGTGTCAGAGAACATGAAAGAAAAGCAAGCAGAAATCAAGACGACCACCTCGATATCTTCTTGCTTATCCTTCGCGTTCAATGGCACCGTTTGCCAGCCGCGCAAAACCGACTGGCCGAACAATGTTTTATTGTTGACACACATAGCTCACCACATAAAAATTTGAGAACCGTAACAACGAGCACGCACCCGTCTCTCCCTAATTTATCTTATCTTGATCACGTGGTGATATCGAATCCATTCTATATTGCTGCTTGAAGATCCTTTTATTGTTACTAAGAAATTGTGGCCGAATAATGAGTGGCATCATCGAGAGCTTTCACCGGTCCGAATGACTGAGCTAGACCCTGAGTGGAACTGCGCCACAGGGGACGCTGCTGTGCTGTTAGCAAAGGTGAAGGGCGGGCTGTTATGTGATTGTAACTGTTCAACTTCTAAAAGGCAATAACCATGGCTCATTACTGCGTTTCAACGAAGTGTACATTTTCGGTTGTTTCAACTGTGCCACTTCTTCGACATTTTCCTAAATGGGTAACATACAAGGCCTCGCGGATTTCAATGAAGTAAGCACAATTAGTAATTGGCTGAAAATGCCTGATGAGAACTCCGTCATAAATGGCTCTTCCTTCACTAGTTTTTCCAATTACTGTACCAAGACACTTGAATAGCTGCACACTTAAAGACGGGGGGAATTCGTACACCGTGATGCAATAATCTAGGCAACTGCGCAATGTGACAGGATATCTTGGCGTTCCTTTTTACGGTACTGGGCACCACTTCTTATGATCCTAAGGGGCCAGCTAGAGCTGCATGAGAAGCAACTTAACATGGGTCACCTGCAATAGCGCCATCAAATCTTGACGCCTAAATATTTATTTATTTATTTATTTATTTATTTATTTATTTATTTATTTATTTATTTATTTATTTATTTATTTATTTATTATTTATTTATTTATTTATTTATTTATTTATTTATTTATTTATTTATTTATTTATTTATTTATTTAAAAAGGCCTTACAGGCCTAAAGGGCATTGAGTTTTCAACATAAGCATGCAAGGTTATCGAGAGGTGTCCGATGAACCCTTATGGAAGTGACCACTTTCCGATAGTTCTAAATTATACAACACAGGATGAATGCGCCCCATGTGTTTCTCGGTGGAAGGTTGACTCTGCGAACTGGGAACTATTCAAAGAACTGACACGTTTAGACAGGGACATTTCTCGTACCAATATCGACAATGATGTGGCTTACTTAACTAGTTTTATAATAGACGCTGCCACAAAATGCATTCAACAAACGAATGGACTGTCTAGTAAACGCCGTATTCCGTGGTGGAATGCCGAATGTCAAAAGGCAAGGAAAAAACAAAACAAAGCTTGGGGGCTGCTACGTGACTGCCCAACAGCCGAAAATCTCATTAATTTTAAACAAGCAAAGTCGCAGGGCAGAAGAACGCGTCGACGAGCTAAGAGAGATAGTTGGGAGCGGTATGTATCCAGCATTACTTCGTATACTGATGAGAGAAAGGTCTGGAACCGAGTAAATAAACTAAAAGTCCGACAGTCTCACCCTCTACCCCTAGTAAATACCCAAGGAGACAGCCTGGAAAATCAGGCAGACTTTCTAGGTGAGCGCTTTGAACAAATCTCGAGTGCATCAAACTACACACACACTTTCCTGCGATTCAAAGAACACGCAGAGCGACAACACATTCAACGCAAATGTGGAAGAAATGAAGCGTACAATCGCCCATTCAGTTTAGCTGAACTTCACGCATCTTTGAGTTGTTGCCACAACTCGGCGCCAGGTAGTGATCGCATCATCTATGAAATGATCAAACACTTACACTCGGAAACACTAAATATACTTCTATCCCTTTTCAAGGCTATATGGGCAGCTGGATACATTCCATCTGCTTGGAAAGAAGCTATTGTTATCCCCATACTTAAACAAGGCAAGGATCCCTCTCTAGCCAGCAGTTACAGACCAATAGCTCTAACAAGCTGTCTGTGCAAGCTCTTAGAAAAAATGATAAACCGACGCCTAATCTGTTTCCTGGAAAATAACAAAATTCTAGACCCCTTCCAGTGTGGTTTCCGAGAAGGTAGATCGACAACAGACCACCTCGTTCGCATCGAGGCCAACATCAGGGATGCCTTTATACATAAACAATTCCTTCTTTCAGTATTTCTTGACCTAGAGAAGGCATACGATACGACATGGCGTTTTGGTATCTTTCGCGACCTTTCTTCAATGGGTGTCCATGGCAACATGTTGAACACAATCGAAAGCTATCTCTCTGACCGCACGTTTCGTGTAAGAGTGGGCAACAGTTTGTCTAGAACATTCACCCAAGAGACCGGTGTGCCACAGGGAGGCGTGCTTAGTTGCACGCTCTTTGTCGTAAAAATGAATTCACTTCACACAGTCATTCCACGCACCATGTTTTACTCTGTATACGTCGACGATGTGCAGATAGGTTTTAAATCCTGCAATCTTGCTATCTGCGAACGCCAGGTCCAGCTTGGCTTAAACAAGTTATGTAGATGGGCGGACGAAAATGGGTTTAAAGTGAAGACGCAGAAAAGTACTTGCATGCTTTTCTCCAAGAAGAGAGGCGCAACGCCAATCCCTAGTATTTTTATTAATGGGGATGAACTCACTGTAAGCAGTGAACATAAATTCTTAGGAATCATCTTGGATTCAAAACTAACGTTTATACCCCACATCAAATACCTCAGGACGAAATGCATGAAAACAATGAACCTCCTTAAGCTTCTGTCCCACACCACATGGGGTAGCGACAGGAAGTGCCTATTGGACCTGTACAAAAGTCTTGTGCGTACACGTTTAGACTATGGTGCCGTTGTGTACCACTCTGCCGCACCATGCGCGTTGAAGATGCTAGATCCGATTCATCATTTAGGTATCCGCCTGGCCACGGGTGCTTTCAGGACAAGTCATATACAAAGCCTATACGCATAATCAAACGAGTGGTCACTTACCTTGCAGAGGTCATACTCTAGCTTTGCATATTTTCTGAAGGTACACGCAAACCCTGAACATCCGTGTTACGCTACCATAAATGATATGACTTGCACCACACTGTTTCGTAACCGACCTACGGCAAAGGAGCCCTTCTCACTGCGTGTGAGGAAGCTCAGTGATGAAATGGGTGTCCCACTTTTAGAACCTCATCTAAAAGCCCCAGCAAAGCTCTTACCACCATGGCAGTGGCAGCTCATTAAATGTGATACGTCGTTTCTTCATGTTACAAAGCACGCTCCAGAGGCACACATTCGAATGCACTTCCTCGAACTGCAGCTAAAGTACTCATGCCCGGAATTTTATACTGACGCATCGAAGTCCCATGCAGGCGTGTCTTATGCAGCCGTTGGTCCGTCTTTCTCAGAATCTGATGTCTTGCACCCGGAAACAAGTATCTTTTCCGCGGAGGCATACGCAGTAATAGCGGCTGTTAAATGCATCAGGAAAACCAATCTACCCAATGCTATCATATTCACTGACTCTTTGAGTGTAGTAAAGTCCTTAATGTCACTCCGCAAACACAATAACCCTGTACTCAAGGATCTTTATTCACTACTGTGCACTGCATACTTATCTAACCAGCTTATTGTTATCTGCTGGGTGCCTGGCCACAGAGGCATCGAAGGGAACATGCTAGCAGACCAGATGGCCACATCTCTTACAGCGAAAGCTAGCAACTTTTATATCTGTCCCTGTGACTGACCTGAAGCCTTTTCTCCGCAGAAAAATTAGGACATACTGGCAGCAAATGTGGGACACTGAAACGTCGAATAAGCTGCATTTAATTAAACCTCAGTTGGGTAATTGGCGACCAACAACAAAAATACGGCGAACTGAAGTAATTCTTTGTCGACTTAGGATAGGCCATACCTACGGGACCCACTCTTATTTGCTGTCTGGTGCTGAACCTCCCATCTGCGTTAAATGCGGAGAGACGCTGACCGTCCTACATGTCCTGGTAGAGTGCCGCGAATCA
Source organism: Dermacentor silvarum (assembly GCF_013339745.2). NCBI lineage: Eukaryota > Metazoa > Arthropoda > Arachnida > Ixodida > Ixodidae > Dermacentor > Dermacentor silvarum. Next base: position 13,222,219 of record NC_051156.1, on the reverse strand, counting down.
GAAGCTGAAAGAAAAAAGCACTTTCCTCTAGCTTACAAACAGAACGTTCCTCTTCATCCAGCAATGTTCCTTCATGTGGACTCATTTTTTAACAGCAAATCACTTTTAAACTACTTACATGATGTTGATTCATTACAAGTTCTACGCCAGATAAATTCGTAGCATGACCTCTCAACAGAGGCTACTGCTGCGATACTAGCATTTGTATGGCAGGTGCCTCCTAAGCCTTGCACGCAAGGTTCCTGATGAGGCAGCAGTGCCACTGGCACTTACAAATTTTAGAAAATCATTCTTTCAAAACATGTTTTACGTCTCACAGGACATTTTAAAGCCATTGTCATAATTTTAATACATTTATGTTTTACGCACTGTACAGCGACTCTGCTTTTAGACCCATATACAGCCGCGTTCATACGTTTCCACTTCACTGTTCAATGAAATATCCATAATCACTTGCATGGCGCTCTTTGGCCAGACCTGGCCCTTGCGCCACGAAACATCACATATCATCATCATCCGATGAGCGGGCGCGTTTTTTTTTTTCTTTTTTTTTATGGCGCCTAACTTCTAAAGGTATGTCGAATCAAAAGGCCCAAATGTCTCAGTTTTTTATGATGCAGTTATTTTCTAAATTTGGCTCTTTACGTGTTTTTGCCAACCATGCCCACTTCGACATTCCAGAAACCCGTATGTCAACATTTCCGGAATCCCTTAGTTCACGAGTAGCCGCGTCACAGAGAGCTGGCGAACCTTCAGTGTGCCAGCTCTCAGTAAGTTCTGACGTGAAAATTGGATTTCGAAGCACACCTTCGCAGCTGTATGCGACTACAGAACGTTGCCGCCACGTTAATTGGATGTGTGCTCCCAAAGAGCTTCGAAGACCAACTCATCGCGTGGGGCAACTGTCATCGTCTAACCACGCGGCGGGGCTTTTGTTACACTCGAGTCGCTCAGCCGAGAAAGGCATAGCCCCATACGGCGAGACAAGATAAAAGAACTTGAAACAGTTTTTGACTTATCGTTCGAGTGCCTGATGTGCGAGAACAGTTCTTGCGCAGAGCTGGGTGACAGGTTTTGCCACTCTCGGAATTAATTAAGAACCTATATATTAACGTAGCCACGTGAATGCGCCATCTCCAAGAACTTCCTATAATCGCCACGATGCACAAGCAGCCCTCTGTGCTTGGCAGCCCGAGGCGGTAGTTCCAGTTAGCAGACGCAGCAATATCGTCCTTGTGCTGATAATTTGGCGCGCGTTAAAGGACGTCAATCCTATACAAAATTGAACTAAACTTTTGGTAGTGTGTCACATGTCCAATGACAGAATCAGTCTAGAAATTTCTAGGACACTGAGCACGTACTCGGTGTGCCACATAAGGCACAGGGTGGCGCTGTTACCTTGCTAGAGCGTCAACACAGGTTATGTTATACTGTCCCTTAAGGTGGAGCTATCACTGTCGCCATCTTGCGCGTAGTTCAGATTCTCCCACCAGGCGACGCCACTCAGTCATGTTTGGAAAAAACGAAAAAAAAAATCTGCTCTTCGCCGCCGCAGCACGCCCCGGGATGGCCCTCTTGCGACGCGGCGACAGGTGATTCGCCGAATTGAGCAAAAGTCCCCCTCCCCCCTTCTTTTCACGAGTTGTCCCTCGCACCATTGTTGTTTTGTTGCTGCGCGTGGTGGCTTTCTCCCCACTGATACTTTCAACAATAGCTCGCTCAAACTTTGTAAAATCGTCAATCCTGATGATGGTGGCTATTAGTGGTTGGCCACTGCCACTTGTGACGTAGCCGTCAGGTGAGCGCGGGCCGCTGCTTCGAAAGCCGTCCCGGCAGATGGCCTGCAGACCAGTGCTCACTGCAGAACCTTGAGTGTCGTTGATCGTCAACAAGTTTTGTTTCTTTCTCTTCCAAGTGTATTTCTTTAGCATACTTCAAAGTACGGACCCGCTAAACGAAGGCTCTAGTCTTGAAATGGTCACTGTTGCTTTGTGCCTATAAAGATAAATAAAGGACAGGGAATGAAATTGCTACGGACCGCAGTAACTGTCTAGCGTAAGCCCCGTTTACATGAATGCGACAGTGTCGCATCGCATTTCTAGCGCATCGCATTCATGTAAACAGCGGTAATGCAATGCGCCAGACGAGGGTAGATTTACGGGCGCTAGTCGACTCTAGCGGAGCATGTAAACGCAGGGCGCCTATCAAGACCTTCGATGACAACCGTGCAGCTACTGAGAGGCGACACTACTGAGAGGGGAGAACGGAGGCGAGGGCGCCTAACAATACTTTCGATGACAACCGCGAAGACACTACCGAGAAGCAAGCGAGAGCCTAGGGGGGCCTCTAAATACCACCGTGCCCCTTGTCACCGACGCGACAGTGGCCACTGCGCTCTCTCCACGGCTCTAGCCACTCTAGTCATTCATGTGGCGCTACGTTCTCTGCGTTTCATGTAAATGGCGTCGCATCGCCTTTCCCAAATGCGCTTGGAAATGCGATGCGCCACTTTCGCATTCATGAAAACGGGACTGTAGTCTGCTGACGCCTGAACAGCGGTCAGCAGTGGAGGAGAGGTGGCGGTAAAATAGTAGGGGTAAACGAAATATTTAGCTTTCACTCGCACATACAGCATAGAAAGTGAGAGCGCGCGAGGGGAGCCGACGATCACGGCTCAATCTGGCGCCCGCAAAAGAGGGAAGCTAAGAGGAAGCCGCCTGCCGTTGCGCGAATTGCCCTGCGGGGTTGGAAAAGGGGGAGGGGGGGGGGAAGGGGGCGGCGTTGCTCTCCGACAGCTACTGCGTATTTCGTGACCGCGCGCGTGGGGAACCGACATCCGAACACTAGCTCCGGACCCGTCGTTAGTAGCGATGCCTTATGACTTATTCTATACCAGTCTTATCATCCACCGCTCCCGGCCGGCTGATCCCGTTGCTAACGCGAGCGGACCATCGCGCTGACCACTGACAAAGCGCGATAAGCGCGAAAAGGCATTATTACCGGAAAGGCATCGCTACAAAATTCCGGCCCAGCTTTTGCAAGAGGCCCACCGAGACGGCACATAGAAGCGACTGTGTTACAGCGAAGCTGTTACACAGTCGCTTCTATGTGCCGCTTCTATGTAACCTAGCTGTTACAGCGAAGCTGCAACAGCTAGGTTCCGTGTCCGTGTACACCGGAAGTAGGCAACTATTTTGTGGCGTCTCGTTCACTTGGTATATGCCAAAATTGGCAAGGAAAGAGGGAAAGAAGGAAGGTATGAAAGAAATCACGTGTGGCTCATACCCGCGTTGGATAGGGGGGTATGAGCCTCCGAGAGCAGGAGCGGCAGAGATCTCGTCGGCGTCGCGCCAAGGCCTCGGCAGAAGATCGGGCCCGCGATGCGGAGCGTATCGTGGGCGGACTTGGCGCAGCAAATGCACTACTTGACCATCGCGCCGGGCGAAAACAAGATGCTGGTTTTCTTGCTTTTTGACGAACATGCCAAGGACGCTCGATATTGTCAATAATGATAATATATGAATTCAATACAGCAACATTCACTACAGCAGACCCACCATTGTCACAGCTTCGCGGGCTTCCATCTTCACAGTAGTGGAAGGGCTCTGAATTTTTTTGTACTACTTTGTAATTTCTTCCTCACAGGGTGCATTCACAAAGATGCGCAACGTGATGTGCAGAAGCTAAGTATGTAGTTCTGGTGCAGAACTCGATGCATGCTTGTACTTTCATTGCCGCACAAGATTTCCCGTTGTGTCTATATAAAAGCAGCTATAAATTTGTAAGTTGCAGGTGCACAGTGGAGATAAGTTTTCCGGAAAGGAAATACTAGTAGGGGTGTGCGAATATTCATTACTTTGGTCGAATCAAATGATGTACTGTTCAATTCGGTTTTCGAATCGCATAGTCATTATTCGATTAGACTTTTCTTTGACTGTATTCGATTCGGTGACGAAAGTTATTATTCCAGGACCCCTATCAAATAGACAGCATAGTACAAGTGGCTAGGCTGATTTATTGGGGTAGAAATTACGGCGCGGTCACGGGTTCGGTGGCGCACCCGCTAAATTCCGCGCGAATAGTTTTGGAGATCACGTCATTCGAGTTCCAGAGCCGCAGTACAGTGGAATGGTAAATGAAGCGGTTGCACAGAACGTTTGCTTTAGGAAACTCACACGCGCTCACCGCTGCTAGCGCTCATCGCGCCAGCGTTATGATTACGATGGCCATCGGAAGCACTCGCGCACAGCCTTGCGCGCAGCCCTCAGAAGTTGTGCATGTTTCGCCGACAGCCGTTTTCGTGACACAGGCGTTCAATACCAAGTCCTCACATTAGCCTATGGCATAAGATCAGATGATCTACACAAGCAGGGACTGCATAAACAAATTATTTGCGAGAAGTACTTCTTATAATAGTCATCAATCTATATAGTGTAAATTGTGCACGTGTTGTCTGCCTTTTTTGCGCTGTCCATGCTTTCATTTATCTCTCTCTCTCTCTCTCTCTCAACTTTTGTCTGCTGAATTCGGAGACTTTCGAGCGCATGTGAGATTGTATTCTGTTGTGCACACTGTTGTGCATGCAATGGCGGAAAACTGCTCGGTCGGCTGCCATGTCACCACAACAAACAAACTGCAGTCACTACAGTGATTTTCAAGGGTACGATGATCACTCAAAAAAGTAAGTGGGGGTGGGAACACTATGCGAGTGCGATGATTAGGCGGATAAATATACGATATATCTTTCAACGAGAAAAGCACCTACTGGAAATAACCTGTTTCAAAACTTCACTGGGCGTCGGAACACATGACATTTGTTTAGTAGCACGCGGCTTGGAATGCAGCAGGTCCCGCACCCATCAGCACTTTTCGCTGCAGTCTGTAAGGCTCGCTCATGGTTTGCTGCTAATCCTATCGTTCCACCGGCGTCGCGTACAATAGTCAAACACAGTACCCTGCCACACACGTCGCACCTCGCCACGTGGGGAAAGCAAGTTTCCCGATATCGTCCTACGAGCCTGCAAAATAGAGGGGGCGAGGGCAATTTGCAATTCTCCTTGGCACAATGGCCTAACCTGCTAGCGATTTGGCATGCACTCATGATCTACCGTGCACGGCGCTCTCTTTCTTTCTTTCTTTCTTTCTTTCTTTCTTTCTTTCTTTATTTTTCTCCCCGCAGCCACAAGTTAGTAAACTCGTGTACGACTACATTGAAGGCGTGGTTGCAGACACGTGTGTTTGAAGGAAGAGGGGAGGCGCCGTGACTAGACTGAGCCAAACACTGAAACCTGGAGAAAAAATTCCCACCGCGTTTTGCCCGCTTTGTAATGTTTAGTGGCGCCACATTTGACAAACGTTGGAACTGACGTGAAACAGCTTGATATTTTTTTTTTTGCACAGATGGCACCACCACCGAAAATCGCCTGTGAGATTTATTATTTATTTAATTAAAATCTTCTGTTTCAAGCACTGCTTAGTAAAACTCGTGAGTGCTAGTAATTACATGCCACTGTATGGTTATAGTAATGTGCAACAATTGTTGTGAATTAGCGTTTACATGAAAAAGAATGTCAATTTGCACGGACCTGGTAAGCAGATAAATTAGCTAAATTCACTACTCCCCTGTAGATTCCCTAATTAACATAAGCCAATTTTCTCTTCATAGAAATTGAGATAAGGGCTTTCTGCTTGATTATTGAAAATTTCAGAGTTTCAGCTGGAATAGCTTTGTCCCGTCGCCGGTAATGCGTGACCAAGTATAGTCATAAATTGCCAAATGTAAGTAATAATACCTCACAAACTGTTCATTAGAACACAAAACAACTTTGCATATATGATAAGTACACTGTAGCCTAGAAAACCACTAAATATTGTTGTCCTGAATTTAAAAGGAAAAAAGATATTCATTCATAAACTTTTGTAGTTTTGCCCATTTTTATTGGCGCCTATATAAATTTCTAATTGCTTTACACGCAATTTCTCTTCATAGAAACCTTGTAAGACATTTCATTTAAAGACACAGCAAATTTCATTTTGTTATAATGAACAGTTTAGTCGGAATGGCAGTACAGCAGAGACTAGTACAGCAAAAACGCCGTTTTTTGCTCCCACTGTTTTGACTGCCGTTAGGTGACGCTTCAGGCTAGGCAATAATACTAGGTATCATTGGAAAGCGCACAAAATAAGCTTTCCAACGAAATAAAGTTCACATTTGTCCAATGAGCGCAGGAAGCACAGTGCGTCCGCAAACAATGACTAAAATGCCGAGCGCGTGCCGCCGGAGTGGGACCGCCACCTTAAGTGCCACAAATACCGTTACGGGTCTACTTACTCATACGTCTGGGCAGCTGCCACCATAAAGGCGTCGCACTGCCTTGCGGCCGATCTGGAAACGAGAGCAGTGGCCCGGAGACCAGTGGTGTGTATGCATATAGGACTGCATGCCCGTGTTTTCATTTCGGTCCCTGTTGCTGACTGACGCAGGGCTTGTCGGACGACTGGCAGTCTCGGCTCCAGGAGGCCAACGTGTCCGTGCTGCGTGCCTCGATCGAGGCCCACGAGCGCATGGACCGCGAGATCGGCCTGTGGCAGTGGGCGCGCTCCCTGCGCTTCCCCTCGGAGCACCGACCCGAGGCCCTGCAGCCCAACCTGCTCAGCGTGTTCGTCGACGAGCAGCTCACCGGCGACGTCTCCTCTCTCATGACGCTGTTCGTCTTCGAGACGGGAAACACCGTCTACCGCGCCATCTTCTCCATCCAGAAGGAGGTGCGTCCCAACCAAGCATAGGGCGCTCCGGCGGCAGCGGACGCCGCGTTCAGAAGGGCGCGGAATGCAACCGTTCTTGTGAACCACGCGTTTCGGTGACAGTATCCGCGCGAAGCGATCCATCTATACGACGACTCTCATGGCATGTATGCTGCTATTTCTCGTTAAGACGAAGCTTTACCATGGGGGCCAGCTCAGGTTTCGCAATTAAAATACGCGTAAAGCGCAGAAATGCTTTTTTGAACAACCGCTGGGCTAATTAAGGGAAATATTTTGCATCTTAGAGAAGAGGGAATATTCTCTGTAAGAAGTAGAATTTTGATTTAAGCCCCTTAAGTATTTCCAGAAATTAGTAGGTTTAAAAAATATAATAAGGAGTTTAGAAATCCGCAACTCAGCCACCCCCGCCCTCCCCCACACCCCCTCCAAAAAATACAACAAAAAAGCAACGCAGTTCTGGCAATTGCTGCACCCGGCAGAGCATATAGAGTGGACAAATCGGGTACATGTCTTTACAACTTACATGAACTTGTTAAATCTTTAAAAGGGTCTTGCAAAAGTCTTAGTTACAAATTAAAGGCACATTTGAGAGCGGTGCATATCTAAATTCTGTGTGCTTTAGATGTACAATTACGTCGAGTTTACAAAATTGTTATATTGTTTTCTATTACTCAGTTGCGAACTTAATCGTCTCACGTTGGGAAAATTTGCAATTACAATAATTTTTATAAACTATCGACGACCTCGATAAAAAAAATTGCTTCTTATTTGAACAGTTTCGGTGTAATACAACAAACCTAGTTAAGTTTGACGTAGTAGTTGCCGAGAAAAGCTATTACTTCGGTCCGATGTATTTTAATTAGAGGTGGGTGAAAATCTAGTTTTACTAATAGGAATCGAATACGAATACAAGTAAGAAATCGCGAATCGAATATAAATAGTTGAACGCAGACGCACATTTTCATAGCAGGAATCTTATTTTGGTAAAATTACATACCAGGGTTGTACTGACAAGCGATAGTCTATTATAACGGACAATTAGCATCAGTTTTCGACACAAGATCACTAATTGTCACTAGAACTAGTGCACGAATAACCTCTCAACATCTTTAAGGCCTGGTTGCAAGCAGGCGTTTTAAGAAGGAATCACTGCTGTATGGCAGCTTTCAAAAATGCGGAATAAGTGGTTGCTAAAGAAAGATCAAAAGCAATGAAGAAAAACAGAAAAGAAACGCTGCTGACGGACTTGTGTGCCGTAGACACATCTGAAAGGCACGTGTAGCGTAATATATCGTTACCTTGCGGATGTCATATATATCGATGTATATTTGCAATATTTACAAGACAGGCAACGATGTACAGACAAGATGGCTGTCGAGACCGATTTCACCTCGGCACGTGAAATCGTTGTTGCACCGTAACTCGGCGCAAGCTATAATGGAGGTGAACTCGCAGCAAAGTAAGGCTTCAGCCGGGACACATGCACAATGTCAATGGGGACAGGCGAGTCCAGCGGAGCGATCTCGTAGTTCAACATCGCCAAGCTGCCGCAATATCGTGTAGGGCCCTGTGTAGCGCCGCAGCAGATTTTCAGACAAGCCGATGCGGCGACATGGCGTCCGATAGGAGGACAATGGAGCCATGGAAAAATTGAACGTCCAGATGTCGGCTGTCGTACTGAATCTTCTGCGCGACCTGAGACTCGGTAAGCCGGGAGCCGGCAATTTGGCGCACAGTGGGAGCCCAGGCGAAGACGTCTTGAGAATATTCAGTGGGAGTGTTCGTAGATGAAGGAAGCAGTGTGTCGAAAGGCAAAGTAGGGTGGCGGCCGAACCCAAGCTAAAAGGGTGAAAACCCAGCGATCTCGTGACGGGACGAATTGTAAGCGAAAGTCGCGAAGGCTAACGCGTTGTCCCAATCACTGTGGTCGTAAGAAAAAATCATAGACAGCATTTCTGTCTGAACCGCTCCCTGAGTCTGTTTGACTGCCGGTGGTAGGCGGTGGAAAGCTTGTGCTCTGCAGAACAGGGACGGAGTAAGTCTTCAACGACGCGGGACAAGAAGGTGCGGCCGCGATCGGAGAGGAACTGCCGGGGTGCGCCGTGATAAAGGATGACGTCATGTAAAAGGAAATCCTTCACCTCAGTTGCACAGCTTGTGGGTAAAGCTCACGTGATCGCGTAACGGGCCGCGTAGTCAGTCGCGAAAACGACCCACTTATTGCCAGATTTAGATGCTGGAAAAGGCCCATGAAGATCGAGACCGGCGCGAACGAGAGGTTCTGAGGGCACAGTTATGGGTGAAGGCGTCCAGCGGGCAGCACAGCAGGTTTTTTGTGCGGCGCATGACAGAGAGCACAGGCTGTAACGTAGCGGCGCACAGAGCGGTACAGGCCTGGCCAGTAGAAGCGGCGCCGTACGCGGTCGTAGTACGAGAAACTCCGAGGTGGCCTGCAGTAGGTGCGTCGTGCAACTGCTCTAAAGTGATGGCCAGAGATGGCGTGGCACAACGAGTAAAAATTCTGGACCGTCGGGGCGTATAAGCTGCGACGGTAGAGAACGTTGTCGCGGAGTAAGAACATGCGCAAGTGTGGGCTCCGACATGTCCAGAATTGAGACGATCGATCAAAACACGTAAGTATAGTCAGCACGCCGTTGTTCCGTGCGGATGTCACGCAGATGAGAAATGACCAGGACGCAATCGTCGGTATCATGCGCATCATATCCCGGGAGGTCAACAGAATGACGGAAGAGGCAGTCGGCATCCTTGTGCAAGCGGCCTGACTTGTTCACGACAACAAGTGTATGTTCTTGGAGCCGTATAGCGCCCATCTACCCAATCGCCCAGTGGGGTCTTTAAGTGACGACAGCCAGCACAAGGCATGGCGATCGGTAACCACGGAAAATATGCGGCAGTACAAGTACGGGTGGAATTTAGCTACTGCCCAAACGAACGCCAGGCACTCCCGTTCAGTAATGGAAAAATATCGCTCGGCGGGTGACAGGAGGCGGCTGGCGTATGCAATTACGCGCTCTTCGTTACACTGCGATTGAACGAGAGCTCCAACGCCATGGCCACTGGCGTCCGTGTGAAGTTCAGTAGCGGCAGATGGATCATAATGAGCCAGCCATGGGGGAGCTGTCCGTAAGCGTACGAGGGCGGAGAAGGCTTTGGTTTGAGCAGGGCCCCAAGTCCTTCTTAAGTAAGTCGTTGAGTGGGAGAGCAGGTGTCGGCGAAATTCCTGATGAAACGACGGAACTATTAGCATAGTCCAACAAAGCTTCTTACGTCTGCAATAGATGACGGGACAGGAAAGATCTGGACCGCGCGAATCTTGTCAGGGTCGGGTTGAACGCCAGTGACACTGACAAGATGGCCAATAACGGTAATTTGACGACGCCCAAAGTGGCACTTGGTTGAGTTCAATTACAGGCCGGCGCATCGAAAACCAGCAAGATTAGCCGACAGGCGCATTAGATGACTCGCAAAAGTTGCTGAAAAGACTATCACATCGTCTAGATAACACAGACATGTCACCTATATGATGGGTGACAAGGACGGCCATCAAGGTAAAAAATGTCGCGGTAAGTTTCTAAGAGACGGCGAATATAAACAGCTTGCGCAGGACGGAGGTCCGGTGCAATCATCTTGCTAAGTTCATCTGTGACTAGAGTCGGTGAATCGGAGGTTCCTGTAGAACGCGGCCGAATTTCGGCGTCAAGAGCCGATATCTCGCAATCGTTGACAGGCAAGATGCCGCCCAAAGACGGAACAATTTGAGTGGAGCAGTTAAAATTTCGGAGAGGGAGCGAAGTCTGATTGCCTGTAACAGTGAGCATGGTATGGAGAATGGCCAAATTCTTTCCAAGCAGTCTGTCAGTAGGTGGGGCATAGCAGGTAGAAGCCGTCAGGAACAGATGAAAACAGCATTAGAGTGACGTGCGTAGTGGTTTGAGACAGGCGGATGTCTTCGGCAGAGCATAACCATGGCAGTGTGACTGGTGAACTATAGCAGCCGTGGCGTAGCTCAAGCTGAATGACACTAGAGGCGCAAGTCAAAGGGGCTAACTAGGACGATAAATAGTCTAAGCCGACTATAACGTCGTAAGGGCATTGTTCCAAAACGGCAAACAACACAGTGGTTAGGCGCCCCGCGATGTCAATGGGAGCAGTGCACAAACCAAGCACGGTAGGCGTTCCTCCGTTGGCTGCTTCTCACCTAAATGCAAGAACTGCGACGCCTATAAAGCGGACCTGACACATATATTGAGCGACTGCCTCGGGCCCAAACCTAGGGCGGAACTCGAAATTAATAACACTTCAGACCGGGAGGTAGCGGTGTCCAGCTCGGATCCTGCGGTCCAGCTGCGGACCGTCAACTGGGCTTTGGAGGTCGCCGAAATTCAAGGGCTTACGGCCACCTCACGACGCCTAGCAGAAGAAACCCAGTAATTCAAATAACTCCGCATCTGAGGAAAATAAAGTTTTCCCTCCTCTTCCTCCGTTCGCGACGCGGAGGGGGCGTGATGCAGCAGGTGTGATGACTTTGTTCAACCGTCGGCGCGATTAGGCACTCATCACGGATATGTGCGCGCAAGTGTCAATGAGTGCTGGGGCACTGACACCATGGACTGCAATGTCCGTTAAGTTCTGTTTATTCGGCAAAGTGATCAGAGGGTTTTGCGGTCGAGTCGTCAATGCAGCGTCACCTCCGGGAGATGCATCGCTTGGTTTTCCGGAGACGGGCTTCGGAGCTGCATCGGGGACGGTGGGCGACGAGCCTGCGGTTATAGGGACGATAGTCGACGAGATCGTGGAGAATTGGACTGGTGGCGTCAGAATGACTACAAAGGACTGTTCCAAGCGGCACCAGAGTCATTGTTTGGCTGTTGGGCGTCAAATTCAGGCTGTTAACGACGTGGGCTCTGTTCGGAGCGATAATAACGGGTGAATGCAGTCGCTCAGTGGAGGATACAGTACGGTTGTTACAATGGCGAGCAACGCGACCGATACGCCTGCAGGCAAAACAGATTGGCCGATCATCTGCGGTTCGCCGCTCGGCTGGATTTCGGTAGTGTGCAGGATACCGCAGACCATTGGCTGGGCGAGAAGCATTAGACAGCTGTGAAGCGGCAACGGCGCATACAGAATGAACTACATACAGAAAGATTAGCGAGTCCTTCGCGGACGATTGCCTGCACAAATGGCACTGTAGGCATGTTTTTTTGGCTCACTGGGGCAGGAAAGAAAGGCTGCGTGAGCCATGGCTTCAAGTTCTCGCCGTGTTATCCGCGCCAGGTCGTCTGATGATGATGGTCGCTGCATTCCTAGCCTGTCGTCACAAGAGGATGTCGCAGCTGTGTTCGGCAGACGTGCGAACGGCGTTGCAATGCGGCGGCTCTTGGCCTGCTCAAAGCGTTGACACTCTTTTATGATGTCCTGTTTTGCTCATGTGTTCATGTGATTTTTGCACATGAGCAGGTTGAAAGCATCGTCAGCGATCCCCTTCGGTACATGTCCAACCTTGTCTGAATTGGCCGTATCGCTGTCGGCCTTGCGGCGCAGAGCCAGCAGGTCCTCGATGTAAGAGAAGTATGATTCCATGGACGTTTGGACGTGGGTCGCTAATCCTTTCTTTGCGGCGCTCTTCCAACTGGCGGGATGGCCGAACAACTCCCTCATCTTCTGTTTGCACGTGTGCCAGCCGTTAAGCTCTTCCTCGTGGTTGTCATACCACACCTTCGCCGTGCCTTGTAGGTAGAAGACCAAGTTAGCCAACATAATCGTAGGATCACATTTGTTGTTGGCACTTACACGCTCATATGTGGCGATCCAGTCTTACCTGAGCCACGACAACAATCGGGGTTGTAGGCGTTGATCTGACCGAGGTGACGACCACTGCGGAGCTCCGTTGTTGTCTGTCGTGGGTACTCCGCACCTCTCACCAATTTGTTACGTTGCGGGCGTCATATATAAAGATGTATATTTACAATATTTACAAGACAGGCAATGGTGTATAGACAGAGGTGGCTGTGGAGACCGATTTCAACTCGGCACGTCAAATCGTCGTCTCCTGACTTTGGGGCCACTATTGGTTGCGCCAACAACATAAAACTGATACTATAGCTAAACTCCAAGAAATATTAAATTGCAGACTATAATCAAAAACCACAGGTTTTCACGTAGGGTTCCGCCACGAAACTGAAAACGCAGCTTCCATTACCCATTTTGTTTCATTGCTTCAAAAACGTTTGTCCTTGTTTTACATGTGGTAACTTGCGATACTTTGTTTAGCAGATGAACCGTAACCCGACATTAACAGCCGGTCGTTGCGAAATATTTGGTTAGTTTCGATACTGCAAAATGCCTAATAGTTCATTTTCGAATACAAATATGAATGGTTGGTGTGTATTACTGGATTCATATTCGAAATTTCGCATATGCGCCCACCCCTAATTTTCATAGGAGCACCCGAGATAAGGTTTCTTAACTAACATAAATCATTAAACTCATGTACACTTCAGCTGCTGTGACGCGCGTAAATTGCGTTACAAGCGCGAAAGATATGCGCGTAAGAGCTTCGGAGTACCCGTACCAGCAATGTATGTTAATAGTAGTCTGCAAGTGTCAAACAAGTTCCCACCACCTCCGAATATATCCCAATGGTTGAAGCACTTACCTTTCCAAAACGTCCTTCTATGGATTGGGTGATTATGTCTGTACAAGTGCCTTGTAAGTTCTGAAATCTCGCACGGAGCTCTCGTTTCGCAGTGTAACCACAACATAATTTGCAGTCTCAATAAGTTTCGTCTAGGGTTGACCTGATTAAGTTGAGAGCGCTGTATTTTGCTCCTTGTCCGGTGCTAATTGACAGTAATGTAATATTGACCGATTGGACTGATGTGGCCTATTCGTAGCCTTTTGGACGCTGAGAACACTGTCCTCCTCTCAAAAAGGGACACACAGTGTAAGTAACACGGAAGCAGTGAAAGAAGCCCTGTAGCCTAAATTGAGCTCTGTAGGCTGACTGACCTTGGTTTCATAAGCGCTCATTTGATGAATTACTTTATCACGACACCGTGATACTACTGATCAGCGTAGAGCCTTTACAGTGGTAGCCTTTGTTTCTTGCAGAGCTTCTAACGGATGAGCAAGATTGAAAATCAAAATAAGGGCCAGTTAAGGTTTTCCGTGTGAGTTGCGAAAGTTTGACAGAAATAACGTGAAACAACGTCTGAATAAGCCAGAACAGTAGGACCGTCCCATGATGGCGGACACACCTCCGCATTTCCACGAACTAGGCAAATAACATCGACAAACAAAAATGAGTAGTGCGTTGAGAACGCACCTCCCACAATTGCGGCCCCGGAGTTGGAATGATTCCAAAGTCGCTCCACATTTTCCACACCCTGAATGGAATGCTGAATGAAATAAATAGAACCAGTCTAGTATATGGAATGGGAGTCCGAGATTTAGGAATGGTGTTAGAATTGAAAGGGCACATAGTCACGGAGCGCTTAGTGTTGATTTTAGGAGAGACTAGAAAACCGGTAAGTTTTCCTATTAGACTAAACCAGACTCAGCCAAGTTAATATTTTCTCAATTTTTTCTCAGTACGCCTATTTGAATATATCTCCCTATAAAGGACTATACCTCTGCAGCGGCAATTATAAACAACGGCATATATTCTACACATTCTACACTTCCGAAGGCCCGGAAACCTTTCTTCGTTACAACTGTTGAAGTGCCTTTAAGTAGAGTAACTTTACCTAGCGTTTACTGCCTTCACGTTTAGTGTAGGAGTTAAGTTAGCTAACTCCTTACTTTTAGTGAACTCCTTGACATTTAGATAAGAAGTCAATCTGTGAAGAATTATTCGGTTTAGTAAGAGACCTGCGACAAAGGGATGCAGACGAAAACGGTGCTAGCGGCTTGCACACTGTGCGAGTTCACGATGATTTGGACAGAGCACCATGGTTTATCGCACACTGTCGAGTATCTCTGGAAAGCGCGATAACAGGCGGTCAGAGAGATGGGCTGCAAAATGATACCCGGTAATGTGCCACTCAATGTGAAACAAAAAAACGACAGCAGACTTCAGCGATTCCTCCGGCTCTGAACTCATTTACTACCACAGCAGAATTCTATTTTGAAGACCACCAGCATATTTTTCTTGCCTGCTTCTTCCTGAAATAACAGCGCTCATCCACTACGGCGGACACGGCGTAAAATTATTTGTATTTTACTTTATTGGGAATATTTAGTAAGATAGATTACCGGTAACACCTTAAGAGGTAAAACGCCACAAAACGTGTTTGTTCTTGTGCGAAGAAATAGTACGTAACATTTATTGCTGTTTTTATAAGATTTCAAAATATGCTTTTTAATTCTTTGTTTACTTTTTTCGTCGCTAGGCATGCAAGCGCATGTAGTAAACACTTATACAGAAAGCGTTTCCTTTATTGGAATAGGAACAATGTAATGACCCAGATTCGCCACTCTCACCATTCCGAGGAGTTAGAATAAGTGAAATTACGGAGATTTCCACTCTCTCGAATTGAATGGGAATGAAATAGAGGGCTCCGCTCCGTAACTCCGATCTTGTATCTAGAAATGGAGATCATTAATTCATGTTCATCATTTGTAGGATCGCACACAGAGGCGTTATACAGAAGGCGTTGCGCACATTGCCTACCCGTGGCCACGCCCGAGCTGGCTAGGGCTGGCTATAGTGCGGATTCAACGTTGCCTGAAGCGTCGTCACCGTTTTCTCACGCGGGACTCGGCTCAAACTCGCGTCCTTGACTCTGCGATGACCGCCCCTGTGCTAAAGAAGACGCTGCGCCTCAGTAACGCTCTTGGGCGGCTCACACCACGACGAGGGGCTCGAAAAGCGCGCGTCATCTCCTGTGCGTTTGAGTAGACGTCGAAAGCTAAAAGACTTTTTTTTTCTTTTTGTTCGGGAGCCACTGTGGAGTATCCTTGAACCGCAGTGACCTCTTGAGTCCAGCAGTGCCGAGTGGGTGAAATACCGACAGTACCAGGATCAAACATAGATTACTTTCCTGTCTGAAAACGTATTGCGCCGTGGTGCTGCATACGCCTTCTGCATGCGTTGGTTAGCAAACAAAAAATGAAAAGTCGCAGTTTCACCCGAAAGTCGAAACATTCATTGCGATAGCAAATTAGTAGACAGCTGTACGAAGTAAGGATAGTAATTTTATCGGCCGCACAATATTGCAAACCTTCTCTTACTAAATTAACAAGCACAGGTGTCATGCGCGCATAGGTAAACACATATCGCTTGATGACCGCGGGAACTCGCTGTCAAAATGCTGCAGTTAGGAAACGCGGCGGCAGCAGTGAGCGAATGGCGAGAGACCTTCGTGCTGTTAACTACGAGAGACCTTCGTGCTGCTGCTACGCGAAGTTAACGTCGAAAGCACAGTGCATACGCTGCTTCCGGCACTCGGCAAACTTTGTCTACATCGCAGATCGCTTTCACGATACGGAGCAGCAGCCCACGCAGCAAAACGCACGCCCCCCCCCCCCCCCCCCTATCCGTCGCCTCCCGCCCGTGCCTCGCGCTCGATAGACGACGGCGCGCTTCCGCCCCGCCTTCTTCCCTCGCGCGCGCGAGATTGAGCCGCGATCGTCCGCTGACCCTCGCAAGCTTTCACCCACGCATACAGCGTACAGCGCGCTGCGATTGTTCTGTCGTGTTTGGACTTTATACGGAACATCACGGCAACGGCGACGACGACGGCAGAAATGCGCTTGGAGTGTCCATATCCTTTATATCGCAATAAAAATTAGCTGGGCAGCAGCTGCTCATCAAACGCTTTGAAATAAAGCCGCACGATTGGTATCGCACAGATTACGAAACTTAACGTATATTGAGCAAAGAGTAATAAGTTATACGTTGGGAATGACAGTTGCAGGCGACGTAGCAATATTTGTGCCACAATGTATATATTATAATTTGTGTTACTTATTGATATAAACTGCAAAGCGCACTTGTGACCTTATTTGTTTTTTTTTTTGTTACTGCTTAAATTTTCTGATAAGTATGCTTTCCGGCTTTTAACGCATACTTATTGTTGCTGGCAAGAAATGATGCTGCTCCAAATTTGAAGTTTAGTAATTCAGAAAGATATCGCATTTTTCATAAAATTTTGGGGCGACGTTTTAGCTCTTAACAAGCTTCCATATTAAATTTGCTGTTTCTCCGCAAGATATATACAGGGTGTTTCAGCGAAACCTTTCAAAATTTATTTAAGGTTGCCTGTGGCAGATAGCCCAATTCTAGTTATTGAGCTGGTCTACTGGAAGAGGCGGACATTACTTGCACAAAAAATGGAAATTCATATTCGACTAATCAACAAAAATTGACTAATTAATTCTTTAACTAATTACCTGATGGTCCATATTGTAATTTACAAATTGTAGTAGTGGAGTTCGAAAGGCGGATCCACTTGGAATTAATTCTCGGGATGACACCAGTTTCGAGATATTAATCCCCGAACTTTGCGGATAAATGCATTGGCGTTCCTGTTAATTTTGTGCTTTAATGCATAAAGTGACGTTTTGTTAGGAAGCTAACTGGAACGCCAATGCATTCCTCCGCAAAGTTCGGGAATTAATATCTCGAAACTGGTGTCATCCCGAGAATTCGTTCCAAGTGGATCCGCCTTGCGAACTTCACGGCTACAATTTTTAAATTGCAATATGGACCATTAGGTAATTAGTTAAAAACTTAATTAGTCAAGTGCTTGTTAATTATTCAATTATGCATTTCAATTTCTTGTGCAAGTAACGTCCGCCTCTCCGAGTAGACCAGCTCATGGACTAAAATTGTGCTATCTGCCACAAGCAACCTTTACGAATTTTTGAAAGTGTTCGCAGAAACACCCTGTATATATACACGTCGCACAGAAGTGTCAGATGCTCTTTCTACCAGAGTGCCCGCGGAAAAAAACGTAGAAAAATCACATTCAATTCGCTGGAGTTCCCAGATTGGGCAAGGTGTCCACTCTAACTGGTTGGTTGCAGGTACAATGAACACTAAAACTCTTATTCATTAGTGATGTCATTGTTCCAGTATGGTAGGCTTTGTGCGCCTGCACTGTGATTGCTTAGCCGGCTCTTAGCATGGTGAAGTCGTATACTCTGGATTTGCAACATAAATGCAGAACAGTTGTACAAAAGGCTGGTGTGCTTAGCAACCTTAGTTGACACATACACGCACTCGCTCAAATTCTGACCTGTTCTGTGCTAAGTGTAAATTTAACATTTGGAAGAGGCGTCAGACGAAAAATGCGTGCAGCCCATCTATAATTTACCGGAGCAAGTGATTACATTCCTTTTAGCGTCCAAAGCATCAATGTTTCTACGATAGACGCCGTAGTTCAGTTCTCCCAACCGACTCATTTCGCCCACTTGGTGTTCTTGCACATAATTATAAGTGCATGACCGTTTTTTTTTTTGTTTTTTTTTTGCACTTCGGCCTTCATGCATTCATTTTTGTTTCCTATAGGGACTCTGAAAGGATTCTGACGATTGTGTAACAAATGTGTTTAGTCGGTAAGGTAGATCCTTCCGATCATTTAGTCACAGATTTAGGCGCTTCGCGTGAAGCGTGTAATTGAATAAATGCTTATAAAATGTAGCAGTTTCGCCCCAAAAGGGAAGCATTGCTCGCGATAGCAAATTAGTGGACAGTTAGGATAGTACTTTTAATTTTTTATCAACCCTCTAAACTTGTAACACTCGGTTACTAAGTAAATTAACTAGCACGGTGTCACGCGCGCACAGGTAAACATGAACACATCGCGCTCGATGACCGCGGGAACTCGCTGACAAAACGCTGGAGCGAGGAAGCGCCGCAGCAGCAGCGAGAGAATTGACTTTCGTGTTGCCTCTCGCTTCAAGGCGAACTAGAATACTGAGTGCATACGAAGCTACCGGCACTCGGCGCACTTTATCGACATCGCAGATCACTTTGAAGATGAGACCCGCGCTGGCGCTTCCTTTGTCGACGTCACAGATCGCTTTCAAGATGTGGGTTCGATTCCCAGATATCAGTGTATTTGATTTAATTTTTTTCCAAGGTTTAGAGTAGAAACATAAATAGCCCATTCCACTACATTCACAAGTTATCGGCAGCTCTAGCCTTAGTGCGTGCCAAAACCACGATCTGATTATGAGGCACGCCGTAGGGGGGCACTCCGGAAATTTGGACCACCCGGGGTTCTTTAACGTGCACCAAAATCAAAGTACGCGGGTGTTTTCGCATTTCGCCCCCATCGAAATGCGGCCGCCGTGGCCGGGATTCGATCCCGCGACCTCGTGCTCAGCAGCCCAACACCATAGCCACTGAGCAACCACGGCGGGTGTACATTGCATATATCCCCGCAGATATGCGGCGAACGCCCGCGGCGGCATCCGCCTCTCTTTCGCGTCATGTAGCGCAAAGCAGCAAACATTCCGCGTACTGCCGCCGCGTCTCCATCGTTCGCGCAAAGCTCGTCTTGAAATTTCGCTCCTATAGTAGCCAAGGCTTAACGAGGAAAACTGCGGTATGACACGGGTAAACACTCTGTTCAAACCAACCGGAAGCAGCCAACCTTTGCGTCACCGCTTGAAGGAGGCGGCACACAGCGATGGCCGCACGGTGTAAAGGTTGAGGGGGAACGCTGCGGCTTGACGGGAGGCTAATGTTTAACCCCTCGTACCTGTGTTATTATAGCACGATGAAAAATTCTTGCGAGAAAGCACTTTTTGAAAGATAACCTCTGTGTCTAGGCGTATGACAAACTGTTTCAGGGACCCTGTAAGACCCACGAGGAGGTATTTATTTATTTATTTATTTATTTATTTATTTATTTATTTATTTATTTATTTATTTATTTATTTATTTATTTATTTATTTATTTATTTATTTATTTATTTATTTATTTATTGTATAAGATAACGGGTGGGTTTGTACAGAAGGCATAACTGTCACAATGAAGACACTTGTTACGCTTTGCATGAAGCTTAGTGACGAGGTGATATAGTAGCGATTTTGTGGGAAATGCCGTTCCAGTCTTTGGCTGCTCTGGGCAAAAGAATGATACCGCCCTTCATCACGGTAAAAGATACTTACACCGTGCTTCTCATCGAACTGCTGCTACCGCGGCAGCGAATCGAACTCCCGACCTCGTGCTTTGCAGCAAAACGTCATTGCCACAGAGCCAGCATGTCGTGTAACCGGCAGAAGCAGATCTTGCTACGTCACATGTGTGGAACAGTTCACCGGCTTCAACAGGGCGGCGGAGGATTGCGTGTAGCTAGGAGAATGGCAGATTTGCAGGCATCCGGTGGAGTCGGCTATTGCTGAACAAGCGTGGAAACAGACGGATACAGCGTCACGTGAAAACTTTGAAGCCTGGCCATAAAATAATAAGTTAAAGGCTACGCGCCCACCACGCGATACGCAAGCGGGGATTTCTAGCCAACGAGCGCGCAAAAAGTACGGAGTAGAGTGCTGGGTTAGGGCCATGGAGGAAAAGAACAAAATAGAAGAGGCCCTGACGTCATGTTTTTGAAGCCGGAAGTGCAGCCCTGTTAGTGTTGCCATCTCCCCTTGCGCCTCCAATCAGCTCGCCGGAGCAGATAGGTGCGAGCTTTGAACTTGCATTGTTACGAGCCGCCGGAAGTGTGTGAGGCAGACGTGCGTCAGAACAAAGCCTACGAAACTTCTGTAGCATGTTTAACGCGCTCATGTGTTTTTCCATGGCACGCTGAAGACGACGACGAGAACGCGCGCCGTGAACGCTTGAGTGTATCTGTTGCTGGTTGACACACTCACAGACCCAAAACACAACTTTCAAGCTTACACACCACATTCCAAATCAGATTTTCTCGCCAACAAAATGTGCTGCGAGAAAGACACGAGCGAGAAAATCTTATCGAACTTTTCAGAGGCCGAGAGCACCAGCAAGAGCTTCAGAAGCACGGTTGCTAATGCAACGTTGACGTTTGGGCTACCAGTCCTAGTGCTCCTTTGCGAAAAACGGCACGTGACCTCCGCCACACTTTCTCCAACACGTCCTTGCTGGCCGGGGCCTCTCCTATGCTTTCCTTCCTCCATGGTTAGGGCTGATCGGGACAAGTGCGTTACTAAATACTACCAGGCCCAAACAATAGTGAGCTTTAGTACAGCGTAAAACGCTTGCGTTAGCGTTAGCGTCCGACGCAACGCTAACGCAAAGTAAGGCTGCACTGCGTGGCACAAGGTAGTGGTTTCGAATAGCGGAATGGAGCAAAACGTCAACGCTAACGCTAACGCAAATACACTTGGGCGCTATCTCGATCTGGATACGGCAAACATGAGCAAACCCTCTCGTTAAGCATACTGCGCCGATAATCGAGAACGTATATCGAAAACAACTCCAATTTGTCACCTGTGCGGCGCTGTTGAAGCATCATCACACAAATCTAAAGCAAGCACGAGCATTAGTGGGGAACAAATGAGCCGAACAGTGCAGGCCGACGACTCGATAGATCCGAAGCGGGCAGCTCTGACTTGGACTGTCGCAGTTTCGCCCGAAAGGCTAAGCATCAATTGCGATAGCAAATTAGTAGAGAGCTATACGGAGTAAGGATAGTGGTTTTATCAGCTGTATACTTGGACATGCAGCAGTACCAGCAACGCACAGAACTGTTGTCGACGCCGTTGGTGTTTTGCCCGCATTCGGACCGAACGCTCGCGGCGTTGGTGACTGTTTCCGGTGCCTCTGGGGGCGGCTCGGAGGTTTTCGACGAGATCAGAATGGGACGCTCGTCGAGCAGCGTCGGAAATCTTACCCACCTTCTCGCCTCGCAACGTTTTAGGGGCGAAGCTCCTTAGGGTGTGGGTCGTTCTCTCCTCTGTAGTAGTAGTAGTAGTAGTAGCAGTAGTAGTAGTAGTAGTAGTAGTAGTAGTAGTAGTAGTAGTAGTAGTAGTAGTAGTAGTAGTAGTAGTAGTAGTAGTAGTAGTAGTATGTAGCCACCTCTAGTTTATGAATTGCTCAATAGATGGCGTAAGTGGTAGCCACTTGTATGCAGATGACTTTTGGGACTGATGTATGCAGATGACATTGTACTTATGGCTGACAGCAAGGAAGACTTGCAGAGATTAATGGACATCTGTGGTAAAGAGGGAGATAGCTTAGGTTTGAAGTTTAGTAAAGAAAAATCGGCAGTCATGACTTTTAATGATAATCAGGGCAGCGAGCTTAGGATACAGGAGGTTACGCTGGAGGTGGTGGATAAGTACAAATATCTTGGAGTGTGGATAAACAATGGGGCTGAGTACCTAACGGAACATGAAAAATATGTGACGGCTAAAGGTAGCAGAAATGCAGCTGTGATGAAAAATAGGGCACTGTGGAATTACAATAGGTACGAAGGGGTGAGAGGGATTTGGAAAGGGGTGATGGTCCCTAGTTTGACTTTCGGCAATGCGGTCCTGTGCATGAGATCAGAGGTTCGAGCAAGGTTGGAAGTTAAGCAGCGAGGGGTAGGTAGACTGGCTCTGGGAGCACACGGAAATACACCAAATCAGGGGGTACAGGGTGACATGAGATGGACGTCATTCGAGGGCAGGGAAGCCAGCAGCAAGATAGAATTTGAGGAGCGATTGAGAGAGATGGCAGAAAAGCGGTGGGCAAGGAGAGTTTTCAGTTATTTGTACATGAGGAATGTTGATACAAAATGGAGGAAGCTGACCAGAAAACTGTCAATCAAATTTTTGGACTGCAGGAGGGGTGCAAACCAGGAAACAGCGGTTAAGAAAAAGGTTAAGGAAACAGAGAGGGGTCTGTGGAAAACAGGGATGCAGACGAAATCAGCACTGGGCATATACCGAACTTTCAAGCAAGAAATTGCCAAAGAAAATATCTACGATAATTCTAGGGGAAGCTCTTTGTTGTTTGAAGCCAGGACGGGAGTATTGCGGACTAAGATGTACCGAGTCAAGTACCAAGGTATAGACATGTTGTGCCTTGCGTGTGGAGAAGATGAGGAAACGGCTGAACACCTCATATTTTTCTGTAAGGGGCTTAACCCTACAGTGCAAGGCAACGGGGCTGATTTTTTCAAAGCATTGGGGTTTAGGGACAGTGAAGGCAAAATAGACTTTAAGCGGGTAGAAATAACCAAACAGAGGTTATCTGATTTGTGGATAAAATTAAGGCAGGGGTGAAATTTCACCCACCACAAAGTACAAATTATGTTAATAGCCATGGCTAGGTGGCGTATGCCACCGCCCGATTTAAAGGGTTCAGCCTCATCCATCCATCCATCCATCCATCCATGTAGTTTTATGAAGTGTTCACTAGATGGTGTAAGTCCGTAGCTCTGGTTGGCATGGAGACCGCTATGTATGTATGTATACGCATATATACACATATATGTATATGTATACTATAACCGGAAGCCGA
This sequence comes from Dermacentor silvarum, assembly GCF_013339745.2. NCBI lineage: Eukaryota > Metazoa > Arthropoda > Arachnida > Ixodida > Ixodidae > Dermacentor > Dermacentor silvarum. The sequence continues at coordinate 13,198,988 of NC_051156.1, read as the reverse complement.
CTCCCACTTCCATTTCCACTTCCGGTTCCGCTTCCGGTTCCGGAAGCCAGCTTCCGGCTTCCGGAGAACGCTTCCGGCGTTTTTCTCTCTCGTCCGTAGCTAGGTGCAGGGTCTTTACGCTGCGGTGCACAAGGGCGTTCGTTCCCGACGCGCGTTCTCTTTCTCTCGTTCCCGACGCGCGCTCTCTTTCTCTCTCGTCCGTAGCTGTGGTTTATCCGAATGATCCCCCGGTGCTTCGCCCACTCATCATCATTCACTTCGTGGATATGCTGCGATTTTTTTTATATAAATACGCATTTGGCGCCGCAGCTAAACGTCGCCTCTCCTCCCTTCCTCCCGTCCCCCCACGGCCTTTCGCGCGATAGAAGTCGCGTTTGCTCTCTATATATGGTGATTGTAAAGGAGGAAAGAGACGCTTAATTCTGCAGCCCTTCAGGGAGCACGGCGCCGAACGCGCGTTTGCTCTCCGACGTGCGTTCGCTCCCCGTGAAAGCGCGCGTCCCTCGCGCCCTTTCACTCGCACATACAGCGTCCGGAGCGCGGCGACGATTTCATTGCCGTTGATGTCATACGGATCCTCACGGCGACGGCAACGGCGACGACGACGCCGACGGCAGAAATCCGCTTTGGGGTGTCCATATAATTGCTATCGCAATAAAAATCCCGCTAACCAAACACGGGCAGTTTCCCAAAAGTCAACTCGCAAGCGGGCCCCGAAGGAAGTAGCAACAGCGTCAGAAGACGTTGCCTTGCCTATGCTATTTGTTTGGCGTCATGCCCCCATCCTATAGTCGTTTCCTAGCTCCGTGGAGCAGTTGTCACTGGGAAAGGTTGTCCTTGCAGTGGCAGGTGCACGATTATTATGATGATGACGATGACGATTTCGCGCAGTTCGAGCGGCGTCAGCTGAGCTACGACAGCCGCGAGCTGGAGACCGAGGTGCGTGGCACGTGGGCCGCCTACCTGGAGAGCGTGCACGAGCAGTGCGCCAGCCTCGGGGCCAACCGGGCCTTGTACTCGATGAGCCTGCACCAGGGCGAGGATGCAGCTGCGCGCATCGGGGACGGGGCGCGGTTCTACATGGACCTGGTGTCGCCCCTGCACAAGGCTGTCACCCTCGAGTGGTCCAAAACGTACAGCGCTCTCATCCAGCAGCTCGCAGAAACCGCGCAGGCCGAACCCGACCGCAAGGCTGACCTAGAACAGGTGGGCTTACTCAGCGCTGCGCACCATGCGTGCGTTTAATTTGGTGTTCCTGTAGCGAAGCGCTGAATTGAGCTCTGCAAACGTTCCTGTTGTATAACATGGAGCCTTTCAATGAATGAATTCTGGGGCTTTTACAAAACCACGATTTGAATATGAGCCGCGCCGTAGTGAGCGACTCTGGTATAATTTTGACCTCCAGGGGACCTTTAACGTGCCCCCAATGCACATGACACGAGCGTTATTGCATTTCGCCCCCCATCGAAATGCGGCCGCCGCGGCCAGGTTTTGATCCCGCGGCCAGGTTGTGATCCCGTGATTAGCAGCGCGACACGATAGCGGCGGGTCGTGGAGCCTTTCCAGGGCCGTTCTTAGCGTAGAGGGTCACTTCTACGCTAAGAACGGCCCTGGAAAGGCTCCACGAACTTCTTTCTTACCTCTTCTTTACCTTTCTCACTATAAAATCATCGTTGTGGTTGGCGCATCGTAGCCTCGATCAGCTGCTTTTGTGCCACAATACCCAATTATTTTAATAGCCAAATGGCATACCGTGACGGCCACTGAACTCCAATCCAAGTGCGACTGACATTATCTAAGCCTGCAGACCAAACCACAGGTCGTGAATTGTAAGACTTCTCAGCACTTCGTAGTAAATAAAAAGAGTTCGTTTGCGAGATCAAATAATATGACATGATGTCATGCGGCGAAGCTATTTCAAGTCGATAGGCGTAGCGGTAGAATACACAGCGGTATAGATTCCACGGTGTCTCTCGAACACTTGTCTCCCGAAAACACAGCAGCTGGAAAAAAAGCTGGAGACTCAACGGCGACAGGTGGATTTTACGCGCAAGGTCACTGCTTAATAGTTGTATGACTACAACGTTGATAGCAAACGCACATAGCGGCAGAGATCAGTGCATTTTTTTTATCTTCAATCACTTGTCCCCTGCTTACGTATGTTTCTTCGGAAAGGATTTTCACCATTTTGTGCTTTTATGTTTTTAGGCACCCTCTCAAGAAACAGCCATGCCCATCGTTACTCGCAAAATCTTTCTCTTTCTTTTGTCCGTTTTTTCCGCAGTCGGGACGCGAAGTAATTAGATCTATTAAGATTTCCTTATTCCGCGTCTCGAGTGCGATTTTCTTTCCCGGTATTCATTGCATAACAATTGATAAACGTTCATCTGAACGGCACGTCGCATCGCTTTGAGGTCCCGGTTGGATGCTATCAGTAGTGGACACGTCGCGTCATTGATTGGTGGCACTAGAATCACAAGTGCGCGCTGATTCGTTTTCTGCAGGTATAAAGGTGTACATTCCACGGAGTACATCGGCACTTGCCACGTTGCAGATGCTTTATGTTAAACTAAAATCGCAGCAATCGAACACAAGAATAATGCACTTTGCGCAAGAATTGATCAGTAGGTGTGAAGACCTGAGATTTGACGGAGAAGGGCGCTCATGAATACAATACGCAGAATTCCCACTTTGGTACTATAGCAGGCGAATCGCAGTGCACAAAATCGCTGTTTGGAAACTTCCGAATTAGCAATGCCATTTAAAAATATTAAAGGCCAGGACAAGGATGGTTACGAAAAGTGTGAACCATCCTCCCATGAGCATTATAGAAGAGTTAGGCTAGGATAAGTGTTTGTTTTAACATGGTCAAAAGAGTACCACTTTGTTTTCGCTTCATTTCCGCGGCAACATTGCATTTCAAGGTTCGTATTATTCAACATAACTCATGACATCGTTTGTTTGCCTGGTTTGCTCGATATCGCCTACAGGCAGCGAAGTTTATGTATGTGCAGCAGCTCGCGTATACAATAATGAGGAGAGGAGGTCAATTATTTTATTTTATTAATGTGAAAGTCTTATATGCCCATGAAGCCGAAAATCCGGCGAGCGTCCGGCGATGGTACCCCAACACACGTGACCAAGTGATGACGTCACGTTCCCGGCGCTGGACCTGCTGCGGCTCGCACTGCAAATCCCACAGTGAACAGCCACAGCGTCGGACGGACGCCACGGGCCACACCCAAAAAATTAACTTCAAAAATTGAGTTCACCCACGTTGAAAGTAGACCTGGCCACTACCAAAATTGACTGGGCCCTACCGAAAATTTGGGTGGCCCACCTCCACCATTGAATTTGCCCAATCCGAAAAATCAGTTGACCCAGGTTCAAAACTGACCTGGCCCCAAATTTATGTTGCCCAATTCGAAAATTGAGTTGACCTACGTTCAGAAACGACCTGGCCAACTCCCACAACTGACTTGGCCCACACGCAAAATTTGCGTGGCCCACCCTCAAAATTGACTGCCCAATTCGAGCACAAGACCTAATGATCTCGTCATGTGATATAGTGACGTCACCAAAAACCTTAAGTTGCAAGGTCACATAACGAAGTTATGACGTCATGTGACAATGTCACGTGATAACGGACGTTGATATAGTCCACACGCTCAGAATGATGCACTTAAGTAGACTTAAGTGCCTCTGTCGCTTTTTACCAACGCCTGTGTGAACCAAGCTACTGAAGATACCGTGTGTTTTGCTACTGAAAAATACGGCCGTGAGGCAAACATTTGAACAAAAACGAAGAAGCGGTAATCGAGAAGCACTCTTTTGAAGTTTTTGAAATAACAGAAACGCTGGTGCCCAATCCGAAAATTCAGTTGACCCAGGTTCAAAACTGACCTGGCCCCAAATTTATGTTGCCCAATTCGAAAATTGAGTTGACCTACGTTCAGAAACGACCTGGCCAACTCCCAGAACGCATACAGATACTTGGTTCACTGGTGCAACTAAAGGAACTCTCACACTTCTATCAAATTGTTTTTTGTTATTATTCTAGGCAACTTTTGCACTGTGTGTCGCAATCAACAGACAAATGAACATGTACTGTCGTCCAAAAAAGTTTACGGACCACGGGATTTCAGGAAACCCTAAATATCCGAAGAGCCTTTAAAAGTTGCCAGCAAAACAGTACATCACAATGCTGTTCGCTTATACCAGTGAAAGCTGGTAATGGGAATACCAGGCTGCGTTTTGAGGCTGCGGAGATATTCAGCTTTTTGTCAGATCCCTTGGTCCGTAAACTTTTTTGAGTACATTTAGGCTATACTATCTACTGATGCCTCCAGCTTATTTTTCTTCCACAGTGGGCTTTCACTTCCCGCACAAAAGTGTAACCGATATTTCTGCGCCTGTAGAGTACCTACCGGCATAAACGCACTCTCACTGAACGCGGTCATTCAAGCCTTCGCGCTATTATTTCTTGGAAGCATCTCTTTCCCTGGTGACTTGTGGAGCTGGACCTGCGCATCGCTACATGGCAGCCATCCTGCCTGTACTGAGCAGCCTAGTTGTGCTTGTGGCAGCCCATCTTTACCTTTGAAGCTCCTTGAAGGATCGCCATCAAATGAGTCCGAATGCACCGCATTTTTTTTTTCAAGTCTTCTGCTCTACATGTTTCAAAATGTGTAGTATTGCCCCCTCAAGACACCCATAGCCGTCATAAGTCTACCCTGTTGCTGGACTCGTGGCCAGTTATGCAGCATGCATTTGATAAAATGTTCTCAAACGTAGATTGTTTTCCTTTTGGCCGGTTGCCGTTTTTCACATGGTTACCGCTGTTATACAATCATCACCCTGCGAAAGACGAGCGATACGTGTCCGAAATGTATTTAAATGGCGTCGCCGATTCTATAGCAAAAGAGCCTTGTCTAATCAGATAACGCGTGCCAAGCGAATAGTATTGTACGATAGACTCTCGAACTTAAGCGAGCACCAGCGATGACATTTATATGTACAGTTGAACGTTGACCCGTCAGCTCATATTTGAATGACCAGCGACCGTGCTCAACGCTATCGTTGTAATTTCAGTGGTGATGCTCCTTTCGGGCCCAATATCGCCCTTATAAGGAGTAAAATTATTACCTCGCATTCATGACAGTGGTCGGTTTTTCAGTCACTACAATGTGACAACATTTCATTTGAGCTCGCTCATAGCATAAAAATACTTTTTGATCAAGCAATCAAAAGGGCAACATTGCACGTTTTTCGGCGGAACGTTCAAGGCACAGAAACATGTAAGCATTTAGCAAAGCTGGGCGACGAAGATAATGGAGGATGCAAATATTCTGTTCCCGGAGTACAGCAGTGTGCGTGACAGGAAACACGTTTCTCCCCTGCGTCGCTGTCATTGTATTGCGTTGGCACGAAGTAACGGTGCTAGGTGCCAGGAAGATTTCCTTCAAGGAACAAAAGGGACAAAAATACGTGCATGGAGAGGCTACAGCAAGACGCTTGACCCTTGAGAGTGAACTTCACTGGAATACGAAAGTGACGAAAGAAAAATACAAGCGGGTGCAATTTTTACCTGCAAAGTGTGTCTCGCTCGAGCGAAGTAACTGACAGCTTGCTCATGGCTCGCCAATTTTCAATAAATTTAAATCAGATCGGATGTGCCGGAAATCCGATAGCTTCATCAAATAGGTAGGTCATTTGCCTTGGAGGGGCCAAATTCGTTGGCCAGTTTTTCGCAGTGACACTGATGCGGACAGCTCGGTGAAATATTTTCTGCCACCATGTTCTGAAGGTAGTCATCACTTTGTGACAGCGTGGTTTCGATGCGTGTTCTGACATTAAGTAAATTCAAGAAATCGTGAAGGTTTCTTCGCACGCCCTTCGTTATTTATCGAGTAAAACTATGTTCAGTTTACAAGATGTCTGCTCAAGAGCGGACGAAGGAAAGAAAGTTCAAATTAAACAGACAGTGCACTCTCAAGGGCGCTTAACTGCTTACTTAAAATTAGCTATTCGACTACCTGCCATGAAGAAACCTGATTGTATATATTTAGCTCCATATTTACTATATGCAGGTTTCTGAAATAACTGTAGTGCGATATTTAACTTGGTGTAGCGGTCAAACATCTACGGTCAGAACAATGTATAGCGGTATCATTCTTTCCAGTTCGCATGCATAAGCGCCGCGTTTCTATTCTTGTAAATGAAGAGAAAGAAAATAGGCCTTGCATAAACCACTGCATGAATGGCAAATGCTCTCAGAAAACTGATGCAGGTTTACCTAAAATTGCCCGAGTAATATTTGGTTCTTAAAAACAAGACGCCATCAAATCTGCACGTAATAACTCCACGGGAAAACACATTTAGTTGTCTCCTCAACGTGCAACAACTGAGCGCTATGATAATTTTAGAACATTTTTTCTGGTAATAAACGCTTTTTACTGTTTAGTTGGTGGGGAGCATGTGATTAGTGCGGAAATTGAGAGCTGTTAAGCTTAACAAAGATGGATTCTTGACTTCGTGCTGCATACAAAACGTGTACCGACATCGGTTGTAATGTTGCATAATTATTAATTATAAGTACTGTCTGCATAAGAAGAACCCTTTCATTTCAGCCTAGGATGATACTCGTAAAACAAGTACATTCCAGAGAGATGTGGACCGATCGTATGACGAACACAGCAGCAACCGCGGTCATCCAATGAATAATAGCAATAACTTTTAGGAAAAAACGAACATTTGTGAATTCGGTTTTTGATTTCATCTATAGAAGACAGCTGCTCTCAAAAATGTTTCATCGGCACATCTTGAGTGCGATTACTGGCGAGTTCGTGTCACTGTATCTTGACAATGACAGGAAAAGTTATCACGCCATTTGGCACATTTTTCAAAGCGAGAGAAAGTAATAAGCTAAACCTTGTGAATACTGCACGTCATGCGTCACTTGTAATTAAAGCAGTTCATGCCCCCGCATGCTTTTATAAAATGAAAACAAGCGCAACAAACGAGAAAACAAAACAAAACCACCCACCGGGGTATGAAGGAGATGTTATATGTGTTTTTTTTTTTTTGTTTCCTGTGCAGAATATTTAACCGTCAGGCATTCGTGCTTAGAATCACCGCGAGTTTCTGACGTAGACTGTATGGCATTCTTGTGATGACCTCTCCTTACCATCTAACTACGTTCTTTCTTATGTAATTGCACGCTTATCTGATGCGTACTGCTTACTGCAATGACGAACCAGGACCAAAGCTGCGACAGCTTATTCTCCGAAAAGTACCTTGGGGTGTCCTGACAAGGAATGCTAGCTTACCTTGTCTGCTAGAGCAGTTTTGGGGCGTTCTTTAGACAAAAACAAATGTTTCATTTGGGGTAATCAGTGATCCAACAGCAATTTTCAGCCATTTAGATGAATTAAAGTGAAACAAAATGTCTCTCACAACGCGGGATATGTTTAGATATCATCATTATTGTCATCTTCAGCGTATTTTTACGTCAACTGCAGGGCGAAAGCCGCTCCCAGCGATCTGCAATTACCCCTGTCTTTCGCTGCCGAATTCCAATTTGCGCCTGCAAATTTGCTAATTTTATCACCCCACCTAATTGTCTACCATCCTCGACTGCTCTTCTCTTTCCTTGGCACGCATTCTATAAATATAATGGTCCACCGGTTATCGGCCAAACGCTTTACATGACCCTGCCCAGCTCCATTTTTTCTCTTAATGTCAACTGAAATATCGGCTATCGCCGTTTGCTTTGTTATCCAAACCGCTCTCTTACTGTCTTTTAACCTTAGGCCTAACATTTTTCGTTCCATCGCTCTTTGTGCGGTCCTTAACTTCTCTCGAGTTTTTTATTAACCTCCAAGTTTATGCCGCTTATGTTTGCACCGGTAGAATTCCATGACTGTACACTTTCCAATGACCATGGTAAACTCCTAGTCAGGATATGGTAACGCCTGCTCTATGCACTCCAACCCATTTTTATTCTTCTGTAAATTTCCTTCTCATGATTTGGGTCCCCTGTGGATAATTGACCTAGCTAAATGTACTCCTGCACAAATTCTAGAGGCTGACTGGCGAAAATTAATTTGTTTCCTTTCCAGGCTAATAAACATTACCTCTGTCTTCAGCATAATAATCTTCAACCCTACTTTAACGCTTTCTCTGTTAAAGCCCACAAGCATTTGTTGCAATTCATCCCCAGTGTTGCTGAACAGGACAATGTAATAAGCAATATCCTCACTCCTAAGCAGTCCCAATCTTATAGCTTGAATACTACTTCTGTGCATGCAGTGAATAGCATTGGAGAAATTGTGTCTCCTTGCATGACATCTTACTTGATTGGTCATTTTCTACTTTTCTTGTGCAGAACCAAGGTAGCTGTGGAATCTTTGTAAATATTTCCCAAGATATTCACATATGTCTCCTGTACTCCTTGGTTACGCAATGGCTCTAGGACTGCTGGTATATATACTGAATGAAATGTCTCTTCATAACCTTTGATGTCACGCAATCACTGATTGTACTCCACAGATTTCTCAGTTACCTGATTTATGACATCGATGTGATTCATTGTAGAATGTGCCTTCCTGAAGCCAGCCTGTTCTCTTGGTTGATTGAAGTGAAGCATATGGACCTGATTGTATTGAAAATTACCTTGTAACAAAATTTTGTACAATACTGAAAGCAAGCTAATTGGCCTATAATTATTCAATTGTTTAACGTCTCAATTCTTAGAATAGTATAATATTGGCAATCTTCCAGCTATTTGGTACTCTTCAAATCGTGAAGCAATGCGTATAAAGGGCTGCGATTGTTTCAACCATACTGTCTCCTCGATCTGGTATACAAGCTGCTTTAGTTATCTTTAGTCAAGCTGCTGCAAAAAACTGGTACCCTATAGAATTACGAGACCTACGGTGTTCGCGCATCAGTCTTCTTTCGACCTCCACGAAGGTTGTTTAGTACTTAATATCTGGCTAATTAGGGGGGAGGGAGGAATAATTATTATTTTTTTAATTTGGAATAATGGGCGTGCCTTTCGATGGCAAAGCTGTTATAGCATCTTAAAACATTCCATTCAGCGGTTCGCCATGTGCGATGTTATGAATTATTTTTGTCGCGCTTAACTCTTGGCACGCAAAGTACGAAAGGTACCGCGCGCAACGACACTAGCGACATCAAAAGCTGTACCACTGCCTAGCTTTGCAATGGCCAGGTCATTGCGTCAGCTCGAATCAGCATGCGGTACACGCTGCTCCCGATTAGCAGGAAGCAACACAGACATCAACAGCTTGCCACTTACAGGTGACTACCGATTGCCGTCGGTCTCACCCGAGTATACTGTGCCATATTGTGTCAGTTTCTTTCAGCTTGGCTAATGGTAGGTGTTGCACTTCATACGTGAAAAAAATGCAGATCCCAGTCTCTGTGAGAATCGATGGTATGCGAAGCATTTTGCTGGTATCCGGCTATGCAGCACCATTCGAGGTTCTTCGAACAGCTACCAAATAGACAAACGCACAGCCGCACGAAGCCGGCATGAGGCAGATCTTTTTTTCTCCGACCAAGAAACGATGCGTGTTGTTTCGTTACGACCTAGACCGGCCGCAAAAGCGGTGCAGTCTAACATAGCGTCTTATTAATATCTGACGTGAAACACGCTAAAGTAGATTAACTATAACTCGCACGTTTCATTGCCGAGTTTATGGCGCGTGCCGCGCGACGTCCCGCACCCCACCAGGTGTTCGAAGGAGCTAGCTCGAGATGACACGAGAGCAAGTGTGCGAGCGACGTTGGCCCAATGGCTAGAGCATCGGGCTGTTCTACTCGGGCACCGATGGTTGGTCCCGCCATCAGACTCTTGTATGAGCTGAATGGGCCGTAGACGCTTTGCTAAATATGTCTCTTAAAGAAGTCTCAAACAGTGTGGGACAGGAACGTAGCGACCTACCGTAAAGTATCGAGGACGAGCCCAAGAATTCTTCGCCTTAAGAGACAACGTATGTGCAGGGGCACACAAGATACAAAGGTATGTATACGTATGTGTTACTGTAGGCTCAGTGACAATATTCAACGGGGACGGCAAGCCTTACCTCGCATCTTGTAACTGCAGCGCGCACACGAGAAACCTATTTGTCCTCGTTTCTCGTGTGCGCGCTGCAGTTACAAGATGAATAGATACCAACTCGCCCAACTTTCAGTACCCTTACCTCGCAACTTATGTTTTTAAAGCACTTTATTTGAACTCAATAAATACACCTACAAGAGAGAGAGGAAAAGAACGATTTATTTAGACCATCGAGATCGTTGATCTTGAGGACGAGTGGGTGGTTTCCTCATTCCAGGACTCCACTGGTCATGGCTGCTCGACGAAATATACCTACGAATAACGACCCTTTGCAGTCTGCGCTACCAACAACCAACTGCCAACAACAGTCCATTCAGCCAGCGAGCCGAACGCTTCGAAAGAAAATTGTTGGCTTCGTTGTCCACATACATAAATAATGCAGTAATCCAATGCTGTTTTACTGTTCATCTTCGCAGGTATCAGCATGGGTGGAAGAAACAGGTCGCCAGGTGCTGGAGGCCATGCAAACAGCGTTCGCGGCATTCGAGAACCAGGTGCGGGTCATCACTAAGAACGTCGAGCTCTTCAGCGCCCAGATCAGGAAAATCCTCGAGTGAAGCCGAGCTCCATGTCTGCCGTTTCGGCCTCCGGGCTCATGGTGCCGTTCTGGCATCTTTTCTTTTCTTTGTGGAAATAAACTTGGCTCCCTCCTTCTTTTGCTTTACAAGGTTACTTGATTACAAGGTTACTTTACAAGGCTTCGGTGTAAATCACGGTGCATCCATTTTGTACCAAAATAATCAGTTTTAATGGTTAAGGTTTTAAGGTAACCAGTTTTAATGGTTAAGGTTTTAAGGTTTAACCAGTTTTAATGGTTAAGGTTTAATGGTTAAGGTTAGGCTAAGGTGAAGTTTTAATGGTTAAGGTTTAAGGTTTAACCGGTTGTAATGGTTAAGGTTTTAAGGTCACCAGTTTTAAGGTTTTAATGGTGTTGAGCGAGGACAGTGGGCCTCTTCGGTTAACCGTCCCTGACAGTCGCGGACTGTCCGAAATGCTGCATACGCAACGCTCATTGGCTGAAAGCACCGCCTCGGGCAGTCCGGGACTGTCAGGAACGGATAATCGAAGAGGCCCAGTATTACCCTGCGATTTATGAGGGACTGTCTATATACATGACAAAGTTGCGTAATGTTGATGTGCCTAATATGCATAAGTTGCATACGGTAATTGGGTTATAACGTGGATTTCACGTTATTTTCAGGCTTTCACACAGAGGAAAAATATGTATGCCGCTGTCTCGAAGTATTGGCGCTAAAGAGAGTAAGGTCGATGGTAGGGCGGGGGTTCGAGTCTCGTGAGGTTCTTCGTGCAAATGATTCCGAAACACAACTGAGCCGTGAAATTTGACCATTTCGTCGAGGCAAATCAACCTGGCCCACGATTGCCTCCAGTGGCCTTGACCTGGCCACCTACCGAAGCCGGTGCCGAGCTCGGTGGCTCAGTCAGCTAAGGCGTTGCGCTGCTGAGCATGAGATTGCGGGATCGAATCCCGGCCGCGGCGGCCGCATTTCGATAGATGCGAAATGCAAAAACGCCCATGTGCTTGCATTGTACACGTTAAGGAACCCCAGGTGGTCAAAATTAATCCGGAACCCTCCACTACGGCGTGCCTCATAATCAGAACTGGTTTTGGCACGTAAAACTCCAGAAAGAAGAAGAAATGGTTCCGAATAAACCCTGATGTGACAGGAGGGCACTCATACTTTTTGCGTGTGGTCAATGCAGGAGATGTTCTGTCGCCCACATAGCAGCAAGTCGCTAAGAGTATCTTTGGAATTGATTGATAGAAGTATGTTATTTATCACAGGCTGGCTCTTTTGCCTATAGAGAGGAATGGAAAGGGGAAATTTTTTTCGAAAGGACACTTGCATTTTGAAGACTCATCTAAACTAGTTGTAAACAATGACCGCATACATGCGCAATAGGCAGGAGGGATTCCAAAGCCGCCGATGGTTCTGGTCGAGAAAATTTACTACTATACGCGAGATCATATGAGCTTTTGATGCGGAGCTTTCTGTGCCTCCTTTGGCAATATATATATATATATACATATATATATAATTCTCGCGTGCTGGTTGCTGATGTCTTGCTGATTACACAACTACTTGGGTCACTGGCTGTGCACACTGGGTGGTGCCTTCACAGACAACTTGAGCCACTGGATATTTGCGACTGGGCATGTGCCACTGAATATATGTACAATTGGGCAACGTGGGCCACTGGGTGCGAATCCATACGAATTAACTTATTGGGCCACTGCATATGTGGAATAATGGGCGTGCCTTTCGATGGCAAAGCTGTTATTGCATCTTAAAACATCCCATTCAGCGGTTCGCCATGTGCGATGTTATGAATTATTTTTGTCGCGCTTAACTCTTTGCACGCAAAGTACGAAAGGTACCGCGCGCAACGACACCAGCGACATCAACGTGGATCCTTTCCGGATCCACGTTGCATGGATCCTGAAACGAAGCTCGGGATCAAGTAAACGAAGGTGACTATGACGGTGGTCTGAATGGGACCATTATATCGCCTTCGTTACGTGCATGACGTCGTAGAGCTCAAAATTAAAAGCGAGGGCGACATGTGCTGTTGTGGAATAAGTTGAAATATTACTATAAATCTTGCTCTTCTGATGAAGTTCTTGTTTTTATTAACCGCGCTTTCTACTTAAGTTTATAGCGATTATCCCTGTATTACGCAATCCTCGCGATTACTCAACGTTTTTCTGTCATTTAAATCTTACAGTTTTTTTTATTGCACCATAAAAATACTGAGCGCTATCGACAAACAACCCATGAAACACTCTTTTCTTATTCCATGGTCATCATTCAACAGACATATAAATGAAGGAAGGGACAACGTTCACAGAAATCAGTTGAAAAGTTCATTTACACGCACCGCCCAATTCATGGGTTATGCCTCGCAGTGGGCCCGTACCAACTACGTACCCATCAGGATCATCATAACTGTCATCATTGCCTATCCACCTCAGTGGGCAAGTGCCAAATCCGGACTATATCAACCGCGGCAACACTGCCCCGCAGATCCGTTCCAGAGTGCCGGTGGCGCATAAGCGACGAGACAATTGCATCGGGCATTTCACTGAAGCTCGGTTGCCCAGGAGACGGGCGCACCGGCCCAGCATGTCCGTTCGCGCCAAAAGAGGCCGGGATGGCGCTTGTGTTGGCCAGCGCGCTGCGCTCGCGGATGCCTGGCCGTGCCAAGGGACTCGCGATGGACATATTGGCCCACGCGCTGACAGAGCTCAACAGCGGCCGGCTGCCGGCGTTCTGCGCAAAATTCAAGGTGTCCTTCAGCGCGGGCTCGGCCGACGACGCCGGCGACGCCTCCAGGCCTCACCTGGACGACTCGCGCCGGGACCCCTGCGTCGTCATCGGTGAGCTCGGCTGTGAACAGTCCGCCCCTTTTTTGCCTCTTTTTGGCAGCCTCGGCTCCCTTGGTGCCCGATACAGGCCGAGCGAACACCTTCAAAATAGAGGAAAGCCTGATTGGTGTGGCCGGGGTGTCAGTGCACCAACGTATCGCGCTGTTTATCCCGCTTGTGGATCTTTTTGCCCACCACTTCGACGTGCGTGCTGACAAGGCATGTGTTGTAGTCATGTGTCCCTGCAACTACTGTTGCTTGCACAAGTCTTTCGTTAGCGCTCTTTTTCGTGAGCCTATCTACCAGAGACGGCTCCTTTTCGCGTTTCTGGCAGCGTTGCGTTCGTGAATCTTCGCAACACGCTGTTTGAATAGTTTATTACCCGCAAGCTCTGCTGACTCCTGGCCTTGTGCCCACCGTGTAAACAGTATTTTGCTACTTAATATTGTGTGTACCGAGTTCGGCTCTCATCAATGGGGCGGAATAAGTACTGTGGTAGAAAGGGCAGTTCTCGTTACCTTTTGTATACGGCACGTTGTGCTCCTGCATGCATCGCAGTGTATATGTACATCAACGGTTGTGCACAGTGCCGAAAGAAACAGCCACCATTAGCACGCCACATGCGTCGTTACCGCTTTTTTTTTCTCTTTAATTAGAAGGATACTTTCGCAAATTTAAGCTGCACCAAATCAAAGCTAACAGCTTCCACGCCACAGCTGCAGTCATGATATCATTGTACACGGTATGCATTTTAGGGCGAATGTTTTTTAGGCCACTATCCAGCCGCGTCACATATACCCATCGACATTAACCACACCATCGACTACATTATACCATTATTTGGCGCTTTTTGGTCTTCCCTGGCCCTTGCGCCATCATCATCATCACCATCATCATCAGCTTATATTTATGTGCACTGCTGGACGAAGGCCTCTTCCTGCAATCTCCAATTACTCCTGTCCTGCGCTAGCTGATTCCAACTTGCACCATAAAACTCCATTAATCGTCACTGGCAGTCATAATACTCAGCCAGTTAAACTTTCTTCGATATATTGAGGTTGTGTTCATGATGCCTTTCACCGCATCGGATAAAACTTGACGGATTTGTCGTGCGGTGTTGATGACGTCTTTGATTTATGCACCAGAACCATAGAGTTATTTTAATTGTAGGAAAAGCTCTCCATAGGGCCCATGCATGGATTAGGCACCCGCACGGGTTCCGCCGTGATAAATCGATCTGATAGTGGCCAGCTGCTCAGATGCCTAAACTAACAATAACAGCAAGCAACATTGTTTTATAGTAAGTTGGAACAAAGGTTCATGGTATTTAACGAAGCTGTCTTTAGGAGCGGAAAACAGCGCTAAACGACCGGACAAAGACAAGGACACAAATAATAGCGCTGACTAACAACCAAGGTTTAGTTCTAGTTGTAAAAACATAAATACCAGTTAGCCAGCGCCACCATAAATACCAGTTAGCCAACGCCACCACTCACAGTGAGTGGTGGCGCTGGCTAACACTCCCAATGTTAGTTCTAGTCGTAAAAACACAAATTGTATAATTTCATCTCGTGCACTGCGCATCATAGCCTTAGTTGCTTTTGCGCCATAAAACCATATATAACTAACTAACCAGTAAGTGGATGGGGAAATGGCGCCGCGGTAGCTCAATGGTAAGAGCGTCGCCCGCGTAATGCGAAGACGTGGGATCGTTCCCCACCTGCGGCCAGTTGTTTTTTTGATCCATTTTCATTTCCATGAATTTATCATTTCTATAATTGAATTAGTAAGTGCAAGTAATTTCCCCTGTGTTGTCTTTCATGTCATTGTTTGTTGGCTTCTTATAATAAATATTTTTATGACTTTCATAGATTATGAAAATGCATTTGATTCAGTAGAGATATTAGCAGTCATAGAGGCATTGCGTAATCAAGGAGCACGGAGGGCATACGTGAATAACTTGATAAATATCTACAAGGATTCCACAGCACCCTTGGACCTTGGTTCTCCACAAGAAAAGTAGAAAGTTACCTATCAAGAACGGGATCCGGCAAGGAGACACAATCTCTCCAATGTTATTCACTGCATGCTTAGAAAAAGTATTCAAGCTCTTAGATTGGGAAGGCTTAGGAGTGAGGATCAACGGCGAATATCTCGGCAACCTTCAGTTTGCAGATGGCATTGTCCTATTCAACCACAATGAGGACGAATTACAACAAATGATTGAGGACCTTAACCGTGTAAGTGTAACAGTGGGGTTGAAGATTATTTTGCAGAAAACAAAGGTAATTTTTTTTTCAGATACTGCAGGCCCTTTCCGGGCATGAGTGGGTACATCACTGAGTATGGAAACAGTACAAAGCATAAAAACAAATAAAGACAAATACAGTCATTGTAGAAACGCGAACACTGTAGAAGTAGTATGCTACAAAGAAACGAGATAGAAAAAATTGAAAAAAAAAACTCAGCTGGTCGGGAATGTGAACTACTACATGTCCGAAAATGTCATTGTCTCTATGTTTTTCACAAATGAGTCAAGTGTCGTGCAATTCACTACAGTGCCCTGTAATTTGTTCCAATAAACTATGGCCTGCGGGAATAACGAATATTTATTAGAGTTTACTCTACTAAATGGTAGGCGGATGGTTTTACAGTGGTTAGTTCTGTTAGTTCTGTGGTTAGTGGTTAGGTTAGGTTAGGAACAGTCGTTCTGTTAGTTCTTAGACATATACATAGCCAACAAAAATAATTATTTTCTATCTAAATGTGCAAAACACATCAAGAATAGGCATAATTAACAAAAAGAAAAAAAATATATTGTACAACCTTTTTAGCAATAGGGGTAAAACCCCAGGCGATAAATTGGAAGTGGGCTTCACCCCAAGGCACCTAAGACTTCGTTTTCAATTTGTACAGACAGCTCTCATCATATGTGAACCATTCATGTACATTTCATTTGCTTTACATCACATGTGTGACACCACTGCAACTAGATTCCTTGCATCGGCTTTTCTCCTCTGACCTCGTTTTCAAAAGACAGTGAGTCACGTGCCAAACTTCTTCCTCATCCAGTGTTCCTGCTATAAACCAATATATGATGCTTCCTGCCTGTCATTCGGTGTTGGCCGAAGATATTTAGCCAGGAACTTAGTACTTAAAGGGACACTAAAGAGAAACAGGAAGTTCAGCTGGAATAAAAGAGGGACCTTCAGGAATGCATGCAGTTTTTGTTGTGTGCAAAAATATGAGTTATTAGCGGAGAAATTCGTAAACAAAGACCAAATATTTCTTCCTCAATTTCTCTCACCCCAGATTTGGCGCTGAAGTAGTGTCGTCACAGATTGCATTGCTCTCAGCGAATCAGAATGCGCTATGATACGTCACTGCCTGCGTAAACGGCCAAGGCGCTGGATGCATCATGGCTGCATGCATGGTCGCTGCGTTTGCGTTCGCCACGATGGATACCGTTGCTGCCGCTGAACCTTGCAACGAAGAGCTTGCCAGGGAAGCATGACTGCATTTCAGCGATATTCAGTGAAACGGAGCGCGAAATTATCCTCCGTGCTCGAGCGGTAGGTGTTTCCGCGTGCGATGGCGGTGAGCCGCCGGCCGTGCCGGTGGAAAGCAGAGCTTCGTTTTCGTCGATGGAAGGCGAAGCGTGCGGTCCGCCAGGCGACGATGTTCCCGACAAAACAAGCGTAGAAAGTTGCGCACGTACTCGATATGGTTATTTCGTAGCTTTATTTAATGACATTCAGCACTCACTGAGCCGCCAGTTTGCTGCTGCAGGGGCACCGGTAGGGGTATTGATGAAGGCCGCATTGAGGGAACAGCTGCTCGAGAAAGAACTGGCCTCTGGGGCACGCCAAGATACTTTCCGAGGGCAAGATTATACACATAATCCAAGGGCGAGAAATGCAGAGAGCACACCATGGGTTTCTCTGGCTCTTTTGCCGTTTTATCATCGGCAGAGCACTGAGCCATTGCGAACGCCGGGGAGCCGGGGCTCTCCGCGCGACACCACATGAAAGGACACAATCGAGTCAACACTGCCACTGCCCCTGAACAAGCGCCTTGGGCCATTTATACAGCCCTCAACACTACACACACGAGGCATTTTCTGGCTGTTTCCCGCGAAGTCAACGTTCTTGGAGCCACGCAACACACAACCAAACACCGTAGAGCGGAACAGGCGCGGCCGACGATGCATTGACCAAAAACGAAACTACGAAACTATCACGGCCGCATGTATCGCTATGCCATTTTTTTTTCTTATTTATTTAATTTTGTGCTAAACTTGTAATTCCTCGCTTGAAACGGTTTAAAAAGTTGGCAAATGCTGTTTATGTACGTTTAAGGCGTATTTCATTTTGCGTTTTATTAACAGTGATAAATCGCTCTCGACCAATCGCGACCGGCCTGCATTTGTAATCTCCGACGTCACGAACGTGTAGTGCGAGAATTTCGAAGGGGCGTCAGCACCTATCCTTCAGTCTTTCGCTATTTTCTCGCTTATTAAACATCTGTTCGCAGTAAGAATGGTATGGCTGTGATCGTGAAAGGATAATCTACCATTTAAGCTCAACTTCCGGTTTCTCTTTAGTGTCCCTTTAATGCTGAAACTAGGTGAGAAGATTTTTTTTCTGGTATGTTGCCTGTAGGCAACACTCGTCAATAAAGGGTTAAAAGGGTTTGTAAGTAGCGGGGACAATGAATTTGATAATGCCCGTGGTAGAGAAGGTATATAAATTTAAGTTTAGAAATTCTTCTATGGTTTCTTAGTAGTTCAAGATTTGCTCTTTTTACTAGGCTAGTTGGGCTACTGTATCGGGAGTAGTACGAGTAGATGAAGCGTGCTGCTAATTTCTGGATATTATTGATTTACTCAGTTAAGTATTTTTGAAATATGCCCTATATTATGTCTGCTTATTGTAATACTGGTATTACTGGAGTTTTGTAGGCATTTAGGTTAACTGATGATGGTGCGTCACGCAGTCATCTTTTAAAGAAAAGCAATTTTCTAAGGGCTCGCTCACAAATTCAACTAGTGTGTGGTTCCTAGCTTAAATTACTCAGTGTGACTCCTAAATGTTAGACCTCATCGTTAATAGCAATTTCAGTTGTGTCCAATTTGTATGTGAAGTTATAGGCTTCTTTTTTATTGGCGACTTTAATACATTTGCTTTTATTGGCGTTCAGCTTCGTGCCCCATTTCGAGCTCCACGCTTGTATGTTTGTTAGGGAATTTTGAAGTTTAATTTGGTCATCCGGATTGTTTACAGTTGTGTACACTACACAGTCTTCTGCAAAAAGACGCATTAGTATGTGTGATTGAATGCAAAATTATATATCATTGATGTAAAGAAGGAATAAGATGGGTGCTAGAACCGAGCCTTGCGGTACTCCTGAGTAGACATCTAAACATTCTGTAACGCTGTTGTTTATGACAACACTCTGTTTTCGGTGTTGCAAGAAGCGGGAGGTCCATTATATAATTTTGCTGTCGATTACGAAGGCCGGAAGTCTTGTAATTAAGTCATGATGTGGAGCTAAGTCAAAAGCTTTCAAGAAGTCAAGGAAGACTCGTCAATCTGAGCACCTTTGTTAATTGCATTAAAGAAATCATGTGTTATCTACGCAAGTTGTGTTGTGGATGAGAAGCAATGTTGGAAGCCATGTTGTTGACGGAAAAGGACATTGTTAATTTCCAGGTGAGTTATAATAGCTTTAAATATATGTTCGAATAATTTACAACACGTACTTGTCAATGAGACGGGTCGATAGTTGTTAAGTTCGAGTTTAGATCCAGACTTATGAATGTGAATAATTTTTGCATGTTGCCAGTCTTGTGGAATTTCTAATGTTTCTAGGGATGTTCCATAAATTTCGTGCAAATACATTGGCACTGCGTTAGCATATTGGTTCAAAAAGGCGTTTGAAATGTCATCCGGCCCGGAGGATTTCTTCACATCCAGGTTTCGCATAAGAGACATAAAACTCCCTATTGACTTATGTTTAACCTAGGCATTGCTTGTTTGAACGAGTTAGGAGACATCGAAGTGTTTGTAACTTCCCTTGCAAAGACAGAGGGGAAATTGGTGTTAAATGCTGTGGCGATGGATTCAGGATCCGTGAATCTTGGTTTGAGAGAAACAATTTGGGTTATGCAAGGTTTTTCGTTAGATATATATCGCCAAAACTTATGCGGATTGTTGTGCGTAAACGATGGAAGGGCAGTGTCATGAAATCGAGATTAAGCTTCTCGAACTTTTTCGTACATACTATTGGTAAGGCCGTCGAGATCTTGCGTCACGCCTGTTTTGCGCCTGCGCCTAATTTTTCGTTTCAGTTGAATTATATCACGCGTGACCCACGGATGATGCCTGTTAGTGCGTTTGTTACGAGACGGAACAAAATTCCTTTCACAGAAATATACAAGATTCTTAAATTTCATAATTTCGTAATGTTCAATAGCCTGGCAAGGGCACAAGAATTGAGGATCGCCAGTCATCCTTTAGAGTCTGTAAAGGAGTACATTTATCTAGGTCAATTACTCACAGGGAACCCTGTGAGTAATTGCAATAGAATAAACTTACAAAAGAATAAAATTGGGTTGAAGTGCATACGGCAGGCATTGTCAAATCCTGACTGGGAGCTTACCACTGTCGTTGAAAAGAAAAGTGTACAACCATTGCATTCTACAGGTGCTAAAATATGGGGCAAAAACTTGCAGGTTAACAAAGAAGCTCGAGAACAAGTTAAGGACCGCACAAAGAGCGATGGGATGAAAATTGTTAGCCCTAATGTTAAGAGACAGGGAGACAGTGGTGTGGATCAGAAAGCAAACTTGATAGCGGATATTATAGCTGACATTAAGAGAAAGAAATGGAGCTGGGCAAGCCATGTAATGCGTAGGGTAGATAACCGGTGGACCATTAGAGCTTAATAAAACTTGTTGGGCTATAGTTGGTGCATGCTTCATATAACGGAAAGACACAACGCACCAAGAAAAATAGAGGCAAATCTCTTTTTCTTGGTGTGTTGTGTCTTTCCGTTATATGGACCATTAGAGTTACAGAATGGGTTCCAAGAGCACGGAAGTGCAGTCGAGGACGGCCTAAAACTAGGTGGGGGGATGAAGTTAGGAAATTTGCTGGCCCGAGTTGGAATCAGCTAGTGCAAGGTTATTTGAGGTCGCAGGGCGAGGGCTTACTCCTGTAGTTGCCATAAATATAGGCTGATGTTATATATATATATATATATATATATATATATATATATCCTAAAGGTGTTTCTTGGAAGAGCTCGAACGAACTTTTGAACGTAGTTGTACATTCCTCGCCAGTAGTAGCATTGTCGGAGGCGCTGGTAGGTTTTGAAACGTTCTGAGTGTGCACACTGTGGATCAGAGTGGAACGATGCGCAGATCTCAGAACGGAGGCTTCGAGGTAATACTAATAACCACTGGCGGCCGTCAGAGGTGTAATTGCGTCGGTGAAGCAGGTCGTCGGGAATGGAGAAATGGCGAGCTTGACGGCCCAACGCACGAGTGGTTGGCTGCGATGACGGATCAGCAAGGAAGTCTATGATGGAGGCAATCCAGGGGTCCTTGCGCTGCTCGGAAGCGATAGTCCCAATGTCGACGGAAGAAACGTCAAGCTGGGATAGTGAGCAGCAGGCATTGTCGTCAGGCAAGGAAGAATGTGAGGGCTTCAGCGTCAGCATGCTGACGTCCGTTGCGGTACAGCACGCGGATATCGTAATCCTGTAAGCGAAGCGCCCAGCGGGCGAGACGGCCTGAGGGATCCTTCAATGACGACAACCAGCAAAGTGCATGGTGGTCCGTGAGGACATCAAATTGGCGACCATACAAATAGGGCCGGAACTTAGTAATCGCCCAGATGATTGCCAGACATTCTTTTTCCGTGACGCTGTAATTGGTCTCGGCTTTAGTAAGCGTACGGCTTGCATATGCCACAACATATTCAGGAAACCCTTCTTTGCGCTGCGCTAGAACAGCGCCGAGGCCAACACCGCTGGCATCTGTGTGTACCTCAATAGGTGCCGTTGGGTCGTAGTGGCGCAAAATGGGTGGAGACGTCAGTAAACGACGGAGCTTAGTGAACGCCTCGTTGCACTCGGACGACCACGATTGGAGGGGCCCGTTGCTTCCAAGGAGCTTCGTCAGGGGCGATATAACGGCGGCGAAATTGCGAATAAAGCGCCTGAAGTAGAAACACAAGCCTACGAAACTGCGTAGCTCCTTGGCGGACGTCGGTTTAGGGAATTCGGTGACGGCACGAAGTTTGGATGGATCGGGGAGGATTCCATCCTTCGAGACGACGTAACCTAGTATCGTGAGCTGCCGCGCTGCAAATCGGCACTTCTTTAGGTTCAGTTGGAGGCCAGCGTTTGCTAAGCACGTGAAACACGCCGTAGGCGTTGAAGGTGCGTGGTGAAGCCAGAGGCAAAAACAACGACGTCGTCGAGATAACATAAGCACGTGTGCCACTTCAAACTGCGCAGAACTGTGTCCATCATGCGTTCAAAGGTTGATGGCGCATTACAAAGTCCAAACGGCATGACGTTAAATTTGTATAAGCCGTCGGGTGTGACAAAGGCTATCTTCGGCCTATCGACGTCAGCCATGGGTACTTGCCAATATCCGGAGCGTAAATCTAGCGATGAAAAGAATTCTGCTCCTTGTAGGCTCTTGATAGCGTCATCGATTCGCGGCAGCGGGTATACATCTTTGCGAGTGATCTTGTTCAGGCGGCGATAGTCTACACAGAACCATACCGAGCCGTCTTTTTTCGTAACAAGGATGACAGGAGATGCCCATGGACTGTTCGAGGGTCGGATCACTTCGCGGCGAAGCATATCGTCCACTTGCTCATTAATCACATGACGTTCTGTGGCATCAGAGACGTAAT
The DNA here is from genome assembly GCF_013339745.2 of Dermacentor silvarum. Lineage (NCBI taxonomy): Eukaryota > Metazoa > Arthropoda > Arachnida > Ixodida > Ixodidae > Dermacentor > Dermacentor silvarum. The sequence continues at coordinate 13,176,520 of NC_051156.1, read as the reverse complement.
ATGGGCGTTGCCGCAATGGCGGTTGGGAGCCGGTGTCAATATGGTGCGTGACCGCAGACGTCCGGCCCAGGGACGGTTGCCCGACATCAAAAGAAGAACGAAATTCTTCTAAGATGCGCAGAAGCTGAGAACGCTGAGCTGGGGTGAGACCATCGGCAATTGATGAATCGAACACACCTGTGGGCAAAGGGTCGGACGTAGAGAGCGAACCGAGCGTGTTGTAACTGGCGCAGGACGTGGCTTCGGGAACATTCGTAATTTGTACGTCGTCGATCACCTCCACACGGCCAAGACATTCGCCTTGAAGCAGCATCACGGGGTATGAGAAGGGGTTACAGACGAAAATAGCTGTGGAGCCTTGCTTGACGTTCACAGTCGCAAAAGGTCGCAGTCGCAAAAGCAGCAGACCTTTTCAAGCATAAAATCGGCCAGACGGAGAAAGTAGGGCGACGGCGTCAGAGAGGCTGCTGCAATGCATTGAGACAATCACTGACGAGTTGGGAGGAACGCTGGTGTCGTGCCTGACGAGAAGTTTGTTCGCAAAAGAAGCATTATCGGCAGGCGTCATATCTGAGATCGGCGACAGTTCTAGTTCGGCCCGTGCGCAATGAATAACAGCATTGTGGTGGGCGAGAAAGTCCCACCCCAGGATAACTTCGAGGGACCACGAAGAAATCACAATAAATTCGATGGCGTATACAACGTCCTCGATGAGAACACGAGCGGTGCACGCCGCTAGCGGATGAATATACTGTACGCCTGCTCTGCGGAGGGAGAATCCGGCAAGGGGCGTCGTGACCTTTCGAAGTAAGCGACAAAGCTTTGCGTCCATAACTGACACAGCGGCTCCGGTATCCACGAGGGCATATGTGCACACACCGTCAACTAACACGTCTATTACATTGGTCGGGCTACGTTGAGGACTTTCGCGTTTAGACGGCGTCGCAGCCCTTGCCTCATGGACTGCGACGATTAGTTTTCCTCATCCCGAGCTACGGGACGAGGCCGCATCGGTGATGGGGAGCGTCGGCGTGGAGAAGGTGAGCGGCGGATGTTGGCAGACCGGCGGAATGGTGGTGATGGAGCCCGAGGTTCGTCGTCGTAATATGGGAGCGGAGAACCCACCATAGCACTTGGCGCATATGGTGTAGCGCTAGGCGACTGCACGCGGCTACAGTGGCGTGCGACGTGGCCTGCGTAGCCGCACGCAAAACATATCGGCCGATTGTCCGCCGTACGCCACCAAGTCGCTGCGGCAGGTCCCATTCATGCGGGAGGACGTGCTGGACGTGGCGGCTGGTGAAGTGCTTGCACGGCAGGCTGTTGTCGGGGCATAGCGAGGACTTCGGCGTACGTGAGAGGTCCCCGTTGAGGGAGTTGTTGAGGCTGGGTGATGACTTCCGCGTAGCTCAGTGGCATTGTTATCGGGATCTGTTGGGGCCTGGCCATGACTTCGGCGTAGCTATGAGGCGCAGCCGCAGGAACGTGCTGGTGGTGCTCAGGCAAAACCTCGTGCAGTTCTTGCGCTATGACGCGGCGAAGCGGAGGCGCAAAACTCGACGTTGGCGCGTGTACCGGCTGCGGCTGTGCAAACTCCATCAATGAGAGTTGCCGCGCAACTTCTTCGCGGACGAACGCCTTCATTTCTGCGAGCAAAGTTGTCTGGTCGTACATGGCAGCCAAACCAGCGAGGTGTTCGTCACGCGGTAGAGATCGACGGGTCAGTGATCGCTGCCTGCGGAGTTCTTCATAGCTCTGGCACAGTGTGATAATTTCGGCCACAGAGCGAGGACTTTTGGCCAGCAACATGTTAAAGGCGTCGTCTTCTATGCCCTTCAGGATGTTGCGAATTCGATCAGACCCCGCCATGGTCGAATCGACTTCCTGCATAGGTCCAGGACATCTTCAATATAACAGGTGAATGTTTCTCCTGGCTGTTGAGCTCGTTCTCGCAAACGCTGCTCGGCACGCAGCTTGCGAACAGCTGGACGTCCAAACACATTGGCGAGGGAAGTCTTAAATTCGGACCATGTCTGGAACTCTCCTTCATGGTTGTTATACCACAGGCTGGCCACTCCAACGAGGTAGAACAGAACACAGCTCACTTTGGCCGCGTCGTCCCACTTGTTATGGCCGCTTACCCTGTCGTACGCCGTGAGCCATTCGTCCACGTCAGTGTCGTCCGCTCCAGTGTAGATAGGAGGGTCGCGATGACGAGGCACCCCGGGACACGCAGTGGGTGCGGGAGGAGGCGTTTGCTGGGAGGCGTCTTGGGGCATGGTAGATGGTAGGGTGCGGGACCGGAGTTCCAGGATGATTGTCTGAGGTTACCCCGCACCTCCACCAATTCTAAAGGTATTTATTGGAAGAGCTCGGAGCAGCGCAACGTCGACGGGCAGGGCAGTTACAACTTCAAAGCACGAGAGCAGTTGCTGAGCGAGAGCGCTCGACCCACTAGCACTGAACCCACTAGTGTCTGTCTTCTTCGCTACAATATATATATACAGGGTCTTTCAGCGAACACTTTCAAAAATTCTTAAAGGTTGCCTGTGGCAGATAGCACAATTCTAGTTCATGAGCTGGCCTACTCGAAGAGGCGGACATTACTTGCACAAGAAATTTAAATGCATAATCAAATAATTGCCAAAAATTCAATAATTCAGTATTTAACCCATATGATGGCCCATATTCTGATGATGGCCCATAATCTGATGGCCTATATTGCAATTTACAAATTGCAGCCGTGGAGTTCGCAAGGCGCATCCACTTGGAACGAATTCTCAGGATGACACCAGTTTCGAGATATTAATTCCCGAACTTTGCGGCGAAATGCATTGGCGTTCCAGTTAGTTTCTTAACAAAACGTCGCTTTATGCATTGAAGCGCAAAATTAACTGGAACGCCAATTCATTTCTCCGGAAAATTCGGGAATTAATATCTCGAAACTGGTGTCATCCAGAGAATTAATTCCAACTGGATCCGCCTTGCGAACTACACGGCTACAATTTGTGAATGGCCATATGGGTCATCAGGTAATTAGTTAAAAACTTAATTAGTGAACTTTTGTTGATTAGTTGATTATGCATTTCAATTTTTTGGGCAAGCAATGTCCGCCTCTTCGACTTGACCAGCTCATGAATTAGAATTGAGCTATCTGCCACAGGCAACCTTAAATAAATTTTGAAAGTGTTCGCTGAAACACCCTGTATATATATATATATATATATATATATATATATATATACAGCGTGTCGCAGCTATCACGCAGCGCGATTAAAAAAAAGAGGAACGGCGTTACGCGAAGCCAACCTAGTGCGTGTTATTTGCAGTACAGTGGAGCAGCCGCCAGTAATTTTTGAGTTACTCATATTTAGTTAATTATTTGTAATTAATTATCTAACTCGAGAAGTACTGGCCTAATTATCAAAGTGACAATGAGAAAGTTGTCGAGCAACATGAAAAACTCCCGATACAGCTTTCTGTTGCTCAATACGTGCTACATAAATGTGTTTTTCCGAGTGTGAAAGACGCCCGCGAATACACCCAGAATTGCCGCACGACTGGCTGCTCGAAGCACTGTGCGTGTATACGCGGGCTTTTTTCATGCTCGGAAAAACACTTTCACGTAGCACGTATTGTTAACGTAGCACGTATATATATATATATATATATATATATATATATATATAATGCCTACTTTTAGGCACTGTGAACATATGTGCGCCGGCGATCACAAAGGCGGTTGCATCATGTCGTCGCCTTTGCGGTTATCACTTTCTCTAACAGGAACAAAGTTGGTGGAACTGCGATAAAATCATCTGCCACCCCGGCGTTTTGGGGTGGCGCCTTCTGGTAACGTATCTTAACTTACCGTCCTCCTAGTTCGCCCACGGCATTTCGCGTAGCAGGAAATAGGGTAGATGAAGTGTGTGTCCCGCATCAGAGCCCTGGCCAGCAGTTTCGAACCACACCTGCGCTCGTCTTCTTCATTGAGTCGTCACTGTCACTCTCCTCGAGGATGGATGTTTCCCAGATTGTTAGTTACCACAAATGAAAAGTGCACGGCACTGAGGTGGCTGTCTATTTCGGACTGTGAGCGCGACAGACAGGGCTGCTACAAAATGCCGCATCAACTGCTCCTTGCTCTAAAAAAGTATTTTTCGACGTGATCAGCAGATATATGGCATCGAAGAGCCCACCGCTATCAAAGCTGACCCTAGCCGTGACCATAATAACGTAGCCGCGTTTCTCGCGGCTACGTTGGTGCTTTCTCAAAACATGATGCAATTTCACCAAACGCTTCGATGTACCAACCCCTCTGACGTCATCGATACCCACACATCTGAATCTGTCCACGTACATTCATCTTTTTTTTACGGCGATATTCTGATTGGAGCTCACGGTATCTATCCCTAATTTTTTTCAAAGTCTGTAGAATCATCTACTGTTCCAATACTCTGGAAATGTGCTAAGGTTGTTCCCATTCAGAAAGACGGTAATAAGCAGTTAATGTCTAACTACAGACCTATTTCTTTAATATCAACATCTTGCAAACTATTGGAACACATTATTCATAAATATATCATTGAGTACATATCTAAACATAATGCTCTCTCGCATGCTCAACATGGCTTCCGTTCTGGATTCTCAACGGTAACACAACTTCTAGAATTCGCCCATGATATTGCAACCACGCTTAATCTTAGAGGACAGCTTGATACCATTTTCATTGATTACAGTAAAGCTCTTGATACAGTGCGTCATAAAAAAACTTCTCACTAAACTCAATGCAATAATTCATGATTATAAACTACTAGGTTGGACACAGGACCACCTAAGTACAAGAACCCAGTTTGTTGCATTTAACCATGTTCATTCAGCTCGTGTCGATGTTACATCCGGTGTACCACAGGGGTCTGTCTTGGGTCCTTTGCTGTTTATTCTCTATGTAAAGGACGTCGTTGAAGTAACTACGGGCACTTCTGTCAAAATAAGACTATATGCTGAAGGCTGCGTCCTTTATTCTACTATAACCAGTAATCATGATCAGTTAGAGTTGAATGAAGTCTTCGCCCGTTTTTGCGAATGGAGCAGAACATGGCAAATGTCACTTAATTTTAAGAAAACCGTTTCAATGACTTTTTCAAATAAAAAACAACCATTACGATTTACATATTTTAATGAAGCGCAGAAGCTTGCGAGCGTCCACACGTTCAAATACCTTCGTGTTACTTACTCCCCTGATTTGAAATGGCATGCTCACATAAAATGTATAACCAACAAGTCGTTGAGAAAATTGGGTTTTCTTTAAAGAAATTTACGAGATGCAACTAAATAATGTAAATTGACGGCATACAGATCACTAATAAGGCCTCTACTTGAGTACGCGTTGGTATTGTGGTCACCACATCATTCGAAAGACAGACATGCTTGAGTCTACTCAGAAAAAAAGCCATAAGATTTATATATAATCGTTATGACCGCCTTTTCTTACCGAGATCACATGCTACTAAGCTGCTACTAAAACCTCTGGCCCATAGACGTACTTCTGACCGTGTTGTTCTGCTACATAAAATTGCTCATGGGAAAACTTATGTCAATGCACCTATTGTTTTCACAAAACCTTCTTCTCGGCCCACCAGAAGACGTCATCGTCTTAACATTGTTCCCTTGAATTCATTGATTGATTGTTTTAGGTTTTCCTTTTTTCCACATACAATTGCGATCTGTAATGGCCTTGAGGGGTCCTTGCGCGAGCTAATGAGTGATGAACTTGCCGACCTATTTCCTAATTATGTTCATTAATAAACTAGCTCTTCCTGATATTGGTTTTTCTATATTGTTTGTTTTATTTTTTCTACTAAAATGTATTCTTCAATTGATTGACATATATGTGCACTCACTCCTGCAATATCTTGCAATGCAAGATGGTAGTATTTGCAAACAAATAAATAAATAAATCTGCGCACAGACGTCATGCAAGCTCATTTCCGCCAACGACGTTCAGTCGACTTAATGCTGCCGATGGTCTGCTTTAAATAAAGCGTTAGACGTGTTTTGCATTGCATAGCTGATCTTTCCCACTAACGTCGATTAGAACCACTCATAAAATGGTGGGGAAATAAATGTTGTATCGATAGCGCGCATACAATGCTCGCGCCAGGATGTTGTTGTCGGTGCTCCTGTATTTAAATGTTCGTTCTGCACATGTGCAAGACTGCTTCATTTGTACGTATATTCACGCAAGATGTTGTGGAGTACAGTGTTGATTTGATGGTGCCAGCAGGCAGCACTGATAGTAAAGCTGTTCTGGAAGAACGTCTCGGCATCCGTTACATTAAAGGGACACTAAAGAGAAACCGGAAGTTGAGCTGAAATGGTAGATTATCCTTTCACGATCACAGCCATACCATTCTTACTGCAAACAGATGTTTAATAGGCGAGAAAATAGCGAAAAACTGAAGGATAGGTGCTGACGCCCCTTCGAATTTCCCGCACTACACGTTCTGACGTCGGAGATTACAAATGCGGGCCGGTCGCGATTGGTCGAGAGCGATTTATCGCTGTTAATAAAATGCAAAATGAAATACACCTTAAACGTACATAAACAGCATTTGCCAACTTTTTAAACCGTTTCAAGCGAGGAAGTACAAGTTTAGCACAAAATTAAATAAGAAAAAATGGCATGGCGATACATCCGGTCGTGATAGTTTCGTAGTTTCGTTTTTGGTCAATGCATCGTCGCGCGCGCCTGTTCCGCTCTACGGTGTATGGTTCCGTGTTGCGTGGCTCAAAAAACGTTGACTTCGCGGGAAACAGCCAGAAAATGCCTCGTGTGTGTAGTGTTGAGGGCTGTATAAATGGCCCAAGGCGCTTGCTCAGGGGCAGCGGGCAGCGGCAGTGTTGACTCGATTGTGTCCTTTCATGTGGTGTCGCGCGGTGAGCCCCGGCTCCCCGGCGTTCGCAATGGCTCAGTGCTCTGCCGATGATCAAACGGCAAAAGAGCCAGAGAAACCGATGGTGTGCTCTCTGCATTTCTCGCCCTCGGATTATGTGTATAATCCTGCCCTCGGAAAGTATCTTGGCGTGCCCCAGAGGCCAGTGCTTTCTCGAGCAGCTGTTCCCTCAATGCGGCCTTCATCAAACCCCCTTCCGGTTCCCCTGCACCAGCAAACTGGCGGCTCGGTGAGTGCTGAATGTCATTAAATAAAGCCACGAAATAACCATACCGAGTACGTGCGCAACTTTCTACGCTTGTTCTGTCGGGAACATCGTCGCCTGGCGGACCGGACGCTTCGCATTCCGTCGACGAAAACGACGCTCTCCGCCGGCGCGGCCGGCGGCTCACCGCCATCGCACGCGGAAACACCTACCGCTCGAGCACGGAGGATAATTTCGCGCTCCGTTTCACTGAATATCGCTGAAATGCAGTCCTGCTTCCCTGGCGAGCTCTTCGTTGCAAGGTTCAGCTGCAGCAACGGTATCCATCGCGGTGAACGCAAACGCAGCGACCATGCATGCAGCCATGATGCATCCAGTGCCTCGGCCGTTTACGCAAGCGGTGACGTATCATGGCGCATTCTGATTCGCCGAGAGCAATGAAATCTGTGACGACATTGCTTCAGCACCAAATCTGGCGTGAGAGAAATTGAGGAAGAGATATTTGGTCTTTGTTTACGAATTTCTCCGCTTATAACTCATATTTTTGCACCCAACAAAAACTGCATGCATTCCTGAAGGTCCCTCTTTTATTCCAGCTGAACTTCCTGTTTCTCTTTAGTGTCCCTTTAACTTTCGCGTTAGGACCTATTCCTCTGATAGAGGGAACAACTAATGTTTTTACGACAAGGGTTAGATTACTGTAGATGTTGAATGCACATGAAAATAGTATTAAATATTATGCCTCGTCATGCTGAGAACACAAAGGAATTGTCACCAACTAAGCATATAATCAAAAACGAGTGTAAATACTCGTAAACGGGGTCGGATGTGATTCTCTGCGTCGCTGTCGCCCTCTGCCTCGCCGTCGCCAAATTTCATGCAAGATAACTGCCGCGACATCCACCAGATGGCGCTTAATGCCCGAGTTGAGTGTATTCAGTGTAAAACGATGCATTGGGGGAACTACAGAATGGGTTCAGGCCAGGCAGACGCTTAGAGGATAATAAGTTTGTACTAACTCAGTGCATAGAAATTTCAGTAGCTCAGAAAAGACCTTTATCGATAGCATTTCTAGATATAAAGGAGCTTATGACAACGTACACAGGGAATTGTTATGGGATACATGACGAAGGCATAGATGAAGATTTCGTGGAGCTGCCGAGGGAGATATATAGAGACAATTAACTAAGTACAAGTGATATGGGAAGGTCGAAAAGGTAATGAAATGGTGGGAATTCACCAAGGATTGAAGCAAGGATGCCCTCTGTCACCATTGTTGTTCACGCTTTACGTTAAGGGTATAGAAAGACGACTGGAAAACAGCGAATTAGGTTTTGATTTATCCTACATGTGTAATGGACAAATGGTGCAACAGAAGGTCCCTGGACTAATGTATGCGGACGACATAGGGCTGGTAGCGGGCAATACAACAGATTTACATACACTTGCGAATATCTGTGGTAACGCAGCGACAAATCTAGGCCTTAAGTTTAGCACAGAGAAATCAGGAATTATGATCTTTAATGAAGAGACGAGTAACTTCGGGGTGTCAATTCAGCAGCAAGTAATACCCATATTGAAGCAATATAAGTACCTCGGCGTACACATAAACGAAGGAAAGAATTACTCAAGCAACCACCAAGGTAATCTGAAAATAAAGGGGAAGCGGAATGCAGCAATAATGGAGCACAGAGCACTGTGGGGCCACAATAAGTATGAGGTGGTGCGTAGAATCTGGAAAGAATTAATGACACAAGCGCTAACGTTCGCAAATGTCATTCTGTGCTTAAAATAGAATGTCTTGTCGGGGTTGGAAGCTAACCAAAGAGTGGTTAGCCGGTTGGCTAACCAATCTTTTGTGGTAAAACCACAAATGTGGTTTTTCATTGTGGTTCAGAGCCCACGTAAAACCCCAAATGTGGTTTTACGTGGGCTCTGAACCATTTGTAGTAAAACCACAAATGAGACAGTGCAGGGGGACATCACTTGGGCCTCTTATAAAGTCAGGGAACTGCAGAGCAAATTTACTTTTGAAGACACAGGAAAATGGATCAAAATAAATGGGCGGCGAAACTGCTCAAGTAGCCGTACCTGAAAAGCGTGGACACATAATGAAGGAAGAGGTCAAGAAAGTTGGCAACCAGGTACAGGGTGAAAGTGTAAATAGACAATCAGTGTCGAGTCATGAGAAAGAAAGTGGCAGAGACAGCGAATTGGATGCGAAGAGTGGAAACAAAACAGACCGTGGAGGTTGACAAGAATTGGAAGAAAGACATTAGAAAGGAAATTCTGTATGATAACTCAAAGGCTAGTGCCTTGCTATTCGAGGCTTGAGCTGGTTGCCTAAGCACCAACACATACCGGAGGAAGCATTCGCAACTAGATGAGGCATGTGTATGCAGCAGTAAAGATCCGGAGACCACTCAGCACATCCTAATGGTATGTGAAGGTATTTACTCAGCGAGGCCCGTACGTAAGCCTTCCAGAAGCGCTTCGGTTTAAAGTGGACGGAAGCCTCAACCGGTCAGCAGTCGAGATAAGCAAGAGATGTTTAGAGTATTATTTTATCTCATATTTTATTTCCGTTTACCTTACAGGCCTCAACAGAGGTGCTGTGTAGAGAGGGTCAAATGCAAAATTCTATACAAAGTAGGATAAAAAAAAACATAACAGCAAGTTAGAGGTAAGTACAAAACTCGTGATCTCAGATATTAGGTTACAAGATATTACAATTCGAAAGAAATGATATGAAGTACAATACAATTGTGCATCATGGAACACAATAAGGGAACTGCACAAAGTTTTATACATATGCAACAAAAAATGTATGAATCACGAGAACAAACGGACGTGCTGAGTGTTATCAATGAAGGTTGGAAAAAAGCAAGGAAGAGATTGATACGACCGCATTCGTTACAGGCATTGGTGGCAGGTACGAGGTTTAGCTATAAAAGTTTTATAGAAGTTTTAAGGAACAGAAAATGATTAAGGAGATGTAGGCAAAAGGCTAGACTTTTCTGAAAAGCATGTACAGCATACATGTTAGCTCAAGCAGGCTCGGTGAATATTTGTCACCGCCCCGTTTCAAAGCCGATGCCAACAAAACATCTTTATAATAATAATAATAATAATAATAATAATAATAATAATAATAATATAATAATAATAATAATAATAATAATAATGATGATGATGATGATGATGATGATCATCATCATCATCAGGCAGGTGCCTCGATGCACTCACGGCGGTAGGGAGGCTGCGCGCTGTCGTCCTCGAGAGCACGCGGACGCGAAAATGGCGCATCGGCCTTGTCGCAGTCCTAGCGCGGCGTTACGAGGTTTTGAGTCCCTGACGGCAACATGCCGCCGCGCCGCAAGACAGCTGTCGACGCTGAAGAAAGTAAACGCAAGCGCGCCGAGGCCGCTCGCGCTCGACAGACCGGTGCGAGTGCCGTGAAGCTCGTCTCGCCAAAGCACGTGCCAGCAACGCCAAGAAGAAGCTCACTAGGCCTGTTTCGCCCAAATGCGTGATTCGTAGAGTGCGCGAAAAGACCGGCAGGACATCAAGTAGCTTTTAGAGGGTCTCCATGCAGCGGACCAAAATCGCCCTACACAGACGCTTGGCTGCCGGGACTTCTGAAGAGAACAACCGTCTCCTATACATTGCGGGGCGGCCGAGGGGATCAGTGGGGGCCGACGTAATTGCGCGTGAAATACGATACGACTAAAATACAAATAAGTGAATAATAAGCATGAAAAAGAGACATAGAATCCACATTTATTCCTCGAATCAGTTGAACAACCATTACGTCGACCTTGTTTTGTTTAGCGTCGACACTTGATTGAACCTTTTTTTTTTTGCAAAACATTGCCATTTTCCAAATGTTAATGAGCGGGAAATTATTCCGAAATTGTGAAACTTTTTCCCGAATAATAAAGAAGCAGGCCAAACAGGTATGACAAAGTTTCGCATCATTCTGCAACCTTACCTAACAAAAGTATATATTTAGGTATTTCTGGCCATTGCTTTTCCTACTACAATGTTTTCGCCTGATGAAATGGCCAGCAATCTGGCTCGCTCCGATTTTAGGCTTGGACACCCCCTTGTGCCGATGTGAGCTATGGCTTATGTATCGGATTGCAGAGAACGTGATGGAGGAGTCTGTTGGCCCCCAGCGGCGTGCTTCGGACCCGCTGTCGGCGGTGGGCGACTGCCTGCTGCGTTCCTCGACGCGCAAGAAGAGCGAGACACGCGCAAACTCGATCGTGCTGAGCACGGCGCGCAGGCTCTGCCGCAGGGGTTCGGGAGGCAGCCCGTACGCTGAAGGACACCTTGACGCCAACGGTGAGCATGCTGTATATAACTACTACCACCACGTGGACTCTGATTTGTCGTATTATCAGCGTGTCCTGCGTGGGGCGGCTTGAGCGAAGCTTAACGTTAACCATGTTCAGCGATGTCGAACAAACTAATTCTGGGTGTAACGAAGAACTGGCGGTTAGCCAGGCGCATCCAGCTCATTATCGTTGCAGTGTGTCATCTCACACGCTATGCAGAAACCACTGCACTCCCATCTGCAACTGCCCAAGACGTTGCATCATTCATACTGCGGCATGTTGTTCTTCGTCACGGAGCCCCTCAGGAACTTCTTAGTGACCGAGGCCGCGCTTCTCTATCTGAAGTCGTGACGTCGCTTCTGAAGGAGTGTCACATCATCCACCGGACCACACGCGCATACCATCCGGCGGCGAATGGGTTGACGGAGTGTTTCAACAGGCTTTCAACAGGCATTCTTGGCGATATGCTCGCCATGTACGTCGCGTCCGACCATTCCAGCTCGATGGGACGCCGCTGTGCTTGCGTTCCTCAGGTTCGCCTATAAAACTGCCACTCAAACCACCACTGGTTTTTCTCAGTTTTTCTTACTGTACGGCCGCGAACCTTCCTGCACCATCGATACAATTCTACACTACTAGCCTGATTCATCGGAAAGTGTTACAGCATCTTTGGTTTGGCTGTGGGTTCCACCTCTAGCTCCCGGCCTTTCCTCTAACTTGCTCCCAAGACATCATGGCCCCTACCATGTGATTGCACAAACTTCCCTCGCGAACTATGTCGTAGAGCCTGTGTCCTCGTCTTCTGACCAGCGCCGCGGAGGTCGCGAAACTGTTCACGTAGATCGTCTCAAGCCCTTCTACGATCCCTCTGTGTTACCATATGCTTAGATCGCCAGCATGGCGTCTTTTTCTCTGTGGGACAAATGTAACCAAGGAGAACTGCCTGTTAGCCAGGCGCATCTCCAGCATATTACATACAACGAAGACGAAGTGCTCGTCAGTGAGGCGCATCACCAGGGCATTACGCACGGGGCCGGCTCTGACTGCTCACTGGGTTCTGACTGGCGCACCAAGTTCGACCTCTCGCTCCTTGCCTACCCTGTCAATAAACACCTTGACATGGTATTTTACGTGCTAGAACCACGTTCTTGTTCTGATGCTCGCCGTAGTGGGCGATCGCGGATGAATTTTGACCACGTAGGATTATTTAATGTGGCCCCGATGCATGGTACACGAGCATCTTTGAGATAGATGTAGATTCATTTTGAAATTATATGCTCAAACAGTTTGCTTTACACACACGTCAGTGAAATTGGCCGATAGCTTCCAATATTTTTTGCCAGATTGTTCATGGGAATAAGTTTTGCTTTTAGCCAGCTATTTGGGACCCGTTTTTGGGTTACAGAGGCATTTAATATGACATCCAGATAGTCTGCCACCCATTCCGCCTATCTGCGTAGAAAGGCGATCGGTATGCCGCCTCGACAAACGTATTTTTATCATTAATGTTTTGCAAAACAGCTGCAATGCGTTCATGTGACGCTTGTGTAGCGGGAACTGGTGAAACGTTCGGAGACATCAGTGCGGTAGGTGAGCTACCATCTGTATAGAAGCATAAGCAAAAACAGATTGAAAAACAATTCCTTAAAACAGGTTGCTATGCGCGAGCAGTCCTGAGGCACCGGGCGCGGGATGAATTTGGACCGGTGGCGCCTTCGTGCGACGGCGCCGTGAATTAATGGCATGTGGCGGCCGGGCCGCGCGCAGCAGGCGCTGCCCTGAAACCAAGTCTGATCAAACATGTTGCGTTTTTAGGTGCACCAACAGTTACTGAAACATGACTGAAGCTGGTTAGGCCATTCAATTCAACGTTGTTCATCGCGACATCGCGTTTTTCAGGCGGAAAGTCTGTATATGTGCGGTGTGTAGGCAACAGCGCGTACAGGCTAGTGCTCAGCAATTGAAACGCGATACTCGAATCGTATGGTCGCCACCGCTTTTTGCACTGATTGTAAGCGCTGGGGACGCCAAACTGATGCATTGTGGTGTATAGTGAAAGCGAGAACCTTCGTAACGCATTATGACTACATTTGGTCCCACGGCGCTCACCTGTGGCGCGAAAAGGAAAAAAAAAACAAAAAAAAAACGGCGGCAGCCGCGCGCTCCCAGTGCTTCAATCGCTGGGCACTGTACATTTCCGATGCTGATTTGCTATGGTCTAGTTCTAACGTTTATAAAAGAGCCGTTCATACGCAACAGCTTCGTGTCCCACTTGCGTGTCTTCGCCTCCGCATGCAGTGTAACGGCTCCGGAGTGTTGGCACCGAAGGTGAACACCCAGATTTGTAGTCATTTTGCCGTCTTATCAGTGTATCAGTCTTCTTCTTAATGTACATTTTCCTTTCTAGCAATTTCCAACTCTGGTTGCGTCCGGCACATGACTGTGCTGTACATCAACGGCGAACGCCAACGCAGTGGCGTGTTCACACTCACCGCCACCGACGGCTCCCGTCGCGCTAAGCTATATAAAATGAGCCGTGACTGAAGATTGGGCTAGTTTATAAGCAATTAAGAATGGGGAACCATTGCAAAGATAAAAGAACTACAACGGACAGAGAACTGGAACTTACTGACACATGTGCGATCAGCGAAGCAGCTCAAGAAACAGAATAAGGAAGACATATGTCTCCTTTTTTTTTCTGTCCATAGTTTTTGTGTTCTTCGCCCTATTTACATGATTAAATACGCGAGAATGTTAACGCGCACAGCAAAATAACATCTGCAATATAACTGCTGGAGTTCCACGTCTTAGCTTGCCGCGGAGCTCCGTTCGCGTGGTGCATTTGCATCACAATTTGCGCTCGTTTTCTGCTTTATATACTACTTGATGCCACGAATCTGATCTGCCTCGTGACGACCTTTCTCAAAAGCAGACACACGAAAATGCGTTTTCCGGTGCGTCAGCCCTTAAAACCCGCAGTGCCAAATCACTGGAAGCACCGAGCGCCTTCGTCCCATCGTCTGCTTCACATGCCAGTGCTCCGACAGCTGCCGCTCGCGGCGCTGTTCCCCAGCATATCGCCGGCGCGCCGCTGGCGCCTTACAACGGCCGCCCGGTGCCTATACACAACTATCTCATTGGACCTTCACTATCCCGCGACAGGTGGCGCCAGACACGATGTGGATCATGCATCATAAAATTAGTTAATGTAACGTCGTTATATTTTGTTTTAGCAACAGCCAACTTAGCGAGCAGTAAAATAGACAATGCTGAAAGTTAATATCTGATCATTTCTTAACTTCTTTTCTCACTCGGCTAATTTTTCCCTTTGTGTGTAAGTTCAGAACTGCGACGTGCTTTTCTCGTCCTTTATTACGGCATACCAACGGGAAGCCCCGGAACAACAAATACACATTTGACCCCATGACGCATGCATACGCACATTTATACAGGTGGAAGCCGGTTGCAGATACGCAGCAAACTTCACCAGTTAATCTCTGCAAACCAGCAACATACGACACGTGCAACACATCTGCCGATGTGAACGCAACACTGTAAATGTATAACTTCGTGTGTTATCCGTGGGTTTGTTTGTTACTTTTTTTCTGAATTGGCACATGTCTTTTGACGCAGTCAAAAATAATACCTTTACATGCAATCCACATCGCATTGACGTCATCCGTCTGATTGAATATATCTAAAGCAAATGAAAGGTAGTAATGCATGCGTCATCGGCTCAGCCAGAGTTCAGAAGCTGCGTACTTGTATTGATAACCTTAGGGCATAAGACCAAATGCACTATCTGCAAAAGAAAAAAAAACTTATGATCTGAGAGGACGATCTCCACCACTACGTCAAGCAATTGCGGAAATATATATTCCCAGCAGATGAGGTGGCAGAAGAAGCATTTTATTCATTCACTCATGTAAACAAACATAGAAACAAAATATACAGGAAGAGGCCCAAAGCTCTTGACTGTAGGGGTACCTCCTGTACAAAGTTCAACAAGAAATGTTAATGATTGTTCGCTCTCTCCATTGGTTATATGTGGTATCTAAAACATGTAGCCTTGACGTGTTTCCGCCTCCGCAACCACTTCTGGCACATGAACTCTCCAAAAGCAGCCATTGATATCTGTTTCCGTTACCAAGAGTTTCCGTTTCCGTTTCCGTTACTATTGCTAGGGCATGGATTTGACACCACCACTTGGTCGTGTTAGATGACGCGGTTGCGATACCTGACCTCGTATTTGACTCCTCACTTCGCCTGTTTTCGCAGCGTCGCCGCTGAAAGATTCCCGGGACAAGGCCCATTTCGACAAAGGGTACGCCAGCACTCCTCCGCAAAGACCATGCGGGTGCCTGAAGTGACACCCGTGGCGCACTCTGACAGGCATTCTCGCGCGCACCAGGCTCGATTCAGTGACGACACTTTTCAATTCCGCATGCACCAAGGCGAGAACGCTAAAAGTAAACAAGGAATCATTTTATACTTGACTGCACTTGCCTGTCAGAAAACTCTCTCGCCGGGTGACTTATTCTTAATTGGCTGCACTTCTGAAACTGATTGACAAGCAGAACATGACATATTCATTTGTAATTTAGCTCGATGATTAGAACCGTGCTATCTGCCACAGGCAACTTTTCAAACTTTGATGCAGCTAAAACAACTGGTATACAATCAAATAAACAGCGAAAGTCGTCAACTTTTTCGAATAAATACCATCAGTACCAAAAGAATTATACAATGAATATTACAGTGTACCAAGACGACCACGTCGCCGCCTACGGAGAGATAGGTGCAACTATTCTAATTATAAGTGTGAAATATTTACTCCAGATGTGATGAAATACACCACCAGTATTATGTTCCAAAAGTTTGCCACCCTTCTTAACCAATGCTTCACGACTTCACGACCTTCTAATGAACCATAAATTTGAAATGAACCCAACCTAATACTCACCCCTGAGAAAGACAAGATCAAAGGATTGAAGGTACATTGTACCGTCTGTCCTCCACCTATATTGCATAAGCATTTACTGAGGTGATTTCGAGAAAAAATGAGGTAAACGCTGCAATCAATCCAAACATCAGGCTTACTTCAGGACTCTCATCAACAGTCACTGCCTAATCCTAATATGTCATTAGTAAAGGTGGCTCGCTAACAACCTGCGGAACAAAAAACTCCAGCCACTGGAGCGTAGGAGAGAACAAACATGGGTGGTCTAAGACACCTTAAGGGGGTCTTGGTCCAACCGTTGTTTTCATACTTCATGGGCATTTCATGCACTGCAAATGATTTGGATAAGCCGAATTCCAGATTGTTTCTTTACGAAATGGGGAGGAGTATGTATAGGGGTGCGCTTATAATCTAAACTTTTAAACAACGAAACAAATAACGTCCTATTCAATTCTAGGATCGAATCGAACAGGGCATTTCAATTTAAATTTGTAAATGCGAGCACATTCCGAGTAGTTTTACAATATTGCAAAGCCTTCTGTGCGTATTCAAATATACAATTCAAGCATACGTACGACAAATTTCATCCCCGTGGCCATAGTATAGGCATAAAACAGGAGAACTTACATTGTGGAGCAGGCTACGTTACTCCAGGAAGCCATACCTTACCAAATGTACAAGTTACAACGATCATTCACTGTACCCGAATTGTTCAATCTATATGAACGAACTGCTTATTTGTTTCTAATGCTCCATTTGTGCCTTTAATAAAGAACGCTTCACAACATGCACTATAATCAGATGCTTGCTGTATTTATTACTACTAAGATGTAAGCTTCGTTTTATATGTGAAACGGATGGTCATTATTCAACAACTATGCAAAAAGTATTCGATATTGAATTCGATTTGTTGCTCGCAATATTTAATTCCTACTCGGTTTCGTCTCAAATACTCGCACCCCCCTAGGCGTTTTGTTGTGACTATGAGGGTCAAGGTTCGTGAGCTGAGGTACTGCAGAGACCTTCTAACCCAAGCTGTCTGCCATAGCCATCCCGTTTCGTGTATGGCAGGGCGGGCGCCCAGCATGGCGAGCCGCTCCAGCTGGACCCGGCAGGCACCTCGGGCTCGCTCGAGTCGGTCCGTGACCACGAGCCTCTCTGCTCGCACCGCGATTACGTGCTCCACTCACAGGCCGTGTTTGAGACCTACTGGAAGGGAAACCTGCACAACATACTCGACGTGCTCAAGGAGCTCACCGACAGGGGCTCCGCGGAACTCGGCTGGAAGCGGCAGGGAAAGCTTCACGAGTTCACCAAGGCAGGTGCACTACCGTGAATAATATTCCTCTGGGTCATGTGATAGCAGAAACAGCCTACCGATTGCTAGACTGTACGTGTCCTGCACGACCGTTAAGCCTACACCGGAGTATGGATCAACTATTGTAGCGCTTTCATTCTCTCTGTCTCCCTAGTAGCGTTTCAGTCATGCCCACCCCTCACTGATGATTGATTGATTGATTAATTAATTGAATGATTGATTGATTGACTGATTGATGACAGCCAGATGGATGGATGGATGGATGGATGGATGGATGGATGGATGGATGGATGGATGGATGGATGGATGGATGGACGGACGGACGGACGGACGGACGGACGGATGAGTGGGTGGGAGGGTGGGTGAATGGGTGGGTGGATGGATAAAAAAGATCGGGTTGGCGGTCTGTTCTGAGGGGGTGTGGAAACTCTTTTAAACTTCCTAGGGTGGTCGCAACTACTGCCAAACTCGTTCATTGTGTATTTAGGCTGTGCCCCATATTGACCGTTAACGTCAGAGTTCGTGTCAGCAAATCAGCGAGCCTTCAATATCTTCTTCACGGTCAGCGCCTTTCGTTGCTCCACTACGCTGCAGGCGGTGACTCGGGTATGGCAGCGCGTGGGGGAGCAGGTGTCGACCAACGCGAGCGAAGTCCTATCCCACCTCGAGAACCACCAAAGCAATGCACCGTCACGACCGGACTTCCTGGCGCACGAGCTGCTGCCGCTGCTGCTGCGCATGCGCGAGGTCTGGTGGATCACGCAACGCCACGTGGCGGGGAACTTCCTCGCCCTGTACCAAAAGTACGACGGAGCTTCAGACCAGTGGCTAATGTCCCTGAGAGAGGTGCGCACCTCGTGCCTGCGCCCGGCGCGCTAAAATATCAGGTCGGTTGCCTGCCACGCAACGCCGGTGTTGTGCTACGCGTCTCCAGCACACTGCAAAAAACTTTAAACCAGCAAAACTTCAACGGCAACTGTTCCGGCACAATCGACGGACAGGGTATCCAACAAGTTGGCGAGTAGTTTAAATCTGAAACGGTCTGACCACGCTGAACTGGTGTTCCGATTTGACATAAAGCGGCTTTTACTAGTCTATCTAAGCAGAGGAACAGTTTCAACGAACCAAGTAGCAAACTCTGTCGTCTGGAGGCAGAAACCTGAAACATCTCTATGCCTGTTAGTCGCAATTCTGGCAATTTGAGGAGGTAATCCTTAAACGTTAACGCACATTTCTGACAGCACTGAAGCGTTTATAGAATATTACAGTAAAATCTCCGTCAATTATATTCGTCTCCCGAAAGCGAATTTGTAGTTTTCCAACTAGTTGTAATCTTAATTTAGCAAAATGTCTTCTATAGCTCTCCAGAATTGAAAACACAAACTTCAATCAAGCAAACGAAATACCAGCGGTTACTTGACAGCAGATGTACCTTCTCTTGTTAAGCTTGTGACACTCAAAGTAAGAAACTTGTCCAGAAAATAGCACTAAGCCGTCGCCAACGTTTTTTTTTTTGTTTTTTTTTTTTTGTCGAAGCACTCCACATAAATTTATGCAATAGAAACGAACGATGGTGCAGAGGCGAGCGTATACCTCGCATCCAAGAGGGCCGCCATGTTCTGGAGCACATGCGTTGGCGTCTCTACAAATGCAAAAGCACATGTGCAGTCTACTGCACGTAGCACTAGTTCTGCGTGCTGTACTGGAAACGTATTTTAAAATTGTGGGGTCTTCGTTTGGGATTCGTGGACAAAGCACAAATTATGCTTATTTTAAAGTGTCGTGTTACAGAACTGCTGTGCGCTTTGAAAGCGAATATAGGAGTTCTGAAAGCACGCTTTTTAGTCTTCACTTATAACGATCAACGTGACCTCTCGGATATAATAAGGTTACCAACATATGTACAAAATTATTTGCAACAAAATTACTCAATTAAGTAGCTTTTACTCACTGCGATGGCACCGTACCGGTACAGCGCGCACTTGCTTTTCTGGATGCGGTGTACTACTATATTTCGTTCAGCATTTACAACAACAAAAATGACCAGCAAAACGCGTTTGCCATTGAGCCGCAGTTGCGACAGAACCTTTTTGATTCGGTGAGACGTTGTCGTAAAATTAATGGTGGAGCTCAAAGCACGTGTTACCGCGCGCGTCGACCCAGGTGGACGTGCACCTTCTGCGCACCGCCATCGTGCACCGCGAGATCATGGAGTGCGAGCTCCAGAAGGTATTGCGCGCCGCAGACCGGGAACTGGCGTCCAGCTGCTGCTGTCTGCACGAGATCTTCGTCAAGGAAGGTATCGGCTACTGGCTCGCCGAGCACCTGGACCTCATCTGGAGCGAGTTCGGCAACCAGGTCCAGAAGGGCGTTGTCAACCTGCACAAGGCGGTACGCACTATACACTACACCGCTGTAACCATGTGCTTTATAGACGAGGCAAGCTCAAGTTTCCTCCTGCGATCCCAGCGCCAATCGCTCCCCTAGCGAACAGATTCGAACGCCGGAGTGACTGCGCGCCTTATTGCGTTTCCACTGTGGTAAGCGTGGCCTCGTCATCTCGCAAGTCTGGTACACAGTTTTGCTATCTCATTCAATATCACTACAGCCTCTAGAACACAAAACACCGAGGCCTGACCTATAATTTCGCATGTTTGATAAAAAGTTGCGTTTTTTGTTTTTTCACGTGCCTTTTTTTTATTCGTGTGACCTGTGCTAAATTGAGTGGCCCTTAAGTGCACGCCGATAACGCTTTGTAGACATACATAGGTACATGCGTATGGCGTGTCCACTCAATGATTGGGTCCTATCAGTGTTAAGCTCACTGCAGGACCAGCTGATGAGAAACAGTGTCTTGGTTACGTGTATAATGCCATCTTTTCAAAACACCGTTACTGTGATACATACCATTTTAAATTAAAAAATGGCTTCTTCCGAAAGCGCAATAACACGAAGTGGACCTAGAAAAGCCCAAATGGGGAAGCAAGCAATAAAATATATTAATTGTTCTTTTCTGACTCCCACCTTATTGCAAGATGTATGAATTTTATGTTAGGTAAATAGCAGTTATGAAAGCTGATCGACGTCGATCGCTCTCAATTTCACGAGGCAACAGACAAAATTCGGCCACAGCGAATTTTGTCCGAATGAATCTAATCTAGGTTTTGAAACAATTAGGCGATGGAGTTAGCATGGAAGTAATGAACGAAACCTTAACTAAAAAAATTTCGAAAATTGCGAGTAAGGTTAGACGTAATAAACCAAGAGAGCAAGTATACAAGCTCTCCCGAGTAAAAAAAAGGAACTAATAAAGTAATGGAAAACGCATAACACTGGATAATTCCAGAGATAAGGTCGAATTTGCTGAATTGTCACAGCTGTTAAACACGAAGAAAACAAATGATATTCTAAAATATCACGTCAGAGAGGTTGAAGAAGCAGTAACTGTAAATGGGGGCTTCATGAAATCAGTGAAAAGGAAACTTGGCATAGGAAAGAGCAATGTTTATGCACTGAAATATAAGCCGGGTAATTGCATCAGCAATTTCGGTTAAGCAGTAAAGAAAGCAGAGGACTTCTGTGCTGACCCAGAGCAGCCACGCAACCTTGACCGGACGTACAGGATGCATAGGCTCCTTGTGTAATTAGCGATGAGGTTAGAAAGGCTTTGCAAGGTATGTCCCGGATGAAAGTGGCAGGAGGAGCTGCAACAACAGTCAATTTAATCAACGGTGCAGGGGGATAACATAAGGACTTGACAAGCTTGCGACCGTTTATACAGAATGTCTCATGACTTCATGTGTACCAGTGCCAACATTATATGGACACATAAGAAGGGAGACGCTAAAGAATTAAATAACTATAGGGCAGGTAACTTGCGTTCTGTGTTGTACAAAATATTCACCAAGGTATTCTCTAATAGAATCAGGGCAACGCTTGACTTCAATCAACCCAGATAACAGGCTGACTTCAAGAAAGGATATTAAACAACGGATCACATTCATATAACAAATCAGGTAATTGACAAATCTGCTCAGAACTAAAACCTGTCTAAGGATTTCATAGATTACGAAAAGGCGTTCAATTTAGCAGTTAGATTCAGTATCTATTCTGCCATGAACGCATTTCATAGTCAAAGTATACCAGAAGCACATGTGAATGTCGTAACAGATATTTATAAATACTTCACCGTTACCTTATTCTTGTCAGGAAAATCAATCAATCGTTTATTTTTCCTTTGTAGGAAAGAAAGGAGCAGCCACATGAAAGGTGCTGCCCTCAGCAGTTTCACGGGGTGCCTGGCTCCCGATTTGTCAGCAACGGTCAGGAAAATACAGCTCCATACATACTGCTTTGAGCAGGTATTTAAACAATTAATGCGTATGGACACGATATTCTTGGGTAACAAAGGGCAAGAAACATTATCACCAAGAGAACACCAAACACTTGGGAGACAAGAGGACAGTTACATTTTTCCAAGCAGGAAAGTACCTATAAAGAAATGGCTCAGGTAGACCCTTGGCTTACGGCGGTCTCGGGTTGTGCTCGAATACATGTGTGGTGCGCTTGTATGATGACATACCCTGTTTGGTTTGTACTGGGTACGCTCCGCGGCAGCGACTGTTAATGATGGAAACCAGCGACACAGACGTGTACAGAGAAGAACACGTGGACAAGACGAGCGCTGGACTCACACGGGAAGAGTTCGGCGCGCATTCTGACCACTTCGCGTGCGTACGCGTCTATGTATTTCGTAGGTATCCTTTTCGCTATCTTGCACCAACTCGCCCAGCTAGAAATTCTGTTGTAAAAGCTGTGGGGTCTCACACGTGCTCTTGGGACAAAGGAACAACACAGTAGTGCAAACAATCAAAAGATCATTTATTGCTCCTTTCATACAGTATTGCACGCTAGCCGAATTACTACACCGATGGGCTCGCGACAAATCGAGGAAGTCCGACTCACCGCGACCGGATAGCGAGCGAATATGTTCGCCTCATGAAAGACCCATCGCCTAGTCGTTCACGTGTACGGTCACGCGAACGACGGCGGGTTCGAACGATCGGAGTTCGTCCATTCCGGTGTCCTGCTCCTTGCCTCGCGAGACGGTCTCGCGTGGACTGGCGCACGGGCGAAGCGTTCGCGCTGTCCGCCGACTCCCTGCCCGCAGAGGAAGCACCTTCTTCCTTTTGCGCCTAAGTAACCCCGCCGTTAGGTGGCATTAGTAGCGCAGCTCGCGCCATCTCTCGCAATCCGCAACCACACCGACCATCACCGTCGTAAAGCCACGCGGCGAAGCCCGATTACAGGAGACGGGAGCCATGCGGGGAAAACCACATCAGGGGACGCGTGAGAGTCGCGCATCCCCACAAAGCTGGGCATCAAACAAGGACGTGAGCCCTTTTACAAGACTATTGCAGAGTGCTGTCTAAGGTTTTGGGTACACCAGGTCACTAAGAATACTAAACGAGCCAATTTCGAAGAAAAAGCGTGAACACTGCTTTCAGGATTGTAATATTTAAAAATTAATGAAAGCAAAACCTTAGTCACAAACTTAGCTTGTATAGTGAACCATTATGAATTGTAAATGTTCAGGTGTCAATTGGAGATGTTTCCTGCAGTTCCTATGTCTGTGTAGAATTTCTGACTATGTTTCGGTTGTAGTGTGTGTTAGAATAACATGTTCTGGACAAGATCGATTAGTGGCATCAATTTTTCTCAGCACGTATAAAGTTTAGAAGAATGTCCACAGTGAAATTCGTGACGCAAGCTATGGTTTCAGCATAAGACTAAAACTGTTAGGATGCTATAAACACATAGCTTGCAGCGCCTTGTGTAAACCAGCTCGGTAATGTTCTCTACTAAAATAAGACTAATTACCATATGTGCATGTAAATAACGCGACCACGAATATAACGCGAAGGGGACCTAATTTCGGCCACTCGGAAAAATAAAGACATATATTACTATATGAATTACTATACCAACAGGAATTATTACCACGACAACGTGGAAACAACTAAAAAAAGCGGATGCCCCAGGGCTTTATTCATGGTGACTTCAAACTAGCTGCCGTCGCAAAATCGAGTGAAAGGGTGAGTGCTGACGTATTTATCCCCGTCGGCAGGAATGGTGCCATCGTCCATAACACCCACCAAGGTTATTGGACCAACATCACTTCAGAAATGCCCGCGACACAATTTAAGGCGGCAAAGCATTTCACGGATTGCGCGGTGATGCACCGCGCAACTTCGAAGACGTTCGCTTGGCACGCCGCACAACAGCGCCTGTTGTATTACTCAGTGTTGCGATTAATACGTCGTAAACATTAACAGCGTTCTAAGTCGGGAAAAGAAAGAAGACGCACAGTGGCAACTCGCCGCTCGACACTCGCGCTTGAGACGAAGTGGCAGCGCCCACATAGAGCGTGGCATAGCACGGCGAGGAGGCGACAATAAAAGAAAAAAAGACCCGCGTTATAATCTCGTCACGAACCAGAATACACCGCGAGGCGCGTTCTCATGGCCACGAATTTCGAAATAAATCCCGCATTGTATTCATGTAAAAACAGTAATATAATATTGGGATTTAAGCAAGGCCTCCAGTAGCGTGAACGCCTTTTTGGAACTACCTGCGGCAGATACAAAGTATTCAGTGCAGTTTCTTCACATATTCATACCACGTGACAGCGCTCACGAAAGATGAAATGGTGCTGGCACCATTTAGTCAAATGTTGCCGGACGGGAAGTTTCTTCAGTCTTTATGCAAGGTGTCTGATAGTGTTTCACGTCAATTAGTGGGTAAACAGTAATGATTTATCCAAGGTCGATTCACATAGGTCAGAGTGACACAAAGTGGTTCAGAACGGATTGTCACCGACATCAGCAAGGGTGGTTATGGGAGCAGCGATTGAAGCGCGACTATGTTTGGAGGGAACAAGCATTTGGAAAGAAAGAAAGGAGCGTTTTATAATTACCGAGAGACACAGTTAGATCCATTCAACGAAAATAAAATTCATAATCAATTTTATATACGCATGGCGAGAAAAGAAGAGACGATTTGGTTTTACTTGATCATTATCAATAAATACCTTTTCTCAGCACCCACCGTAAGAGCGCCCATCGATAGCGGCGGCGTTCACGCCGCTATCACTTGCAATGCAATGTAGCTCTTGAAGTGTGCAGAAAGGCGCGCTCGTAAAGTTCACCTGTTAGAATACACCCCCCTCACATGTTGTGTTGTTTTGCTTGCCGACGTTTATCTAAATTTGGTGACGCGGGTAGTTTCATTGTTTCTTAACCTGTTCAGTCAAAAGCACTAAGTTGCGACCGCCAGATAATTGTTTAATTTAGTTGTTTTCGTGCGACAGCGCTGGCCAACGGGCTTGGCAGCCGACGAAAGGACGAGCACTCTACGCCCAAAGCGTTCGGCGGCCTCCAAAGAAAGTATGTTCTCTGCAGGGATGCGATTTCGACACCCATACGGTTGACCTTTTCCTGCATCGCTTTCCGTGCTGAAAGCTCTGAACGCCCATGAAGTCGTATGGCGGGGCATTTGAATATACAGCTGTAATGGCAGGCCTCCGAAAACAAATTTCGCGCCTTTGAGAACAAAATGACGTCACTTCTGTTTTTAACGGATAAACCGTCACATTATTTTTTCTTCCGCCGGAAGTGTTCCCTCCTCACACAGATGGCGCTAAGCTCCATGAACCGCCGATGAACCGCCATGTTTTGAACGTATGGGCTTCTATGGAAGCTTCGCTACCAGGTGTATCTACCTTGATTTATCCTTCCACTCACACCTCCCAAGTATAGCTTTTTGTAGAGACCAATCATAATTTAACCACGCGAGGAAGCGCGACTGGTGAAGCGTCCCGCCGAATAGCTTTAGTCAAAAGCCTGCGGCAAGAAATCGACGTAGGAATATATATATATATATATATATATATATATATATATATATATATATTAATCGACAACAGCGACACACAAGTGCGGACTAACATACAGTTTATACCAATTTTTGCCATCACGGAACCGTAGACACAGGGAACGCCGCGCGCTGCGGCCGCCAGTGCTGGAGCCGTGCTCGGCGACGGCTGGGACTGTCAGCATAGGCGGAAAGCTTTCATTCTTCCGGGAGAGGGGGGGGGGAGGGGGGGAGCTGGGGCCCGACCAGCTTTCCGAAACCTACCCATATATATATATATATATATATATATATATATATATTGCCGCGACAACTTAGCCACATTCAAGTTGCGCGCCCTTCGTATTGGACAATGTGCACGCCGTTTCGTGGTGTTGTTCAGCAGCAACAGGCAGCGATCTTCGTGGCACGAGCACCCGGTTGGACCCGGCTCGCATGCGCCACGCGCACGAGGCAGGACTCGAGAAGAAAGAAGAAGACGGTTGGACGCCAGTTTTAGAACGCGACTGCCGGGCATTCTTCACGACCGCAGTGACTTTTAGTCATGGGCACAGGTTCGTCCTTATTAAATATCGTTGTTTTCTTAACCTGTGTTCCTCAGCATCGTTACATTTCTGGTGGAGGTGCTGGGTATGATTCGAAGCCCCACGAACGAAAGTCAGCGTAGCCCCGACCACCAGCGAGTCCATCCCGTGGAACTGACACCTGTGCACCAGCGGACCAGCCGCCGTCTTCGAGGTGACTCGCCCGAATTCGGCCCTTGTCTCTTCACGCCAAGGGAAACTCGGACCACGGACGCCGCCACAATGACTAGCCAGGTAACACCGGCACAGTTGGTCGTAAGCCAACCTCGCAAGCCGCCAACATTCCATGGCGACTCGTTCGAAGACGTGGAAGACTGGTTGGAACTGGATCTCAAGAGTGGTTATTGGCAAATAGAGGTGGATGAGCACGACCGTGAAAAGACAGCATTCGTAACCGCTGACGGCCTCTACGAATTTAAAGCGCTCCCATTCGGCCTCTGTTCCGCGCCTGCAACGTTCCAGCGAATGATGGACACTGTGCTCGCAGGATTGAAATGGCAGTCGTGCTTAATGTATTTGGATGATGTGGTTGTATTTTCCGCAACATTTCACCAACATCTAGAGCGACTGCGACTAGTATTAGAAGCTATTCGCGCAGCAAACTTGACAATTAAGCCGGAAAAATGCCAATTCGGCTTCGATGAACTTCGGTTTCTCGGACACGTCATCAGTGCTGAAGGCGTTTGGCCAGATCCGGAAAAGACAGCAGCCGTTGCGAGGTTCCCGAAACCCACAGACAAAAAGTCAGTGCGACGTTTTTTGGGTTTATGCGCATACTACAGACGATTTGTGGAAAACTTCTCAAATATTGCTGAGCCCCTTACAATACTAACAAGAGAAGATGTACCTTTCATGTGGAAAGCGAACAACAAGACGCCTTTGACGAGTTAAGCAAACGCCTGCAAGCTTCTCCAATCCTTGCCCATTTTGATGCGACAGCCGACACTGAAGTTCATACCGATGCGAGTAACCACGGCCTCGGTGCCATACTAGTGCAGTGGAAGAACGGCCAGGAGAAAGTAATTGCTTATGTCAGCCGTAAGCTCTCGAAAGCAGAGGAAAACTACTCGGCAACCGAGAAAGAGTGTCTTGCAGTCATTTGGGCAATATGTAAATTTCGACCCTACCTCTATGGTAGACCATTCAGAGCAGTCAGTGATCACCATTCGCTTTGCTGGCTGGCGAATCTTAAGGATCCATCCGGACGACTAGCAAGATGGAGCCTTAGGCTGCAAGAGTACGATATTACTGTCGCATACCGATCCGCGAGGAAACACAGCGATGCCGACTGTTTGTCACGCGCACCAGTCGAGACAACTGTGTCAGAAGGAGAGGATTTCCCGTTCCTTGGTATTGTTGACTCGTCACAAATAGCTCAACAACAACGAGATGACCCGGAATTGCTACCACTTATACAGCGCCTGGAGGGACTCGACGTTCAACTCCCTCGTATTTTCTCTAGAGGGCTATCCTCGTTCTGTCTGCGAGGAAGTGTCCTCTACAAGATAAACTTTGAGAACAGCGAGACAAAGTTTTTACTTGTCGTACCCACAGCTATGCGAGAAGAAATTTTGCATGCATGTCACGATGAACCCTCATCTGGACACATGGGCGTGAGCCGTACATTCTCCAGGATTCGTCTCAAGTACTATTGGCCTAAGTTATTAGCATCCGTACAGCACTATGTCAAGACTTGTCGCGAGTGTCAAAGGCGCAAGACTCCGTCCGTAAAACCGGCAGGCCTCCTCCAGCCAGTAGAGCCACCAAAAGCCCCATTCCAACAAGTCAGTATGGACCTCCTTGGACCCTTCCCAACATCATCTTTAGGCAAAAAGTGGATAGTTGTGTCCACGGACTATCTGACCCGTTACGCAGAAACTGATTCCCTGTACAGTGCAACGGCTCTCGAAGTTGCAAAATTCTTTGTCAACAATATCGTGCTCAGGCATGGCGCTCCCACAGTTATTACCGATCGTGGAACAGCCTTTACTGCGGACCTAATGAAATGCTTGTTGCAAATGACACATACTGATCAGAGGAGAACTACGGCGTACCACCCGCAGACAAACGGTTTAACTGAACGCCTCAACAGAACACTGGCTGACATGCTTTCGATGTATGTCGATGTTGAACATAGGCTGTGGGACGAAATTTTGCCGTACATCACCTTCGCATATAATACGGCAGTTCAAGAAACAACACGAGTTGCCCCATTTGAACTTGTTTTCGGCCGAGCAGCAACCACAACTCTGGATGCTATGTTGCCGTTAGACGAAGAAAACAATAACTCATCTGACCTAGATGATTTCTTGCAAAGAGCCGAGGAGGCACGACAGATGGCAAGGTACCGAATACGCCGCCAACAACGCATAGACTCCTGCCGGTACAACCAGCGACGTAGTGATGCGCATTATCAGCCCGGTGACAAGGTGTGGGTATGGACCCCAGTGCGACAGCCGTGGACTTTTGGAAAAGCTTCTAATTCGGCCCTCACGAAATACTTCGTCGTATAAGCGGCGTCACTTACGAAGTGAAATCCGCTGGACACGAGAGCTCAAGACGGCGAAACCCCACGGAAGTTGTACATATCGTCCACATGAAACCCTACCAAGAGAGATGATGAAAAAAAAGCGAGAGCTCACAGGAACCACTACTTTCACGCATCGGGCCGATGCGTTAAGGAGGGGGATAATGCCGCGACAACTTGGCCACATTCAAGTTGCGCGCCCTTCGTATTGGACACTGTGCACGCCGTTCCGTGGTGTTGTTCAGCAGCAACAGGCAGCGATCTTCGTGGCACGAGCACCCGGTTGGACCCGGCTCGCATGCGCCACGCGCACGAGGCAGGACTCGAGAAGAAAGAAGAAGACGGTTGGACGCCAGTTTTAGAACGCGACTGCCGGGCATTCTTGACGACCGCAGTGACTTTTAGTCGTGGGCACAGGTTCGCCCTTATTAAATATCGTTGTTTTCTTGACCCGTGTTCCTCAGCATCGTTACAATATATATATATATATATATATTGTAAAGGAGAGACACAGAGACAGCACCCGTTCCTGGGCCGGCTGTTCTATTTCTCTATTTCTCCCCTCGTCCTCGTCTCCTTCCTCCTAGCGTCCGCTTTGCGAGCGCCCGAGTGTGAAGATGTTTGCTTCATCTTCACACTCGGCCACGCTGCGAGTTTCCGGCGTGCTTGTAACCAGGCAGCTTGTCCAGGGAGTGAGGTCGTCGATGGTGAGCCGTCCAGCGCGTTACCAGCTTCTCTGGCGGCCGGCACTGACTGTTGCACGCTGGTCGCAGGTCTCGCCGACGAAAACACCGTCGCAGATGCACGCGTAAGGCACGAGATGCTGGACAACGAAACGCCGCTTTGCTCAGCTGTCACGTGCGTCCCCTCAGTGATGCCGTTGACCAACCAAGCGTCGCCGATGGCACGCCCCCCCCCCCCCCTTCCCCGTAGTCAGCGCCTATAACTGTCATTACAGAATATGGATATAACCTCCTTGCTTTCAACTGCCGTTGAGCTGGCTGAACTTCTGTCTACTTATAGTACACAGCATGTCCCATGTTCAGTTCAGTTAAGCACGAATGGACATTTATAGACACAGCATTGTCCACGTTCAGTTCAGTTAAGCACGAATGGACATTTATAGTGACATAAAAGCACTAGTAAACAACTAAAAAAAGCTCCTATAGTATTTTTCTGACAATAACTAATATTTAAGCTAATTCGTCACATGAGTTGCTGTTTATTGTTTTACTATACGGCGTATTAAATGCGAAGCCTATCCCCTGGTTTCCCTACTTACACGCTTTTTTTTACATACTGTAATGGTGCAAGGTTTATTGCAAGACGGGCAAGTCTTATTGCGATAACAATCACGAGTGTATGAACGCTCCAGGCATACACCCGCCGTCGGCGTGATCGTGCGGTACCACATGACGATCAGGTGCCCGCGGCCGCGCGCACTTTGTTGTTGGTGCGAGGCAAAGCATGCGAAGGTGCGCCGAGAAAGTTGGCCGGATGGCGGCTTGGTGAGGCGGCGTCTTCTCGCGCGCGCATGGGGGGGGGGGGGGTGAAGTTGTCAACTGCTACACACAGAAGTTATGAAGGAAAGCGAGACGCATAATTATGTAGGAGAACGCTGAGTCGCACACACAATATTGTGAAGGTTTTATGGCTGAACTAAATAAAAAGTCGCATTTTCGCCGGAAAGGAGAAACATCGATTGCGATAGCAAATCAGTGGACGAAGTAACGATAGTATTTTTATCGGCGTATAAACTTTTAAACATAGGCATACTAACTAAATTAGCAAGCTTGGTGTCACGCGCGCAAACGCGAACAAGAACACATCTCACTCGATGACCGCGCAAACTCGCTGTCAGAACAATGGAGTAAGGAAGCGCGGCAGCAGCAGCCAGTGAATTAACCCTCCTGCTGCGTCTCGCATCAATGCGAACTAAGCCGCGAAAACACAGCGCACGGAGGACTGTGCCCCCATCAGAGATGGCTTTGAAGATACAGCGGCCCGAGCCACCCATGCGGGCGCGCGCGGCCTCCTGGACCTCCCGCTCCTGACGTCTCCTTGACGTTTCACGACGTCTGCTTGACGTGGGGTCAGTTGATAGGGTGATTTCGCGCGGCGCAACCAATCAGCGCGCGGGAAGGAAGCGCCGGCGCGGCGACAGCGAGGAGGAAAGAGGAGGGCAACGGCGCGGGTGAGGGTGCGGGTTGAAGGGGCTTTAGAGGGGAGGGGAGGAGGGGTAGGTGGCAGTGTTGCACGTGCCTGCGCTTCTACTCGGGCTGCGGCTGCGCATGGCGCGACTGAGTGCGGCCGCGCCCATGAAATGGGCGCGGCCGCCCATGAGGGGCAGCACGAAGAGCGAA
Organism: Dermacentor silvarum; assembly: GCF_013339745.2. NCBI lineage: Eukaryota > Metazoa > Arthropoda > Arachnida > Ixodida > Ixodidae > Dermacentor > Dermacentor silvarum. Next base: position 13,145,335 of record NC_051156.1, on the reverse strand, counting down.
CCTCCTTCCAGCTTAGCTGGATGAGGGACAGCACGAAGGGCGAACCTCCTTCCAGCTTAGCTCCAGCTAAGCTGGAAGGAGGTTCGCCCTTCGTGCTGCCCCTCGCATCAACATGAATAGGTACGCGTTGAAGCGAGGGGCAGTAGGAGGGGAATTCGCTCGCCGCTGCTACCACTCTTCATCACGCCAGCGTTCTATCTGACAGGTAGTGTTCGAGGCCATCGGGTGAGATCTGGTCATGTTAGCCTGTGTGCGCATAACACCGTGCTTGTTAACTTTATTTATTTTATTTTAAACGTACTGCCAGCCTTGTTGCCAGGCCTTAGGCAGGAGTGGGCATTTGCAACAAAACAGAAGTATGAAATAAGATCAAACAAGATAGCAGACACTGAACAAGAATCTGTATAACAAACAGCACAAAAAAAAATGTTTTCACAATCATGATTTGACGAGTAGACACGAGGGACGAACGTTATGGTTTATTCACAAAGTGTAGAAAGAAATGATGAAAACAGATGTGGCGGGTAATGCGTTCCATTCAGAAATCGTGCGCGGGACAAAGGAATTTTTAAATGCGTTGGTCCTGGAGGAAAAATCTCTAACCTTTTGTTGTGATAAGAGCATGTGCAGCGGTGGCTAGCAGGTAGAATATATATATTTTAGTTAGTAGACGAATGTTTACAGCAGTTTAACAGCTGATAAAACTACTAACTTTACTGCGCCAAGCTTTCGCATAATTTGCTATCGCAATCAATGCTTCGCCTTGTATTGTCCTCCAGCTGTCCGGATCTGAGTGCCTTCCCAAGCATTCTTTGTTTTCCATAACTTGGCGGTGAACAGTCCACTGATGCAGAGTAATCACTCCTGTGTCGGCTAGAGCAGTGACGCTTGGGCCATCGATGAGAACGTCGAGGTCAGTGGTTCTTGGAATTGCATTGCGGTTAGGCCATGGCGCCGGATCACTGCTGCGTCGAGTTGTCCCGGTGCTGTGATATCGCATCGGTGGGCTTTTTTGACGCGGCATCTGCTTAGCTTCGAGGCGTCTGGATGGCGGCATTTCGTTGCGGCATCGTCGAGGTGGCTCTTGCAATGTCAGCGGCGGTGGCGGCGGCAGCGGAGGAGGATCTTCGACATTTCGACGAACGGTAACCGCACCTCCATCGGTTGCTGCTTTGAGTTTTCCATATGGACTAGTTAACCGCCCACGGGTTAGGCCAGTGTATGGTCGGCGCTGCTGCGATAGGTAACCTGAGTCCTGGTCATGGCGAACGAGAAGGTCGTCGGGGCCTCCACTGCATTACGACGAGGTAGTCGACGATGTCTCGAGGTCGCTCGCCTAGCTGTGATCGCGGCGCATTGACGGCAAAGCCTTGTCACAAAAGTGGGCATAATCAAAGCGCGCGCCGCGAATCATCCAAGCCAGCAACGGAGCACGCCGGCTCCGCTTCCGCTTCGACAGAGGAAGAGAGCGCATACGCCACAGACAGCCGACGCGATCAACGGAAACTAGAAGCTTCGGCAAGATACGCGAAGGTTACGGTATCAAGAGAGAGGAGAGAGAGAGACCTTCTCAGACTCCGACGCACGGCGAGCCGAGAGAGCGAGGAAGTACGACAGCCCGAGCGTGCGCCAGCGGAAAGTCACCACCCTCCTCGAAGGCTCTTCGGCGGCCGCAGCCAAAAAAAACGCGAGAAATGTCTAGATGATTCCCAGGCTTTGTTAATGCCATTGGAGCCCGACGCCGTCAAAAAGTTCAAGAGAAGGCGATAATAGCGCCCTGCGGGAATCAGTAGGGGGATCAGACCGCGCCGGGGAAGAGATGTGATGTGAAGAGTGACCGTTTGAGGAAGAAGGGGACGAATTCCTCGAGCGTCTGCATTTCTGGAAGAAGCTCCTTTTTCGAGTTTTGCCTCGAGCTACGCCGAGATCATCCGTCTCAAGACCAGCACGGTTGAATACGAGCGGACACATTGAGTACTCGTATTGAGCATTCATTTTGTACTGTATGTGTTGAACTTTTAGAGCTTGTCGTTAATTATTTTCCAGAGTTTTGTTAGCACCCGTATCTGAATTGCATTGTGATGTGCCTAGCCGAAGTGTACACGCATGTATGTAATTGCCTTGCATGTTTGAAGAATATATTTTGTTGTGTTTTGACAACTCTGGGCTCGTGACTCGGTCTTTGGGCCACAACCAGCGTTCGCTGGCTTACCAGAAAGCCTTTTATCAATTGTCCGTGTTTCCGGGGGGTTATTTTCGGAAGTTGATAAGTCGGCTTTGGAATTTCTCCCGGCGTTGGCCCCTCGTTCACGGGGTGTGTAACAAGCCTAGTAGTCTGATCTCGCGGAATGGGCAATGGCGGTAGACATGGCCGGCTTCTCCGCAATGATAGCATAGCCGGAGTGGGTCTGGAGTGCACCACACACGACCGTCTTCCTTGGGGCGCTGTGCGCGCCGACAGGGAGGCGGGCTGATATATAAGCGGCGGCGGCGGCTGGCGACGAAACTGCGGCGGGGCCTCACGCGAGCAGGGAGGGGGAATAGGAAGGAGACGAGAATGCGTGCACAAAGGCTAACGTCTTTTCGCCAGTGCGGCATCCTAGGCGTTTTTCAACGGTTGCTGCTGGCACGGCGTATTTGAAACTTCCGGGCTTTCGCCGTGGCTTTGGCGGCGCGACACGAATTGTTCACCACACAGGCCAGTCGTAGCAGTATTTGTGTTTGAGTTTCCTCGTAGCAGAATTATGTTTTCTCGTACATTCAAATTACAATCCGACGCCGAGTGGTAAACGATCCGACGCCGAATGGCAAAGCCGCACTTTACCATTTTGCTGACGGATTTCACTGTGAGAAATTCAATTTTTGTTCACCAAAACCTTGCACCACGTGGAGGGCCTGCGTGGTCGGGGTGGTTGGGGTGGTTGGGGATTATTTTCTCCACCAGCGACGCCGACATCGCACGCCGACGCAGGACGCCAACGCCGGATTTTCTGCGACACGGGGCCCTTAACGCTATCGCGCTAAAATGTCGGCATAACATGTTCTCACGCTAGACGTCGCCCGTGTCGGGCAATAGCGCTACTCAAACGTCGGTTTGTGAAAAGATCTATACAGTAACTCTACTGCCGCCTAAAGTCCCTGGATAATTTGAAAGTACCACTACTTTTTGAACTCTGCCGCCACCGCACGACCACTTCAACCCCTTCACGCCCCTTGTGGCCCCTCCGCGGTGACCGGTTTTGCGCCCGTTTTTCTGCACGACGATTGGACTCCCTGTCGTTGCCCTTGGGAAGGCGCGGATATTTTTCTTTGCTTGTGTTTTGCGGCGAAGCGGTTATAGACTAGGTTCCAGGAGATCGCGTCCGGCAATGGGAGTAGATAAATTCACCGGAAGTAGGTCAACCATTTTCGACTCCATGAGCATGGTGGTTTGGCTCCATGTGCGTGGCGGTTTCCCGCCAGCTGTGCCTTAGCACAGGGCCGGTATTTTGTAGCGATGCCTTTAATTTCACAATGCCTTTTCTCGCTTATCGCGCTTTGTCAGTGGTCAGAGCGACGGTCCGCTCACGATATCAACGTGGATAACGCGAGCGGACCGTCGCTCTGACCACTGACAAAGCGCGATAAGCGCGAAAAGGCATTATGACATTAAAGGCATCGCTACAAAATAGCGGCCCAGGTGTCAAAACGATGGCCCATTGTTATTCCCGTCGCCACCGCCGATGCCTCTTTCACAAGTGTTGCGAGGCTCAGCGGTGGCACGTCCCACCAATCGGTGTGCCCCTTTGTCTCGAGACGTAGATATCGCGCCAGCGCTGCTACCAGCAGTTGTGCTTTAGACTTGCTATGGGAGGGGCGCTCGTTGAACCACATTTTCCGGGATCCTGACGTCAGGGCCCTGATGAAGCCGGCAGTGTTCCGCGGCTATAAACGCTGTGGCTCATACGCTAGACTATGACGATGGGGCGGACTTGGTGCAGCAAACTCACTACTTGCCCATCACGCCGGGCGAAAACAAGACGCCGGTGTTCTTGCTCTTGGCGAACATGCCGAAGACGCTCAATATAGTCAATAATGATAGAAAATGGCGCAGTTTCACCTGAAAGGCGAAGCATTGATTGCGTTAGCAAATTAGTGGACAACATACAACATGAGATACAAAGTAAGGATAGTAGTTTTATCGCCCCTATAAACTTGTAAACATAGACATACTAACTAAATTAACAAGTATAGTGTCACGCTATCAGAACGCTGGAGTGAGTCAGCGCAGTAGAAGCAGCGAGCGAATTAATCTTCGTGCCGGCGCTCGCATCAACGCAATCTTAGCCGCGAAAACACACGGAGGGCGCGTTTGTGTCTACGCTTGTAAAGGTACACTTGTATCCATTTTAATATATTTGATCGTTTCTAAGTATAAAACTTCATTTGTGAAGTACATTTCTGTGGGCTACTTTGTCGAATGCTTTACTTAAATCCATGAATATAGCATCGGTTTGTTTTCTATGATTTATTGTGTTGGCAAAATCGTGCATGAATTGTTTCTACGAACTGAGTGCTTGTGGAAAATCCCCGCCGGAATCATGCTAAGCGTTCGTCAATACGCACTTCTCATCAAGGAAACCAATTGCATGCTTATAGATTGTCTTCGAAAATTTTGCATGTCGTCGAAGTCAGAGAAATTGGTCGATAGTTGTTTATGCAATTCTTGTATATCGATTTATGTAAGGGTTTGATTATTGCTGTTTTCCACTCATCCGGAAGCATGTCATCCTGAAGTGATTTACTAAACAAAATTTCCAAGTCTTCGCACACCACGCACCACGTGTTTTGCGCATTATTGAAAACCTTAAACTTTCATCCTCATCAGGTATAGATGGTATAAACTCTAAACTGCTAAAAAATACAAAATATGTTTCTTCATTATTTTTGTGTCTTATATTCTCGCAGTCACTTTCTACAGGTTCCATGCCTCACGACTGCAAGGTGGGGAAGGTCGTTCCCATCTACAAGTCTGGTAATCAGAACTCACCGCTAATTTATCAACCCATCTCTCTAACTAGTCTTCCGTGCAAAATCATGGAACACGTCATCTACTCCCTGATCATGAATCATTTGGACGCCAATCAATTTTTTTCATTCGGCACAGCATAGGTTCCATAAGGGCTTCTCTACCGAAACGCAACTAGCTTTGTTTCTGCACGACTTGCATATAAACCTTGACTTTAACCAACAAACTGACGCTATTTTTATGGACTATGAAAAGCCCTTTGACAAAGTTTCTCACCGCCACCTACTACTAAAGCTTTCTTCTTTGAACTTGCACAGTGACGTACTCAAATGGCTCGAAGAATTCCTTACCGATCCCCACCAATTCGTTTCTATAAATGACAAATCATCTACTCTTCTCCCTGTAACTTCTGGTGTCCCGCAGGAATCAGTTCTCGGTCCTCTTCTTTTTTTATTTATATTAAAGATGTACCCCTACACGTATCTTCACGATACGAATTTCACCGATGACTGCGTGTTCACCGTCCAATTTCTAATGCTGCTGAAGAAAACATCTTACAACTAAATCTTAACAACGTGCAGTCTTTGAGCGAACATTGGCTGATAACTAATAATCCCAACAAATGTAAACATATATCTTTTACCCGCCGCCGTAACCCTTTCCTGTCCTCTTAACAATAGTAAACGTTCCCATAGAATCAGCAGAATCATTTAAGTACTTGGGCGTCACACTTTCTCATTATCTCAGTTGGAGTACGCATATTTCTCACATACTTTCATCAGCTAACAGAACTTTTGGCTTCATGAGACGACACTTGCGTGACGCCCCGCAGAACGTAAAACTCTTAGCTTTCAAATCTCTTATCAGACCGAAAGTTGAATACGCATCACCCATCTGGAATCCATATCAAGTCTATCTTGTTAACGCGCTTGAGTCCTTTAAAGCTGCGTCGTCAGATACATCCATTCATCCTACTCAAATGACGTAAGCGTATCATCCTTAAGAGCAAAATCTGATCTACAGCCCCTTGCAAGTCACCGCGCTACAGCCAGCCTTTGCCTCTTTCATAAGTTCTTTTACAGTTCCCTAATTCACGAGCCACATATCACACCAGCCGCACGCATATCGCTACTAACTATGCACCCATTACAAGTCTTATGGCCACGCTCCCATACAACTACTTTCTCTTCGTTTCTTTTTCCCCTCACAGCATCAGACTGGAACGCCCTTCCCCACCACGTCGCTGAAATCACTTGCCCGACATCGTTCTTCGAAAATGTGTCTTTGTTGGCTGAAAAATAATAAGCTTTTTTCACGCGTCATTTTTTTCCTTCTTTCTGTTTTTATGCGCTTGCGAAATGGAGCTTTCTTAATTGTACAGCTTTTCTGAATACCTGTGTTTCTGTTGCATTATCAACTGTACCCACGCCTTACGTAATACCCCTAGCAAAGGGGTCTTTAAGGAAAAAAATGAACTGAACTGAACGGAACTGAACCACTCGGCATGCCGTTTTATGAAGGTATTTGGTATACCATCTGGACAGGGGGATGTCTTTACATCTATCTTTAACATATAGGTCCATATAATTGCTCTCGCAATAATGTATACATTCACTATAGCAATATTCATTATAGCAGACCCACCATAGGCACAGCATCGCCGGCTTCTATCTTCACAGCAGTGGAAGGGCTCTGAATTTTTCTTTTTCGTTGGCGCGATTTTTATCTTTATCTCGGCTGGCTCGGCATGGCGAACGTTGCACGCGGTGGTTCCTGCGGCGTTGTGCTAGCGCTATGCCGTGCTGTAGCGCATATAACTACAGCAAGAAGCCTGAACATGGTAATGCAGTTTTTGATACCGCAAGGAAAGCGTGACGGCTTCCGCAAGAAGCAGTGGCTGCACAACATTGGCCAAAATAACTTTGTTCCGACAAAAAAGAAAGTGTTGTTTACGAGGCAAGGCGCCTTTCTTATTGCTCGTATCAAGGCATCCCCTGTATGCTGCATTTTTTTTATTCTTCCGGCTTGCTCATCAGCGTTTTTCCTACGTCAATTTGTACGTTGCATAAAAATGTGGTTGTTCTCAGCATGCCGAATATTTTGCTGGGACTCGGTCACCTCGCACGTCGTCAACTGTTATTAAGTCGGAAATGCAGCACTGCAGGTTGTTTTCCGCTGTGAACAATTATGTGCGAAGATAAACCCGCTCGATAGCACTTTTCGTGATTGTTAGGATCTGTTGCCTGTTTTACTGAAAATCAAAATAGCGGCTTGTAAAGGAGCCTTCTTTCCAGCTTACTTCTATGTCGGCGTCAGTCACTTAGATACAATGGATGCAGGCGCTGAAAAAAAAATCTAATGGCAAGTATACTTATTGTATTGCGGATAATGAGCGCTGTAGCTAGTCCAAATTGTGTTTCCAAGTCCAATTCGCTTTGAATTGGGCTACCACGCACGCATGAGTGGGTGAGAATTGTCGGGGGGGCTCATATGTTCGCGCACGCTTGCTCGCATTGAAATTGCGCACCCATCCTGTTCATTTTCGAGACCACAGCTCAAAAGCTACATTTCCAGTGAGAAGACAAACACATGGATGGACGATGCGCTCGCAACTAATTGTCACAAGGCACGCTGAATATAATACCTCCGGTGCACATGTACGCACAGGCAAAAAAAAAACCTAAACACATAGGGCTGTGGCACAAAGAATACTAGATCAGATGCACAAAGTAAAGCATCTTATTGTGTGGCAGAAAAAATGTCTGGAGTATAGAGCTCACCTCGAAGCTCCTTTTACATCGGTATTCGGCATTCATACGGCTTTAACGAGAACGCAACTTCCTCATAAACGTTACCTTCAGCATTCTCCGTGCTGTTATCGCCATTTTTCAAAACTTTTCTACCCCAGTGGGGTGCGCAACTGGCCCAAAATCATGTGCCTCCATCGAATGCTGTTGCCCGTCCGCGGGAGCCAAGGAGAAAAAGCGTGCCGTGCGATACGCGCGCCGCCCCCGCGCAAGGAGAATCGAGGAGGAAAGCGCACGGGGAGGAGAGTGTCATTACTTTCAAATTATCCAGGGGCTCCACTGCCACCAAAGCGGTTGAGTTTCGAGGCCGGACTGAACTGTTAGCACTAAATACGTCTTCGTTCTTGTAGGCCCTCCACCTAGCGCAATGCATTATTGAAGTAATTGAATTTCTCAAATTAAATGCGTCAGAAAATTCGTAAAGTACGACTTGCACACAACCTACAAACATGATAGCATCTGATTGTAATTCTAATATACGAGAAAACATAATTCTGTTGCGCGGAAACTCAATCCAATTTTTCGGCTGCCGTTTTTGGGTGAGCACGTTGCGAAAACTCCCGACCAAACTAGAGGCTAACAGCTTCGCTGTAAAACTGCAGTTCGACTCGTCGTACTTGCGCGCCTGGGCGTCGTCGCTGGACGCGAACGCGGACGAGGTGGCGCAGAGCATCCACTCGGCGTGGACGGCGTTCATCGGACGCGTCCAGGAGAGCCGGCGCTATGTCGTCGAGGAGGAGACGACGCGCAACGCGCGCCAGGACGATATGGACATGGACACCAGTTCCATACCGCAACGCATCTACATCTACACGAGCATCCTGCGCCGGTACGAGGAGCTCGCGAACCACGACTGGCAGGTGCGTCGACTTCAGTGCGCTTTTTTATGCGCATCGTTTATAATCATTTCCAGCGGCATCGAGGCTCACGACGAATCATTACCACCGGCGTGTTTTATTATGCTTCCTCGTGCGTGTGTGTGTGTGCGCGCGCTCGCTCGCTCGCTCGCTCGCTCGCTCGCAGTATACGTGCGTGCGTGTGTGTGAGTATCACAACCTCGTCACGTGCACATGTCACGTGACAATGTTGCAAGATCCGGGTCCGGATTCACTATAAGCAGTTTGTACTCAAAATTGGTCATAAAAGAGCCGCCAGATCCCACGCCCTGTGGGAATCAGTGTTACGCGAAGCAGTCTGCGGGGAGCCTGCCAAGTTAACGAAACAACCATGGGAGCACCAACACGTAGGAGGCTGTTTCATGACCTATATGACACGCATGTCAAGACATTCATGTGACCTATCAATTATGTTCGTCATGCAGTCTTGTCATACTCTGCCAGTTTTGGTATATACCAAGTTAACGAAACGACCATGAGAGCACCAAGACGTAGGCGGCTAGATAGATAGATAGATAGATAGATAGATAGATAGATAGATAGATAGATAGATAGATAGATAGATAGATAGATAGATAGATAGATAGATAGATAGATAGATAGATAGATAGATAGATAGATAGATAGATAGATACTCTCAAAGGGGCAAATGTTCTCCAAGAAATGCTTTGCATTTAAAACTCGCGCCGGCAAATGCGACGGTGAACGTTTTATTACCTATCACGGAAAGCTTTGTGAATTCCGCCCCTGTATGTTTGACAGTCTGCAATTCAATCAAGTACATTTCGTACAACGGATGATTGGACTGGTATAACGTAAGATAATTGTAATCTATTTCTAATCCAAATCTACGATTAGCCCTCCATGTTAGGTCAAATTGGCTCGGGTTTCTCCTATATGGGCTGGGCCAGAGCCATCCTGACCTATCACATAGGGCTAATGGCATATTTTGGTTAAAAGCAGATTAGAATAATTTTACGTTATCCCGGCAGTTAAGTTTGTTCTTTCTCCTTGAAGTCGATAAAAGTCTCTTCAAGGTGATTATCGGCGTTGATGAAGCAGGAGGCAGGTTGGAGGTAACAAGACTTGAAGATATATTGTAGCAAAAAATATTTACACAGTCGAATGCAGAGTTAGCAAAAGAACACTGATGCAAAACACACAAGTAAACAGCGCCTTGCTGTTCCACTTTTTCATAAGTTAGAGCCTAGGACAACTGTCACTACATACGACCAACCGAGTCTCACTGTTCTACCACGAAGTGGTTACGGCTCAGACTAGCGTTGCATCGTACGGAGTCTTACTGATCAATCAGGTTTTGTGATTACAGCGTTGCCAATGAGAGTTGAAAGTTTGTTGAGCCACAACCCAAAGGGATGGGCTTACTCTTAAAAGTAAATGTATTGAAAAACAACTGTTTTCCTTCTTCCTGCATCTTCGTTTCCCTCTCCCATTTCCACGTGGTCAGTGACGGCCTCTGCAAACACGCCAGGCACGCACGATTGCTAGGCCATCTCAAACCTCGGTGGCGTCTCTAGCCAACAAAGGGCCCGGGAGCTGGTGTCACAACACCGCGTACCGTAGTCTCCCCTCAAGGTTTTTCCGCGTGAAAAAATAATGACCGTTGGCGGAATCCGGACGACGTTCTCCGAACGCGATCTTCGCATGCGCACCGCGCCTCTACGGCGCGCACTGTAAGTTGTCACTCGACACCACGCGGGCTCTTCTCAGCGCTCAAAACAAGATACACCTGGTTGCCGCCCGGACGCGTAGGGGAGTGGATCCCCGCTCCATACACGCAACACGTGGTCAACATTGCTAGGCCACTTTAAACCTCGGCGCCGTTTCTAGCCAGCAGGGGACTCGAAAGCCGGCGCCTCAACGCCGCGTAGAGCAGTCCCACTCGAGGTGTGTCCGCTTAGACCTACTATGACCATCGGCGGAATGCCAACCCAGCGCGCGCAAGAACATGCTCTCCGGATCCGTTCTCCGCAACCCCCCCCCCCCCCCCTCCCCCCCGGCGCGCGCCGCGGCTCGTCACCCGACACCACGCGGGCCGTCCGACCCCTCAAAACCAGAAACCGTTGCTGCCCGTACGCACTGGGGAGCGGAGGCCTCCCTATTCATAAATCAGGTGGGCAACTCGCGGCACTGCGAAAGTATATACAAAACAATCATGCAACCCTACACCACCCATTCTGCATGTTCGAGAGATGAGCGGCCTAACACCGGCCCTTCATAAGACATCTGTCAAAATGTTCATATAATTCTCGTGCTATCTAATATTTTCGTCTAACCAACATTGTTGTTTTGTTGAATGCAAGAGCACAGCACATGTTGCGGCAGGAAGTACACTGCAAAAAATTCATCCTCTAACGCAGCTGCTGCGCCCCTCATTCCTGCTTTTAGCCCTAATATTTTTTTTTCACCAAATACCACGCAAAACTCGAAGAAAGCCTGCAGCCTTCGCCGAGGCTCCGAATTGTATTGCTTCCCACCGTACCATTACATCAGAAAATTCCTTTGTGCGCAATGGGCCCCTACTGTTAACTTGCCATTTCTGCCCTCCTTTGGCAGTGTTTGCAGAACGCGGCAGCCTCAGGGGCATCCTATTCCTTCTTCAAACGTGTCGTGCGAAGTCTCCCTCCTCTCCGCAATCAGATTTCTTATAGTAACACGCATTTTATGCATACGTCGGAACTGTCTGGGTAAAGAGAGAACACAGTTCCAGGATGGCGACACCATCGAGCAGTGTACGGTCTACGTCAACGTCTCACACGTTCCCCTAGCAAGTCGTCGCTGCTACTTGTGACAAAACACGCTCGCAGACAAGCAGATCACATTGTTACCATCACACTAGATGTCATACCCGTACCCCGTAAATCGGCCGTATGTCCTGGTATTATACCGGACAACCAATACTAAGGCGATAAAAACTTTTCATCAACTCACCATATCTAACCAAATCTTAAGTTTGATTCGCCGCGTCTTTAATTATTTTATTTATTTATTTATTTATTTATTACCCTCAGGCCCAAAGGCATTAAAGAGGGGAGTCGGTTACAGCAAGTGAACAAAAAAATAATAATAATAATAAAAAGCAGTTAGAACGTTCAAGTACAAAGGCTTCCGATTATACAGTTTTAGTTGGGGTAAATAGTCATAAGAAATTGGTAGCAAAGTACGATAGTAAAATGGTAAATACAAGAAATGTAAAATACAAAAATACAAAAAGCGACTGTTGGGGGGGGGGGGGGGGGTCGTGCCAAGCCAGTAAGTTGGTCGATCAGCGTACGGCAGTATGGGTCAGTACGTTGGATTACGACGAGGTCAGTAGACGGAAGAAAGTCAACTGAGGCAACCGACTGTCCTAGGCGTCACCCAGGTGAAAGGCGAGGCTACGCCACCTTTGAGCGAGACAGGCGCTGCGCCGGTTATGTGTCGTCAATGTTTCGCCTGCCACGTCTTCCACGCATTGTACGCCCTCAGACGGCCACACTACTGCTATTAAGGCCGCCTTGGGTGCAGATCTCAATCCAGCCCAGACCAATGCACTCCTCACCATTTTAATGAAGCATGAAGCTTGTTTTGACGCTTCTTCGCGAGGACCGGGTCAGACCACTGCAACTACTCATGGAATTGAAACAGACTGCTCTCGCATCATTCGCCGTCGCCCGTACCGTGTGTCACCGTCAGAGCGAAAAGTTATAGAAGGACAAGTGAACGACATGCTGACACGCAACGTTATAAGGCCTTCAGCAAGCCCTTGGTCTTCTCCTGTTGTGCTTGTTAAAAAAAGGATGGCGCTGTGCGCTTTTGCATCGATTCTAGGGTGCTAAACAAAATTACCCGTAAGGATGTTTATCAAATGCCTCGTATCGACAATGCTTTGGATACCTTACAAGGTGCCGAGTATTTCTCGAGCCTCGACTTGCGCTCCGGATATTGGCAGATTCCAATGCATGAGCCGGATAAAGAAAAGACTGCGTTTGCTACACCTGATGGCCTTTTCGAGTTTAACGTGATGCCTTTTGGACTGCGCAATGCACCAGCTACGTTTGAACGTATGATACAGTACTCCGTGGCTTAAAATGAAATACCTACCTTTGTTACTTGGACGACATTGTCATCTTTTCGTCGAGTTTCTCCCAGCACCTACAACGTCTAGACCAAGTTCTCGTGTGTCTAGCAAAGGCTGGTCTCCAACTCAATACTACACAGTGTCGCTTTTCAAGCCGAAGCATTTAAGTATTGGGCCACGTCATCAGTAAGCATGACATCTAGCCTGATCCCGATAAAATCGCTGAAGTGCTGCAATTTCCGCCACCAACCACACCAACCACACCAAGAACTCCACATCTTTCTAGGACTAGCGTCCTACTTCCGCCGCTTTGTCCGTGACTTCGCCACCATCGCCGCTCCTCTACACAAACTTGTGACTTTGAGCGCGTCATTTGTGTAGTCGGATGACTGTAAAGCCGCCTTCCAGACCCTTAAATGATTTCTCACGTCAGGGCCCATGCTCCGTCATTTCGATGCAACCGCCCCTACTATTCTACACACCGATGCCAGTGGGCATGGAATTGGTGCTGTCCTGCTGCAGCGGGATCGGAAGTCTGAAGAGCAAGTCGCGGCTTATGAAGTTGTGCTCTTTCTCCTGCTGAGCGCAACTACACAATTACAGAACAGGAATGCCTCGCCATCGTGTAGTCAATACAAAAATTTCGACCCTATCTCTACGGCCGCCCTTTCACAGTTGTGACCGACCATCATGCTCCATATTTCCTTGAGACAGATGCCAGACATCTCAACCAGGGGGTTCACGCTTGCTAAGTACTCTGCTATATCATAGCCAAACTGCGGCCAAACACACTGTATACATGCACACTTTAATGCAGTAGGTGCCGGAACTGGTTCTTGGTCTTCCTATTCACACGGTCACTCTTAGCCTAGAGCAGCTTAGGGTGACTAACACCTTGTTAAGGATTGCAAAGCTTACCGATGCTAGCTAATCTTGGTCGGTTATCCACCCTGTACAGCAGTTCTCACATCTGAAAGTATCCGGGTATGCCAAACTCATTTCTAATGCCTCATATGCGTCATGCTCAGCCCGGCGTGGCCATGTCTCCCATGAAGAAGCTACGCAAGTATCTCGTGTGCTGCAGTACCGGGTGAATGAGCACCGGTGAGAAGCCATCGCTGTGGACTGTGCCATCACGCTTGTCCCTACTAGAGGAACTTGTGTGTATCTCCTAAAGGAACGTGCGGTGTAGCTTTAGCGCTTCTCTGACATTCCCATTAACTCGCGGATATTCGGCATGTCCTCTTTGAAGACTTGCAGCCGCTATACCCGTCCAAATATGCTAGGACCCTTGCTACCCTCCCACACTTTCTGCTTTGTGTGAGTGTCCCCGAGGACACTCACGTGGTATTCGTCTTGAAAGAAATGGCTCAAGCGAAGACTAGACGACACGACTTGCGCCCTCCACCGGCACCTCAGAGGGATGGAAGACGTGAGGATGAAAACGGAGAGGAAGTCACAGGGAAACCATGAGGCGGAAAGTGGAGGAGGGTATGGCGAAAGCGTGAGAAAAGCGTTGTGCGGCGTCGATGGCTACGAGATGGCGCCAGAGCTGAGCGCGTCGTCTGGTAGGGCTGTCGGCGGCGGCTGCTGTGAATCGCGCCCACACGTCACCCATGCGTTGGCTCTCGCGACCTCCAGATTAGTGAGGCAGACGCGCCACACTTCACTCAGTTTGAAAAGCGCTGCATGAGACAGATTGTCAGCACCAGCCAATATATCCCTGCCTAAACCGGAGCATCAGGCAGGGTTGTGTACACCACGCCTCCACCAGTTTCACGGTTCAACGCGAACAAGAGACAACAACACGTTGAACAAGACGGCGGAACAACCCGTTGAAAAACCACCAGAACAAAAGACGTATTCTTCGTCTTCAAATTCCCCCTGTCGCACTACACGGAGTCCGTTAAAGCACATATCGTCATCGTCGTCTATATGTCTACATAGAGCACGCGTCAGCATATCGCCTCAGCAGCCTCTCGGATAGTCCCCGTTTTCGTATAGGCATCCAGACCCATACTCTGTCACCGGTTTCGTAAGTTACAGGCCTATGATGGACATTGTAGCGACCTGCATCGTATTCTTGCTGCTGGTGTATTCGCAGGCGCGCGAGCTTCCTGGCTTCTTCTGCACGTTGCGTAAATGCATCGGCATCCGTGTCAATGTCATCAGATTCGTGTGGTAGCGTGGCATCGCGCATGAGTATCGTCCTACCTTCACGTCCATGGACAAGGCTGAATGGAGTTATCCGTGTAGTTTCTTGTTTAGCCGTGTTATAAGCAAACTTGATAATAAGGCAGAATTTCGTCCCAATTTTTGTGCTCTCTATTCACGTACATTGAAAGCATGTTTACAAGAGTTTTGTTCAGGCGCTCTGTTAGTCCGTTTGTTTGCGATGGTAGGCTGTTGTCTTTCGATGAGTCGTGCCACTGAGCCTCAGGACGTGATCTAAAAGCGGGGCTGTGAATGCGGTGCCTCGGTCTGTTATGACGATGGTTGGTGCGCCATGTCTCAGCACAACATTCTCTATGAAAAATTGTGCCACCTCTGCTGCAGTGCCTCTCTGGATAGCTTTTGTTTCGGCATAGCGAGTAAGGTAGTCAGCTGCAACAATAACCCAGCGGTTACCAGTGGTAGAGGTAGAAAGTGAACCCAAGAAGTCCATTCCAATCTGGTAAAATGGCGTTTGCGGTACTTGAACGGGTTGTAGCAAACCGACTGGTTTCGTTGGAGGTGACTTGCGCCGTTGACAATCTAGGCAGGTCCGAACGTGATCTTTCACGGCAACGGGCAGTCCGGGCCTATAGTATCTTTGTCGCGCTCTGTTTAGTGTTCGCGTGTATCCTGGATGCCCAGAAGAGGTTGGGCCATGCTTCCAGTACTTCACTACGAAAAGCAGTCGGAACGACGAGCAAATAGTTGGATCCGCTCGATGAGAAGTTCATTTTCTATAGAACTTTGTTCCTTATGCAAAATGATGTCAATCCTCTTGCGAAAGCCTTATTAGGTGCCGTCTGAGTTCGTCCGTCCAAGAAGGTAATCAGGCCAAGCAACTCAGGGTCGTCACGTTGTTGTTATGCAATGGTAGACGTGTCGAGAAGACGGAGGAATGCTGTTTCTTCTTCATCGGTAGGAGCCGAGTCAATGGGTGACCGAGACAGGCAGTCAGCGTCGGTATGCCGTTTCTCCGACTTGTGCATTACCTCAAGTCTAAGGCTCCAACGTGCTAATCGCCCGGAAAAATCTGTAAGATTTGTGAGCCAGCAAAGTGAATGAGTCAGGAGGGAGGTAGTGGCCGAATACTGTACCAGGGAGGCCAATTCCTGTTATGGTGAGGGAGTGACTTTGATGATGCTTAGTGGGCCTGCCTAGTTTGGTTGCACCTGAACTAGTATAGCCCCACTAGCTCTCGGCAATATATATTTTTTGCCGGTGTCAGGCACCACTCCATGCCTGACAATGTAGTGGACTGGAGTAGGATTCGAACTTACGACCTTCAGATTTGAAGTTGGGCATTCTCCCTCTGCTCCACGCCACTACCACTACGGGAGACGTTAAAGAATTGAAGAATTACAGGCCCATAAGCTTGCTTCCAGTATTGTATAAAATATACACCAAGATAATTTCCAATAGAATCAGGGCAACACTTGACTTCAGCCAACCCAGAGAACCGGCTGGATTCAGGAAGAGATATTCTACAATGGATCATATCCATGTAATCAATAAGGTAATCGAGAAATCTTCAGAGTAGAACCAATCTCTCTATATGGCTTTCATAGATGATGAAAAGGCATTTGATTCAGTAGAGATACCAGCAGTCATAGAGGCATTACGTAATCAAGAAGTACAGGAGGCATACGTGAATATCTTAGCAAATATCTACAAGGATTCCACAGCTACCTTGGTTCTCTACAAGAAACGTAGAAAGTTACCTATCAAGAAAGGGGTCAGGCAAGGAGACACAATCTCTCCGATGCTATTCACAGCATGATTCGAAGTATTCAAGCTCTTATACTGGGAAGGCTTAGGAGTGAGGATCAACGGCGAATACCTAAGCAACCTTCGGTTTGCAGATGACATAGTCCTATTGAGCAACAATGGAGAGGAATTCCAACAAACGATTGAGGACCTTAATCGAGAAAGTGTAAGAATTGGGTTGAAGATGAATATGCAGAAGACAAAGATAATGATCAATGGCCTGGCAAGGGAACAAGAATTCAGGATCGCCAGTCAGCCTCTAGAGTCTGTAAAGGAATACGTTTATCTAGGTCAATTACTCACAGGGGACCCTGATCATGAGAAAGGAATTTACAGAAGAATAAAATTGGGTTGGAGTGCATACGGCAGGCATTGCCAAATCCTGACTGGGAGCTTACCACTGTCATTGAAAAGAAAAGTGTACAATCATTGCATTCTACCGGTCCTAACATATGGGGCAGAAACTTGGAGGTTGAGAAGCTCGAGAACAAGTTAACGACCGCACAAAGAGCGATGGAACGAAAAATCTTAGGACTCACGTTAAGAGACACGAAGAGAGCGGTGTGGATCAGAGAACAAACGGGGATAGCCGATATTCTAGTTGACATTAAGCGGAAGAAATGGAGCTGGGCAGGCCATGTAATGCGTAGGATGGGTAACCGGTGGTCCATTAGGGTTACAGAATGGATACCAAGAGAAGGGAAGCGCAGTCGAGGACGGCAGAAAACCAGGTTTGATGATGAAGTTAGGAAATTTGCAGGCGCAAGTTGGAATGCGCTAGCGCAAGACAGGGGTAATTGGAGATCGCAGGGAGAGGCCTTCGTCCTGCAGTGGACTTAAATATAGGCTGCTGCTGCTGATGATGATGATAATGAAAGTGAACGATGGTCGCTGATAACCTTGAAGGGGCGATCGGTGCTGGTGGGCAAGCGATCGTACTGCCTGCCTCCTAGACGAAGTGCGTGTTCAATACCAGTTGCTTCCTATATAAGATCAGCCACGGTACTCGGTGGATTACGTACAAGTCTGGTGAATAGTTCTTTTACGCCACGCATAAGGTAGCGCAACTTCTTTTCCTCAGGCATGTGAGGGTCAGTTCTACGACACAGGCGGGCCATGTCCTCGGCAAACATTGCTACAGTTTCGTTGGGATTCTGGATGCCCAACTCAATTAGTTTCTGGGCACGGTCCCGTCGATCGACACTCGCAAATGTTTCAATGAACTGATGTTGGAAATCATTCCATGAAGCGATGCTGGCTTCACGGTTCTCAAACCACGTGCGAGCACTACCCTCAAGGGCGAAATATACGTGGGAGAGCTTTTGTTGAGTAGTCCACCCATTGACTGTGGCAACGCGTTTGTACTGGTCAAGCCAGTCTTCAACGTCTTCATGTATGCCACCGTGAAAGCGATCGGGAACCAGTGGTTTCAGAAGGGTTACCTGGGACGGACTGTGAGTAGAGCTGTCTTGTGGAACTCGTGGAACCTGTGGCGGGCTGGCGGTCGCCATTGGCAGATGTAGACAGGGCCCAGACGAGCGTTCTTGTAGGGAGTTGAGCTCGGGAGCAAGGCCTAGCCACTGCCGACGGAAGCGATGCACAGGAGTTGTAATTGGAGATGAGCTGGATGAACGGCTCCCAGGAGGAGTCCGGAGCATCAGGCAGGGTTGTGTACACCACGTCTCCACCAGTGTCGCGGTTCAACTCCAACAAGAGACAGCAACACGTTGAACAAGACGCCGGAACAACCTGTTGAAAAACCACCAGAACAAAAGACGTCTTCTTCGTCTTCAAATTCCCCCTATCGTACTACACGGAGTCCGTTAAAGCGCATATCGTCATCGTCGTCTATATGTCTAAATAGAGCACACGTCAATATATACAGGGTGTCCCAGCTATCACGCAGCACCATTTAAAAAAAGAGGAACGGCGCTACGCGAAGCAAACCTAGTTCGTATTGTTTCCAGTAAATTGAAGTAGCCGCCAGTAATTTTATCGTTAATGAGATTTAATTGGTTAATTGCTATTAATAATCTAATTTGAGAATTACTGTCCAAATTATCGAAGTGTCAATGAGAAAATTGTAGAGCAGCATGAAAAACTCCCGATACAGCTGTCTGTTGCTCAGTACGTGCTGCATAATGTGTTTTGCGAGTGTGAAAGAAGCCCGCGATTATACGCAACTCGCCTTGAGTGGCCAGTCGCGCGGCAATTTTTGTATGTATTCGCGGGATCCTTTCACGCTCGGAAAAAAACGTTTATGTAGCCCGTATTCAGCAACAGAAAGCTGTATCGGGAGTTTTTCATGTTGCTCTACAATTTTCTCATTGACACTTTCATAATTAGGACAGTAATTCTCGAGTAAGATAATAAATTACAGTAAACTAATTAAATCGCAGTAACGAAAACATTACTGGCGGTTACTCCACTTTACTAGAAACAATGCGCACTAGGTTTGCTTCGCGTAGCGCCGTTCCTCTTTTTTAAATCGTGCTTTTTTTTAAATCCTGTACAGGGGCAATTGGAGATCACAGGGAGAGGCGTTCGTCCTGCAGAGGACTTAAATATAGGCTGATGATGATACATATTGTCACGTAGTAGTGGCGCTGAAGAAAACAGTCGTAAAACTGTGTTCGACGAAACTGGTTGTTTATTGGGCGAACCTGTGCCCACAAAAGCAAGGTACACTCAAAGCACAACGATAGCGCCGAACACAGTGGGCGATCGTCGAAAATCTGATCAGCGGCGAAACGCGTCGGCTTTTATACCTGAGTCATCGAAGGTTCTAGATTAATCCCTGATGCCCGCGTGTCTTCCAGAAAGTTCTAGACAATTCGCGTCAGTCATGCAATCAGATAACATAAGCGTCGGTGAAAACAGGCAATGGAAAGAAGCATCGATAACGTTCTAGAAACTTCCGATACAGGCGCGTCCTGCGCCGAGCGATAACGTTTAACATTTGTTAGCCGGTGGAAAGCGGCCACTGGTGAAAGATAAACATGTATACTTGTCAATATATACACATTATATATTCCACATAACATACTGTGACAATATTTTGGCCTGACCCCGGCCAAAACGTCAGTAAAGTCCTGTTATATGTTTTTTCCTACGTGCTTCTATATATTTTGTTGAACTATTCCTGGGCCGGCTACTGTGATTCCTTGCTTCACTGATATATATATATATATATATATATATATATATATATATATATATTCATTTATTTATTTATATACACCAGAAGAAAGGATGTTCCACATCCGCCGCCAAAATTTGTGAGTGGCGACGCTGGCTAACACTCCCAGGGTTAGTGCTAGTAGTAAAACAGACACCCCAGAAAGTGGATGGGAAAACGGCGCCGCGGTAGCTGCATAGGTAAGAGCATTACACGCGTAATGCGAAGACGTGAGATCGTTCCCCACCTGCGGCAAGTTGTTTTAACGTGACAGCATTAAGGGCCCCGTGTCGCAGAAAATCCAGCGTCGGCTGCGGCGTCGGTGTTAAGCATCAGCGTCTGGCGGAAATAATCACGCCGAACCACATAATCCCGAACCACCACGACCACACAGGCCCTCCGCGTAGTGCAACGCGTTAGTGAACAAAAATTGAATTTCTCAAAGTAAAATGCGTCAGAAAAATCGTAAAGTGCGACTTAACCACAACCTACAGGCGTGATAGCGTCGGATTGGAATTTGAATATACGAGAAAGAAGCCTGATAAGCAGCCAGAGATCTTCGAATGCTATCGCGTTCCACTCTTAAAGGTGAAGCTTAAGCGTCGTCGAATTCTAATAGTATTTGGCTGTACTTTTGGTCTAGGGTAGATTGAGGGGAATGTTGAAAACCGAGCCTTTCTAAATTTTGGACACGCGCGCGCCTCGGGGAACAGCGAACAATAGCATAATAAAAAAAAGGTCCTATGGCCTTCACATTTTGATATGACTGTTTAAATTGCTCCTGTAAATGGTCTTCCCAGCAATGCATTTGTGTTTCAAAGCGAAGCCGACTTTAAGGGCATCAGCGTTAGCTTGGTCTTTGTGAGCTGGCTTTCCCACGTTGTGTGTTGCAGTGAAGCCTACTCATGAAGAAAAATGTGATGCTAACGGAGCCCGATAACGCTATCGTGTTCAACTCTTAGGTGGTGGTCCCACTCTGGCGGCACGAGCCCCCCGTTTTCAGTACTTTTGGAGCAACCGTGGCGGCTCTGCTACTTAGGATATGAAGTTGTCGTATAAACCGTAAAAAGCTTAATTCTCGTAGATTCCAACTATATATAATATAAAGGAATTGATCGATGTGATTTAGTAATAAATGTTCAAGAACAAGCATGAGATACATGGTTTTTGCGAACTGTGTCTCAGTTGTGACCATATTTAGAAGAAACTACCGCGCTTACTGCATTGCGGCTTGCTCTGTAGCTTTAGGACATATTTATCTAGTTCCTAGACGTAGCAAAATAATTTAGAATTTTTACTTTTAGGATAATTTGCTTTTGAAAATTGCCAAATATTGTAATCTTCTGTTGTAATCAGCCCGGCAACTACATGCTCAAGGAAGCTATATTTTGGATAAAGTAGAGTTCAAAGAATTTACATTTAGGACGCAAAATTTCATTCATGTAACTTTATTAGTTTTCCTACTAATGCGGCCGAAATTAAGCAATATTTAGGATTCTGGTTTTATTTTTGCCCATTTTTGTGGGAAGGTAATAAAGCTACGAAGCTGCGCTTTAAAACTGATAAAGCTACATGAATGAAATTTTGCGTCCTAAATGTAAATTCCTTGAACGCTACTTTATTTTTTTAATTATGGGGTTTTACGTGCCAAAACCACGATCTGATTATGAGGCACGCCGTAGTGGGGGACTCCGGAAATTTGGACCACCTGGGGTTCTTTAACGTGCACCTAAATCTAAGTACACGGGTTTTTTCGCATTTCGCCCCAATCGAAATGCGGCCGCCATGGCCGGGATTCGATCCCGCGACCTCAATCAATCATTTTTATTTCAGGATCAATGAAAATCAATGACACTTGGTGGGTACAGACAAAAAGGCATTAATCAGGCTTGACAGGGTCTGTACCCCCGGGCTTGGCAAACAAGGCACATGATTATACAATACAGAAGTACAAAGGAACCAATCTGTATATTATAAGGAAGATAGGTTTTTCACTGAATGGTCATAAATGCGCTAGTAAGGTCGGAAATGCTAAAGGAACTGATAATGCCATCTTTATACAAATACAAACAAGACACGCGAGCATGTTACATGTGAAGGTCTGAATTATTAAGTAGCACAGGTAACTGGTATTTTAACATTTGTGTGCCGTAATTTGTTCGTATTCTAGGCACCCTCCAGACTTCGCGTACCCTCAGGGTGTGCACATGCTCAGCCTGTCTTAACCCAGACAATTCTGTAAAAAACGTGTCGTTGTTTTTCGTAGCCAATGTATAGCGTTTCTGTAACATTGAACGGTAAACCTCATTCACTGGTAATAGATTGAGAGCCTTGAAAATTGGTTCTGTGTGTGCGTTGTATGCAGCATTAACGATATTTCGAAGTGCTTTCTTTTGAAGTTTGTGTAGTTTTTCAGTGTTAGTTTTGGTGGTCGTGCCCCAAACTAAGTAACAGTACGATAGGTTGGACAAAAATAGCGATTTGTAAATTAACAACTTTATGTTCTGAGGCAGGATGTAGCGAAATTTGCATAAGATGCCTACAGTTTTTGAAAGTTTATTTAAGGTTGCATTTAATTGATCTGTCCACGTCATATGTTCTTCAAAACTGACGCCAAGGCTTCTAGCTACGCGTGAAAGCTCTATAGTTGATGACCCTAATTTTAAGTTGTCGGTGATATTCAGCCTTTTGTTCAGAGGTCGAAATAATACTGCATTTGTCTTTGCCGCATTTAAGTTCAATGAATTGGCAACACTCCATGTGTGGATTTTTTTTAGTACTGCGTTGCCTTTTTCTACGAGTTTTGAAGGGTCATGGCCTGTAATAAAAATGCTTGTGTCGTCCGCGTAAATGATAAACTTAGTGTTAGCACACTAAGTTTAGCACACTATGTATTTACGATGTCATTTATGTACAAGTTAAAGAGTAAAGGGCCCAAAATACTGCCTTGAGGCACACCAGCAGTAACTGGCTTGAATTCGGATACAAAGTCGTTAACAGTGACTTGCTGCCTACGGTGATGAAAGTAAGAAGTGATAAGTTTTAGGAAAGTACCCCTAAAGCCATAATGTTGCAATTTCTCAAACAAGGAATGGTGATTAATTGAGTCAAATGCTTTTGAGTAGTCAATGAAAATGCCTAGTGTACATAGATGATCTTGAAATGACTGCAAGATAAATTCCTTTTGCCTCAGAAGAGCCGTTTCAGTTGAACAACCCTTCCGGAAGCCATACTGGCAAGGCGTAATAATGTTATGCTTCGTAGTAAAACTGGACATGCGCTTATATATCAATTTTTCAATGCATTTCGAGAAAACGGGAATTATTGAAATAGGCTTATAGTTAGATAAATTGTTGATATCACCACCCTTGTATATTATGGTTACTTTTGACATCTGAAGTTGTTTAGGGAAAATACCAACAACAAACATTAGGTTAATCACATGCTCTAGAATTGGCGCGATAGTATCGATAACATATTTTACAGGTTGTATCTGTAAGTCATCAACGTCGGTACACATACTGTTTCTCAGTGACATCACAGAACTTACAATTTCATGCACGGTAGTGGGAAACAAGAATGCACTTTCCTGTATTGGTGTTCGCAAGTACTGGATGCATTTGGGATCGTGCTTACTTTTTACTAATGATGTGAAATAGTCGTTGAAAGAGTTCGCTAATCGTGTATCTGTTAATGTGTCGCCTATAATGTTAATTGATAAAGTGAATTTTTCTTGGGGGTCACCGTGGAGCACGTTGTTCAAACGCTTCCACACAAGGTGTGGCCGTTTAAGTACCTCGGGAGAAAAAAGATTACTGAGGTAGGTCTGTTTTGCTCCACGGAGCTGTTTGTTGAGTTTATTCCGGAAACGCTTAAAGGCAAGCAGGTCTGTCAGAGCTCTTGTTTTCATAAAAGTTTGGTACAGTTTGTCTTTTTCTTTCATACTGTTTAGGTGTTCCCACGTGACCCATGGTTTACGGGCTTTCCGAGCTCGCTTTCGTAATTTACGTGGAAAGCATTGGTCATATACCACCTTGAAAACTTTTATGAACTCAATATAGGCTTTCTCTGGTTCAACAGTTTCTAATACTTTGCTCCAGTCAGTGAGACGCAAATGAGAGCGAAAACGTTCCAGAGTGTAAGAATTTATCTGCCTGTAAGTTTTGGTAGACGGGTGCTGTAACGTGTTGGAGGGCTTCATATATTCCGATAGAAGATAAATCGGTAAGTGACCGCTCACGTGAGAACTGATAACACCAGCACTGAGATGCTTGGAGGGAATATTGGTAATCAAGACGTCTGGTACTGTCGAAGAAGTTGGTTGTACTCGTGGCAAAATTTCATTCATGTAACTTTATTAGTTTTCCTACTAATGCGGCCGGTCGTACTCAGCAGCCCAACACCATAGCCACTGAGCAACCACGGCGGGTAACTCTACTTTATCCAAAATTTAGCTTCCTTGAGCATGTAGTTGGCATGCTGTTTACAACAGAAGATTGCGATATTTGGAAATTTTCAAAAGCAGATTATCCAAAAAAAGTAAAAAATTTCAAAATTATTTTGCTACGTCTAGGAACTAGATAAATATGTCCTAATACTACAGAGCGAGCCGCAATGCAGTAAGTGCGGTAGTTTGTTCTAAATATGGTCACAACTGAGACACAGTTCACAAAAACCATGTATCTCATGCTTGTTCTTGAACATTTATTTCTAAATCACATTATTCAATTTCCTTATATTCTATATAGATGGGATCTACAAGAATTAAGCTTTTTATGGTATATACCACAACTTTATTCCTAAGTAAAAGAGCCGCCACGGTTACTCCAAAAGTACTGAAAAAGCGGGGCGCGTGCCGCCAGAGTGGGACCACCACCTTAAAGGCGAAGCTTAAGCGTCCTCCAATTTTTAACAGCGAAGCTGTTTAAGCCAGCCGTAATTTGTGGTTTGTGGTTCGTATCTAGAAACTATCAAGAAATAAACTTTCTTGCCAAGGCGGGATTCCAACCCGCGTGCCCACGGTCCCGTGGCGAGCGTCGTAACCACTATAGGCTAAACAGCCACACTTGCAGAACATGCATTTATGTGAACCATATGATTGCGTTCGAGCGTCGTCGTCTTCATCTACAGCGGGCGCGTTCGCACGCTTTTGCTCTGCGAGGTGAAGAAGAGGTTTTTCGCGCTATGCTCGGATTGGATTGTGGCTGTGAAGAGGAAGAGGCGCTATTCTCTGCAGCTCTTTGGGGAGCACGACTCAGCGCCTTGGGGAAGGGGCGGGGAATGTAAAGAAGAAAGAGAAAGGGGCGGGGGATGTCAAGAAGAAAGAGAAAGTCCAGGTGATTACACACCCTTGACTGCCAGGGGTAGTCAGGCGGCGCATTCACAATTTGCACGACAGCCCCGTGACCTCCAGGAATGTGAGAAGATGCCTGAAGGCGGAGCCGTGGTGCCGGCCGGGAAAGAGCAGCTGCGAAGCTCAGTCCGTATGGAGTCCTAGGTGTTCGAATGACGCGTAAAGAGAAGCCCTTTCTTTCGAGAAGGCGGGGCAGGAACAAAGTAGATGGTCGATTGTTCCCTCCTCTCCGCACGATGAGCAGGCCAGGGATGGAGCCAGGCCTTTGCTGTACTTCCGGGAGAGAGATAAAGAAAATGAGAGCGAGAGAGAGACGCATTCACGGAGCGGGTCTGCTGGAACGCGTTGTCGGCATTGCAACGTGGTGTCGATGTTGCAATCTACGCTATGCAACGCGCAGTGACGGCCGTAAGTCCGAGATGCGCGAAAAGAAATTATCATCATCATGAGTAATAAGATGAAAAGGTCGCGCGCAGTCCCGCAAAATGCTGGGCTACGATCGCCCAGCTTCGCTGTTTCAGGCGTTGCGCGGCCGAGTGCAAGGTTAAGGGCTTTTTTTTTCATCCATTTTCATTTCGAATAACTTATACTTTCTTTATTTCACTTCTTAAGTACAAGTAATGTCCCCTATGTTGTCCTTGGTGGCGCTGTTTGTTGGCTTCTTATGATTTATGCTATATATAGCGCATAAACGCTGCTTGTGGCAACTTCGTATTTTTCTTCTCGGGAATACATGGCACGAGACTCGGAAACGCACCTCTGCTATCTTTTCCACGCAGAGCTTTCCAATTCCAACATGGCCTTACCCGCCGCGGTAGCTAAGTGTTTATGGCATAGCTCTCGTGAGCCCGAGGTATCATGTGGGGCCTGAGCAGCGGCGGCCGCATTACGATGGAGGTGAAATGCAAAAATGTTCGTGAGCTTAGATACGGGTTCACGTTAAAGAACCCCGAGTGGTATAACTTAATACTGAGTCCCCAGCTACAAAGTGTTCATATTCAGTTCATAGTCCTGACACATAAAACCCCAGAATTTGTTTTTCACCGTATTTGTCCTGCTTAGCAATCGCTTCGAATACTAGTGCACAATGCTGGCTCGACTGGTATGTAATGGACGTTAAAACATAGAATCCCGAGGTGGAATAGGATTCTTCTTCAGCCTGCGACTGGTGTACACCTTACGTGAAACGCACTACGTCAGTTCAATTGGTTAAGAGTTCATAACAAGAATCGCTGTAATATTTTGTAGCTGTTTATAAACTCGAAATGCTTGCATATATTTTTTCCAACGAACGTACAAATTTTTCCGTTGTAAAGAAAGTGAGAAAATTCCACAGCAAGAAATGTTCCCCACAGTACCAGAAGGAAATCTGGGCACGTGCATTCACAAAAATCTCTTACGCTAAAATTATTCGTATTCCTCCCAATATCGATGCTGGACATGTTATATGACTAATATATAATCACTATTAATGCCGTGTACATCCATTGTATTAGTACCTTGTTGATATTTGTATGAATAAAATACAGAAACAATTCAACACGGCTGCTTGCATACCTTTGAGTGCTCGCTGTGTAAATCATAAGAATAACGCTCCTGCAACAGGTGACGTACCGTTCGACGATCGCCATCCTGGACCAGGCGCTCAGCGGCGGCGCCGTCGGGGGGTTGTCGGGTGCTTGCCTGTCGGCAGTGCCCGTGGCGCACACCAAAGTCATGGTGATCGTCACCAAGATCTGGGAGGAGGTCATGGTCGAGATTCGCCAGGCCTTCAAGGAGTGTCGCGAGAAGTTCGAGGAGGCCATCCTCGTCGACCACGGGCTCTGAATCACTCGCGGCGAGCTCCGCACCTCACGTTGGCGTCACCCCATTCACCACCGAGTAATAAAATAGAGCTAACGTATACGGTCCTGCGAGCCTGTATGGATGGCCGCTCGCTTGGAGCACTTTCTGTCATAGCGAGCTTACAAGGACATACGGGAAACTCACACATGGGTTTCCTTTCGAGATAGATTTGTGCCGTTCGCAAGTATATGACAATTTTTCCCTTTCAGGAACCTTGCTCCACCTTGCGGGATTCCACAGTACCTATTTCCCACATCCGTTGACCCTGCGCTTTGATTTTTGGATTATTTCGGCCTCGCTCTGCGATCTCCTTGCCTCCTATAGCTCAGCTCAGATTATAGAACGACCATTTCGGAAAGACGTTGTTTCCGATTTCAATCCCCGGGCCAGGACGAATTTGTCTTCAACTGAGGAGCTTGCTGAGAAACCTTTGTGGGTTTCCTTTGATAGTTTAGCGCTACTCTCAGCTGGATGGAAATTCTTCTCTTATACCGCGGTTCTGTTCCGTGCAAGGACGCGTCGATCAATTGGCATGCGCCTCGAGTTGAAAATCCTAGGAAACAGCGCACATTGTTGACACCAGCTGGCGGCTGGCGCGAAGCCATATAGTGCTTGCGCGAAGGCATATGGCGCTATTCGAGATCCAGACCAAACGCCGTTATAACGCAGCACTTGGGACCTCCGTTATACAGGTCACTTCGTTGTAAAGCTCGCCTATCGTGCCATTCGCATTAGAGCAGGCTAAACATTTTCAAGAAAATGTTACGTTTATTTACCATGAAGAGGGAATTGTTGAAAAAAGTCGCTAATTTTTCTTCACTTTGCGTCCCACGAAAGTGCGACTTCATCCGAGGTTCACGGCAAGCTGCACAGCGAAACCCGGTAGCTACGCAAAGTGCGAAAAAAATAACGTCGCATGCCTCTGTTGCCACCCTTGTCGTTAAAATGCTTAGTTCGTCAGCAGCCTCTTCGTCACTGCTGCCTTGGCCGACCTCGCTTTCAGCTCCGAATATATCTTCCTGTCGTCACGATCCACGACGTATTCGTACCTGCTGCTGCGTTGCAACAAGCGGCGTGCGATTTAACCTTTTCCCAGAGCTTTTTCGCTTCCCGAGTACGGCTCACATGGGCTGCTGCAGTGTCCGAACGTTCCCGTGCAGTCTTCGTTACGGCGTCGACCGCGGTGTTCCCTAAGTGCACCGCAGCTCACACTACGTGCGTTCGTTGTAAAGCAGCAAATCCGCCATCGCAGACGCCTAACTTACTTCATATTGTAGAGGCAAATTGGTTGTATTGGTCGTTATTATGCAGGCGTTCTGAATATATTACAATCGTATTCGGCCAGGAAACACGGAATCATTCGTTATAAAGGTCCTTCAATTAAAAATGTGTTCGTTGAACAGGCGTTTGTCTTCATGATGCAATGGAACCGTGGCAGCTTCATTTTAGCGCTTCCGCTTAAGGCACGTTTAGTCCATTAGAATCGTAAATTCTACCGGTTCTAACATATGTGGCAGAAACTTGCAGGTTAACAAAGAAGCTCGAGAACGAGTTAAGGACCGCACAAAGAGCGATGAAACGAAAAATCTTAGGACTAACGTTAAGAGACAAGAAGAGAGCGGTGTGGATCAGAGAACAAACGGGGATAGCCGATATTCTAGTTGACATTAAGCGAAAGAAACGGAGCTGGGCAGGCCATGTAGTGCGTAGGATGGATAACCGGTGGATCATTAGTGTTGCAGAATGGATACCTAGAGAAGGGAAGCGCAGTCGAGGACGGCAGAAAACTAGGTGGGGTGATGAAGTTAGGAAATTTGCAGGCGCAAGTTGGAATCAGCTAGCGCAAGACAGGGGTAATTGGAGATCGCAGGGAGAGGCTTTCGTCCTGCAGTGCACATAAATATAGGCGTGATGATTATGATGATGATCGTAAAATGTTTTCGGACAAGTTGGTCGTGTGTCCCTCTGATGTTCATAATTATGAAACTATTCCTGCGGTGATCTCACGATTCCTCGTGATGAATTTCGGCATTATTGGTTGAAGCAATGTAGTGACAGACCACACTGCCACTGCCGGAACGTATGGAGTATTGGTTGTGTATGCAGCCGGGCACCTTTCTCGCGCTTCGAGGATGGTGTTGATGTGTTGGCATCCTCTTTGAGTGGTAGGTTTGGTAAGCATGGTAGGTTTGGTGCAACTAAAAGGGGCCACGTACCGGAAAAGAAACACTGCCATGGAGCCCCTGTAACATTCCGTAGTCGTTTACTATTCAAGCGCAGGGTACTATTCCAATATACGGTTTAATGTTCTGAAGTTGATTTCACCACACCGTCACCTCGAAATTGCTCATGAGTGGCAACGATAGTGGGGGAAAATCTGCATTATATGGCAGGTTGACCACTTCTCGCCAACACATGAACAGCAGCGGCTCAGTAGCTTGCACGTAACGTCTTTCAGTCAATTCATAATCTAAGAAAACAATTGCAAAGCTTAGAATGCAATACAATATAGCCAGTTGTATGGCGAGGGAGCGCTTCATGGCCACTGCTGCTGTGTGTGCACGTAAGAGCTTGCCGACTATGGAGTCAGGACTCGTGATGTCAAATACAAAAGCAAGGTAAGAAGGACGTAAAGAAAAGAAATGACTATGTTAATTTGGCCGCGAACATGAAGACTGA
Organism: Dermacentor silvarum; assembly: GCF_013339745.2. NCBI lineage: Eukaryota > Metazoa > Arthropoda > Arachnida > Ixodida > Ixodidae > Dermacentor > Dermacentor silvarum. Next base: position 13,115,510 of record NC_051156.1, on the reverse strand, counting down.
GTAGCTAAGGTGCACTGTCTGTATTCTTCCCAGCTTCTGGCACCTACCAATTTTGTGCCCGGCAATACTTCTCACCTATGTAAAAAAAAGAAAAGAACGACAACGCTCACGTGACAATAAAATCTCTTTATTTAAATCTGTTCAGTGCACTTTGGCCATTATAGGGAAGAAGAGCCAAGGCTACCGGGCTATTCGGGCACGCTTATACAGTATACGCGTTCGTTATAAAACACAAGCAAAATTCATCATTGGGACAGCGCCCACACGCTAGCTAAGCTAGCTAACTCTGAGAGAAGCATGAGACAGCTGCGAGCCAGCCATCTGCCATCGGGCTATAGCCAAGAGTTCTTGTAATGAACGCGCCACATGGGAAATCATAATTTTCACCTTCGTGTATTTCCATATGTCTAGAAAGCGTTGTCCATTCCCCAGCTCAACGAAGTTAGGCCCAAGCCTTAGTTGTTGTCATTACCTTTCGATAGCTATTGGACAATTGTCTTGGTTATCCTCCTCTTGTTTCCTGTGTTACTTCAGTATTGCCAGTTCTCTTCTTTTTGTGGGGTTTTTTTTTCAGCGTAGAAGTGGCAACAAGCTACCCGAAACGCGTCACAAACGGCACTATCAGAATTTGGCGGCTCCGTATTTTTCCTAGAATCACTAGCACCCAATTTTAGTTAAATCTTTTTAGGGTTCAGATAGCATTCAGCATGAGAAAAAAAATGTGCTATCGGGCCAACATTTGGGAACAGCCGTTCGAGCAAGATTCTGTCTACAGAATTGGGTAATGAACAGGTTAAAAGCATGTGATGTATCTCTGCCTTTGTGTCATAGTGCTAATATTTTCATCAGTCAATGATGGCCCGCCTGAGCTCAAATTCCTGTAATATTTCTTCAGTGTGTGAACATTCAGAGATTGACCACTTCTAGTCGAGTTCATGTCCAAACGTACAAAACCAGTCAGAAGGGAGACAGTCTCCAAGGGTGCGACACGTGCACTTTAGGCATAACAGAAACTTCAGTTGTCCTAAATTGGCAGGTAAGCTTTATCTTCGTATCTCGTAATTATTCTGGGATTTTTTATGGTTGTTTTGTGCTCGCGAACTGTGTGATGTCATATAAAGCTGATGTAGTAACTGTATAAAGCTCATCTAGTAACCTGGGTTGCCGCTTTTCCCCGTTTGTTGTACTTTCTGATGAATCGCAGCACGTTTGCGGTGATTCACCCTTTAGCCAAAAGAAGTCAGCATAGGTGGGAAAGTGCTTCGAGTCAGTCGCGTCATTTGCATCATGGCGGGAGATTATATTCAAAGTCAATGTCGGGTCACTTCAGTTGTGCTCTGGAATGTTTGATGAACATTACATATGCGTGAACTTGAAGTTACGGAATATGCTCCCCAACGGCAACGACACGTGACTTAAAGGGACACTAAAGAAAAAATGTCACAGTTTCGCCCGAAAGGCGAAGCATCGATTGCGATAGCAAATTAGTAGAGAGCTATTCGGAGTAGGGATATTGGTTGGCTGCATAAACTTGGACACATTCGCTTACTAATTGAATTAACAATCGTGGTGTCAGCGCGCACAGGCAAACATGAATAGATTACACTGAATGACCGCAGACAACGACTGTCAAAACGCTGGCTGCAAGCGCAGGTTCTCGCGGTCTATCACTTCAACGGAAACTGAGCGGCGAATGCACAGCGCATACAAAGGTCAGAGCCGTGTGGAGATAGACGGTGCGGGCGACCAGCACCGCCGGGCAAAGTGCACAGGAGAGGTTGTTGGCAGAGGAGTAGCTGCCCCCCCCCCCCCAGCCCTCCCTCCCGCGCTACTTGCCCGCTTTCATGTTTTCGCGTGGGAGATTGAGTGGCAAGATACGCCTTTGGTGCCGGAGCACAGCACCTCCCCGCCTCCCTCCCTCCCATACCCCCACAGCCTTTCGCGCGACGGTCGCGTTTGCTTTCCGCCGTGCGTTCGCTCTCCCTGATAGCGCGCGGGGGAGTTCGCCCTCCGTGATAGCGCGCGTCCCCCGCGCGCTTTCGCTCGCGCTTACGGCGCGCGGCGCCGATTTTATCGCCCTGGGAATCTATAGGGAACCTCACGACGACGGCGACGGCGACGCCGACGGCAGAAATCCGGTTGAAGTGTCCATATAATTGCTATCGCAATAAAACACTAAGTCAGTTTATACTGATAAATTATTATTTGAAAAGTTTATTATGTGTAATTTCGCAATATGTTGAATATTAGAGGATAAAATGAAGGTCAAATTTCAATTTTCTCAATTTCTTGCTGAAACCTCGCGGCCAGTACCTAAGTGTAAGGTCACGGATTTCAAAGTTTTTTTTTTCGCATTTGGGCAGCGTTGGCCTTGTATAAGTTCCCGAAACTTGCCATGTTAAATCTAGTCCTGCTTTAGAACACAATTTAGTTCATTTTCACCAATAATTTTACTAACTAGGCCTCAGCAGATGCCGTCCAAATCCATCACGTCACGGCGCGGTAGGGCGGGAACTTCAGAGTGGCGTCGTAAGCTGCCTTTTCTATTTGCGCCTTTTCCGGCCACCGAGACTCTATTCGCGGTAACAATGACACTTTTAGTATCCTAGGTGAAATCACTGTTCTCTTTAGTGCCCATTTAATTTTCTCCACAAACGTCACGTACGTCGCTTCATTTCAAATTTAACGAAGAACTATGTGGAGAAAGAAAGTCGTGGTCGACGACATGCGACTCTAAACGACGCGGAGCTTTTCGATTCATCGCCAACTTGAGTGCGAGCCACTGAGGTGAGGTGTGAGACACAAGCCAAGCGCCGACCACGAGTGGGTGAGAGAGAGTGAGAGCAAAGAGAGGAATGGCGGGGAGGTCTGGTTTGCTAGATGAGGCTAGTGCCGGGGGGGTATAGAAAGAGGAGTGCGTTACGCGAGATCATCAGTAGGGCGACCCGTACGGCGGCGTAGCGTGGCAGGTGCCCTGGTGGCGCGACCAGAGCCTCTTCTGCTTGCGGCACGAGTCGACGCGCATCTTGCACCGGCTGGGGTAGGTGACCCCGTCGGTGGCGCACACGGGCTTCGACTCGAAGTCGCACGACGTCGGACAACTGCAGCGCGCGGATCCCAGCCGGTCTTCCGTGCAGTCGCCGTTCCAGGGGCAGTACTTGGCCTCGCACGGCACTGAAACGCAGAACAAGCGGACGGGAACAGTCAGATGGAGCACTGGTTTACCGTACAGGACTGTTCGTGCGCACTCTTTTGTTCCTGAGCACCTCGACTTGAACGTGTACTTGTGCGGGTTACAATCACAGCTGCTCAACGTGATGACGATAAGGCCGTTCCAAAGTTAAGAATCCACACACCGGTTATTAGATACGCCGTAATGCACGGCTACGTATCACTTTCGGCCATCTGCAGTTTTCTAAGTACACTCAAGTTTCAGTACACGGGAATTTATGTATTATGCTTACATCGAAACGCACAAAAAGAACATCGAAATTATGCACGTTTCAAATGTTTTGAACGTGAGGGCCTTGGGACGTTTTGGCCGAAAGAATGTCACTTTTGTTATACTTGAGATTCAAGTTCGTGCGCAAATAGGATGTTAAGGGCAAAATACGACATACGGAAATTGCCTACTTGTATGTGGCGTGCCTTTTTCTTTTGCCTCTGTTAGGTGATGTCATCGTGAAAAAAATCGCTTTGCTAGAGCGCCCACACCAGTTCTCGTGCCACTTCGGACGACGCAGTCATCGAGACGCCACTACTTGTCCAAGGCTCGGCAACATCAGTCACCTACTGCACACTATCATCGTTGTATATGTTGTCTCCTCCACAAATCCCTTCTCGACTTAACGGGACACTAAAGGGAAACAATTGTACATCAATTCAGACTGATAAAGTATGCTTTCAAAACGCTAAGTTTATGAGAAGTTAAAACAAAGTGTAGTTCTGTTATTTGAATTTCCCTACTGAGCCCCAGTGCAGGTACGTCACCGTGACGTGACGGAATTCGCAGTATTTTTTTTTAGTTAGGATTTATTAAAGTCCTTAAACTTGCTTGGTGGAGTATTGTAATCTTTGTAATCTTTTAGAATACAATGTTTAGCACACGTTCAAAGATAAATGAATTAAATAATTTTAGATTAAACAAAAAATTCAGCGGCTGTCCCGTCACTTCCTTAGCTCTTGTCCATGTCTGTGTTGCACTGTTTGCCTAGATGAAGCTAAACCAACTCGTCCAAATGTCACTTTTGATAAAAAATTAACATATGCCATACAAATCCATGAGGTCTTGGTGCGTGAACTTCAAGAAGGCGTAAATACCTCGTACCTGTCTTTTTACCAAGCCTTCTTTTAGGAGGTAGGAGTGAATACTTTGGCATCGTAGAGACGTAATGTACCTGTACACATTACACATTATTTTCTTTAATAAACATTGTAACCAGGTATTAAAACTATTGGCAGGCTTCTTGCCCGAACGACGAACGTTGTGCGTTGATGAGCGTTGTTCATGCTAATGAAAAATACGGTCCCATCCTGCCCAACTTTTGCATTGACGCTTCGTCAAGTGGGTAATTTAGTTAAAAGATCGGCAATTACACTTGTTGCACACAATGAAAGTATACTTTCATTGTGTGCAATAAGTTTAATTGCCAATCTTTTAACTAAATTACCCACTTGACGAGGCGTCAATGCAAAAGTTGGGCAGGATGGGACCGTATTCTGAAACGTTCCCCTAGCCGAAATGGTGCATCATCATCATCAGAGTGGCGTCGTAAGCTGCCTTTTCTATTTGCGCCTTTTCTGGCCACCGAGACTCCATTCGCGGTAACAATGGCACTTTTAGTATTCTAGGTGGAATCACTGTTCTCTTTAGTGCCCATTTAATTTTCTCCGCAAACATCACGTACGTTTGTCCAAGGCTCGGCAACATCAGTCACCTACTGCACACTATCATTGTTGTATATATTGTCTCCTCCACAAATACCTTCTTGAATGTACGTACGTACGTACGTTCTTTTTTCGCTTTCAGGCGTGCGCGCTGATTGGCTGGTTGAGCAAAATTGAATGACGTCGGGCTCAACCACCCAATCAGCTCATCCAATTTTGCTAAAACAGCCAATCAGCGCACGCCTGAAAGCGAAAAAAGAAATTTCGCCTAGGGAAACGTTTCAGAATACGGCCCATGGCGAAAAATTCACAATAATAGAATTTACAGCACCGCAGGTCTTGACCCACCGCTGCATCCCAGTGGCTATTTGGCTTTGCGCTGTTAGGTCGCGGGTTCGATCCCGGGCGTGGCGGTAGCATCACAATGCATGGAGGTGAAATGCAAAGACGCTCGTGTGCTTGCATATAGGAGCATGTTAATGAACCCCGAGTGGTGAAAATCAGTCCGGAACCCCCATTACGGCATGCCTCGTAATCAGATCGCAGTTGTTGACATTTAAAACGCCAGAATTGAATTTTAATTCAGCCTATGTCTTTCATGTCTTTTTTGTTTTGTCTGCAGAAAAAAGTAAACCTCGCGAGATTTAAAACTACCACTTGACAGTGCGTCTGCACACCAGTGACATGAGCGGTTTCAAACGTAAACCTCGTCATTCATTATGCTCAGCACCTGAAGCAGGTTGAAAGCCAGGCCTTCGTGTTTAATAAGGACCCAACATGCGCGCAAAATCTTCTGACGTGTGGTGACAAGAGCGCGGCTAATAATAAGTCACTATTATTGATTGATTAGCATTTCATTGGTTATCGATTGGCGATCGCAAGGTGAAGTGATGCACAGCTGTGCACAGTAACGTCATCGCTAGGCGAGTTTTTGCGAACGCGACGCGGGGAAATGAACAGCTTAAACAGCCCCGCTGTTAAAAGTGCGTGTGGTTGTGTCGTCCTTCAGAATGACCGTCGTTGCCGCTCACGAGAAATAAAATGTGCTCATGCCTTCGATATAAATTCTCTGTGTCACCTGTATGTCGTCTGCTAAACTGCTTCGCTGGTAATCCACCTTCACAGCAGTGGAATGGCACGGGACTTTTTTTTTTAGTTTCGCGGATTTTATCACTGCGCCAAAAAAAGGACCATACAAAGCTAAAACGCTCTTATCGGTCATTTATCAACATCCTCCACCGTTTTTCTATTGCCACCTTATAATTAGGTTATAATTAGGTTATGTTAATAAAAAGTTGTTTATTTAAACTCATTATTCATATACTTACGCAAAATAAATAAACAACTGTTCCTCTCAAATTCCATACCCACTCTTGAATCACGCCGAAAGCAGCTAAGGCTGGCATTCCTTTCCCTCCTTCTCAACAACAGGCTTGAAATGAAACCATCAACTGACATAACGCCTGCAATAACACGACACACAAGACAGCATCATCCGGACTCACTAACACCCTATTATGCTCGAACTGATACGTTTAAATTTTCTTTTCTTTTCTCCCGAGAACAATAGGAGACTGGAACGACAGTTTACAGACACAATGTGACTAAATATTGTATAATTTTGTACTTGCTTGCTCCTAATTTGTTCTCTATTTTTGTATGTATTCTGTTGCCCCTCTGCTTGGACCGAAAGGTCTGCAGTGTGTACTAAATAAATAAATAAATACTGTTGACTAGAATGAACAACGACAATCGACATACAGCAATCGTCGCTTGCGTATAGCCCTCCGTTATTCTAATTTTCACTTTTATTCTCGACAACGTTTAGCCGAGACTGCCACCCACATCATATCCAACAACCGCTTTGTGCCGCAAAACAGGCCACAGAATCAATGAAGACGCTGAAAATAATATAATGTCCTTGATGCATATGAGAACGGCGAGTCAACAGCGGTTGACATCGAAGAAAGACAAGGTTTTCTTGGGCGCATTACTGTACCTCGTGGTTTGTTGTTTAGGTAGCACCGTTTTCGGAATCGGCCCACATTTTTCGCCGAGTAAAGCCACATTTCCGGTCCTGGTATACTGGCGCGCGAAGTTTTAACGAGCGCATCTGCGTTTAATTTCGGCCATTTTACGCTAATTACGCAGAATTTATGCTCCGTAGATAAGTCTAGGCTAACATGGTGCATACTTTTCGCTCGAAGCTTCATTTTAACGCCTTTTTCATCGTCCTATGTGTCCCAGAGCGCTTGTCTGCGTACCCCTATTCTGCGTCCTTTGTCTGCTTTCGCGCTGTTTAGCAAGACCAACTAGCCCGGTCCCATACTCTAGTGTACTAGAAGGCCTCAAATCGTCTAATTTAAGAAGGTGGTTAGATATCATGACCCCACGAGAGTGTTCTACATGTTCCTCTAAAACAGGAACGAAAGCTCGTTCCTCGTTCTTTTCCAATCTTGGAACGAGTTCCCGTTACAAGTTGCTTTAATGCGAAAGGAACGCGTTCCAGTTACATTTCTAACATTGGAACGTGTCGTTACATTAATGTTACATTTGATTTTTTAATTAAAATATGGTGTCGGATAATCCTGTGGCGAAATAAAGTGAGCAATTTAAAACTCACATCGAACTACGTATATTATAAGAATTTGAACATCGCCGGCGTCAGATTATCTGGAGATAAAAAGAATCCAAAGAAACGCTCTTAGACGATTTTTTTAGGCAGCACCGGACATACTCCAGACATGTCTAACTGCAACTTTGTTGCTCGTCTATTACAAGTTCAACACGTACGGCACTTTCCACTTCGGTCTTCAATTGCGCAGTCAGGATACTGCGCTTCAGATCTGGAAATGGAAAGTTACTCACATGCACCAATAGCCTCCTGAGACCCGGACACAACAACGGGACATCATCGCTCTTCAAGGTGGTTTTTATTGCTTACTGTGATGTCATCAACTTCAAAAACAATTTTCAAAATTTGAATAGTGTAGCACCACTGTAGGATGACGTGACGGCGGCCGTACGAGCCGTGCCGTCGTTCCTACTCAAAAGGGAGAAGGTGACGAGCCGAGCGGCGGCTGCAACGACCAGCGTGGCTAGCTTCTAGAACGACACTGCGCGTGCCTAGCTTGCGCCTCGAGCACGCGCTGTGCTTCGTAATTTTTCACTTCTTTGATAGCCGGCGCTGTACCGGCGCTAAGGCACCGACTGAGAGCGCCGATCAAAGCGCCCCGCGTTGCGGCATCGGTGGGCGCTACAATACCACGGATAGATGTCAAAAGCTCCGTCTCCATGTACTTGAAAAAAATCACAGCATATCCACGAAGTGAATGATGATGAGTGGGCGAAGCACCGGGGGATCATTCGGGTAAACCACAGCTACGGACGAGAGATAAAGAAAGCGCTCGTAGGGAACGAGAGACTCAAGGTAGTTTTATCAGCTGTATAAACTTGGACATGCAGCAGCACCAGCAACGCGCAGAACTGTTGTCGACGCCGTCGGCGTTTTGCCCGCGTTCGCACCGAACGCGCGTAAAGTGGAACCGGAACCGGAACCGGAACGTCATCTAGAGAACAATTCATAAAACTACAGGTGGCTACATACTACTACTACTACTACTACTACTACTACTACTACTACTACTACAGAGGAGGGAACGACCCACACCCTAAGGAGCTTCGCCCCTAAAAAAAAACTATCTCCATCATCTCCTCATGTTAGCTGTGGTAAAAACTGCATCTCATTGTTTAAACGCTGAGATGAAGATGGAACAACGTGTAATACATTGCCATATTGCTGCCGCGTCTGGTATTTTCACGAAATCTCGGTGACTTTGAAATACGCCTCGAAGTCTTTCGGCCGTGTGGGACGACACAGAGGTCGAGACCAATTTATTGTCAAATTTCTCGAAAGCGTATGACAAGAGTATGAGTAAACCACTTCTTTACAGTTACACATGCACCGTCGTTCACACCCACAGTGAATATTTTGCGTAATCACTTCCGAGTGAACTTCGCAAAAAAGTTGAAGGCAATGTGCAATGTACAGGGGGTCTCAGGAGAATATAATTAAATTTCTTGCACAAGAAGCCGCATCGAAAAGAAAAATACATCGGCATTTAATGAATGCTGATTCAATATTGCAGTATGAGTGGAAAAAGAAATGTCCAGAATAGATACTCGCTATTTAGTAAAGACTCTTGTTTGAACTCGGCAAGAGTTACATCTCGATGTTAGTGTCCGACAGGCCGGCATGGCGGAAAGAAACTACAGAAGGGAGCGTCACGTGACAATCTTGAAGCCTAGTTATAAAAAAATATAATGGAGAAGTCGCGAAAAAAATGCACCATAGTCACGTGACAGACAAGCGGTAGTTCTTTGCACCTCACGCGGTCGCCCATCCGCCCTGCATGATGTGCTGCATACGTGCGTGCGTCAGTGCGTCTGTTCAGTGCCATGGAACGTGTACAGAAGGAACGCCCTTCCCTCTGCCGTTCCTTCGTAAAAATATCGAGTTACCGTTACAGTTCCACCGACCCTTAAAGGAACCGTGGCGTTCCTCCATTCCTCCCAAAAGGCACTAGTTCCAGAAACGCCGTTCCGTACAACACTGCCCCACGAAGCTCAAATTGATCTTAACTAGCCAAAGAAGATCTTGCCTTCAAAAAACGCCGGCCGCCTTCTTCAAGCCCCAAACAAAATTAGGATGCAACAGGTTCAAGCTCAAAGTAACCGGCAAAACTGAGTAAGCGCAGTCAGGTCAGAGTAAGTTGTTTTACATTGATTAGCAGTAGGCGAGCAAGGGAGGTGTCACACTGGAGGAAACGTTTCGACAAGAGGACTCGTCAAGATGTTGGCTCCAAGGTGAGACTTGCTTTCTTCTCCCATGCGTGCGCTTTGGACATCTCGTTCAAACTAGAAAGATAATCAACGTGACGTCACGTATGCCATTTTGTTAAAGGGATACGGACACAAAAATTGGCGGGTGGTTTTTTTGCGTCGGAACAAAAGTTGAACTGTTGAAAATGACGAATACAAGAAGCTGTTTTGAAAAAAAAGAACGAGAAACATCTTTTTTGGTGCGATTTTCTGTTGCACCTTGCCTCCAAGCGGCCGCCGGCAGAAGCTGAAATTTGACGTCATAACACCCACCCGCGGGCGCGCGCGACGTCGCAGCGTTTCCGGAGTTGTCGGTCCCTTGTAGCGTTTGTTTAACCCCTTTCGACGATCTTCGCACGTGGTCCGTCTGAAACATTATTCCCGTCGGTGCTCCACGCAGGTGGTGCGTCTTACGTGCGCCTTCCCGCGGTCGTCGTTCTGTATTGAAGTATAAACCGCATTCACGCGATCTTGCGCGCGACAGCGACAAGCGATGTGATGGAGATGACTGTCGCGGTCGCTCGTCGCCTACAAGTCGTACCGCATGCGAGCAACGAGACGAGCGACGACTTTGAGCGACGTCTCCCCGGTGTTGCCGGTATGAGGGCGGTGAATACTCGCCGAAACTGGCGTGACGCTTGCTTTATTAATTTAAGTTGATGTGTTTTAGTATAAAGAGCAACATAAATATTTCTAAAGGTCTTGCACTACGATATTATCCTTGCACGTATCAAAATCTAGTCGTTTGCTCGTTCCGTGCGACAATCGGTAGTACTTGACTGATGTATATCCAGTTCCGGCTTCGCGCTATTGGCTAGTCGCTCATAGCACTTCCGGGCGACGAGTGACGAATTCTAGATTTCTAGAACCGAGCGATTGAGCGAAAAGACCGAGCGATCTGTTCGCTCGAAGCCGTCGCTCGTCGCCGTCGCGCACAAAATCGCGTGAATGCGGTTTGGGCTTGACGCGTTCGTCGCGGCGGAAGGAAATGCCTAGACATTGCTGTTATAACAGCATCGTTGGTCGTGACACGCCGTCGCACACGTTTCCCAGAGACGAGAAGGTGGGTAAACTTTGGATACATGCCTGTGAGCCGTCACGCCCAGCCTGGTGACCTCTAAAGAATGACTTCATTTGTGCGGACCACTTCGTCGACGATGATTATGTGACCAGCCCGGCTGTGCTGAAAAGCCTCGGCATGCCACTCAAAAGGCAACATCTAAAGCCTGACGCTGTGCCATCGGTCTTCTCACGAAATCGCAAGGCAAAAATGATCACCGGCACGTTTGAAAACAGGAGGCGAAAAGATGTTTGTACTGTTTTAGTTCACTTGCAGCCTTCTTGAGCACTGTGAGGGCGAGGCTGGGGCGAGATGCCCGAGGCTGGGCACGAAAGCAGTAATGTCTTTAAAAATGTTGGCAAAGTATAGTAAAACAATACAAGGCTAGCGAGCGTGACTCACGAGATCAGTCCAACATGGCAGCGGGGCAGACACACACACAGCTCTGCTTCTCCACAGGCTAAAAGCAGGAAAAACTGGGATGAACGCCAGACAGGTTCTGCCATCTGTCGGGCGGCTGGCGAAGTGGACGTGAGAGTCTTGGGGGTACTGATACCTCACAGCAGTTGCTCACGCCGACGACATAAACTACTATTCAGTCATCCACGCAGTGCTCAAGTACCCCGCAGCTGCCTCACCTGCGGGCGCTCTTGAAAAAAAAACACCGCATATCCACGGGGGGAATGATGATGAGTGGGCGAAGCTGCGGAGGGAATCATCGGTAAACCGTGAATCTTCCGTGTAATTCGCCCAGTCTCACCGCACTAAATCGAACGATTGACTTCCACCAATGACACGCGCCATATGTGACGTCATTCCTACTTTATAACAGCGCCCTTCATTATAATTGCACCATCTCCCGCTTAAGGGGACGCTAGCACAAACGCGTTAGAAACGTGCAGTACTCTCTTGTAAGGGGGAGAGGCCACAGCGTCTTACGCAGCCGTTTACGCATACCGGAACGTGCACCGCGTTTGCCGACGCCATCACATGACTGCTGAGAGAGTATAACCCCCGTATTCATAAACGCTCCGCGACTTGAACTTGACTTGCCACCGCCTTCAACGCGTTTCGAACGCGCTGTCCAAGGCGGTGGCAAGTCAAGTTCAAGTCGAGGAGCGTTTATGAATACGGGGGTAAGGCGGAGAGGCCACAGCGTCTTACACCAGCTTCTTACACGGGCCGTAACGCGCTAGCACAAACGCGTTCTTTCGTTAATGTTGGGTATTTATTGTCATCGTGGTGCGTGTGTCCATGTGCGCTTCGTGGCGTAGTGGTTAGCGCCGCGCGTTCGGAAGCGAGGGGTCCTTGGTTCGATTCCGCGCTACGGACACAACTTTCGGAATTTTCTTTTCTCATAAAAGTAGACGTGGCTACCTACTACGACGACTACTACTACTACATACTACAGAGGAGGGACAGACCCACACCCTAAGGAGCTTCGCCCCTAAAAGCACTTGTACAGAGGAAATGACAAATAATTCTTGCAGAAGCGTCTGGTGCAGAGCGAAATCTTCGAGCTACGGTTCGCGCAAACCTGACCCGTACTTCCACGGCCGCCTGCTCTTCTTCGTCGGTTGACGCGGAAGGCTCGTAACCGTAAGCGGTAATATTTCTTGCCAAGTTAGAATGGTCCTCGTCTTCAGACGTATACTCATCTCTGGTAGAGGCACCAGAACTCAAACGCATGCTCACGATGGCGTCATCGGCGCACTTCGAATGACCACGGCCGGCCGGCTGGCTATCCGACGAGGGTGTCGTGACGTCACGCCTTCCAACACCGGCGGGTCGGGCGGCGAGACGCACGCTCACAAAAACGTCAAAAATAAAGCCGTCGGCTCAAAAATATGCTAAGCGACTGCTTATTTTCGGTGTAATCACACACTGAGGATTCATTTTCATCATTTTCAGATTTTCTGTCCGTATTCCTTTAAGCTATTCACAGCCCGCACTATGCAGCTAGCTGGAGGTATGCACTGTCTTCATCGAAGGCATCAAACTGTTGTACAGCCTGTACGATGAGAACCTGCGCTTTATCTCCATCCGCTTATATCCAGCAGAACAGAAAATAGAACAAAACGGGATACGGCAATGTAACGTGAATATTTCCGATAATTTTACGTCGACGTATACGCGCGACATATTGGAGAATATGCTTATGAAATATTGTAGGGAAATTTCCACGCTATGTGGCGAAGAACACTGAATTTCAGTATGTGTACTTACGGTCTCGCTCATGCAGTCGTCTCCGATATGATTCTCCTGTAAAAAAAGAAAGGTTAGATAAACATTTGGGCAAATTTCTTCGAGGTCCTCACATGAAACTCGAACAGAAAAGTTCGCGAATGGTAAGCCAATATAACAGCACGTAAACAGAGCAAAGAAAATGTTTACGCAAATTTGATTTACACTTAATGAAAGTATTAGCTCGGGCAAAACTCCGATGCCGCCTATTCAAATACACGTAAAACGCGAAAACGCTTTTCTGAGGTAACCACTTGGTCGATAATAATGAAATTGGCTGCATTTGATAGAAAAAGTTTAATTCTAGTGACTGTTGAAAGCAAAACTTTTATTTATTGCATGATTATTTTTACAGAAGTTGCCGAAAATTCGTAAAATTAAAAAGAAAGAATGAAAACACGCAGTTTACAAGGGATTTCGCAGTTTTGTCAACTTAATCCATCAGAACATCCAAAGCGGGCAAACTTGATATATTAATTTATATCTTACGTGAATGTGTTACAATGTTTACGAAGGTTTTGCAAAAGTGCTACTCACGTATTTATGGTATACTTGAGAGCCATGTATAATACGTCAAATTTTTTCGCTTTAGATTCATTATTATGTGCAATTGACAGAATAGCGATATCCTTTTTCAATGGTTACACAGTTGCAAACGTGATAGTATCGTTTTCGGAATACATGCGCTTTCCAGCAACCTTTATAAAAAATTATGGCGTAAATCATAAATTCGCTACCAACAGCCACTAGATTTTGACTTTTTCTTTTAAATGCAATAAACCTCATCAAATTTGGTGCAGTGGTTGCCGAGAAAAATGATTTCATCTTTCCGATGTATTCAGATATGAGCTTCTGAACTAAAGTTTACTCTTAAGCTTGCTGCAATAGATCTCACTAATTTTCATATTTGTTGCACCGTCCACTGATAGCTTAGAATTGGCACCTCACCATCGTCGAAAATGCCTGATTGCACAGCTATACACAAATGTGCTGAACAAACGTCTCCTGCTCTCTACCAGGCGTGTATTGAATGTGATTGCAGCTTTCAGCGTGCTCAAATGTTGAGAGCTATGCTTTTTAGTGAGAAAAATAAAGTGTCGGCAAGCAGCGACACGTTGAACCAGGCGGCGTATCCAAACTCCCTTCACTTCACGTCAAGAAATATTAGAAACTTGCATAGTCATTCAGCCTATCAGGCCGAAATAAATTGCTAAATTAGAAATAGTGAGTAGTAAAATAATCCATGGACTTAACAAAGTATGGGACCAAGCTCGTTGGTTAATGCGAACACATGAAATACCAAGAGAAAACCACGTACGTAGAGCGAAGTGTCAAACAGTTTTATGGACACCGATACAATTAGAAAGGATAATGATCAAGTGAAAGCAAGGTAGAAAAAAGACCCTCGAAAGAACATGCGAGAAACCAGATAAGACCATTTTAACATACTTGCCACAAACGCCACTGCGATTGACGCATTGCAATGTGAGGAAAGGCCTGTTAAATATGAATTCTTTGTACTTTTCAATTATTATTACAGATGTGTACTGTTTCTGTTCTTTTCACGCAAACAGGAAATTTCGCCTCTGCACATCACTTACTCTTTATCAATCCTGTAAATTATTTCTGATTATTAGTTGGATTAATCCATTCGGTTCGTGACCTATCCACCATAGTGGCTGTGGGCCATAAATTTATTGCATAACAACAACATCAACTCAGACAGCTATTTGTTATTCTCGGCACAAACAGTGGCGTCCAACACGATTAACTGAAGTTTCGCTAGCCAGGTAGCGCTGCCACTGCCCATCGCTATATACCCTTTTCACGGCGATCCCGTGGGCGCCACCATAATTGATCACGCAATAACGCGTTAATCACTTGCCTCAGCTGCCTTCGTGTTTACAATGGATGTGCATGATGTCCCGGTGCGGCTAAGCAAACCTCTGTTTCGACGGATATCGTAGACAGCGACTGGGTGAAGGACACAAAGCTTTGGCCACAGCTTCAGAGGACATGTAAGCGCTTTCGGAGCTCATTATGCCTTGTCCAAACGGCGCGAGCAGCATATACGGTGCTTGTACTAAAATCGGGGCTAGTAATGTATTCCAAGCTGTGCAAATTTTCCGCTTATGAATTAAATCGCGGTCAGTGTGTCTTGCTGTCCTTCCTGTATTTTCCCATCATTTTGAAGCAGCAGCTTGTCATGTTTCTGATTCAGTGACGGTCCTTGGTGCGGTCGCTATCGGATTGTTAATTTTCTGCCTAATCACTCGCGGGTGTGCTCAGTTGAGGTACATTTGTCCTTCCTGCGCACAAAGCTTGGAATGTAAATGCGCTTTACTTTGCAATAGCTTTAGCTAAGACGTATTATCGCTAGTCACTCGCTTGCTCTGTGGGCCATCACGAAACTTTAAGCTTCGAGCATTCGTCTGCGGTTGGTGTAGTCGCAATCGTCGACGTCACCTATGCTTGGGCGCATTGATTCCATTTTACTTTATTCCAACTCCAACGCATTTCTGCCGTCACCGCCGTGAGGTTCCGTGTAAAGTCCAAGAGTGATAAAATTGTTGCCGCACGCCTTATTCTGCATGTGAGAGTGAAAGCGTGAGGGGGTGAGCCGGCGATCGCGGCTTATCTCGTGCACTCAAGAAAGCGAAGCGGGAAGTCAGCGCGCCGTCTTCCAGTCGCGCGCAACGCTCCGGAGGGAGCGTGGAGGGGGGGGGGGGGGGGAGGGCTCCGTGCCGCCCGCGTGGCCATGCCCGCCCGCCGCACTGCATGGCTCCGGGAATAGGGTAGGGAGGGGGGGTGGGGGGCGTACAACGCCGCGCGCAACCACCCGGGCGGCTGTATCTTGGAAGCCATCAGCGGCGGGGGCAGAGTGCGTCCTCCCTTCGCTGTGTTTTCGCGGATTAGCGCGCGTTGATGCGAGCGGTGGGACGAAGGTCAATTGGCTCGCTGCTGCTTCCGCGCTTACTCACTAGAGCATTTTGACAGCGAGTTTCCGCTGTCATCGATTGAGATGCGTTCATGTTTCCTTGTGCGTGCGTGACACCATGCTTGTTAATTTAGTTAGTATGCCTATGTTTACAAGTTTATACGGCCGATAAAACTACTATCCTTACTTCGTATAGTATTAGTCTGTCCGCTAATTTGCTATCAAAGTCGATGCTTCGCCTCTCGGGCGAAACTGCGACTTGTCCTTGAAACGGGG
Organism: Dermacentor silvarum; assembly: GCF_013339745.2. Lineage (NCBI taxonomy): Eukaryota > Metazoa > Arthropoda > Arachnida > Ixodida > Ixodidae > Dermacentor > Dermacentor silvarum. Next base: position 13,099,224 of record NC_051156.1, on the reverse strand, counting down.
GCGATAGAGTTGTGTAAGTTTGAGTGCGAGTTTGGGTAGATGTGTATAGATGATGTGCGAGAAACTTAGTTACTGTGCCAGCAAGTGGCGATACTCCCTTGTCACTGTGTAACGGGCGGTACTCACTCTTGCGGATGTTCCGTAGTCGAAGTCGTTTGCTTGGAGGTTATCGATAGAACGCTGGTGCATGCGTGAGTTTTATTTTTTTATCTTCAAGGAAAGACTTGAATCACGAAGGGCATCGCGAATTGCACGCACGTGTACTTAACCCGCTCGAAATCTTAACTGGAGCGGAACAGCGCGAACGAAAAGAACAGCACAGCCATAGACTCTAAGCAGTATTCAGTCTTAAAAAAGTACAGCCGTATAAAAGAAAGCAAGAACCGCAGACAGATGAAGTACCAGAGTTTCCCCAGACAGACGGCATTAAACATGCCGAGGCAAACAATCGCAAGGCAAGCGTCACACTAATGCAAGGTGAACAGCAAGGATTAAGCGTGAAGGAAAAGTGACGGTAAGCTACCAGTGACGCTTAGCCGCACTAGGCGGCGGCACAGCACCTCAGCCATTGGTTACGTAAGCCACACTGACCGTTGACAGCGGCCTGCAGCTTGTCCAGGTTGGGCAGCGTGAGGCGCAGCGGAGACGACAGCAGCCTGGTGCGGCCCTCGGAGGCGCCGCCCTTGAGCAGGAAGAGGCGCGTGTCGCCCTGCGTGAGCCGCGTGCCGCACAGGGCCTCGTTGTCCAGCCCCTCCACCAGGAGTACGGAGCCGCCCAGCTCGCGGGGCCCGCCCTTCAGCGGACGATGCACACGGACGCTCACCTGCGCGGCAACAGGTGGCATTCACTCCGGCGACTGACGGAGGTCGCACGACCAACCGCGACTGGCGACTCACGGTGGCCACTGTTCACACCGGCGAGTGCGATGTGCTCGTCGCCACACCTGAATGCCACACAAATTCAGTGTCGCTCGCGTCTGCTCGCATCGACATGGCTGCGTCAGTAAACATCAACGTATTCCGACGTCCGTCTCTTGTGCCGCTGATTGGTTCAGGAGCGTGGCAACTCAGTTGCGGACGTGAAAAACCGAGCAGCGAGCGACTAAGCCATAACGGCCGCACTTCGACCAAAGCGACCAACTTCGGTGCGCGATCTCTGCGGCTCGCCGCTGTGAATATACATTCAATTGATGTTCTACGAAAGAAACTCGCACTTTGGAAGGATCGAGCCCGCAGTCTTCGAGATACACTGGCATTGTGCTACGACAAAATGGTTGCAGAAGTCATCTATGATGACCTATACAGGTATTTTTAGGCCGTACACATTTTTTTCTAAATGACCTATAAGCGCCAGTGAACATTGTATTAATTCACAGGAGTTCCTAAGTGAGGCGGACATGCTTTGCCGTGAGGTTCAAAGAACGTGAGGTTCAAAAGACTAAATTATTAAAAATTATTAGTTAGCATTTTTGTAAGTGCATCGGGAGCAGTTGATTAATTGACAAATTTGGAGGCAAACATCTTTCAATGCACCCGCATTCGAAGTCTTCAACGTCGCGCTAATTCGAGATATTCATCATTGGATTTCAAAGCTCAATCGAGGAAATACCAATACCGAGCGCGTCCCACTGCTACGTCAGATGAAAACGCCCCGTAAAGAAGTGTGTGACGATTCTAGAATGATGGCATGTCGTGGCAAATTCAGACACGGCACATAGCTGCGCACCTTTGCCAGGCAAAGGTGCGCAGCTATGTGCCGTGTCTGAATTTGCCACGACATGCCATCATTCTAGAATCGTCACACATGCCGTTTTGGCCTGCCGCGACTGGCCAAAACGTTCAGTTTCACATTACGTCACGCATTTCGTCACGGATCATTTCTTTGTTTTCGATATAATAGTGGGGCCACCATTCCCGCGCTCCCGGCACTCTCGGTCCCCCTATTGGCGGAAGCTATTTACCGTTGACATTCCGTGAAGAATATCTCGAGTTATGTGCGATTTTCAAGATTTTATAACAAGTGACGCTGCATTGAAATATAACTGCCTCCAAATTTGGCATTTCAATAAGTGCTTCCACGCCACTAATTAAACGCTAATTAATGATTTCGCGTTAATTGGACTTCGGAGCTCACATTATGAGCGCGCGAAGTATGTCCGCCTCACCTGGGAACTCGTCTGCATATAGGCTCTTTTTATAAAACGTATGGATGGTCTAAAATGAACACCCTGTATACGAGAATGCGGTAGCATTACAACGCCACAGCGAATTATGACGTGATTGATAAGTTTGTATATGACCCACTTGTCTAATTTGCCAACCTACAGAAAACAAGCCTATGACCTTTGCCGGAAGAAAACCGTGGTTTCTGTCTTTTTGTTTTCCTTTTTTTTTTTTTGTCTTCTCGATCCACCAAAGAAGTCAATAGAGACAGACCGGATTCATTTTCGTTACCGCTGGTGGCTTAATGAAATAACTCTTGCATTCTGTGAATCAAGCAATAGACCGAAGAACAAGCTGCCATACTGACGAATTTGCTTCAGCAGGGCACGCCACGTGCACTTGTACGTACAAGAAAAGCCAATTAAGGACGTCCTTCTCCTTACTGCGAGCATAACATATATACAAGGTATCCGCAACTTAAAATTTTAGATTCATCCAGACACGAAATTATCTTTCTTAAAACCACCATCTGGAGGATTTCTTTACGTACTAGCACACCCTTAAACAGCTTACCTGGGCATAACAGGTAATATGTCCCAGCGTTTACTAATGGGGCTACAGTAGCGAGAGAAACCTTCTATTGAATGCAGCCTTTCAGAAAGCTATACAAAATTTGATGACATTCTTTTCTTTTTTACATTTTTGATGCACGTCTCCCACGTCGGTATTTTAACCCGTCTTACAGTGAGTATCCCGTCTGTCTATGCAGCGATTATATGTATATGCGTGCTGCATTAATGCTCCTTAAGTACAGATTTAACAAACTACATCGTTCAATTTTCCTTGCCTACACCCACGCTTAGGGATGCAATCCATTCATAGGTGTCAAAGGCAAATATATGTAAATATTTTGCTAGGCAGTTCTATGGTTGAAAATATCTCAGCGCCTGCAAAAGTGTTAAGAAAGCACTTCACCCGTCAGCCTACCCTTCATACACTCCTAAATTATCATAAAGGTGTCTCGAAGTTGTCAACTTTATTCACAGACTCAGATATATGAATCTTTATTTAGAAAAGAAAGCTGTGAACTTACTTTCCCACTCTGAGATGCAGGGGGAAGGGGGATCGTATGAGAATCTTTTTCTCTTGAATTTTTTCACGTTCAGTTCTCATGAACATCAGTGTACCAGAAACCTAGCGACTACTTGCAAATAATTCTACGTGACTCATGTTAAAAGACCAACAGTGGTCTGCGTAAAGCCCCTCTTTCAAGTTGTACTGTATACATTATTCACACATTCTGTCCTGTGCCACTTAGCGCGCCTCGCATACACGGAAGTAGTCGAGCCCTCTGCTGTTGCGTCGGATGAGGCTCCTGAGACGAGTCGCTCCTGCAGAGCTTGCTAATAAATCATGTCCGTAGAACTCGACCAATTGTAATAATATGCGGTGCGTGGGTGTGTAAAAAAATGAAAACAAATAAAGACAGTGCGCTGTGCGGTGGCAAAGAGGACACCGACTCTTGGCCGGTACCCATAAGTGGGTAGGTGCCAAAGGGTATGTACCGTAAGGCGCCACTGTTGACGCTCACAAATCGGGGTCGATGGTGATTATGATGATTATGATCTTACGGTACATACCCTTTGGCACAAACGCCCTCACGGGTATTGGCCAACAGTCGATGGCCTCTTCGCCACCGCACGGCGCACTGCCTCCATTTGCTTGCTTGTGTTTCTTTTTTTTTTCTTCCTTTTTTCCACACTCGCGCACCTACACCAGTTAAGCGTGGTTTCGCATGGTGAAACGCACCTGCGCCCCATCCTGGAGCAGCCGTTCCACGGTGGCGGTGATGACGAGGTCAGCCTCGGCCACCGGCAGCCGGCTCTCGGGGCAGTCGTCGAAGATGCGCCTACGCCGAGCTTCGCCTTCTTTCGGCAAGACACATAGGAGAAGCAGAATGCAGGTCACGCGGAGCCAGACGGCGCCCGATGACGGTGGGCACCACCAGAAGAAGCAGCACGGCCTGCGTGTGTAAAAGGCATGCTTGTTGCTAGAGAAGAGCTGAAAGCTAGGTCATCGGCAGTAGCGTAGTCTGAGAGGACATATTTGGTATATATAAAGGGTGTGTCATCTATCATGCACCAAGATTTAAAAATATGCAAATTCCACGTAGCCGGACAAAGCCAAGGTTTTCCGTCGTTTGGAGATACCCAGATTATTTTTTGCATTCCACCTAATTGTATGTTTTAATTAATTAGAACTAATTAAGTAATTAGGTCGAAATCCAAATAAAAAGGTTGCCGTGCGGCCAAGCCGTCACTAGTATTATTTTAGGACAAGCTTGATGATGTCTCTTACCATGAAGTATTACCGAAACCATCATTGTTTTCTCCCTCAGCAATTTGGCCATTATGAACGCCTTTCTAACTATTTTAGTTTTTAGTACTTATTACAGTTTGCACGAGTTCAGTCGTAGGCTCGGTTTGAACGGTGAATGAAATTTTATGCGTAAATGTCAAATAACCCATCGAGCGAAATGTAGCTCCACTAACGTGAAACCTGGGGAGGTGTGAAGCATGCAGTGATGCACTGCTAATGGGCTCATACTGCCTTAAGCAATGGTGACAACCCCGTAAACGCGGCCTCCCCATTACGACGACAGAAGTGAAATTCTACGCTGAAATAATGAGTGGCAACGCAGCCAGCTCTGTAAGTAACGACGAAGACGAACGCGGGAACAGTGGCACGAGCCGCTTGCTTTACCGTGACGATGACGACAGGAGACGCCGACAGCCCGAGGTGCCTCGCACCTAAAATAATCGGACTAACTCCAAGCGACGGCAAACATTACCTTGGTTCTGTCCATCTACGTGGAATTTGCATATCTTTTAATCTTGGTGCATGGTATTTGAAACGTACACCTTGTATATATACCAAATATGTCATCTCAGGCTACGCTAGTGCCGTTCACACACACACAGAAGGTGACGAAATATACAAGCTTATGTGATCGTGCCTCATTCATTTTCACTCGTACAATGTTTTATGTTACTACCACCTCAGTGAAATAAAGGTTATAAACAGGGATAAGGTGCCTCTGAAGGCAGGCCAACGTTTCGATAGGAGGACCTATCTTCGTCAAATGCGGCCTCAAAATTACCCAACGCATTGCTGCTACGCTACTCACGTCATTCTTTCAACTCGTCTTGTTACTCGCACACTGACCGGCTGAGCGGCTCTTCAAAGACCTCAAACGCACGCCGCCTACGACACATCGATCTGAACTCTCCCTAACCTCTCTCTCCCCCAACACCCTCTTATGTCGTTTTTTTTTCCGTGTTCCCACTCACCCGCTCTTGTCCCCTCGTCTCAGAAACCAGACGTCAAACGACAGCGCTCATTTTATTTTCAGTCCCTCTCTTTACAGCCAGCCGCCACCGACAACGACGTGACGTCACTCTACTAACCCGTTACAACTAACCTGCCGAGGATGACGAGCGCGCCTTTGACGAAGATAGGTCTTCCTATCGAAACGTTGGCCAGCCTTTCTGAGGCACCTTATCCCTGTTTACAACCTTTACATCACGTGTGATACTCCATCTGTCCGCCCCCTTTTTTGATTTTGAACCACCCTATTGTGAGCACTTCGTGGGCAGTGCACTTCTGTAAACGCATGAGGTGCGGCCAACTTCTCACTTCCTCGTTGACTTTCCTCAATTACGTTTTTCACTCCTCACCCGTGATCGGTACGCGCCTGTCCTTATTACGCGTATCGCGCAAATCTTGGCCTTTACATGCGAGATATCAGCGTACTCGCCTGAGAGATACCTGTGTACCTGTAGGATACCTACGAGACATTTGTGAGATATGCCTATCTCTTTTGGCATAGTTTACATCAGTAAAGCTGGCCGATCCGTAAACGACGGCTTATAGAGCAATTTCTTAATGTCAGTCACGTAATTCAAGCTCATCTTGGTCTGCGGTGCCGTGACTGGGGCTCCACACCCGCCTTCAATAAATGTAGGATTATTTCTATGGGAATAAATAAGCGCTTACCAGAAAAATTATCGAGGCTGCCGAAATAGCAGGTGTGGGTAGAAAATGTGCAAGCTGTGCATATGTACCCTTGCGCGAAGAAGAGTTGACATTCACAAAAACCACCACCAATGCGCGATATATTTCCGTCAGAAGTGTTATCTCTATATGTTTGTCTTCTTTTGCTGCGGTTATCAGCATAAAAATACAAAATAAATGTTTTGTTGTAAAGTACAGCGCTGTGTATGTCGTCTTTGTCCCTATCTTCGTCGTCGTTGGATTTCTGTGCCCCTATATAGGATGCCCGTTGTTCTTTTTTTACTAGATAGCATGCTTAGCGGTGAATCACGCGAATAAAAAAAATACTCCCCGCTGGTTTCAGTAAACTTAGTTTCTCCTCACAATAATCTATTTCAGGTATAATTATGTTACGAAGTAAGTCGTGTCTGCGGCCATCTTCTTTATTTTAGCAATATAAGAGCGATAAATGACAGGTGTGATGAAACTGTGTTTTAGTATATATAAATATTTTCGATAAATTCATTGGCGAACGTGTCAACCTAGTACGTCTGGTTTTAGCCATTTGAGACACCGCGCTCGACGTTACTCTTGCTTATGCCCGGACCAGATCTGCCTACAATCACTGTACACCAATTGCTGCGACATTCCATATATGCGCTATCGTTCGTAAAACAATAACAAATGAAAAATCAAAAGTAAGTTTACATAGAAGTTAAAGTTTACAACGCAATGGTGTAGTAGCGGACAATCCTTAGAAGATGAATAGCATGGTTTCAAGACAAGTGCCCAAGGCAGCCCACGCAAGGCTGACTAATCCGTTGTCGAGGCGAGGAAGGCGTGCACATGCAAGAAACAGGGGCCACCGCGAGATGTGTTTTCGCGCACTTTGTGGCGACAGACTTTAATGTGAACTCGCCATGAAATCAAATAGCGTGGGTCATACAAGAAGAACGCAATTAACGTTTGGGTCAGCACAAGTTCTGTATACAATGGCGGCGACGTAACGGTGCTATTTTAGGTGGCGCTATAGTGTCAGCAAGTATTTAATAAGAGGATGGCAATTAAGCAGAGTAGACAAAAGCCTGCTTTACAACCAAGCCATTTGCTGAGTTAGCAGCGATCGCGAATGGAACTAGTGTCGCAGCTGCAGCAAAGAACTCTCGATGAATCGATGATGAGGCTGACACCTATCTCTGAGTATGACAGGTGTCGGCGTGCATATTTCCTAAAGCGGCGACGGCGATGTCAACAACGGTGAGCAAGTCGCGGAACTTTGACGGCCTTGTACTAACGGTAGCCTAGCTGGCCGCAGAATATATATACGCCCTCCAGCTGCAGGACTCGCCTGGGGTATAATACGTGCACCGAGCGTGAACCCGTAGCTCCGTTTGGCACACCTATGCAAAGCGACACACATGGGCAGCGGTGGCATAGAGGATCACCGGCGGTGTTTCGAACCTCCCAGTAACGGAGTTGCGCTACTCAGCGGCGAGACTCACCCGGTCCGCTCCATATCCTCGTCGCTGCTCGGTCTCCGAAACGGGTGCTGTCGCCCGATCGGTGCCGCCCACTCGTCGGCGGCGTACGAGCACGTCGGGACGCGTACGGACATCCCAGAAGCGGCCGCGGCGCGTGGGTGCCCAACAGGTTCTTCGGCGGCACCGACGTGGGCCCCGCGACGGGCCTCCTCCGCCGATCGAGCCAGAGGCGGCACTACTGCGGCCGTCACCGAACACGGCCGGCGCGCGCAAGTTTACGTTCGCGCGCGGTCGTCGGCGCTTACTGCTTCGCCTGCCCCACCCGGATGACTCGCCCGCAGTGGTCGAAGTACAGTCGAGGGAACGGCGCTCGCTCCACTTCCGCACCTGGCGTTGGGTTGTTATTCTGGGGCAGCGCCCCACAGAATTCTTTTTTTCAAGAAATATATATATTTTTTTTAAATTGAGGAGGCGCTGTCTGTGGCGTGTAGCATTTGCTCTTCTGTGTAGCACTTACTCTACTGACTATAAATTAATGCCGTAATGGATATATCTCTCCTCAAGTCGTCCATCGTCAGCATGCGCGGATCCAAGGGGGATGTCCACACGTTTGATTACTGAAGAGCACCAGCAAGTAAAAACTCGTCGTCATCATCAATCATCATCCCAAGATAGACGTTTATGCCAAAAGTGGCCAAAGTTTAGTCACTCATATGGCTCACGGTCGGACAACTATTTACCCACTCGAACGCATCACAGCACTGCATTCCATCCGTTCCTTCGATAAAGAGACTGGGCAAATCACACCCTCTGTTGTTAAATTGATGAGTGCCCAGATTTACGTACATACTATACTTAACAACAATCCAATGCAACAGCGGAAGGGATCGAAACGTTCTCAGACTTCCGAAAAGAGTCCCGAGGCTGCCGTGACTAAAGATACGTTGCTTGGACGCGGAAGAACACGTGGCGGAGGGACGCGTGCTCTTCGCTTTTCGTGGTGCGCCTTACCATGTTCAAAACGGTGCCATTTAAAGAACGCGCCGATACTCTTACTTTCCTATAAACCTCAGAAACCTTCGACACACCGGAGAACCATCGCGCTCGCCAGGCTTTGACAAATCTGAACTAAGCTAGATCGTTGGTGGGCGTCCAGATCATCTGGCATCCGCCTACGGAGGGTGAACTTGTAACATGGACTCGCTTTGTTCGTTTCATGTATACTCAATTAATGTTAAGCAGAGATCTCCTGCACCACCAAGACCGCTCTTCTTTCTTGCCTTATGCAATGTTGTGCATGATTAGTTCTATACATCACAAGAATATCCACGGAAAGGAAGGTCAACAACCACGGGAGAGAGGTTCGAATCTACATTCTCTAAGAAGAGACAGTACGAGCTCACAACAGTGCGCAGCCGCCACTTGGCACTTACGCAAGTGCATCAACCGAAATAGTAACGTTAGCAGTTCTCATTGAACGGACCGAAATCATCGCGCTGCATATAGGCTTCCTCAGTCTTGCTAACTTGTAGTATAGCACTGGAGCAATATCTAATATCATATTGAAATGCATTACGTAAAGCATTCTCCAGAAAACTTGGTTATGTATGTCCACGATACAAAACCGACCACCAAAAAGAGTCCTGGCTTTGAATATTGCGCGAGTAGTCCCTTAGCAGACAAGCTAAGTCCTGCTGTCGAACGGAACTGCATCTCCCAGTAAAAAAAAAAGCAATTCATTGGGTTTCGATTGAAAAGTTTCCAACTACCAGTAAATTTGTAGAACCACTTGGATTCTCGCCATACATTGGGCCATATCATTGATGACCAATTGTGAACACAATTTGGGTCAAATCAGCTTCCTAATTGTATCTACATGTTCGCCAGTCTGAAAAAAAATAACAATTTGCAACCAATTGGTCAGCCAACTTTATTTGGCGGGAGCTAATTAAATGATACGCAACACCCTCCCTTTTACTCCCTCCCACCTCTCACACTCTTCCCCTCCCCTCTCACTCCTCTCATGAGGGATGCAATGGAGGTTTTGCTGTATTCAATTCAAATTTCCCACGTTCGCCCTGCTCTCGCGCCATCTGTTGGGACCTTTTATTACTGTTGGCTTAAAGCCCGCTACAGAGCCGCGGCTTCAGGTTTGTTTTTAAGGCGCAGCTTCTCTTCAATACCATATCTAATGTGTTCATTTTTCATTTACTAACGGAAAAACAGTACTGTGTGCATTCTTAATTAAAGGAACGCTGCGGATCACGGTTATTTACATATATTGTGCCTCAAATAGGCCAGAGGTTTCCTTTGCGCTGTATAATGTTGACATGTATGATCCCGTGCCACTATTGCTAGTAACTCGCTTGGTTTTGGCCGGGTGGTTGAATTGGGTTTGGCCGGGCGGTTGAATCGAGTGACAGACATACAGACAGACAGACATATTCGCGTTTAGGTAGCCTAAGAAAGACTATCGTCTTTAAAAGAAACCAGGTTGTTTGTTAGCGCGGGGACGGGGGGAGGGGGCGTTAGATGAGGCACTCGATCAATATTAGATGCTTCATCGTCAACGTCAGCCTATATTTATGTCCACTGGAGGACGACGGCCTCTCCCTGCGATCTCCAATTACCCCTTTCTTGCGCTAGCTGATTCCAACTTGCGTCTGCAAATTTCCTAACTTCATCACCCCACATACTTTTCTGCCATCCTCGGCTGCGCTTTTCTTCTCTTGGTAACCATTTTGTAACTCTAATGGTACATCGTTTATCTACCCTAGACATTACATGACCTGCCCAGCTCCATTTCTTTCTCTTAATGACAACTAGAAGATCCGCTATGCCCGTTTGCTCTCTGATCCACACCACTCTCTTCCTGTCTCCTAACGTTAGGCCATCGCTCTTTGTGCGGTTCTTAACTTGTACTCAAGCTCTTTGTTAACCTCGAAGTTTTTGCCCCATATGTTAACACCGGTAGAATGCAATGATTGTACACTTTTCTTTTCAGCGACAGTGATAACCTCCCAGTCAGGATTTGGCAATGTCTGCCGTATGCACTCCAACCCAATTTTATTCTTCTGTAAATTTTCTTCTCATGATCAGGGTACCCTGTGAGTAATTGACCTAGATAAACGTACTCCTTTACAGACTCTAGAGGCTGACTGGCGATGCTGAATTCTTGTTCCCTTGCCAGGCTATTGAACATTATTTTGTCTTCTGCATATTAATCTTCAAACCAACTCTTACACTTTCTCGGTTAAGGTCCTCAATCATTTGTTGTAATTCGTCCCCATTGCTGCTGAATAGGACAATGTCATCTGCAAACCGAAGGTTGCTGAGGTATTCACCGTTGATCCTCACTCCTAAGCCTTCCCAGTCTAAGAGCTTGAATACTCCTTCTAAGCATGCAGTGAATAGCATTGGAGAGATTGTGTGTCCTTGCCCGACCCCTTTCTTGATAGGTAACTTTCTGCTTTTCTTGTGGAGAACCAAGGTAGCCGTGAAGTCTTTGTAGATATTTGCCAAAATCTTCACGTATGACTCCTGTAGTCCTTGATAACGCAATGCATCTATGACTGCTGGTATCTCTACTGAATTAAATGCCTTTTCATAATCTATGAAAGCCGTATAGAGAGGTTGATTGTAGTCACACGCCAGTCAGTCACACGCAAGACGCACTGCTTGCAATGTCACCCACCTTAATCAAGAAGAAAAAAAGGATGGGGGCTTGTCACATGAATGTGAAGCAGACCATTGGCTTTGGTTTCTAGAAGGCGGAGAAGCAATGCTGCTTGGGGAAGCTAGTCGATGCAGAGGGGTAGACTGTCTCTGTTGGTAGAGATGCCCGCTTCCTGGTAGCATCATAACAGGAAAGTTCAGTTCATTCTACCTCCTTCAGTTTGAAAGAAATGAAATGGTAAAACGCTTCCTAGACAGTGCGTTACAACTACTTGCGAGTATCCAAATTTCGCGGTTTGGCCAGGTGAGGCGCCTTTCAATTTCTTGCTTACCAGTTTACATTTCATGTAATGTTCTTACCAGTTTACATTTCATGTAAACTGGTAAGCATGAAATAGTTTGACATTTCAAGTAATACCTTATAGGAGGTCCCCCTACAGTGTTTTTACTATGGGAACTCCTTCTACACGATACCATACCCACTTCTGTACATGTATTTAATCACAATAAGCTTCAAACTTCGAACTTCAACTCCATAAACTAAAGTGTACACTTACTGAAAGTCCTCCTAGTGGCTATGTAGGGCTTTATAAGTAGTGTAAATCGCCATGTGAAAAATGTCAGTGTGCACAAAGATGTCCACTTTATCTGTAATATACGAGGCACAACCCAAACATTCCGAGAACTTGAAAAGCACGAGCAAACTGAGTGTGGTACACATTTCCGCTGCTAAATGTAGCTAGCCGTATGCCTTGCGGCATACTGCTAGCTTTTGCTTTTGGCCTGAGTTTGAATACTGCTCACCCGTTACAAAGCGTACGGCCACAAGTTCAGTACAGTTCAGTTCAGCGGATCAGTGTGCTGAACGACTTGCATCTGAGAAGAAGTACTGTTCTGCGAAGCGTTCTTTGCAACGCAATGTTTCACTAATTTGGCGCGTTTCTCAGCAACCAATATGGCAGACTTCAAGGAGAAATATATTTGCATCAAGTTTTGTTTTAAACTTGGCAAAACTGCGGCAGAAACTCATCGCATGCTAGAAGATGCTTTTGTAGTCGACGCCATGAGCCAAAGTAGGATGTTTTCATGGCATCAACGCTTCAAAGAGGGTCGAATGTGTGTTGACGACGATGAACGTGCTGGACGCCCGACAACGAGCACAACCCCGGAAACGATAGCGGAAGTTCGTGAGGCTATCTTTGGAAATCACAGGCTAACTATAAAGGATGTCTGCGACATTGAAGGATAATCGTGCGGCTTAGTTCGGTGAATTTTGTCGCATGTTTTGAACATGAGGCGCATTTCTGCGAAATTCGTTCCAGGACTGCTCAGTGACGAACAGAAGCGGCACCGTGTTTTTGTCTGTACGGAACTGAAGCAACAAGTCAGAGACAATCCCACATTCCTCTCCAGTGCAACAACCGGGGATGAGATATTGGTTTATGGCTACGATTCTGAAACGCAAAGTATCGCAAAGTATGTCGACAAGTTCCCCGCTGCCGACAAAGGCACGTCAAGTTCGTGGCAATGCGAAGTGCATGCTCATTGTTTTTGTTTTTTTACCTGCATGAAATTGTCCACAAAGAGTTCGTACCTCCTGGACAAACCGTGTATAGCGAGCTGTACTGTGACGTTTTGAGGCGCTTAAGAAAGAGCACTCGTCGCAAACGTCTGGAGAAGTGGAAGAACAACTACTGGCTTCTTCATCACAACAACGCGCCCGCTCACACATCACTGGTTGTTCAACAGTTCCTGACTTCCTTACAAATCACTGTACTTCCGCATCCATCCTATTCACCTGACCTCGCCTCTTTCGACTTTTTCTTGTTCCCAAAGTTGAATTTGAAGCTGAATGGACGTCGGTTTCACACTGTTGAAGAGATACAGTCCGAATCGCAGGCGGTCGTCAACACGCTGTCGCCTGGAGATTTCCGCGAAAGCAAGGAATCGCGGAAGAAATGCTGGGATCGGTGTATACATGCTCTAGGGGTCTACTTTGAAGGAGATTGTGCTGAATAGGTGTTTTGGTTAACGCCTTTTTTTTACGACTGAATGTCGTAAAAACCTGTTTTATCCAGAAATAGTGGAAAGGTCACATTAGGCTGTGCAAGTTGTATTTTCTCTAGCCGAAAAAATGGCAACAGCAATCAACCATGCTACAAAGAGGAAATTTTATATGCCACAAAAGTTTATTGTAATAGCCACACGAACCCCAATATCTGTGAAGAATAATTTGACATCAAAAATGCAGCTATACAACTGCAAAACTACAACTACACAAGCAGAAAAACGGCATCATTTCAAACAACGTATTTAAAGAAGCACACTATGACATACTATATTCTTGCTGAGAAATAGTATAGAAAACAACAGAGAACAGTACTGCATAAAAATGTTGCCGGTCAGAAAAATATTTAAAAAATTAAATTATGGGGCTTTACGTACCAAAATCGCTATCTGATTATCAGGCATGCCGTATTGGGGGACTCACGACTAATTTGTACCACCTGGGGTTCTTTAACATGCACATATAGCTAAGTACACGAGTGTTTTCTGCATTTCGACCCCATTGATATGCGGATGAGCCAAGCAGTTGCCAATTTAAGAAAGTAATATCTTTGTATTGATGCAGAAGTAAGCTAAAGGTTGTGTGCTTACGATTGTGGTGCCTACAAAAATGCTGGCGCTACTAACTGGTGTGGTCCATACATCTGAATATACACTCTGCTGTAGCCTGTAGAAAAATTTGCCACTTACTGTACTCCGTTACACCTCACATTGTAATGAAATAAATAATTGTCAGCTGCTCGACAGCAGCATCAAGGTACAAAAGACTCCCATATGATTTTCGCATAAAGAAACCTTTGCAGTTGCAATAAAAATTCACCGAACAAAAAATATATGTCGCAAATTTATTGCGACATTGTTGGTCTACCATCCGAGTTAACCAGGAGGCCAGCAAATGGCAAGGATGAATTATTGATAACTCAAAGCACAGGGTAGCTGAGTATGGCATAGCTTTGTAACAAAAATAGGACAATTTTTATTATTAAATGTACTGCAGCAGTCATCATCATCAGCAGCAGCCTATATGTCCACTGCAGAACGAAGGCCGTTCCCTGCGATCTCCAATTCAACAGTTCCTGACTTCCTTACAAATCACTGTACTTCCGCATCTGTCTTGCTGTCTTGCGCTAGCTGATTCCAACTTGGGCTTCCAAGTTTCCTAACTTCATCACCGCAGCTAGTTTTCTGCGGTCCTCGACTGCGCTTCCCTTCTCTTGGTATTCATTCTGTAACTCTAAATGTCCAGCGGTTACTCCACCTACGCATTACATGGCCTGGCCGGTTCCATTTTTTCCTCCTAATGTCAACTACAATATCGGCTATCCCCGTTTGCTCTTTGATCCACACCGCTCTCTTCCTATCTCTTAACGTTAGGTCTAACAATTTTCGTTCCATCGCTCTTTGTGCGGTCCTTAACTTGTTGTAGTGGTGGCGTGGAGCAGAGGTAGAACACCCGGCCTCTAATCTGAAGGTCTTAAGTTCGAATCCTCCTCCAGTCCACTACATTTCCAGGTATGGAGTGGCGCCTGACACCAGCAAAAGAAAATATCGCCGAGAGCTAGTAGGGCTATACTAATCCAGGTGCCAAATTAGGAAGGTCCACTAAGCTTCAGCAAAGACACTCTCTCACCAAAACAGGAATTGGCCTCCCTGGTGCACTATTCGGCCACTGCCTCCCTCACGATTCCTAGAATTGGAGGTTGACAAAGAAGTTCGAGAACGAGTTAAGTACTGCAGTTGTAAGCAGATGCAACTCTTTCTTGGGCTGTGTCTGGGGAGACTCATTCCTAATTGTCAATGTGTTCTCAAGTTTATGCGATGCCATTTACTGTCTATACATCTGTTTCACCGTTTCCTGCCATCGAAGGATCGAAGGAGCTTCGAAGTGCCAAACCAAGCTCTTGAAAGCAGCTCAACTGACAAGAAAGTACGAAGCCCTATCATCAGGACAACCTGTGCCGACTCAGAAAATGATCCTTAAAGTGACTAGAATGTCCCTGTCACACTAAACATGACTTTTCGCTGGCGGAAAGACAGGGAGGTTAGCCAGTTCTCAGACCGGCTATATATGTGAATGGTAGTCACAGAGTTAAGAACCTTGTGCGCGAAGGCATCACATGAGGGCAAGAGATGAAAAAACGCATCAGGTGTTATGCGCACGATGTCCTTTTTGCAGGAAGGCAGCCTCATATCAGTAGTTGTGTATTTTGTTCTACAAACAGAGACATAGCAAACAACATTCAGCTTGCACTAAAGCACGAAAGGTGCAGTGATCTCGATCAGGAAAATGCCATTCATCTGGGTGAGGAGCTTCAGAAGCAAAATCCAGATGCTCATTTCTTTGTGCGCCCATATAAAGAGGGCTGCACCTCACCTTGCAATGGGAGTGGAGCTGTTGAAGAATGGGTTTCACAGCAGTGTAGGAGCAGATTCCTATTCTGTTTTCAGTCAAAGTTCATGAGTGAGCTTTTAGAGCAATATGGAAGCACTGTAGTGTGCAAAAGACGAGGACGAATAGTACTGTTGGTGCTCGTGCTCGCTCTGCTTTGCCGTTGACCGGACCGTTTTCGTGTCACCTGATTATTGATATAAATCACGTCCTGACCTGAACGTCTGCTTGCATTTGGTGGAGGCTGCTGGTTTCAGTCGTCACCCTGGAACTCCGTACCCCAACTCTACCTCCAGCCTCGGTTATTCCTGAAGACATGGCGCCGCAAGAAGCTACGCCACCCACGGCTGTCATCTGTTCCGGCGTTCCAAGGCAGCGCTACCTTGTTCCATTCAGCGGCACCGAAGACCACGACGTGGAGGAGTGGCTGTCCTCCTACGAACGAGTGAGTTCACACAACAAGTGGGATGACGCCGACAAGTTCACCACCGTCATCTTTTACTTGAGCGATGTGGCCCTTCTATGGTTTCTCAACCACGAAGTTGACAATGCGAACTGGTCGATTTTTAAGACGAGCTTCGCAGAGGCATTCGGCCGACCCGCTGTGCGCAAGCTCCGCGCCGCACAGCGCTTGCGTGGTCGCGCCAAAAACTCCGGCGAGAACTTCACTGTCTGCATTGAAGATGTCATCGACCTCTGCCACGCGGCGCTCTAACTTCGATACGACCAACATATCGGCTCTCGCCGTTCGCGATGATTCAGTTGACCAAAGTTCCTTGCTGCAGCAAATACAGCAGTTTGTTCGCGAAGAAGTGGCACGGCAATTGTACCTTGTGCCGTGCATCCCGGAACCTACGCAATCACTCGCTCCGTCGCTTCGACACGCCATTCAGCAGCAAGTTACCGAGGCGCTGCCGATTGCCCAATGCCTCATGCACAACAGCATCCGCCTGTCTCCGCCCCTCTGACCTACGCTGAAATGGCAGCCAGGCCTCGGGCTTCCTTCACCACAGATCCCGGGCAACCATCTACGCCTTCTACGTGGCACGGCATCCTGTACGTACGGCCCCGCTCCCTCTGTTGCGTCCCGCCCCACCACCTGCAAACCCTTGGCGTACTGCAGACAACTGGTCGATCTGCTATTTCTGCCACCTTCCTGGCCATGTCGCACGCTTTTGCTATCGCCGTGATTTCCGCGCACGTGATGGCGACCGAAGTCCAGGCTACGTTCGTCCTGAGCCACCACCACACTCCGTTTCGTCTAGCCCGGCGCCTGAATGCCTCGTCGGGTCAACGCGCCTTTGGCTCACGCCGGTCGCCATCCCCACGTCGCCGTTCACTTTCGCCTATGCTCCGTCGCACCCAGCCCGTCCAAGCGGAAAAATGACCGTCGCAGTTCCGGATGCAGGAACTGTGCTCGTGTCGAAACCTGCAAGCTTGGCCTCGGTGTTTTCCTGCTAATGAGATCAACGTGTGTCACTGTACAAGTGCTTGTTGATACCAGAGCTGCTGTCTGTGTGCTCAGTGGGAAAGATTACGATTCCGCTTTCTGACGTCTCCCTGCGTACGACAACCGCGCACCATGTCCAGCCTTGTGTGTCGTGCACGGCTCGGCTTGTCATTCAGGATGTTTTATATGTCGTTGAATTTGTCATGTGGTCACCATGCACACACGACGTAATTCTGGGCTGGGATTTCCTTTCCACACATAATACCGTTGTTGACTGTGCGCGTGCTGAACTTGCATTATCGCCGATATGTGATGCTCCATCTGCGCCGTGTTTCTCTCCTTTTCCCCAAGTGGTCGTTGCCGCGGACACTAATATACCTCCTTTGTTTTCTGCTCTTGTGCCTTTCTCTTGCTACTCCGCGCCCTATTCTAGAGCTCTTTTTTGACCCTCTGAAGCCTTCGCCTCTCACAAGAACTTCCTGCTTCTTTTTGCCGTTTTGGCGATTGAGAACTTTTCTGGAACCATTTATGTTACCAATCGGTTATCGTCATCCGCCACTTTATTCTGTGGTGAATGTCTGGGTCGACTTAAGGATATTGACTCAGTTTATCCTCGTCAATTGCCCGATGATATTAGCGACCTTCCTGTCAGCAGTATTACTTCTGCTACTTCAGGTACCTCGTCATCCTCGGATGTCTTCAACACATCAATTGACTCGCGACTCTCTGACAACCAGTGCCCCAGCTCTTGGAGCTCCTCAACCGTTTCAGGACATCTTTTGACCATGAACAGCCTTCTTTGGGCCGCACATCCGCCATCGTTCACCACATTGACACCGGCACCCACGGACCTCTGCGCCCGCGCCCGTATCATGTCTCGCACGCAGAACGCCGTGTCATTGACAAGACGTGATACAGCCCTCACACAGCCCTTGGGCCTCTCCAGTAGTACTGGTGAAGAAAAAGGGTGGTAGCATCAGATTCTGTGCGTACTATCGGCGCCTTAATAAAATCACACGCAAAAATGTTTATCCCCTGCCCCGAATCGACGACGCCCTCAACTGCCTGCAAGGAGCAGAGTTTTTCTCTTCCTTGGATATTCGATGGGGTACTGGCAAGTACCTATGGAAGAAGCTGACCTCCTCAAGACTGCATTTGTCACTCCCGATGGGTTATATGAGTTTAACGTGATGCCATTCGGCCTTTTCAACGCGCCTGCCACTTTCGAACGTATCATGAACATCCTTCACGGGCTCAAATGGTACACGTGCCTGTGTTATCTGGATGACGTCGCAGTCTTTTCGAGGGACTTCGATTCTCATCTCACCTGCCTCACAAGTGTTCTCACTTGCCTTAGAGATGCTGGGCTGCAGCTCAATTTGAAGAAGTGCCATTTTGCTACATGCTGCCTCACCATCTTAGGCCACGTTGCTTGCAAGGATGGCGTTCTTCCCGACCCTACGAAGCTTCGCGCCGTCGAGGAGTTTCCTCGGCCGATTACAATGAAACAGCTCTGCAGTTTTATCGACCTTTGTTCATATTTTCGCCGGTTCGTCCACGACTTTGCGTCCATCATTGCCCCTCTGACACAGCTTCTTGCCGACAACCAAGACGTATCGGCTTGGTCTCCCGCTTGCGACAACGCATTTGCCACTTTACGCCATCTTCTAATTTCCCCTCCTATTTTGCGCCATTTCAATCCGGACACTCCTACAGAAATCCGCACGGACGCAAGTGGTGTCGGCCTCGGTGCTATTCTGGCCCAACGCAAGTCTGGATTTGACGAGTACGTCGTCTCACGCCAGCCGCACTCTCACCAGAGCAGAGGCAAACTATTCTGTTACCGAGAAAGAATGTCTGGCCATCGTTTGGGTGATCACAAAATTTCGACCTTATGTCTACGGCCGACCTTTCGACGTCCTGACTGATCATCATGCCCTGCGCTGGCTGTCTTCCCTCAAAGATCCATCTGATCACCTGGCTCGTTGGGCACTATGTCTGCAAGAATATGACATTCGCGTCGTCTACAGGTCTGGCTGTAAACATGCAGATGCCGACGCCCTTTCCCGCTCTCCACTTGCCCATGAGCCTGGAGCTGCGTCTGTCCGCAGCTACGATTCTTCATCCCTTACATATGCCGACATGCCATCCGAGCAGCGCCAGGATCCTTGGATAGCCTCACTCTTAGACTCTGTCTGAGCCGTCGCCGCGTACCACCAACCGCATGCTTCGACGAACTGCTCGTCACTTTACCATCCGCGATGGGCTTCTGTACCGCTACAATTACCTATCTGAGGGCCATAAATGGTTGCTCGTGATCCTTCGCCGTCTACGTTCCGACGTCTGTGCCTCCTTTCATGCGGACCCGCAATGCGCCCATGCCGGCGTATTAAAGATACCTACGCACGCCTGCGGTTTCGGTACTACTGGCGTGGAATGTACCGCTTCGTTCGACAGTACGTCCGCTCGTGCTCTGAGTGCCAACGCCACAAGAGCCCACCTTACGCAACGACTCGCCCACTTCAACCCCTGCCCTGTTCCACCCGACCATTCGACCGCATCGGAATTGATTTGTACGGACCCCTTCCGAGTACTTCAGATGGTAACCGCTGGGTAATAGTCGGTAATTGTAGCGACAAATCCGGACGCAAGCAAAAGATCAGGACGAAGAGTGCTGTTGGTGCTCGCGCTCGCTCGGCTTTGCCGTTGACCGGACCGTTTTCGTGTCGCCTGATTATTGATATAAATCACGCCCTGACCTGAACGTCTGCTTTCAAAAGATAAAGCACTGCATTGGAGCACTGGAAATCGCGAGGCAGAGTGGGCTGTAAAACACAAGAAATGCGAAAAGGTTTGAATGTTCCTCCTTTATTCTAAAGCACCTTCCATATGCACGCAACTTTCAATCATTTAGCATTTTATATAGTATACCCAATATGCGCAACGAGAAATTCATTGTTGAGCTGCAGAACAGATTAAGCAGAAGTACTGCAAGTTCCGACTCACAGCTTAGTTTTGTTTCAATATACGCCTTGATGAGTAGTAATGGATTAGACCTGGACTTGGTCACTGCTCACTACATACACATACTGTGTGTCTTTCAATACAGGAATTTTGCTTTGCTTTTGCTACAGCTTTTAGTCTATTTGCATCGTCATCTTCAGCCTATTTTTATGTCCACTGCAGGATTTTGTGTCCACTGTAGCCATCTCCAATTACCCCTGCCTTGCGCTAGCCATTTCCAGCTTGTGCCTGCAACATTCATAATTTCATCACCCCATCTAATTTTCTGCCACCCTTGATTGCGCTTCCCTTCCCTTGGCAGCCATCCTGCTACTCTAATGGTCCACTAGTTATCTGCCCTACGGATTACATGGCCTGCCCAGCTCCATTTTTTTTTCTTATTTGTATGAAAACACCGCCTAAGAATTTTTTCCCATGCAATTGTCTCTGTGCAAGATATGCTGGATGAGTCGAAAAATCTATGTTATGTCAACTTTTTGCCAGTTTTCCTTTTATGTATATTGTTAAACACTTTCCGAAATGGTCATATATGCGTTGCCTATGTGAGTGTTTGCATGCATTATCCACAGGTGTTTGAGCTGCCGGCCTTCTGACGCATTTGATACAAACTTGTGCAATTGTTTGTACACAATTACATCTTGATTTGAATCTGCTTACCTATGCTTTTATTTATCATTCGTGAACTCCTCACAATATAATGGTGAACTTAGTGTATTGCATATTATTTAACACTAGTACTTTATCCTATTTCACTGTATGCTAAAGTGATGTCAAACACTACTTTATTGCGCGCTCTATTGTTTTGTACTAGACTTTGTGTATTGTCGTAGAGGCCTCTTGGCAGGCACATAATCTATTTATCTAATGATGCAGGTAATGGTTGTTCAGGCTTTTGTTTTCGTAATTGCTTTAGTAAGGAATAGTTCTGATTTGCACGAGATACCTCCCCAGGTGCCCTTACACCTGCTGCCAGGCAATATGCCATTGAAGTTCGAGTAACCGGCGTCGCAACAATAGGCTGTGTGTGTGTGCACTTAGTCGACCGGAAGTCCGCTAGACCGTACC
Organism: Dermacentor silvarum; assembly: GCF_013339745.2. Classification (NCBI taxonomy): domain Eukaryota; kingdom Metazoa; phylum Arthropoda; class Arachnida; order Ixodida; family Ixodidae; genus Dermacentor; species Dermacentor silvarum. Next base: position 13,077,858 of record NC_051156.1, on the reverse strand, counting down.
GACGCGCATGCTAACACTATTTAGGCTATCGGGTTGCAGTGTGCACAACGCAGTGCGGTCGCGACAGCAGAAGGGCTGATAAACTAACGCGTGACTCGCAGACGTACATTAGAGCGTGGTGCACGCGTGCATAAAATCATTACAGGCTGACACGCAGCAATAGAGCGAGGGCGTAAAGTTCATGGCGTCACAACGGAGGTCGTGAGTGGGGAGGTCAGGCGCGCTGCGGAGCAGGCCCAAAGATGCACATCTTGGGAAATAAAGAAGTTTCATAGATGCTTCATATGTCAGTCCGGACAGAAAGTAATCAGTGCACTGCTGTACTTTTTATGGACTGGGCTGTGCGAGTGCAGTGGGATGACGTCAGTGGGAGAGTTCTGCAGTTATAGAAGGCGCTTTTTTCATTTGTGTGAATGACTCGTTTTGTGATAATGTGATTCACGTGGAGGTCGTCGCTGCTTTCACAAGTTGTGCTTGTTTTGTTGCGGCGTCCTCCACCCGGTGGCCATGCGGCGTTGTAATTCTCCCGCAGTGTTAGACAATGCAGGCTGGGAGCCCATGTCATCTACGGATGCCTGCTTGCACCAAATCTGACAAATGACGAGCGACGAAAGCAGCAACGTATTCTTTTTGATCCCTGCTTAGTCCGCCTGTAGTGTTTTCAAATTCCGGATTATGTGCTACTGTGTTAACGTAGACTTTCCCCTTTCAATTCAACTGCTCATCGCCTGTTGTTTCTTAGGATTGCTGAATAATTTTAGCCTGAAGCTAAATATACTTGGCAAGGACATCATGCAACTTTCCTCCCGAAATGAGTTCGGATGTCCTTGTGCAAAATTCGGCAATGTTCGGATGTCCTTACGTACAATACATAGGCAAATTGCATAGTGGAAGAAAAAGAATGTTAAGCTTCAGTGCGAACATTCTTTTACATTCTAAGCGGTGCTCCTGTCTCTTTGTCGTTTTTTTCCTGATTTGTAGTGATATAGTTTTTTGGCATATCATGCATGTCCAACATGTCCCGCGTAAATGGTCCATTACAGAATGTAAGCGCAATCGTTCTAATGCGCAAAACGTTGATCTGGGGCGCTATAACGTAAAATGATTCCAAACTGTTTTGATTCCAAACTCCTGACGTCAAATTTACGTAACCACCGACGCAAGCATCGGGCGGTGACCCGCAACGTTGTCTGAACAACCCAATCAAATGCTCTCCTGGTTTATAGGAGGTCACATTTGTTCGCTTTTAAAACCAATAACATTGTCTACACTCAACGGTTTTTCTTATCTAATTGGCTGACAAGAGGCGAGGAGCACGCTCTAGTGGAGAGGGTTTCGATGGGGCCAAGCCGGCACAGTGAAAATAGATAACCGCATGAAGAGGGTGGTGTCAGCTTCTCCCATTGGTCCGCTTCGCCTTACTTACCTTGCCATGGCTGTTCGAAAATTGCGGAGGCGTGCAACGGAAGGATAAGAATGCCGCTAAAAAGGATACTGAGCAAGGAAGAGTTGGCAGAGCGATGTCGTATGCATGCCGAAAGGGCTCGATAACGTTTTACTGCCACGCAAAAAGGTTTATCATGCGCAAATACATGCTCACCGGCAGGTGCGAGTAGCGTGGGCCTGAGCGTTCGGCGGGCAGCCATCTTCTATTCCTTTTGGGACGGGGCATTCTGGTGTTATTCAGAAAATTTTTCAGTTTTGTTCGGCATATTAAGGCATTTTTTTCGCGTACATGTCACTTTGACGTGATGAGTTTTCGCGGTTTTGTGAGGCCGCGTGACAGACAGGCGAAGTTAGCGTAGCCAGAAAACATTGGACCAATAGCAGAGGGCTAATGGTGAAAAGGCGTCGCATCAGGAATGATTATTTTTCTTTTGTGCGGTTTAATCATGCATAATCAGTGTGCACGTTATATGAGATGGGGAGCTATCGCGGTTTTCGTGACGTTGCGTGACAGACAGGCCAAGTTTGGAGTGGCCCGAAAATGTTTTGACCAATCGTGGAGGCTGATTGCAGAAATTGGAATCAAAACAGTTTGGAATCATTTTACGTTATAGCACCCCTGGGCATAGAACTAAACGTCAACTGTCCTAGCGTAAAAAAATTAAACAGGTGCTCTTACTAGTTTAATTGATAGAGTACAGGCACAAATCGCGATTAGTACAGAATCATGGCTCAGCGAAGACGTCAGTAACGTTGAACCCCCCCGCCCTCCCAGAATTTGAGGTCTATAGGAAGGACCGCGATGGCTGTGGTGGTGGTGTTTGCATACTCATAGATAAATCGCTCCCAATCATCCTGGTAAATGCCTACAACAATGAATGTGAATCCGTGTGGAGCAATATCAATACTCTCAATGGTGAGCATACATCAATCGGATTTTCTTGCCGGAGCCCCAGTTCGACGGGCACAGCGCCTATTTATATTCTCTCTAGCGTTCTTTCAAGTTCTAATACATGCCTTCTGCTCGGTGGCGACTTCAATACACTTCCAGTGGAAAGAAAATACCCGTTTTATCGTTCCAGTCTGCTTTCTCCGTCAACTTTTTATTGTCATTTGATTGCTACCAAAAGAATTGTAGTAATTTGTAGATTTCCCAGCACGGGGACGTTGGGCTGCCCCCACTACAATTTTGGACTTGCTTTTTTTCAAACGCGGGTTCATTAGTTCGTTCATTTGGTGCATTTCCTGTAATCAGTGAAGGCCGCTGTTCTAGCGAAGATTTCATGCTCTCCCCAGCGTAGGGTAGCAAACTGGATCTTCCCATCTGGCTAACCTCCCTGCCTTTCCCCTTTCTTCTCTCTCTCTCTCTCATGCGTCTGGCCAGAAAGCAATTCACGTGCTAAGCGAAAAATATATCGCTTTCAAAAAGGCGACTAAACTTTATCAACCATAGCCTAGAAGATTATTATCACGATTTTGTTGACACGTACCAGTCAGACACACATGTAGCGTCAACTACTTCTGACAACAGCCCAGAGGCAAGCTTCTCTCAATGATAGAACATTCCGCCAAAACTCCGACTTTGTCGTTGAAGGCACAGTAAATCATGATTCACACGTGCGACAAAGACGCTGTCGAACAAAAAGCGTAACGTGTTTCTAAAATATCTTGATCGCAAGGATGACGAGATCCTTCACAATTTAGACGATATCAATAATGAAATAAATATAAAGAATCTAAGCATTCTTTTAATCTTCCTTTGGGGAAACACTTAGGAACAACCCTAGAGAGCTGTGGAAACTTGTAAAAACCAATGCAAAGAACGAAAAACTATTTCGTCCTTATCTATTGCGTCCGTTCAATGGCGGCAGCTACAAACACGAACATACACGAACCCTGTCATCATGAACCATATATACCCCGAATTATATACAACCAATCTATTCCAGTATTGTAACACCAGAGCCACACTAGATCACATCCCATGGGCATGTCCAGCATTAATCAGCAATACTGGGGTCGCGGCCTCCAATGAGGGCCTTCGGGCTCGTTGGGGGACTGCGCTGCTCAGTTCAGGCCTGGACCAGCAACTGTGGGCTATCCAGCAGGCCGAGGAAGCTGCCGGGAGACACGGTCTCTCCGCTGGCTCCTAGGTGGGAACCCAGCCCAGCAATCTGCCGGAAATAAAAAAGTTCTTCTCTCTTATCTATTGCAACGGGCTATCATGTTAACTGTTACTTTCAGTCAGTTGTTGCCTGCCTGCTTCATTCCCACCGATCCTGCAATCATGCCTGATATAGTAATAACATATGACGATGCGCTCAAGCTTCCAACTGTATTGTTTAGACGTAATCCTAGAACGAAAAGAACGTGTATTCAGGAAACGCCCAGAGTATACATAGTCGTCGGCGGCATTCACAGCCACGTGTTGCCTCGCGTTGTCACTCAGTGCAAGCTGATACGTGCGACGGCGGCGTAGTGTGCACGATACATCCTCCTCTGTTTAATAGTTTGTTAAAGTCGAGATACACACTGCACTTGATTGAAATTCTGGTCGTACTGCAGCCGTCTTGGCTGACAAGTTATCCGCGCAGACCGTCTTGGGACCGGTGTTGTAAGTTGAGTCGGGTTTGCGTGCACCCCAGTTGGTGATGTTTCCGGCTGGTCGCCCTCGCTTTCCGGCTCATCGCTGCCGAGGTCATCGTGTCGAAATGGCTCACGCGTTGGAATCGGGTGTCTCCACTTCCGACGAAGCACTGGGTCAACTTCAGTAACGACGCGATAGGACTTCGGCGCTGCCGGTCCCTATCGGAACCGACCTGTGCTTTGCGGGTCCATGCTTTATCTCGGATCCTCACCACTTCCTCTTTGTGGAGTACTCGCAGGTCCTTTTTGTGGGTGTCGAGTTGTCTATGCTTAAACGAAAAATTTTACGTTGGGAGCTGAAGTCTGGAAGCGTGGTTCGTAGCCACCTGCCTTGTAACAGCTTTCCCGGGGGGACGACTCTCCTCCAGTGGTGTCGTTCGGTAGCTGAGCAGGCCCAGCCAGTAGTCGTCGTGATTTTCTTGTGCTTTTTTTTTCATGATCCGTTTTACTACCTGGACACCGCAGTCAATCGGACTGCGGAAAGCCAGGACTAGATGTCACGTGCTTGAAGTCCTATCTGGACGCAGTGGCAAACTCTCGACACACGAACTGTGGGCCGTTGTCACTGCATACCTCGACTGGGATTCCACATCGCCAAAAATGCAGCTCAATTTGGCAATGACTGTGCTCGACGTGGTGTCGCTTAGTTAGTTTTCCCCTTCCGGGAAGTTTTACTGCGCATCGAACATGTACAAGTACGAGCTTCTCCCATGCTGAAAGATATCAACGCCGACGCTGTACCAAGCGTGATCCGGCGTTGGTCTGAGAATAGAGGCTCGCTCAGTTGCTTGTATGCGTACTTTCGGTAGACGGCGCAACAATATTTTCAATATCTGCATTAAGTCCGGGCCAAAACACCAATCGTCGGGCTCATGTTTTGCATTTGTTTACGCCCAAGTGCCTATTACATGTCTACAAGTTGAAGCATTTCGTCCCTCGTCGACTTTGGAACAACTACTTTGGTTCCTTTAAGCACCGCTCCCTCTACTAATTACAGCTCCGCAGCAAAAGGTTTCATGCAGCCATGAAGATTACCGCTGTCGCTGATGTAGCGCCTCACTTTTTGCAACTCAGGGTCACTTGCAGTTGCGGCAGTTAAGTGGTCAAGAGCTTTTTCTGCTGACCAGGTGCATATTCATCATGCATAATCAGTGGGAAGGCCAGCAGCAGTATCGGCAACATGTTCAGCACCCACTTTTGCTTTGCTATACAGGTTTTGGCGGCCCTTCTGAGCGGACCGCTTTCACTGCATGGCTGCGACTCCACGGCTACGTGCGTGGACCAGACCTTCGAGCCTATGCACCGCGGGAATCATCGTAGGCCCCGCGCCCATAGAGAAACATATCGGAAAAGAGCGGACACTCCCGTAAGGCCCTGTGGCCGAGCTACTGCACAGCCTCCAGTGCCCCGAGCGACCAACGCCAAAGAAAACGTTTCTGCGATGATGTGGGTGAGCCGCAGATAACAAATAAAAACTCAGTACAGAGAAATTTCAGTAGCTCAGAATAGACCTTTCCTGATAGCATTTCTGAATATTAAAGGAGCCTATGACAACGTAGGCAGGGAATTATTTGGGGATATTCTTAAGCACGAAGGCATAGACGGCGATTACGTGGAGCTGCTGAGGGAGATATACGTATATAGACAACTGAGTGCAAGTTGTATGGGAAGGTCGAAAAGGTAATGAACTGTTGGGAATCCACCAAGAACTGAAGCAAGGATGTACTCTGTCTCCATTGTTATTCACGGTTATGTTAAGGGCATAGAAAGACGACTTTAAAACAGCGAATTAGGGTTTGATTTATCCTACATGCGTAATGTGCAAATGGTGCAACAGAAGGTCCCTGGACTGATGTATGCGGACGACATAGTGTTACTAGCGGACAATACAAGAGATTTACAGACACTTGCGAATATCTGTGGCAACGCAGCGACAAATCTAGGCCTTAACTTTCGCACAGAGAAATCAGGAATTGTGACATTTAATGAACAAACGAGTGATTACGTGGTCTCAATTCAACAAGTCATGCCCATAGTCAAGCAATATTGTTACGGGGAGAAAATATATGTATTTACAATATATACAGAGGGTTGTAGCTCTGTGGCCAGGGTGACACCATCTACCGAGCTCCGAGACACTTCAGCGTCTTCTTCCCCAACCAACGTCATTTTGTCCACAGCGGTACAAACTCGTACGTGACAATATAAGTACCTCGGCGTCTACATAAACGAAGGAAATACTTACTCAAGCATCCACCAAGATAATCTCAAAATAAAGGGAAAGCGGAATGCAGCAATAATGAAACACAGAGCACCGTGGGGCCACAATAACTATGAGGTGGTGCTTGGAATCTGCAAAAGAGTAATTGTGCCAGCGCTAACATTCGCAAATGCCATTCTGTGCTTAAAACGGGATATCTTGTCGGGTTTGGAAGTTAAGCAAAGATCAGTAGGCCAGCTGGCTTTGGGAGCCCGCGGTAAAACCACAATTGAGGCAGTGCAAGGTGACATGGCTTGGGCCTCTTTTGAAGTCAGAGAAGCACATAGCAAAATTAGATTTGAAGAAAGACTCAAATAAGCAAGAGACGATTAGAGTATTGGTAAAAAAGAAAGCAGAGAAGATATTGATACGACCGGATCGCTTACAGTCATAGGTAGCAGTATAGCACTGCACGGGTCGATCTTTTCAGTACGGGCCCGGCCCGGGCCCGTTTTTACGTTGGGCTGCCCACCCGAGCCCGACCAAAAGATTTATGGAGCGACCCATGCCCGGCCCGGGCCCGGCAATAATCTATGTTACGCGCCCGGCCCGGCCCGCCACCCCATTACCTTAGGCCCGAGCCCGGCCCGGCCCAGCTCGAAACCGGTCCGAACCCGGCCCGAGACCGAAAAACACCACCGAGCGGCGTTAAAAAAAATTAAAATAAAGAACAGAATGAAAGGAATTTATTCTTAAGTCATAAATACATGTCATGTGCAATTATGAACACCATTTGAGCGGTCTGAAAGCATATACCAGCTCGCAAAGTTGTACGAATGACCCTGCCAAGCAGTATCGCCCGCAGTTTCCAACGGCGCGACCTTGATGCAGCCCAATCCACTTCTATCGCAGCGCCGCCACAGTATTTTCCACGTCGGGCGCCTCACTGCAAAGCATGCGCCGACCCAGCCGCTCGTCCCAATTAATCGTATTCTAGTACACTGTAGCCAAAGCGCAGCCTCGACCGGTCGTGAGCGCAGGGCATGAATGGAGTCAATGAAGAAAGAAAGCTTCTCGTTGATCCATGGTGCAGCGTAATGCGCTGCTGCTTGGCGACCGGTTGAGAACATGCTTACAATCGTGGATGGATGTAGTGCCATACTTCAGCCGCGTGACGAATTATCTTATCTAACCAGTCATCGTTTTACCAATTCGCTTTTGAAGAATCAGCAAGTCGCGAACGCGCTTAGACCGCGCTGAAAGCATTAATTACATTGATTTAGGGTAAGGAATACAATGGCATCCTTTGGGTTGAGGTGACTTCGGTCTTTCTGGACTTGCAACAGCGCAAAATACGACGGAAGAAGAAAAGGGAAGTACACAGGAGTAGCACTCCTAGCTTCCAGCTGCGCCGGGGCAACATGTTTTTCAGAGTTGAGACGCGCGAGGATAACTCACTGCATGCTACATGCACACCACCAGAAAGTCCGAGCCCGGCCCGGGCCCGCTTCAAAGTACCCGAGCCCGTCCCGGGCCCGGGTCAAAAAGCACATGAAAAGATCGCTCCGGGCAGTGCTCTAATCTATATATATTTTTCATGATTTTTAGTTTCTTGATTATTTTGGTTGGATGTTAGTACGTAACGAATAGTTGTATTTTTTGGAAGCAGGTTATGGCGCACGTGTTGCATGGTGAAAGCAGTGTAGGGCGGCTGTTTTAAACCGTGTTAAGGGAAGCTAGCGGAGATAGCCAGATCGCGAGATTGCCGTAGGGCTTACCGTGGGGCTTTGTTGAAGTATTTTGGCGGGCTTTCTCGTTAGGTGATCGGGCGGGCGATGGCGCGTCAGGCTAAGAAAGTCAGGGGTGATGGCGAGCTGGTGCAGTGCGAGGAGTGCAAACGTTGGTGTTATTTGGACGAGACGGACTTCGCAAGTTTAGCCGACGCTGAGGAGGCTAGCTTTGCGTGCAGGCTGTGTGAAGAATTTAAGGGGCTGCGCGGCGGATGAAAGGGGTATGGGCAGCTAGTGTGGAGGAGCTCAAAGGGGAGCTGAAGGTGGAGCGAGAGCGGAGGATTGAGCTCGAAACTCCGATCGGCGAGTTGTTTGACAGGGAGGGGGCCGAGGCCAACCTGGTAAAGCGAATAGCTGGCGAGCTCCAAGAAGAACGGGAAAAGCGGGCCGTGCTGGAAGAGCGGGTGGAGGCGCTAATGGCACAGGCGGCGCGTAATCCCGGGACGGAGCGGCGTCAGGCGGGCGGCAGGGACAGCGCGGAGTCTCAGGTTGAGGCATGCTATGAGAGCAGGGAGGGACACCTAGAAGCCGTAGAACAGCGGGCGAGAGCCGGCAGCAACACGGGGGCTCCACAACGTGACAGCGATGTCGCGCGGCAGCCTTCGGGTGGGACGGGACGAGTGGCAGGGAGCCCGTCGCCGCGTGTCAGTGGCGCACGGCTGGTGGAGAACCAGCTAGCGCGGACTGGAGGACAGCAATCGCAGGCGGGAGGCGAACGTGTAGAGCGAAGGGTCCTGGTGGTGGGGGACTCCAACCTAGCGAGGGTTGAGGAGGGCGTCCTTACAAAAGTGAAGGCAGACGGGCGGGTGAGGGTGGAGGCCCAGTCAGGGAAGTGCATGGTTGACGCAATGGCAAAAGCTCAGAAGGTGGTATGGGACAACATGGAGCACACAAATCTGGTCGTTATTCATGCTGGTCTCAACGATGTGCTGAAGGGAAGGAGCCAGAACCTAAAGAGACAGTTAGAGGTTGGGTTGCGTAAACTCAAAGAAGCCTCTGCGAAGGTGCATGTGACCATATGCACAATCCCAGAGGTCTAGCGCCAGGCTAGCGGGATGTAATGGAGCGTGGTTGAGGCTAACCGGGTCACTAGGGGTCTGATCCGGCCACTTGGGTACGGCGTAATGGACGTACACCACGACGTGTACGAGTCTGGCTCCCACCCTTTTTCACAGGATGGCATTCACTACAGTGATGCTACGGGCAGGAGGGTAGGTTGTAGGATAGAGCGCCAAGCTACGGCTTTTTTGGAGGGACCCAGAGCCCTGAGGCCACCAGTGTAGACAAAGACGCACCCAGAGAGGCCCCAAGATTCATGAAATGTAGTCTGTAGGAGAAGAAATAGATGTAAGCACCAGGGGCAAGGTTATTTTGACATAGAGTATATTAACATGCAAGGTGGCAGGAATAGGCTGAAGTGGGACGAGATAGACGAGCAACTAAGGCAGGAAAAGCTGATGGTATACGGGTTTGTGGAGACACATCTTAGGGACATAGAGCAACCACCCTGTAATCCTGACTATGCATGCGAATATTGCAATAGAACAGAGGGCAGCTGAAAAGGGGGTGGAATTGGGGCATTCACTCATAAAAGTATGAATTGGCAAAGGGTCAAACGGGAATGCAAGGACCATTTATGGCTAAAAGGGAAAGTGGCAGGAGAGCAGACACTCTTTGGCTTTGTATACCTGTGGAATGGAGCAAATGTTAAAGAGGAAAACAAAAAATGCTGAATGCATATCAAGTGACATTAATGAGCTAGGAGGAGGGTGCGAGATTGTTATACTAGGAGACATGAACGCACACATAGGAGACATGGATGGGTACACAGACTCAACAGGCAACATGATGCTGGATATGTGTGAAAGGCATGACTTACTTGTATGCAACAGTACTGAGAAGTGTGAAGGGCACATAACATGGGAGGTAGGGAGCCTGCAGTCGACGATAGATTATGCACTAATGTCACATAGAATGCATGACAGGCTAAAGGTAGTGAACATAGATGAACATGACTCCAAAAGTCTAGGTAGTGATCACAAGCGTATTCAGGTGAGTTTTGGAAGAGAAATGAAAGCAGGTAGGAGGCAAGATGAACCACCAGGTGGGATATTTTATTCAGAAAAGCAGCTGGAAATAGCAACCCAACAAATTGAGGAAGTAATTTCAGAGGATACTAAATTAAAACAGAATGGACATATGCACATTTAACAGGGCTATTTGAGCTAGAGCTTGCTAAGGTACGAGTCAGGCCCAAAGGGAACAGAAAAAGTAAACCCAAGAGCTGGTGGGATGAGGAGGTTAAGAAGGCCATAGAGAAACGTCAGAAAGCATCCAGGGAACACAGATATTCAAAGCAGAGGGGTGAACCAGAGGCTGATGAAGACAGAAAATGGGATAACTTCTTAAATTGTAGAAGGGAAGCATGCCATTTGATCAATGAGAAGATTAGAAGAAAGGGGACCCAATGGTTGTCAGAAGTAAACAAAAAGGATAGAAAAGCAACCAAGAAATTTTGGAAACATCTCAATTCCTTGAGTAATAAGGCAAGCCTAGAGCAGAGCGTTGTAGTTACAGCTCAAGGTACGTGTTCGGCTAGAAGTAGATGAGGCAATGGAACATATAAGAACAATGATGAGCAGAAATTTAAAGAACAAAACGTAGCATGAGCTCAATCTGGTGAGGATGGACTAGTCAGTGCAGTGGCTCCACTGGCACAAAGCGAGTGGGAAAGGGCAGAGAAGAGGATTCCTAGTAGCACGTCGACAGCTCCTGATGGCATCCCAATTATGTTAATAAGGACATTGGGCCCAAAATCTAAGAAAGCACTAAGAGAGGCAGTGTGCAAAATTGTAATGGAAGGTAAAGCCCCCGACGAGTGGAGACTGAGCAGGATGAGCATGATATATATAAGGGAAAGGGGGACAAAGCCGACATAAACAACTACCGTCCCATAACAGTGACGTCAGTGGTTTACAGGGTGGTGATGCAGATTATAAAGGACAGACTGCAGGCACGGGTGGAGAGCGAGGAAGTGCTGGGGAAACTACAAAAATTGGTTCCGGAAACAAAGAAGGTTAGAAGATTATCTGTTCTCATTGACGCAGTGTACTGAAATAGCAGAAAAGGAACACAGGCCCCTATGGCTCGCATTTCTGGATATCAAGGGAGCCTATGACAGTGTAATCCAAAAGGATTTGTGGGACATGCTGGGAACTCTAGATGTGGAAGATGGAGTAAGTAATCTTTTAAAATATATCTATAAAAGTAACCAGGTGCTTATAAAGTGGAACAAAAAAGGTATCTGAGCCTATAGAGGTACAGCAGGGGCTTAGGCAGGGGTGCCCTCTGTCACCTTTATTGTTCATGCTGTATTTACATGGATTAGAGAAAACAATTAGGAGCGGGCTTAGCTTCAACCTTTCCTTTTTCAAGCAAGGAGAATGGATTAAACAGTCATTACCAGGACGGATGTACGCGGATGACATTGTACTTATGGCTGACAGCAAGGAAGACTTGCAGGGATTAATGGACATCTATGGTAAAGAGGTAGGTAGCTTAGGTTTGAAGTTGAGTAAAGAAAAATCGGCAGTCGTGATTTTTAATGATAATCAGGGCAGCGAGCAGAGCATACAGGAGATTACGCTGGAGGTAGTGGATAAGTACAAATATCTTGGAGTGCGGATAAACAATGTGGCTGAGTGCCTAACGGAACATGAAAAATATGTAACGACTAAAGGTAGCAGGAATGCAGCTGTGATGAAAAATAGGGCACTGTGGAATTACAACTGGTACGAAGTGTTGAGAGGGATTTGGAAAGGGGTGATGGTCCCTAGTTTGACTTTCGGCAATGAGGTTCTGTGCATGAGATCAGAGGTTCGAGCAAGGTTGGAAGTTAAGCAGCGAGGGGTAGGTAGGCTTGCTTTGAGAGAACACCAAATCAGGGGGTACAGGGTGACATGGGATGAATGTCATTCGAGGGCAGGGAAGCTAGCAGCAAGATAGAATTTGAGGAGCGATTGAGAGAAATGGCAGAAAAGCGGTGGGCAAGGAGAGTTTTTCGTTATTTGTACATGAGGAATGTTGACACAAAATGGAGGAAGCTGACCACCAGAAAATTGGCAATCAAATATTTGGACTGCAGGAGGGGTGCCAACCAGGAAACAGCGGTTAAGAAAAAGGTTTAAAAAACAGAGAGGGGTCTATGGAAAACAGGGATGCAGACGAAATCCGCACTGAGAACATACAGAACTTTCAAGCAAGGAATTGCCAAATAAAATATCTATGATAATTCTAGGGGAAGCTCCTTGTTGTTTGAAGCCAGGACGCGAGTATTGTGGACTAAGATGTAACGAGCCAAATACCAAGGATAGACACGTTGTGCGGTGCGTGTGGAGAGGAAGAGGAAACGGCTGAACACCTCATACTTTTCTGTAAAGGGCTTAACTCTACAGTGCAAAGCAACGGGGCTGATTTTTTCAAAGCATTGGGGTTTAGGGACAGTGGAGGCAAAATCTATAGACTTTAAGCGGGTAGAAACCCCTTAACCAAACAGAGGTTATCTGATTGGTGGTTAAAATCAAGGCAGGGGTGAAATTTCACCCTCCACAAAGTACAAAATATGTTAATAGTCACGGCTAAGCGGCGTGTAGCACCGCCCGATTTAAAAGGTTCAGCCTCATCCATCCATCCATCCATCCATCCATCCATCCATCCATCCATCCATCCATCCATCCATCCATCCATCCATCCATCCATCCATCTATCCATCCATCCATCCACCCGCGGTAGCACGTGTGAAGCTACGCATTTCCTCCGCGCCCAACGTGACGTTATCACGACCAGTGCTCGCTGGCGCTGGCCCAGAGTTTCGCCTCCTGTTATTCGTTCTTCGTGTGTTGGACCAACGTTACGTTAGGTTGGACCACGGAGAAAGAATAACAGCAGGTGAAACTATAGGCCGGCGCCAGCGCGACCACTTCTCACGATAATGTCACGCTGGGCGAGGAGGAGACGCGCAGCTTCACACGTGCTATCGCGGGTGGTGAACTAGGTTGCCTTGATGCCCGCGCGCTAGTCGTGATGATGGATGATGATGATTATTGGCATCTCCTTTGAAACGGGGCGGCGACAAATAGTCACCTAGCCTGCTTGATTTAATCAGGTATACTATACATGTTCTTTATCTAGCATTTTGTATACCTCTCATTATTTTTATTTTTCAAAAATTTACCTTGTACCGCTACCTATGATTTTAAGAGATCAGGTCGTATCCATCTTTTCCCTGCTTTTTTTCCACAGGACTCTATTCGTCTCTTGCTTATCTCTACGGCTGATCTGTTGATGTTTCCTTCCAGTTTAAACCCAAGCGCTTCTGGGAGTTCCACGTTACCTACGGTTCTCGCTGGGTGGATCCCGTCACATTCCTTTAGGATGTGCTGAGTGGTCTCTGGATCCTTACTGCAGCATGCACATGCATGATCTAGTTCCAAATATTTGCTCCGGTATGTTTTGGTCCTTAGGCAACCGGCTCGAGCCTCAAATAGCAAGGCACTGCCCTTTGTGTTATCGTACAGATTTTCCCTTCTAATCTTTTTCTTCTCATTCTTGTAAATCTCCATTGCCCTTTTTGTTTCCATTCTTTGCATCCAATTCACGGTCTCTATTTCTCTCACTTTCTTTCTGGTGACTCCTGGTTGTCTATTTACATTTTCTATTATCCTGTACTTGGTTGCCAACTTCCCTGACCTCTTCCTCCATTCTGTGTCCACGCTTTTCTTGTAGAGATACTTGTGCACTTTAGCCGCCCATTTATTTTCATCCATGTTCCTGAGCCTTTCTTCAAAACTAATTTTGCTCTGTGCTTCTCTGACTTCAAAAGAGGCCCAACCCATGTCACCCTGCACTGCCACACTTGTGGTATTACCGTGGGCTCCCAAAGCCAACCGGCCTACTGATCTTTGGTTAACTTCCAAACCCGACAAGATATCCGATTTTAAGCATATAATGGCATTTCCTAATGTTAGCGCTGTCACCATTACTCCTTTCCAGATTCCACGCACCACCTCATACTTATTGTGGCCCCACAGTGCTCTGTGTTTCATTGTTGCTGCATTCCGCTTCCCCTTTATTTTCAGATTATCTTGGTGGTTGCTTGAGTAATTCTTTCCTTCGTTTACGTATACGCCGAGGATATTGCTTCATTATGGGTATTACTTGCCGTTGATTTGACATCACGAAGTTACTCGGCTCTTCATTAAAGATCATACTTCCTGATTTCTCTGTGCTAAACTTAAGGCCTAGATTTGTCGCTGCATTCCCACATATATTCGCAAGGATCTGTAAATATTTTTATTGTCCGCTAGCAGCACAATGTCGTCTGCATACATAAGTCCAGGGACCTTCTGTAGCACCATTTGTCCATTACGCATGTAGGATAAATCGAAACCTAATTCGCTGTTTCCAGTCGCCTTTCTATACCCTTAGCGTAAAGCGTGAACAACAATGGTTGGCGCAGCGCCCCTTGCGCCGACGCAAGGAACTACTTCCCTCGCGGTCGGAGCGGCGCGCGCGTGGCTACGGTCTCGGAAAAAAAATGTCACAGTTTCGCCCTAAGGGCGAAGCAATGAATGCAATATCACCACAGCCATGTCATACGAAGTAAGGTGAGCGGCTTTGGTAGCACTATGAATTGTAGTAAACATGAGCTGATTAAGTAAGCAGGTGTGCTGCGGCGTAAGTAGACCGACATGCAGAGAGACTCGATGACCACGAGAAGGCGCGTGTGAAACGGTGGTGTTGATGAGAAGCGCTTCCCGTGGGCAGCGCGTGCGAAGGGACACACCTGTAGCGCTGCACTGCCGATCCGGGCAGCATTGCATGTGTAGCGTGCGTTGGAAAATCTGGCCCGACTATTACTAACTGAATGAACAAGCGTGGTGTGAGCGCGCACAAACAACATGAATAGATCACACTGAATGACTGCAGACAACGACTGTCAAAACGCTGGCAGCAAGCGCATACGCCACAGCGGGCGAAGGTACGTGCGGTCTATCGCTTCAACGGAAACTGAGCGGCGAATGCACAGCGCATACAAAGGTCAGAGCCGTGTGGAGATAAGAGACGGTGCGGGCGAGCGACGAGTGCGGTTGTTGGCAGAGTAGAAGTGCGCCCCCCCCCCCCCGCTCCCTCCGGCGCTGGCTTCCCGCTTCCTTGCTTGGGCGTGGGAGATTTAGTGGAAAGTTCCCCTTGCGCCCGGTTGCAAGATAGACCTTTGGTGCCGGAGCGCAGCGTCGATCCGCCTCCCTCCCTCCCTCCCATACCCTCATGGCCTTTCGCGCGACGGTCGCGTTGGCTTTCCGCCGTGAGTTCGCTCTCCGTGATAGCGCGCGTCCCCCGCACGCTTCCGCTCGGGCATACGGCGCGCGGCGAAGATTTTATCTATACGGAACCTCACGGCGACGGCGACGCCGACGGCAGAAATCCGGTGGAAGTGTCCATATAATTGCTATCGAAATAAAATGTGCTCTCTGACGGCGCCAGGCGTCGTCTGCTACTGGCCGCTTGCGCTGGGTTGTCGGATGCCGCAACAAGACTTGCGCAAGCGTGGTTTGCACTCAAGGAATAAAAGACGTAGATCGTCTTTGTATAAATATTTTTTTCAAGATTTAAATTTAGGATCACATGCTTTTTATGCGGCAATAAGAGCAAGAAATTAGCACTCTTGAAAGATCAGACGATCTGCGATCGTAGCCAGGCGCGTATAGAAAGAGCAGTCGATTTGCAACTATACCCATGCGCGTATAGAAAACTACACTTGGTGTTCTTTCAAATTTTTTTGCGTAACAAAAAACGAGAATTTGTTTATCTGTATTATCATGCACCATATAAAGTGCCGATCAGAGTATGCGATACATAGCTGCCATGCGGGGAAACAAAATTTAATTATATTTCTTCGGCACGTTTGGGGAGACGTGGACAGACGGAACAGCAGAGTAGAGCAGAGTCTGCCGCTCGCTTCGCGCAGTGAGAATTATCTCTTCTAAGTTCTGCAGTTCCTCCACTGCTCCTCTACGATGTAAGTGCTCGCTGTGTATGCGTTCAATGATTATCGAAAATGGGGCGCCGATGCTTCGTCCCAAACTGTAACAGCGGATATAAGTACTGCACGGAAAACGCTCGAACTTTCAAAGCTCCAAATGACATTGAACGCCTGCAAGAATGGGCGAGAGCAATAGAAAGCGAGGATCGAGAACTGACGAGAAACGACAACGTCTGCTAAACACATTTCGCCAGCGGAACGCTCAGCAGGCGTAAGTACTAGGCTGACCTTGGAGGCCCGGTCTTCCTTGACCAGCCGAAGAAGTCATTGTTGCTCCTTGGGGCGGTACTAGTCGGTTCCTGTCTCATGGCGCTCCGGCCAGCTTAGCGAAAGCACGTTGTAATAGCTGCCGTCTCGTTTAGCGACAGGCATCGCGTTGCTAGTGTACTCGAGTTGTAGCTACCTAATGCAAGGGCGGCGCACTGGCGTCAAGCATGCGCGCGCGAGGAGACGACAAGACCGAGCGACCGAGCCCTGCGCTCCCCACGTCGACGGATCCGCTGCATCGCTTAGACAAACCGTCACGTGACCATACGTCAGGCGTCCGACGTTTGGTAGGGGGCGCTGTCACGATGTCCGCGCGCTTCTGCGTGACATTATGACGACGTGGGAAGAAGCCTAGTTGCGCCTCCTGAATTGTTTTCTCCGTGGGTTGGACACATCTCGAAGGACATCGCAGACGATGCTTTCAACCTCCTACTTTGCAGGAATTGCTCTACTGTCGAGTCCACCATTAAGGAATGCCGCAATTTTGAGCAAGCGATGAGTAAACGCATCGTACAGCTCTTCGACCGACTTCTAAATACGGCTGCCACTTCGTCCTGCAACGACCCTCCGGCATCACATCCGTCAAAAACAGCGAGCTTGACACAGGTCATCCGTCGCGAACTTCAGACTACCCAGACAACACAAAATAATCAGTGGATGTTCCGGAAAGATCCGGATGTCCTAGCTTTTTATGGGACATACTGAGGACATCCACATCACCTAGCCCACGATGAAGTTTAAGCACAATATCTACTTCTTGGCTTAGGTTAACCTAACTTGCATATATCCGAGCATCATCCTCAGCAGAACATTCTCAGGTCGTTGCTGCCAGGTTTGTTTTTTTTTCGGAGTTCCATGCTCGCCCGAACAAAATTCCGTATAACAATCGGCACACTGCAAAAAAAAATGCGTTCGTTTGTAGACTATTAAAGCGAAGCTGTTAAGGCCTCACCTTTCGATTGTCGCGTCCGGCAATGGAAAAAAACTCTCATTGGTCGTATGCTGTATGTGCGAGTGAAAGCGAGCGAGGGCGAGGGATGCGCGCTTTCACGGGGAGCGAACGCACGGCGGAAAGCAAACGCGACTTCCCAATGGAAGGGGAGTGGTGAGCGAGGAGGGCATCGAGGCACGCTATTGACCCTTTTCGCGGCGCTCCCGTGGGCGCTGCCATGTTTGATCACGTGGTGACGCGTCCATTGCTTGCCTCAGCCACCTCCGTTGCCACCGCGTTTACAATGCAAGCGCGTGACGCCGGTGCGGCGCAGGAAACCTCCGTTTCGACGCATATCATAGACGATGACTGTGTGCACGACGCGAAGCTTTGGCCACAGCTTTAGAGAACATGTAAGTGCTTTCAGAGCTCATTACGCCTTGTCCAAACGGCTGTACTAAAAGCGGTGCTAGAAATGTTTTCCAAGCTGTCCAAACTTTCCGCTTATGAATTAACTCGGGATCAGTGTGCTCTGCGTTCTTTATTTGGCAAACATTTTGAGCCAGCGTCTTGTCATATTTGGGTGCGGCCACTATTTGATTGTTTATTTTCAGTGTGATCACTCGCGGGTGTGCTCTGCTGCGATAAATTTTTTCTTGCTGAGCACGAAGCTTGGAATTTAAATTTTCTCTACTTTGCGGTAGCTCGTAGCAAAGACGTATATTATCGATAGTCCCTCGCTTAGTTTGTGGACCGTCACGAAATATTCAGCTTCCAACATTCGTGTCTTATCGGTGTAGTCACCGTCACTCATGCTTCGGCACATTGATTCAAGTATGCGCCTATTCACTCAAACGTTGGCGATAGGGTGGGCATAAGTTTTCGTGCGAGTAAGGGTGGATGTGTGTAGATAACGTGCGGGAAACTTACAATGCCAGTAAGTGGCACTACTTCATTTTGTAACGAGCGGTACTCACTCCCAAGTGCCGACGTTCCGGAGTTGAAGTCCTTCCTTCAGAGGTTAGCTATAGACCGTTTTTTTCATGGGCGCCGCCATTGCGTAGCCAGTGGCGCCATCTATGGGCAGTTGGCATGCTGGCTTGGGTGAACCCCCGTGTTGTATGCTATGGTATGCGCTCGGCGGCAGTTTCTGGTGGGTTTTTTCGCACTCGCGCGGTCTATTTAGCATGAAATGGCGTCTTCTACGTGGGGAATTGTCCTGTGAGGCGTAGCGAAGGAATTTAAGTCTGAAATAATTAAGCCACCGGAGTTTATGTTGACGTTAGGGCGGACGGAGCACCCAGCGCGAGGTGTACGCGTTTGTTTGAGATTATAATCAGCCTCGGATATCAGTTAGGTATTTCTGAAAATTCGTTTCCCCAATGTTATCTTACTGCAGCATTCTCAGCACAGTAATTCTGAGCTCTGGCTTAGCTGCAACGAGTACTTACGAAACATTTGACGATCCTAACAGCGTGGGTACCGTTCTGCTGGAGAATAAGTCGTGCTGTTTACTTTGACAAGCGTTCAAGTTGTTATCTGTAGATACATTGGGCGACTGCTTTGTTTGCGGGGCATGGTTTGAGCCCGCAAATAAAATAATTCGGTTAATGATAACCACATATCCTACGTACAGTGTAAATCACACTTTTCGAGTGGTCGAACGACCAGCTGCAGACTGCGCGAGCGTCCAAGGCAGTACTAAATGCTGTGTTATAGATCTGTTTGCTCTATATAGTGCATGGTCGAAATGGGCCAAGCATGCGGCACGACCATGCGAAGTCTTATTGCGTCGTTATCCCGTGTTCCTTTTTATTTTGCCGCAAAACTCTTTTTTTTTTAGTCTCGTAAGTTCAGTCATCTACGGCGCATTCACCCATCTTACGGAAATTGGGCCATCACAAATAGCTGTTGAATTCTTTATGCGATCCCCTTTGTATATTGTGCCTTACAGGGCAAAAAGGCAATGCCGATCGAAGCACGAAGCTTGTGTAGTATATATGTTGGTTTGCCAACCGCAGTGCTCGCTGTGTTGAGCAATGCCTTCGGCCTTGAACGTAGACATAGTGATTTGAAGTCTACAAAATGCGTGAGAACGATGCCGGTGGCTCACGAAAATGCTTGACAACTCTTCGTCGAGTGAAAACCGATACATCCAACATAGTTCACAACACATACACACACCGCGGCTGATGATACGCGTCGCATTTTTGCACATCCAAAAGAAATTTAGAGATACTGTAGCTACTGCTGCACCTAAAGGATGCACAGTGGTTGTTCGACGACCTCGTAAGAACTTACATCCCGTAAATTGCACTCAAAACTAGCTAAAACACCTCCAAATCGTCCTGCAGCGCGCGATCGGCAACACATTCAAGCCGCGCCGGCTCGCACAAGCCAGAGAGGAGGACAGGCTCGTCGCGCGCCCTTTCCTCCTCGCCCGATGAAAAGGTCTATACAGCGCAGGCGGAAGAATTATATTTTTTTTATCCTTGACGAAAGCCGTGCATCGCGAAGGGCGGCAACAAAAACAGCACTTATTTAGCAGCGGCGACACAGGTTGATTCCATTCATTATTATGTGAATCACTATTTTTGCAGCGAACTACCGCACACCTCTTCCCTTTATCGTTACACATTTTGTAGTATGAATTGGGCACAATGCATTAGCGCACACCCAGTTGCATTTTCAACAGTTGCTCGCACAGTAGCAGGGCAGAAGCAGTAATGGTTTCGTATTCGTGCGCATTCGCTGAGGCAACATATGGCGCGCGACCGAAAGCGCCATCTCGTTCCTCTAGAGCAAACTGCTCCGCGAAAAGGATCAATACTGTGCGCGTGCGTGCCCGGTCTCCCACTGCGGCGCATGCGCGCAGCCCTGCCGGCCTCTGCCGCCGACTCTCTCTGGGCTGTCGCACGCCTCTCCCCTAACAATGTCGACAACGGCGTTTAGTCGTTCGTCACGTAGCCAGCGTTTTGACAACGGTTGTGTGCGGTCACACAAACAACGCGCACAACTGTTGTCGACGGCGGCGGTGTTTTGACCGCGTTCGCACCGAACGCGCGTGGCGTTGGTGACGTGTTTATGAAGAACGTGCCAACGTATGCCGTACACCCTATGGTGGTGTGCCGTAGCGACCATAAGACCATGGTCCCTGTGGTCACTAAATAAATGAAAACCACTGGATCATATATATTTCTCATTTTTAATAGTTCAAATAACCAATTACGCCATCACATCTTAATAGTCATAATTGAAAATACATAATTTCTACCATAGTACACCCCGCAGGGGCGTCTGCGTCAGCAGGCTATTGGTGTGTTGCGACACCACGTACCCGAACACATGAGGGTTGGACCCTCCCGCGTGTAGGCGTGCGCGGCCTAGGCGTGTCCGGGGAAAAGGGGATCCTCCTGGTAGTTGAGCTGAAGCCGGGTGTTTGGACCTTTATTGCCCCGCGGCACAGGCAACACACTCCTTTGGCCTCTGCTTTACGTAAACGGCACCCCCGGGCTGACCCACCCAGGGGAAATCGGTAGTCGCCTTTTCCTGTCTCTCTCTCCAATCTTCGTATTTCCTTCT
Source organism: Dermacentor silvarum (assembly GCF_013339745.2). Taxonomy (NCBI): domain Eukaryota; kingdom Metazoa; phylum Arthropoda; class Arachnida; order Ixodida; family Ixodidae; genus Dermacentor; species Dermacentor silvarum. The sequence continues at coordinate 13,056,895 of NC_051156.1, read as the reverse complement.
CACTTTTTCATCTTTCCTGTCTTCTATTCACTTCTTTTAACTTCCTATTTCCAGGCGGCAAGGGTTAACCTTGTGTAATATATCCAGTCTTGGGTATATATATATTAAGTTATAGTGGGAATGTACCGATGGCGTACGCAGGGTAGAATATTTCTATTCCTGTGACGTCACCAGGTTGGGCTCCGAGGTGGACGGCGGGCAATCCTACCGAATACAGTACTGCTATATAAGGCTTCAAATCACCCCCCCCCCCCCCACTACCTGATCGCTCCCTGAAAAGGGGGCGCACCGACGAACGCTTCAACTTCTTTTTGAAACCTAAAGAAACCTTTCCCAAGTACCACGTGATACATAGTCAACATGGAACTAAGAAAGTCCATACGATATCACCATTTGTTGTTGCAAAAAGTCTGACAGAGGCAATCGGCACGGGTTACAAAGTGACTAAAATGGGAAGCGGCGACCTTCTTCTGGAAGTACGTGACAAGCTCCAATACAACAAGCTGACAAAACTTATTGCGTTTGGTGATATCTCCGTCTCTGTGGGCCCCCACAGATCAATGAACACTGTGCGCGGTGTCATTTCCGATGACGACCTCCTTGAACTAAGTGAAAGCGAGCTGTTAGATCGATGGCAAGACCAGAACGTGGTAAAGGTGCAACGAATTAAGTTAAGGCGCGACGACAAGGAAATTCCCACAAAGCACATAATAATTACATTTGGAACAAGTGACCTCCCTGATTAGAGACCGAGTAGAGAGTAGAGACCGGAATTCGAGTAGGGACCGGATATTGTAAACTTCGCGTACGACCGTACATTCCCAATCCGCGTCGATGCTTCAAGTGTCAGCGTTTTGGGCATGGATCTCAGAGCTGCCGAGAGCACTCTACTTGTGCAAAGTGTGCATCCAAAGAACACACCTCAGGCATCTGTACTTCCGCAACCCACTGTGCAAACTGTCACGGAGACCACCCCGCATATTCGCGATCGTGCCCGTCATGGAAAAAAGAAAAAGAAATAATTCAACTCAAGGTAAAACTAAACATTTCTTTCCCAGAAGCGCTCAAGCGTTTTTCTGCACATAATCAGTCGAATCCGTCCTACAGTGTTGTGACGCGCCGGGGGGCAGCGCCACATCCTTCGGCGGCTGTCCGCGTCACACGGAGTGTGACGGTGGTTCCGCCATCAGCCCCCCTGGCAGGAGCAGCCAGTACTGCTCCGCCCCTTGCCACGAAGGGCCACCGGATGGATGGCAAGACCAGATCATCCGGGCCTGCCGGTCCCAGGGCCACTGCTCATGCAGACAGGCTCGAAAAACCCCCGAGTGTGCCCGCTGTGCGGGCGTCATCCAACGCCTCTGAAGAGGCGATGGATGCAAGTAGCACTATTCCGGCGTCTCAGACGCCAAAGGAACGGCGCAGCTCCGTGGAGCGCGCCGGGAAAAAAGGTAAAACCTCCATCAAGGGGCCAGGAAAGACCTCGTAAGCTAGCTTAATATATCGCTCTTAGACACGCAGCACAAGACAAATATAAAATGGATACACAGATACTACACTGGAATGTCAGAGGTCTATTACACAATCATGATGACATTAAGGAACTCTGTCTTGAGTCGGACGTCGGCGGTATATGAAAAAGAAGACAACAAGGATCGCGGAGCGTTCCAAACAGCGCGAACGCTCGAGGCACGCGAACCGAGGTGTAATCCGCGAGGGAGAAGCATCGAAGCAGTATTATCGACGTGGCTCTTGAGCTGGAAGGTCGCTTCGTCAGCCATGCTCTGACGACGGGATAGCGGAGGACCCGTCCACGAAGCTCGTGAAGCTGGCAAGGCCCAGGTGTAGCTGTAGTCCTCGGAGACGTCCGGGCGAAGCTCCTGGGACCGGCTCCTGCTGCTCACGGTGGTTCCGGTCTTCTTCTCGAGAATCCCTCTTCCTCGGCCAAGCCCGTTCAACTGATCACTGTGACACCGGGCCGTCATGCCGATCGACGTAAGGCGAAGAACGCTTCGCGAGGCCTAACCCGGCGAGTGACACGTCAGCGGCAGCTACCGGGGCACCAGCCACGCACTCGGTCAGGTCAACGGAACCGCGAGGCATCGGCACTTACGGCACCCGCAACGCTTGTTGAGCCCTTGTTCTTGTTGAGCCCGACGTGGACTCAACAAGAACTTCAAACCGACGGTCCGTAAGAACTCGCACTTCCATATTGCGACGCAGTTAGGCCGGGGCCAGGGTGGCCAGACTTTGACGAGCCAGCGCTAAGACTGACGTAGAGACTCTAAGACGGAGTTAGGCTCCGAGATAGATTATTTTCTGGTAGTTTTGTATTTAGTCAGAGTTTCGTATTTTCTATTGAGTGAGCATTTTTGGCTGAGTTATGGTTTTAGTGTTGTGTGCCTTGTGCCTTTACCGTCCCTGTATATATTAAATCCTTGTTTGCTGTGCTGCCAGTCGTCTCTCCTCCATCGAGAGTAGCGCATGTACGCAACTCTCCCGCTCCCAAGCAAGTAAAAGGTGACAAACTCCTAAATAAGTGCAATCCAAGGGTGCTGTGTGTCCAAAAAAACACATCTTAAATCTTCACACACTAACTTTCTCCGACAATATGCGATCTATCGCAAAGATCGCAACGATGCCCTCGCCTCTTCGGGTGGTGTGGTCATACTAGTAGATAAATGTGTCGCCTGCCAGCATCTGAAGCTGCAAACTACCCTTAAGGCAGTTGCAATCAGAGCTGTGCTGTTTCATAAACTAGTAACAATTAGCTCTCTATACATCCCTCTCAGCTACCAACTATCCAAAACAGAATTGCAAAGCTTTATAACAGAACTTCCCGAACCTTACATCATAGTAGGCGATTTAAATGCACATAACCCCCTCTGGGGAGACTCTCGTTGTAATGCAAGAGGGCGCTTAATTGAAAATTTTCTTTTCTCCACAGATCCGTGGTTTCTCAATAAAAAAGAGCCAACATACTACAATGCGGCACACAAAACATACTCATGTATAGATTTAAGTATCGATCGCATCAAGTACATCTGTGCCATACCTAGAGTAGAACTGAACAAGTAACTCAGCGCAATATAAAAGACAGAAACAAGAAAGGGACAAACAAGGACAAGCGCTACTCACAACTGTTTAATGCAAAGAAAGGATTGTACACACATATATATCCTCTTGTCACGCATGCGCAGGCCAGACGATAAGAAAGGCACGTGTAGATTAAAGACGGTTGCGCAAGAAGTCAAATTCGGCGTCAAGTAAAGAGATAGACGGCTCACTTACACACCGATCTCTGTTCTGCTTGATAAAGAAGGCCTCCAGTGCAAGACGAGAAGAGGCATTGCCATTCCTGCCCAAAATGGTAGTCTCATGAAATCGAGCGTCACAACCGCATGCAGTAACATGGTCCACCAAATGCGCGCCCTTATCCTCCTTTTTGTTTATCTTTTGCGCATGTTCCCTTAAGCGGTCGTTCACGCAACGTTCAGTTTGGCCGATATACAACTGCCCACAAGGGTGCAAGGGGATGTCATAGACAACCCCTCTGGAGCACTTCACAAAGGGCTTCTCGTGCCTAGTACGGCAGCCTCGCCTGCTCTCACAGCAAACTCGAGAGCACAGCTTAGAAAGCTTGTTGGGCGCAGAAAAAACAAGAGGTATACCGTGACGGTTAGCAACATTTTTAAGTTTGTGTGACACTTTGTGCACATAGGGTATAACCTCCGGCCTCAACTTCGGTTGTAGGACCTCTGCTCTTGCCCTACGTGCTCCAAGCTTTACTTTTTGTAACAAAGACTCGGCTATGGCGTTGACGACAGCAATAGGGAAACCAGCAGCCAAAAGGCGGCCTACTTGGTTTGCGAAACTAGACCGCATATGGTGCTCGCACGATTTTCGCAAGGCTGATTCCAAGCACAGGCTGCCTACTGCTCGCTTCACCACCTTAGAATGAGCAGAATCAAAAGGCAGTAATTGCTTCAAAGCACGCGGTTGATACGCCCAGCAGACGTGGTCAACACCAAAGGTCAGCTTTAAATCCAAAAACTGCAGGCCTGTGGCGTCAGGCAATTCATGCGTAAAAACGAACCCTTAGCCTTCGTTATTAAAAGCTTCTAAAATTAAAGCGGGGGATGTAAGGTCACCCTTTTTGTTTAAAAGCACTAAAAAATCATCAACATACCTAAAAACCTTTAAAACTGGCCCCCCATTAAAAACATGCTCCAAAGATCGGTCAACAAAAGACCAAAAAATGTCGCATAAGATAGGAGCGACACATGAGCCGATACAGACACCCCGGCGTTGCAGATATGGCTGCTCGTTGAAAATAATAAATGTCACACTTAAATAAAACTCAAGTAATGTTAAAAAGTTGTCCACTGACGACAGGCCCGCAGAATTTTGGAGTTCTACCACATCATTGTACTCAATACATTCTGTTAAGGAAACCAGAAGCTTATCCTGAGGGATTGAGTAGAAAAGGTCCTCTACATCAACAGAGAAACCGTACTTAATGCCGTCATTACACTTTACAAATTGCGCAATCTCCGATGAACTTTTCACACGGAAAGGATCGTCCACATCAAGCTTCTTTAGCTTTTTTAAAAGAAAAAGGCTCACGCAGTGCTGCCACGCCCCACGTTCACTCACAATAGTTCTGAAAGGAATCTCGGGCTTAAGTGTTTTTGCGGTAAAGAAAACCGTCAGACTGTTTTCTTTGCTGTTCCTGATTTGTTTAGCGAGGGTGGTCAAATCCAAGCTTTTGCAGAACTCAATGAACTTGGACTTGACCCTGACAGCACTCTTTCTGATAGGGACGAAATTCTTATTCACCGCCACCAACCGTCAACGCCATAGCCGAGTCTTTGTTACAAAAAGTAAAGCTTGGAGCACGTAGGGCAAAAGCAGAGGTCCTACAACCGAAGTTGAGGCCGGAGGTTATACCCTATGTGCACAAAGTGTCACACAACCTTTAAAAGGTTGCTAACCGTCACGGTATACCTCTTGTTTTTTCTGCGCCCAACAAGCTTTCTAAGCTGTGCTCTCGAGTTTGCTGTGAGAGCAGGCGAGGCTGCCGTACTAGGCACGAGAAGCCCTTTGTGAAGTGCTCCAGAGGGGTTGTCTATGCCATTCGCTTGCACCCTTGTGGGCAGTTGTATATCGGCCAAACTGAACGTTGCGTGAACGACCGCTTAAGGGAACATGCGCAAGAGATAAACAAAAAGGAGGATAAGGGTGCGCATTTGGTGGCCCATGTTACCGCATGCGGTTGTGACGCTCGATTTCATGAGACTACCATTTTGGGCAGGAGTGGCAATGCCTCTTCTCGTCTTGCACTGGAGGCCTTCTTTATCAAGCAGAACAGAGATCGGTGTGTAAGTGAGCCGTCTATCTCTTTACTTGACGCCGAATTTGACTTCTTGCGCAACCGTCTTTAATCTACACGTGCCTTTCTTATCGTCTGGCCTGCGCATGCGTGACAAGAGGATATATATGTGTGTACAATCCTTCCTTTGCATTAAACAGTTGTGAGTAGCGCTTGTCCTTGTTTGTCCCTTTCTTGTTTCTGTCTTTTATATTGCGCTGAGTTACTTGTTCAGTCATGCAGAACCAACTAGCCCAACAATTAACTATTCTAGAGTAGAACGTCATCAAAAATCCATACGGGAGTGACCATTTCCCAATCATCCTAAAATTAAGAAAAAAAATCACAGCATATCCACGAAGTGAATGATGATGAGTGGGCGAAGCACCGGGGGATCATTCGGGGTAAACCACAGCTACGGACGAGAGATAAAGAGAGCGCGCGTCGGGAACGAGAGAAAAAGAAAGCGCGCGTCGGGAACGAACGCCATTGTGCAATGCAGCGCCCCTAGCTACGGACGAGAAAGAGAGCGCGCGTCGGGAACGAACGCCCTTGTAGGGTGCCTCGCGGCGCTCGCGGCGCTGGCATCGAGGCACCCTACATATGATTGCATTCGAGCGCCCTCGGGAAAGCAACCATCTAGAAACGCGGTACGCGCGAGTGGCGCAGCGTGGCGCCAGCGGTCCAGCGCTGTACGAGGGCGCAAATATAAATACGCTGCCCGGCGGCTCCTATGGCAAGTGCCGTCTCCGCCTTGTGATGCATCCGCTGTGGGGGCGCTCGCACTGGTTTATAAGTCGAGCTGCGCGCGCGATACGAATTGGTATGCGAGTTTCTCACGCTTTTTGTTGGAAACTCTTGTGCGAAGTTATGGTTCATGCGCTGCTGACTAGTGCTCAGTGATGAGCCGCCGTAAAAGTCACTGTTTTGTGCCTGGCTGCACGACTGGTTAGAAATGGTGCAAAAAGAAGAGCGAGCATCCACAAGAGAGAAAAAAAAAGCACTTGAAACTTCGCAGGACGACATGAGAACCATGAAAGGGAATGCGCATTGTGTACAGTTACACCCCTTCGTGTTAAATATTAAGTACAGTGGCTATAGTAGCTTTAAGTGTGTTAATCGACTTAGTGTGCATGCTTTCCTTGCTTTACAAGGATGTTGCTTAAAATATTTTATTCTTGGTTCTTCCCTCATGTTTTCTGTCAGTTGTGCACAGTTGTTACTGTTTCTCTTTTGTGTATGAGCGACGTCTAAATCGGTATTTCTACCTTTGCTTCATGCGCATTACCATTACATGAGAGCTGCAGTAATTTTGTCTGTATTGTTGATCCCACATGCTGCTGCTTTGCAATGTAAGGGGCGAGAACCTATCAACTTGAGCACTTAATTTTTGTCTCTTTGTTATCCCCATTAAAACTGGGCAAGCAAAGGAAATAAGAATTCTAATGTTCTCATTATTACTTTTAAATGCACCGTCAGCCTTTTTCGGTGTTCTCGTCAAATGCGTTCTGTTTATTTATGTTCCTTCAACCGAACCTGCTATTTTTTTTATTCTTGTCAAGTATATGGTGTTCTGTTTGTTCGAAACGAATTGAAATAAAAAGTTTGTTATGAGGGACAAGCTCGAAACTAATTATGTTTCCTCGTAACATTTATTGAAGCGACAGTTGACAGTACACGGCAACACAGTGATCTATAATGATTACGAATAATTGCACCATATTTTGCTTATAACATCCCAGCTTCCATGAAATCGCGCAAACGTGAAAATATTGAGCGAGCCAAGGCAACTTTCTATGTAACATAATCATCGGTGCATGCCAGTTAAGGGCAGTTACATATACTTAAGTGAAATCCAATTGCATCTTTCTTTACCGGACAACTCAGGGACTAAATACATCTTTGCAAGCAAGAACAGTTGTTTTCGTTCAAGCGTGCGTTTATAGACAGTAATTTGCGCGTAAAATAAGACCGCAGTGAAGCAAAACTGTAGGCGTGCCTGCGCGGCCTCCTAAGTAAACATGCCAAGATCTCGCATGCAAATGACCTGTTATGCGCGAATTTATAGGACGCATATGTCGCTATAATGTTGCTGCGATATTCGCGAACACGAGCGGCGGAGCAAGATGTACCATTCGAGGTAAAGAAAAGAAAATTCGCATAGCGAATCGGGCCGCTTATCCGGCTAGTCGATCGTCGGGCCTGGCCGGGCGACGTGGATGGATGGATGGATGGATGAGGCTGAACCCTTTAAACCGGGCGGTGGCATACGCCACCTAGCCATGACTATTAACCTATTTTGTACTTTGTGGTGGGTGAAATTTCACCCCTGCCTTGATTTTATCCACCAATCAGATAACCTCTGTTTGGTTATTTCTACCCGCTTAAAGTCTATTTTGCCTTCACTGTCCCTAAACCCCAATGCTTTGAAAAAATCAGCCCCGTTGCCTTGCACTGTAGGGTGAAGCCCTTTACAGAAAAGTATGAGGTGTTCAGCCATTTCCTCTTCTCCACACGCACAGCACAACGTGTCTATACCTTGGTACTTCACTCGGTACATCTTAGTCCGCAATACTCCCGTCCTGGCTTCAAACAACAAAGAGCTTACCCTAGAATTATCGTAGATATTTTCTTTGGCAATTTCTTGCTTGAAAGTTCGGTATGTTCCCAGTGCTGATTTCGTCTGCATCCCCGTTTTCCACAGACCCCTATCTGTTTCCTTAACCTTTTTCTTAACCGCTGTTTCCTGGTTTGCACCCCTCCTGCAGTTCAAATATTTGATTGACAGTTTTCTGGTCAGCTTCCTCCATTTTGTATCAACATTCCTCATGTACAAATAACTGAAAACTCTCCTTGCCCACCGCTTTTCTGCCATTTCTCTCAATCGCTCCTCAAATTCTATCTTGCTGCTGGCTTCCCTGCCCTCGAATGACGTCCATCCCATGTCACCCTGTACCCCCTGATTTGGTGTATTTCCGTGTGCTCCCAGAGCCAGTCTACCTACCCCTCGCTGCTTAACTTCCAACCTTGCTCGAACCTCTGATCTCATGCACAGGACCGCATTGCCGAAAGTCAAACTAGGGACCATCACCCCTTTCCAAATCCCTCTCACCACTTCGTACCTACACATTCCACAGTGCCCTATTTTTCATCACAGCTGCATTTCTGCTACCTTTAGCCGTCACATATTTTTCATGTTCCGTTAGGTACTCAGCCCCATTGTTTATCCACACTCCAAGATATTTGTACTTATCCACCACCTCCAGCGTAACCTCCTGTATCCTATGCTCGCTGCCCTGATTATCATTAAAAGTCATGACTGCCGATTTTTCTTTACTAAACTTCAAACCTAAGCTATCTCCCTCTTTACCACAGATGTCCATTAATCTCTGCAAGTCTTCCTTGCTGTCAGCCATAAGTACAATATCATCCGCGTACATCAGTCTTGGTAATGACTGTTTAATCCATTCTCCTTGCTTGAAAAAGGAAAGGTTGAAGCCAAGTCCGCGCCTCTCTAATTTTTTTCTCTAATCCTTGTAAATACAGCATGAACAACAGAGGTGACAGAGGGCACCCCTGCCTAAGCCCCTGCTGTATCTCTATAGGCCCAGATACCTTGTTTTCCCATTTTATAAGCACCTTGTTACTTTTATAGATATCTTTTAAAAGATTTCTTACTCCATCTTCCACCTCTAGAGTGCCCAGTATGTCCCACAAATCCTTTTGGATTACACTGTCATAGGCTCCCTTGATATCCAGAAATGCAAGCCATAGGGGCCTGTGTTCCTTTTCTGCTATTTCAATACACTGTGTCAATGAGAACAGATTATCTTCTAACCTTCTTTGTTTTCGGAACCCATTTTGTAGTTCCCCCAGCACCTCCTCGCTCTCCACCCATGCCTGCAGTCTGTCCTTTATAATCTGCATCACCACCCTGTAAACCACTGACGTCACTGTTATGGGACGGTAGTTGTTTATGTCGGCTTTGTCCCCCTTTCCCTTATATATCATGCTCATCCTGCTCAGTCTCCACCCGTCGGGGGCTTTACCGTCCATTATCATTTTGCTCACTGCCTCTCTTAATGCTTTCTTAGACTTTGGGCCCAATGTCTTTATCAACATAATTGGGATGCCATCAGGACCTGTCGACGTGCTACTGGGAACCCTCTTCTCTGCCCTTTCCCACTCGCTTTGTGCCAGTGGAGCCACTGCACGGACTAGTCCATCCTCGCCTGATTGAGCACATGCTATGTTTCGTTCTTTAAATTTTTCTGTCATCATTGTTCTTATATGTTCCATTGCCTCATCTCCCTCTAGTCGAACACCTTGAGCTGTAACTATAAACCTCTGCTCTAGGCTAGCCTTATTACTCAAGGAGTTGAGATGTTTCCAAAATTTCTTCGCTGCTTTTCTATCCTTTTTGTTTACTTCTGACAACCATTGGCTCCCCTTTCTTCTGATCTTCTCATTGATCAAATGGGATGCTTCCCTTCTACAGTTTAAAAAGTTATTCCATTTTCTGCCTACATCAGCTTCTGGTTCACCCTTCTGCTTTGAATATCTGTGTTCCCTGGATGCTTCCTGACGTTTCTCTATGGCCTTCTTAACCTCCCCATCCCACAATCTCTTGGGTTTACGTCTTCTGTTCCCTTTTGTCCTGACTCGTACCTTAGTAAGCTCTAGCTCAAATAGTCCTGTTAAATTTGCATATCTCCATTCTTTTTTTGTATCCTCTGAAATTACTTCCTCAATTTGCTGGGTTGCTATTTCAAGCTGCTTTTCCGAGTAAGATATCCCACCTGGTTGTTCATCTTGCCTCCTACCTACTTTCTTTTCCCTTCTAAAACTCGCCTTAATACGTTTGTGCTGTGACGTGAATGCAAGCGTGAGCGCCGCCTTGCGGCTGCATCTGCAACGCTGACGCGAGCGGCGGGGCCTTCGGCACACTTCCCTATGGGGCTCCTGCGTTGCCCAGGGGGCGCTGCGAAAATGGTGCTAAAAAGCGCCCTCAGTCCGAAACTGGGTAGTACCAAGCTCGGTCGTCCGCTTCAGGAAGCACATTTACAATATGGACCCGCCACTTTCGGTTGTGTTGTACCACGGCTTGCAGCGAATATCGGGCGCTGAATATTTTTTTAGGGGTGGCACGCTGCGTAAAGGCGAGAAATTATGCAACGCCGTATACGTGTACGCCGTTCAAGAAATAAGCGGCGAAGTTTTAGCGCGGTGTCAATCGCAAGTGAAGCGAGTCGCGTACGAAGTTGAACTTCAGGTAAGGTTTGCACGCTGCTATATTCAGGCGCACAAACACGAAGAAATGCTTGCCTCTAAATGAAGTCACAGCAGCGATAAGCAGACATCACGTGTACGGAATAGCTCGAGCGCACGACGGTACGCTCCGCGACAGCAGCGGTCTTTCAGCATGCCGCGATATACGAACTGCTCGAGCTCACGATCGTATACGCGCCCCGATGGCAGCTGTCTTCAAGCATGCCGCGAACGGCGGGCCTCCTGCAATTTTTGTTGACTGCATGCCGCTAGACAAGTAGTTATGCCTGCGCTGTAGTAGCGGCCCTCTGTCCCTTTAGCAACTGATAAATAACTGATGCAATGCATATGAGCTCGCAGTAACGTACGTACGTGCGAATCGCGCGCTGCAGCGCGAGCTCGTGTGCTGCTCGCTTGATGTAGCTATTAATGACAGCGCTCGAACATCGATGTGCAGTAATAAATACTGCTTTGGTGCGCTGCATTAACGTATTGGCTTGAGGTCAAAGATGATCACATTTAACTCTCGAATCTGTGTTGCTCCTAGTGGGGTAGTGAAGTTATCCAGCGCGCCCGACGCTCCGCAGCGTGACGCCTTGAAGGAAAACGGTAAAATCTGATGTTGGGATTCAGGCCTTCTTGTTCATGGCAGCCCACGACGTAGCAGTAGCGGCGGTGACGCTTTTTCTAGGCTGAGCTAGGTCCCTCCGGATTGGTGTCGCCGATGTCTTCTGCTTCCAGCATTACGTCCCACGGCACACGTAGAGTCCGTTTTCGTTAAACTATAGGCTGCGGCCAGCTCGCAGCGTCGTCAGCGTGGTCTGCGAGAAGTGACGAGCCTTTTCGCACTCGAAACAGGGCAGAAAAAAGTGCGAATCGAAGCAAACCTCGGGCTCGAAACGTGCCTCGCCACATCCACGGCTCAGTATAACCCAAGCTGGTGCCGTTTTTCGCCGCCACCAGGCGCCGCTACTATACCTCAAATTCCAGCGCAAGACTCCCATTCTAGCCACTGTACTTTGGTCATGCTACCAGATCACGACTCCGATAAGAATGTTCGAGAACAGCCTGTGGAAGCTATAAACATTTTCACAAACCGACGTTTGAGCAGCACCATTGGCCGACACGGGCGACGTCTAGCGTCAGAACATGTTATGCCGCCATTTTGGACTGTGCGCCTTTCGAGAGCAGGCCGGCCGCACTTCGGTTGTGTGATCTTCGCCGCGCATTATTTCGATTGTTTTCTTTCGCTTCGCTTGTCTTGTGCCGCTTGACTTGTTACATGTTTCACGTGCTCGCGTGAGCGCTCAGTGTAGTCTGCCATGGCAACAGCAAGACCAGCCAGTGGATGTGGTGTTTCGTCGTCAGTAGCGGCGGCAGCCACGTCTGCTTCGTCGAGACCTGGTGTGCTAATCAGCGGTATATTTTATTGTTGTTGCTGGGCACATGTGACCGTATCGTAGATTGAATCTGATCACCATTACGTTTCGCGGTTGAGGGTGGCCTCATTTAGCGAAAAGAGGCGCTTACGTAGCTGTCGGGCAATGCTTAGAACCAGGAGCTGGCGGCCCAACGACGCGTGTCAGTGGTTGGTAGATATGCGGTGGTTACTCCATACGCTTCCGACGCAACTGAACAGCTCAATCATGCAAAATTTATTGGATCTGGTGCGGTACAGGGTGCTTATAACCAAATGTCAAAGCTTAAGCGTGGCGACCGAGCAGCGCGGTACCTGCAGCGAACCGACGCGCGACAGTGATCACAGATGCGAGCGCAACTGATACGTCCCAGGTGCTAGATTTTTATTTTTAGTATTTATTTATGTATACATACTGTCAATCCCAATAGGGATTACAGGACTTGGTATAAAGATATATTTGTTTACCTATTTTTACGTTTGTTTACCTGGAATAGATTTTCTTTCGAATGTGAATTTGGAACAAGCTTCGCTCGCGGTGAACCTTAACGTAGATCGTGCGCGAAGTTTGTATTGAAGATATCGCGTACGGCATGAATTGTTCGTGTGCGCTATCTCTGAAGCGAAATAAGCCAATAATATTGCAGTGTTAGGTCCATCTCTGCTCTTTCTCTTGTTTCCCTTACACCGTCTCACTGTGCTATGTCCATAATAAAGTAATGTCGAGTCTTAACAATTGTGGAATAAATACATATGCATATGACTGTAAACCACTACTGACCGGGAGTGAAAAGCGCTTAGTGGTCAGCGAAGCGGTCACTGCACACACGTAAGTATATCACTTGATCGACTGTGCGAATAATTAATTTTTTTCGTTACTGTTATTCTTGCAAGCATGATGCTATTGTCCGGGTACCCATGCGAATACCGTTTTTTAGGTTCTTACTTGCGCGGGCTCATTTAGCGCGTTTCTACGCCACGCACAGTTAGCGCATTACGGTTCCCAAACTTAGCACTGGCGCTACGCCGCGCTGATGAGGTTGACACGTTTGTTTTTGCTCTTGCTGCCCAAGTACATAGACAACGCCAAAAGATGGGTGAGCTCGATGCAGCACCACACTGTCGAAGTTAATTACCTTTATAGGCAGGGCCGCGCAAGGTGCGTCTGAACGCAGAGACAGTTTTGGTGGACACAGGGTCTGCATACATCTTCCATAGGGCACGATTTTTCCAGATCGTTGCGAAGAGTATTTACCGACTAGTTCTCTCGCAGAGTGCTCCAATTTGTCTTATACCGGTGTCACACGGACACTTTTGATAGCGATCGAGACCGACGGAATGTTCGACCGCGATTGGCTCCCTTCCGGAGATTGAGCAAAGAAGCCAATCGCGACCAAGAAATTCGACCCATATAGGGCTCGATCACGTTCAAAAGTGCGTCGTCACGGTGACCCTCGTATTAGGCACTGGAATCTTTCGCCATCTTTTGCGAGACGCCTTCAAGACGTATATATAAGATGCCTTCAAGCCATCCTTCGCAAGACGTATATATATATATTATATATATATATGTCTTGATGTATATATAATGACGTCCTCAAGATGTACATATAATGACGTCTTCAAGACGTACATATAAGGACGTCTTCAAGTCGTGCATATATAGACGTCTTCAAGACGTACATATAAAGACGAAGTCAGGCCACATAATCCTCGGTATATGGTATATGCCACATAATCCGCTCTGGAACAATAATGCGGCCTGACTTCTAGACTATATTTCCGCATGTCTATGGCACAACAGGAATAAGAAATGACCTTTTCAGCGTTGCAAATAATTAGTCTTGCAATAGCAAAGGCCCATCGTTATGTGGATCACAGGAAACCACTCTCTCATTACGTTCTGTTTACCAGTGCTTCAGCTTGCTGATAGAACGCTGCAAGTGTCTGATTTTGCTCAACGCTTGACGCTACGCGCCTGTAGGTACAGATACCTCGATTTATTTAATTACCAGGTACCTCACGGGTTCCCACTGGAACATTAAATGAACAAGCCATATGCCGCTGTACTATTGCCGCTACCGTATCCACCAGCTACCGGTTGGTTTGCTTGCATTGCCTAAAAAGCACGCCACGCGTACAACTGGCACAGCTTAGCGAGCATGCGCCAACCACACTTGTGCCTGTGATCGTCGCGGCAACGGTATAAAGCGATATATAGCGCTATGCTAAACGTTCGTAACAACACCAAAAATTAAATTTTCCTTACCTTCCAGAGAAGTGCGTTGGAGGAAATTGCTACCAGCGATTTGATAAAGCTCTGATAAAATAACGGGTAAACAAGAAACAAAGCAACAATTCACAATAGCCTGACCCGCCGCGGTTGCTTAGTCGGCTAAGCCGTTTTGCACTGCCGAGCGAGCACGAGATCATTTCGATGGAGGCGAAATGCAAAAACGCCCGTGTGCTTGCGTTGTATTGCACGTTAAAGAACCCCAGTTGGTCAAAATTAATCCGGAGCCCTCACTATGGCGTGCCTCATAAAGAGAAGTGGTTTTGTCTCGTAAAACCCCCGAAAGAAGAACACAACAGCGTGAAAAGGCGTAGATGGCCTGGCGATATTTCATTAACCAGAGAAATCACAACGACACAAAATATGGGGTGTGCTGTAGGTGCGCAAATCCCGTCTGCGGCGGCCGTATTCGAATGGGGGCGAAATGCAAAAATGCCCGTGTGCTGTGCATTGGGTGCATGTTAGAGAGCCACAGGTTGTCAACATTCATCCAAAGCCCCTACTAAGGCGTACCTCATAATCATATCGCGCTTCTGGCATGTAAGCCCCAGATTTTTATTAATTTTAATTGCGAGTTACCTAAAGTTTCGTTCTCAGCCCGCGAGATTTAGCATATTCAGATTCATGACTTTCGGTATGAACGCCGATGCGAATTAAGGTAAGCCATCCACAATTTCTAGGTCAAATGGATAGTGCGAAAGGAAATTATGCGCAAAGCGGCCTGTTCCCGAGTCTGCATCCATGAGCAGGCACCCACAAAGATCGCAATATTTTAGAAGTGCCAACCAGCAATCAATAGATTTGAAGCGTGACTATAGATCGTCCGAATGCGCTGCACACAATTACATCACCGTCACTAAACGCAAATGAAAAGAATCAAACAGGTGGGTCACACGCAACCAGTACAATACGAGTTCAAACAAAACATGTTGCAAGCAAGCGCAGTAACACGAACAGCAAGCGCGCGATTTTACGCGAGAACAATGGGGATAAATGTTCGAGGCGGGAATATTTTTGAACGGTGCTACCGCGCCAGCCAGGAATTCAATAACAATAAACATGCCAAATAAATTATGTCGGCTACGCAAGTTTGCCTGATCGCGTTCGTGATCGTCAACAATATTGCCGGAATGGTGGGCCACTGGAAGAGCAAGCAGCGTAGTTCTATATCGCCAAATAAGCAACACTAGTTGGAGCTCTAAAGTTTCCGCATGCGTACAGCAGCAGCTGTGTTAAGCCTGTCATGAGTAATTAACTCTCCTTAAGTTCAAAAATTATGGGGAATATACGCGCCAAAACGTGCTCACGATCTGCAGTATATAATCGATCTGTACATATAAGGACGTCTTGAAGTCGTGCATATAAAGACATCTTCAAGACGTACATATAAAGACGTCTTCAAGTCATGCTATATGGACCCTCTTCAACACGTATATATAAAGATGCCTTCAAGACGTATATATAAGATGTCTTCGAGACGTACGTGCAAAGACGCCTTCAAGACATGTACATAATGATGCCTTCAAGACGTATATAAAGACTTATATAAAGATGTCTTCAAGACGCATTTGTAAGGACGTCTTCAAGTCGTACATATAAGGACGTCTTCAAGTCATGCATATATGGACCTCTCCAAGTCGGACATATTAAGACGTCTTCAACACGTATGTGTAAAGACTTCTTCAGGACGTATGTGTAAAGACATCTTCAAGACATATACATAAAGACGTCTTCATGTCGTGCATATAAAGACGTCTTCAAGATGTACATATAAAGACGTCTCCAGGACGTGCATATATGGACATCTCCAAGACGTGCGTATATGGACGTCCTGTGGTCATACAAATAAAGACGTCTTGACGTATATATAAGGACGTCTTCTAGACGTACATATGAAGACGTCTCCAGGAAGTGCATATATGGACGTCTCCAAGACGTGCATATATGGACGTCCTGAGGTAATACAGATAAAGACGTATATATAAGGACGTCTTCTAGACGTACGTGTAAGGACTTCATCAAGACGTGTATATAAAGACGCATTCAGGATGTATATATAGAGACGTCCTCAAGACGTATTTGTAAGGATGTCTTCAGGACATGCATATAAGGACGTCTTCAAGTCGTACACGCAAAGACTTCCTCAGCACATATGTGTGAGGACGTCCTCAAGACGTATGTGTAAAGACATCTTCAGGACGTATACGTAAAGACGTCTTCAAGTCGTGCGTATAAAGACGTCTTTAAGACGTACAGTTAAAGACGTCTTCAGGACGTACATATAAGGACGTCTTCATGACGTAGATACAAGGACGTATATATAAGGACGTCTTCAGGACGTATTTGTAAGGATGTCTTCGAGATGTGCATATAAGGACGTCTTCAAGTCGTACACGCAAAGACGTCTTGAAGACGTTTTCAAGGCTACAGCATCGCGCTGCTGAGCGCGATGCTATTATAGCGCGACTGCTATCGCGGGACGATAGGATCGAAATGACACAGCGATCGTGTACTTAAATTGATGTGTATCTTACAGATCCAAGGTGGTCAGAATTAATCCGGAGTCTCCACCGTCTGCTTCATCATTTAGGCAATTTAGGCCTTCGATTTATTTTTCACTTTTTCTGTTTTCTCTATTAACGTGGCTAAATGCCTTAGGTCTTGCATGTATGCTGCCTTCAATCTAGCACATTTTTTAAATGTCTGCTTCAATTTTTTTTCTTCATGAAATACGTATGCCACGAGTGGACGTACAGTGCAACGACACATGTGCAGCAAAGCGCTGTACACAATTTACACATTACAGGATGATAAAATGACAGACCAAAGAAAGGCAGTGCATGTACACGTTTTTAAGTACAGGCTGTGTGACCAGTATGGGTGCTAGATATCTAACAATCGTATAAAGCAGCGGAAAGAACTGAAATCCATATTTTATACATATAAGGATAAGGATCCGCACAGATATCTTCCAGACGTTTTTACAGAACATTTTCTATCCGTCTTGGCAAGATGATAGCTTAAACCAGCTTAACAAGACTTCAAGACCTATATATATATACGTATAAACAGCTTCAAGACGTATGCGGCCTTCAATATATTATCCAGCCATCTTTCGCGAGACGCCTTCAAGACGTATATATAAAGATGCCTTCAAGCCTCCTTCGCAAGACGTATGCAGTATATGCATGGGCCACTGATATTGATGTATATATAAAGACGTCCTCAAGACGTACGTATAATGATGTCTTCAAGATGTACTATATCTTCAAGACATAAATATAAGGACGTCTTCAAGTCGTGCATATGTAGACGTCTTCAAGACGTACATATAAAGATGTCTTCAAGACGTACATATAAAGACGTCTTCAAGGCGTACATACTAAGACGTCTTCAAGAGGTACATATAAGGCCGTCCTCAAGTCGTGCACATATGGACGTCTTCAAGCCGTGCATATAAAGACGTCGTTCAAGACGTATGTATAATGACGCCTTCAAGACGTATATATAAAGACGTCTTCAAGACGTACATATAAGGTAATCTTCAAGTCGTGCATATAAGGACGTCTTCAAGTCGTACATTTAAAGACGTATACATAAAGATGCCTTCCAGACATACATACAAAGCTGTCTTGAAGACGTATATGTAAACGTCTTGTAAACGTCTATAAAGACGTCTTGTAGCCGTCTTGAATAGTTGTAGACATCCTAGTTTATTTTGGCTTGTGTTCAGAGGGAATGTTGCCTCTTTCGCGCTGCACCAGCATACCTGCAATATGCAGGAAGGAAACGCACTTCCGCGCTTCTTGAAATGAGATGTCCTCTTTCACTTTCAATGAAATATCTTTTTCCTTCTTCCACGTAGGGCATGATCGGGAATATGTGGCATGCTCACCGTCGCAGTTCGCGCAGTGGAGCGTGCCAGCGCAGTTGTTGGAAGCGTGTTCTTGTTTGCCACATTTTGTGCAAGTGAGCCGGCCGCGGCAGCTTTGCGAGCCATGGCAAAATCTCTGACACTTGAAACATCTGCGTGAATTCGGAATGTAGGGTCTTACTCATGTCTTTGTGTAACCAGTTTCGAGAGAGTCTGGCAGTACACTCGTCGCAAAGGTGAGAATGAGATGTTTTGTACGAATTTTTTTGTTGTCACGTTCTATCATTAGTCTTTGTACATTGATGACATCCTGTTCCTTCCATCCTTCAACTAGTTCTTCTTCACTCAGATTCATGAGATCATCATCGGATACCACACCTCTGGATGTGTTCATTGAGCGTTGGGGGGGTTACCGTGATTTCAACATCACCAAAAGCAAGGAGATTTGAAATCTTTTCATGCTGTAATTTGTCGCGAACTTCAAGAAGTAGGTCGCCGCTAGCCATTTTAGTGATTTTGTATCCGGGACCCAGCACAGTCTGTGAGAACTTTTGCAACGGTGAAAGGTGAAAGTGTTCTGACCTTTTCGGCGCATTTGCTATGTATAACATAGGAGCGCGGGAAGGATTCCTTGCGTTGGACAAAAAATTTAGTACTTGGGCGCGCCCTCTTTTCGAACGAGGGCGATCAGGCAGTCGGGGAAAGGTACTTAAAGCCATAAATACTTTTTGTTTTTGGCAGCTACGCCAGCCGCCCACCACCGAGCCCAACCAGTGGCCGCCACGGGACCGGAAGGAGACGCAGACGCCAGGTCTACGTATATAATATAATAATAATCTTTATTTCTCTCTTTCCACAGAATACAGAGTGAGAGCGGACGTAAGGGTAAAAGCCGCATGCAGCGGCTTTTGTGAACCCCATTACGACCAACGCGACAGTATGGCGAGTAAACAGCTATGAGAAATGCAGAGAAATACTGAAAATATCGGAATATATTCTGAATTTGAGAACGTACAAGGGCAAAAATTTGTACAGTAGGGATCAGTAAGAAAAAAATGTGGTTGATCCCTCTTATATAGGAATCGGTATAGAACACGAAAGTGAAACGTGTCTTCACAGAAGTAGTGTAATGTTTATTGCACATTGATATATAATGTCTATTGGTGTTTTGTGGCTAAAGCGCCCTTAGGCGTTGATGCACCCACGCTGACGCCTGGTGGCACGTCTCCTCCATCACGACTACCAACGTCGATGACCATGAGCAACCGTCGTGCATATGGAAGCTGCACTACGCTGCACACGCTAGCACAACGCGAAAGACGAAGCACGTAACTGACACACTAATACAACGCGCAAGACAAAGCACGTAACTGAATCGTCACCGAGTCAAATCAGCGCGTACAGCGCGTCGTAATTGCAGCCTCCGCGATCAACTTCAGAAACCTTTTCAGAGCTAATTGCGGAGGCCACGCTCCGCTGTGCTGAGTACGGTGAACGCCACCTAGGTGGCGTTGGTAGTGCTTCTTGATGCCAGCGTCCCTTCGAATGCTGGCATCGAGGCGTCGTAGTGCTGAGACCACCGAAGCGTCCACTGTCGGTGCGCGTTAGTGTCATAATGCAGTACTTCTCTTTTCTGCTCGTAGGCGGCGGCACCGCCCCGAGCAAGAGCGCGGGTACACGGAGGAGTGTTAGATATATAAGGCGCGTCTGTGTAGCTCTCTGCAAATGCGTTTGTGGCGCAATGGGTTAAACGCTCGGCGATCTATCGTCGCGGACCGAGAGGTCGTGGGTTCGATTTCCAAATTTTGTATGTTTGTGGAACTTTTTCTTCTGGTTTCTTTCTTTGTATTATGTTCGTGTACATTGTAAGCTGACGTATTTCCGTGAGGGAAATACGTCAGTGAAGTCTTGGTGGACCCCGGCATAAAACACTTTCGTGTTAATATACGTACAATATTGAGAACAGCCTTAGTGCGTTTGTTAACATTGTGTGATTTAACAATAACGCAACATGCAGAAAAACTAAATGAAACACCATCCATTAGTGCAGGAGCGGCAAAACACTAATTAACTTATTTTTGGATATTTCTTCCAGTGAGATGTTATTCCATTCAAGTGTGTTAAGGAAACAGGGAAGTTTATGGGCGCTTGATTGAAATCGGTACACAGGCCGACAAAACGGTGTAGACCAAGCGATGCAACTGCGCACATTGTACATGGGCACATGTCTTTGAACGTTGAATAGCGTCAACACATCTGCGTTGTTTGTTCTAATAGCATTCTTGTAAATAATAATTTACCTGAAGGCATAAAGACTAGGAACTTGAATGATGTTAAACTCCGAATAATAGTTTTCTGTGTAGGCATACCATGGTATGTTAGCAACCAACCTTATCGCACGTTTCTGAGTAACAATATTCTTGGATAAATTATGCTTCGTACTTGTTCCCCAGACAATGCGGCAATAGTTAAGTATTGGAACTAAGAATGCGTTGTAGATTAACAGTTTAATTCTTGTTGATAGCACATACTGTTGACGACTTAGCACCCCATTCATCTTGTTCATTTTTGATCGTGTGTTATTAATTTGCGCATCCCAATTAAGCGATTCCGAGAAGGTTAATCCGAGACATTTGACAAAACTCATTACCTGTAGAGGATGTCATTTTCTCTTCTACCCGCAATGAGCACCGTAATGTCATCAGCGTAGGCAGTAAGGTTCACCGGTAGCATAGTGTAAAATATATCATTTAAGTAAACTAAAAACAACAAAGGGCCTAACATGCGGCCTTGCGGCACGCCCGATTTTATGTATTGGCCATCAGACAGAGCATCATTGTGTGCTACAATTTGTTTACGATGTTGAAGGTATGACCGTATCAAGGAATTAGGAATCCCCCTTATAGCGTAGTGGCTTAGTTTATTTACTAACAAGTCATGATTGATTAAATCGAAGGCTTTGGAAAAGTCAATATAAATTCCGAGGACAAGGAGCTTGTCTTCAAATGCATTTATGATGGGTTCCTTTTGCTTGAGCAGTGCCAACTCAGTGGATTTCTTAGTCTGAACCCGAACTGATCATTCGAGAAACAGAATGCTTATCTAAGAAATTAGTTATTCTCGTGGGAATAATTTTCTCTATACCTTTAGAAATTACCCGTAGAATAGAAATTGGCCTATAATTTGACAATTCAGAGGTATCGCCTCTTTTGTGTATCACAATAAATTTCGCAATCGGCATCTGCTTAGGAAATAATCCACTACTGAGACAAAGGTTGAATATTGTAACGTCCTGGTCAAACGAAGAAGAGGAAGTTAAGAGAGAGACGAAGAAGCAGATGACCGAATGAAAACAGTAAACAGTTGATCAGTCTCGGATCCTTTATTTTGCATTTGGCGCAGCCCGACAGGATGTGGATAGAAGTACCAGTTGGTACTACTACAGCGGGACAACCGTACGTCACGTCATACCAAGCCGAATATGAAGAACAAGTCGAAGTCGAAGAGACAGCGACATCACCGAGCCTGCTCCAGTTCATCGCAAGTAAGGCTAAAGTCACCGAGGCGGATCTCGTCACCCCAGGTATGTGGAAGATCAATATCAAAATGTCCGACTATGAAAAGCACTTCAGGCAGTTAGCAAGTAGAAAGCCGTTTCGAAATGACAATAGTCAGGACATTGGTATGCTTATGGAGCGGATGCTTAAAGTGCAGGCGCCTCAAATTGAGCAACATGGACAATTGCTTGCTATGCGAACAGAGACTCTGCGGGCTATCAATGGTCCCAAGCTGAATTAGTGAAGCCGGACATTTTCGATGGGACGACCGCGTCGGCAACCACTTGGTTGAAGTTCTTTGAATATGCTTGTGATATGAACTGCTGGGTGACGTCACAGGATAAAGTGCAAAGTATGAGGCTATTTCTTGTACTCAATGCCAAGAAATGGTATGACCTCCGCATAACAGACCATCCGGACGACGCCTGGGATCACTGGAGAGCCAGTTTTATCTGGGTTTTTGATCAGAACTGGTCGACCGATGGGACAAAGCTATATTTTTCAAGCAACGCTCAAGTTCACTAATGGACTATTTCTACGAGAAGAGACGGCTGTTATTGTTGATTCTACTTTGCCTGAGTCGTTTGTTGTACCATTTGTCATCCACTTTGACAAAGGAATGCCAAAGGCAAGTGCAAATAAGGTCGCCTAAGACAGTTGAAGACCTACTGGGGTGTCTTAAGGACGTTTACCATGAAGCCCCTGGGCCCATTGCACAGCACAATTGGATCCATACAGCCAGAGTTCATCCGGATAATACTGCGACAGCGATGGCAGCATCCACCAGAAGCGCAGCTTCTGACTATTTCCCTTCCAACCAAGACGTCAAGCATACAAAAAACGAATAAACGTGGGTGCAGAGCCCCACCCGTTTTACAAAAATGAAGCTGTCTACTTGATTCGATCAAACGTTTTACAAACGGCACTGCTTATTAACGGAAAAGAAGTGTGTGCCCTAGTCGACACAGGAGCTTCAGTAAGTCTGATTAATCAAAGCATGGTAAAGGCAGATGACATGCGACAAGGTAAAGTGGTAACGGTTAAGAGCTACGATGGATCAGCTCAAAGACTGCACACCTGGACAAGAGTCAGTATACATTTGGCTAGGGAGGACTTCACAGTAGAAACGCTAGTTATGCGTGATGTCGAATTCTTGTTTATACTGTCAAGACCCGACATGAAGAAGCTACGAATGAACATTTCTTGGAAAGATGAAGTGACTTTAGACTCCCTGGTTTCAAGTGTCCAGACACCGCCACAGATGAGGACTGCCAAATGCGCTGACATATGGACAATTTTTCCCGAACTTATATGCCTCGATACATATGCACCTGCAGCTTCTGTACCCGAAGTACCTTTTGAACTCCGCGACACGACTATTGTGCGGAAGAGAGCCTACAGGATTTCTCATGAAAAGAAAGTATGGCTGAAACAAGAGCTGCAACAAATGGCGCGTACGTAGCTGTCGGGCAATGCTTAGAACCAGGCGCTGGCGGCCCGACGACGCGTGTCAGTGGTTGCCAGATATGCGGTGGTTACTCCATACGCTTCCGACGCAACTGAACAGCTCAATCATGCAAAATCTATTGGATCTGGTGCGGTGCAGGGTGCTTATAACCAAATGTCAAAGCTTAAGCGTGGCGACCGAGCAGCGCGGTACCTGTAGTGAACCGACGCGCGACAGTGATCACAGAAGCGAGCGCAACTGATACATCCCCGGTGCTAGATTTTTATTTTTAGTATTTATTTATGTATACATACTGTCAATCCCAATAGGGATTACAGGACTTGGTATAAAGATATATTTGTTTACCTATTTTACGTTTGTTTACCTGGAATGGATTTTCTTTCGAATGTGAATTGGAACAAGCTTCGCTCACGGTGAACCTTAACGTAGATCGTGCGCGAAGTTTGTATTGAAGCTATCGCGTACGGCATGAATTGTTCGTGTGCGCGTTTACCTGGAATGGATTTTCTTTCGAATGTGAATTTGGAACAAGCTTCGCTCACGGTGAACCTTAACGTAGATCGTGCGCGAAGTTTGTATTGAAGCTATCGCGTACGGCATGAATTGTTCGTGTGCGCTATCTCTGAAGCGAAATAAGCCAATAATATTGCAGCGTTAGGTCCATCTCTGCTCTTTCTCTTGTTTCCCTTACACCGTCTCACTGTGCTATGTCCATAATAAAGTAATGTCGAGTCTTAACAATTGTGGAATAAATACATATGCATATGACTGTAAACCACTACTGACCGGGAGTGAAAAGCTCTTAGTGGTCAGCGAAGCGGTCACTGCACGGACGTAAGTATTTCACTTGATCGACTGGGCGAATAATTAATTTTTTTTCGTTACTGTTATTCTTGCAAGCATGATGCTATTGTCCGCGTACCCATGCGAATACCGTTTTTTACGTTCTTACTTGCGCGAGCTCATTTAGCGCGTTTCTACGCCACGCACAGTTAGCGCATTACAGTTCCCAAACTTAGCACTGGCGCTAGGCCGCGCTGATGAGGTTGACACGTTTGTTTTTGCTCTTGCTGCGCAAGTACATCATCATCATCATCATCATCAGCCTATATTTATGTCCACTGCAGGACGAAGGCCTCTCCCTGCGATCTCCAATTACCCCTGTCTTGCGCTAGCGTATTCCAACTTGCGCCTGCGAATTTCATAACCTCATCATCCCACCTGACTTTCTGTCGTCCTCGACTGCGCTTCCCTTCTCTTGGTATCCATTCTGTAACCCTAATGGTCCACCGGTTATCCATCCTACGCATTACATGGCCTGCCCAGCTCCATTTCTTCCGCTTAATGTCAACTAGAATATCGTCTACCCCCGTTTGTTCTCTTATCCACACCGCTCTCTTCCTGTCTCTTAACGTTACTCCTAAGATTTTTCGTTCCATTGCTCTTTGTGCGGTCCTTAACTTGTTCTCGAGCTTCTTTGTTAACCTCCAAGTTTCTGCCCCGTATGTTAGCACCGGTAGAATGCAATGATTGCACACTTTTCTTTTCCACGACAGTGATAAGCTCCCAGTCAGGATTTGGCAATGCCTGCCGTATGCACTCCAACCTAATTTTATTCTTCTGTAAATTTCTTTCTCATGATCAGGGTCCCCTGTGAGTGATTGACCTAGATAAACATATTCCTTTACAGATTCCAGAGGCTGACTGGCGATCCTGAATTCTTGTTCACTTGCCAGGCTATTGAACATTATCTTTGTCTTCTGCATATTCATCTTCAACCCAATTCTTGCACTTTCTCGATGAAGGTCCTCAATCATTTGTTGTAATTCCTCTCCCTTGTTGCTCAATAGGACAATGTCATCTGCAAACCGAAGGTTGCTGAGATATTCGCCATCGATCCGCCCAAGTACATAGATAACGCCAAAAGATGGGTGAGCTCGATGTAGTACCACACTGTCGAAGTTAATTACCTTTATGGGCAGGGCCGCGCAAGGTGCGTCTGAACGCAGAGACAATGTTTTGGTGGACACAGGGTCTGCATACATCTTCCATAGGGCACAATTTTTCCAGATCGTTGCGAAGTGTATTTACCGACTAGTTCTCTCGCAGAGTGCTCCAATTTGTCTTATACCGGTGTCACACGGACACTTTTGATAGCGATCGAGACCGACGGAATGTTCGACCGCGATTGGCTCCCTTCCGGAGATTGAGCAAAGAAGCCAATCGCGACCAAGAAATTCGACCCATATCGGGCTCGATCACGTTCAAAAGTGCGTCGTCACGGTGACCCTCGTATTAGGCACTGGAATGAAGTCGTGTTTGAAAGAATAACAAATGTAGCCTTTGCCACTACATACGAGAAAATATTGCATCGAAGAGCTGACAATTCTCGCAACCTATTGGGAAATGCGCCGAAAAATGTTTACCAAAACGCGTTATTTTACTGATGTGTGCATTGGTTCACATTAGACTGAAATGTCAAGTCCTCAGGTGATGCAGGAAACCGGAGAAGCGTGAACATACCATCGTGGCAGTGGTCTCGCGGAGTGCTGTGCTGTGGACACACTTAGTCCCCAAAATCGGTATTTTCCGCTGGTTGTTTGTGCACCCATAAACTGCACAGTGCTGGCCTGTAGTCGTTTGATGAGTATATATGTCATTATATGCGAGCGTAAGTTATTCGTGACAAAAATCAACGGAAACATCGAATGAAAGCGACCACTCCGCAATGCAAGCGCAAGGCAAGCTCACAGTCCAGACCGAACAGGCAACACTGACACATACTCTCCACGCCAGACCGTCGGAAGCGCCCTCGTGAAAACGTCTATATAACCGCCGTGCGAGAATCAGGAGTGGAGTTCAGTCCGCACCGGTGAAGTGATGTAACGTGAAGACCCAGCGTCTGCGGAAGAAGGGGATTCCCCGGCAAACTAGTCGACGTGTTCATCGAGCATCTGCATTTCCGGAAGAAGTTCCTTCTTCGAGATTTGCCGCGAGCTACGCCGAGATCATCTGACTCCATGACCAGCACGGTGAATACGATTGGACACTTAGTGTTCCTATTCATTTTGTAATTTACGTGTTGCTTTCTTGTGTTTGTTAATACCCATCTGATTTGTATTGTGTTGTGTCTAGCCTAAGTGTGCACGTTTGTGTGTAACTGCCTTGTGCGAAGAATATATTTTGTTGTCTTTTGACAACTCTGGGCTCTGACTCGGTCTTTGGACATCAACCGGTGTTCGCTGGCGCACTTGAGGGCTCATTCTTAATTGTCCTTGCTTTCGTGGGGTTATTTTCGGAAGCTGATAAGTCGGCTTTGGAATTTGGTCCGGCGTTTGCGCCTCGTTCACGGGGTCTGTGACTGAGTCTCAGGTGTGTGCTTGGAGATCTCTATGAAAGAGACATCACACTCAACAGTCTGCCACTCCCAAGGTAGTGGAAGCCGACTGGGAGCCGTTAAGATATTCGCTTGAAGTAGTCTATCCTGTTTCTTCAGCCGACGCTTCTAGACGCAGGGCCAAAGGAGCCCTCAGAGACGGCCGGTTTCGATACAGCCTGGCAGCCGATATATCGCTTATGGTGGTATGGCATGGGTGTTCAGCCGGGATGTACCCACCACAGTATATGGAGTTAAATATCGACAGAAGTGTTTTGTGGGCTTCAGGGTGTAAGCGTTTGATCATGTCATAAGCTATTCTGTCTCTTCCTGGCACTGTCATATTACAGCAACTCAGTGACGCCTGAAATTCCGCCATGCTAAATATGTCATACAGCAACTCAGTGACGCCTGAAATTCCGCCATGCTAAATGGACGGTTGTAAGGTTCATTCTTTGTTATTTTCCGATCCAGGGGCAATAACTCTGCTTGCCGCTGGTACCGTAGAAATGCATATGTGTAATGGGCCGAACTAGACATGTACTCGAAGTGGGCACCTAGAAAATCAGCCTGGTCTTCAAGAGTCTTTCCCTGGTTGTTACCTAATGGTAGAGGATGAGTTTGCCGGCCGTTTAATTTGTTAACTCGGTTCCAGGCTTTCTTTCTGTCTGTGTAAGAGTTTATGCGTGATATGTATTTTTGCCAGTTTTCCCTTTTGGCACGGAGGCGCGTTCTTCTACCCTCACTCTTTGTTTTCTTGAAGTTTATAAGATTTTCTGTAGTTGGAGAGTCACGAAGGCGGCCCCAAGCCTTATTTTGTTTTCTTCGTACTTCCCTACAGCCATCGTCCCACCAAGGAAAACGTCGTTTGGAATGCTTTCCTTGTGTTTCTGGGATGCACATGGACGCTATGTTCACAATAAATGCTTTCAAATATGCTACTGCGTCGTCAATTTGAGTGTATGGATGTCATCCCATGTTAAGCAGGTGAGCTCTCTGTATTGCTCCCAGTCGGTAGAATCAATCTTCTACTGGGGAACATAAGGACAGTTTTCCTCCCTTTTTGTTAATGTTAAGGCGATCGGGAAGTGGTCACTCCCATAGGGGTTTTTGATGACTTTCCACTCCAGATACGGCATGAGTGTACTTGATGCTATGCTTAAATCTATAGATGAGTATGTATTGTGTGTTACGCTATAAAATATGGGGGCTCTCTTTTATTTAGCAAGCACGCACCTGTGGAGAAAAGAAAGTTTTCAATTAAGCGCCCTCTCGCATCACAACGAGAGTCACCCCACAGGCTGCTATAGGCATTTAGATCTCCAACAACGATATATGGTCGGAAAAGTTCAGCGATGAAGCTTAAAAACTCTGATCTGGAAAGTTGGTAATTAGGAGGTATGTAAAGGGAACTTATAGTGACCAACTTCTGAAAGAGCACCACTCGGACTGCGACTACCTCAAGAGGAGTTCGGAGAGGTAACTGCTGACAAGCAACATCTTTGTTCCCTATAATGGCGATGCCACCCGAAGAGGCGAGTGCGTCATCTCGATCTATTCGGAAAATGGCGTATTTCCTGAGGAAGTTGCTTTGTGTTGGTTTAAGTGTGACTCCTGAACACACAGCACCTTTGGATTGTATTTGTGTAGAAATTATTTAATGTCATCGAGGTTGTGCATAAGACCTTTCACATTCCAGTGTAGTATTTGGGTATCCATGTTGTTTGTGTTTTTCATAAGAACTTTCGCATTCCAGTGTAGTATTTGGGTATCCATGTTGTTTGTGTGTTTCGGCTGTGTGTCAAGAGGATTCAAGCTGGCTTACGAAGCCTTTTCAGGCCCCCTAATCCGTGGTTTGTTTGTCTTGGAGCGTTCGCGAGAATCGCGCCGCTCCCGAGGCGCTGGCTGCGCAGTCTGGCTTGGAGTTGTGTCCATCGACTCCTGGGAGCCGCTGGACTTCCGCTCACTCGAGTGGGGTAGTTTGGCGGTAGGCCTTGCCTCGAAAAGCAGGGCCTTGGAGGCCACCAACCCAGAAGTCGATGGGCCCTCCTTCAGAGACGGCGCAGCAGCGCTGGCTGCACCCGAATAAGTGTGCATCGGTTAAAATCTATCGGGAACCATGCACACTGGACCAAATCCACCAAGCGCCGGGCTACATTTATTTTGGGGCCAGCAAGAGTTTTATGTGCATTGCATAAACGCCGGTTCTCTTTAGTCAACTTCGCCGCAATTAGCAACCTTCTTCACTGTTATGTTTTCTTGGCAGGCAGACAGACAGACAGACAACGAACTTTATTTGATCCTGAGGAGCTACTGTCAGGACCCCCTAACGGGAGGCCGTTGTAACCGCTGGCCGCGCCCACGTAGAGGGCAGTTAAATTTTTTTTGAGCGCAGCTCTTGGGCGCCCGTTCCTGCGTCGAGCGTCAGCGTTCCCGGCGTAACCAAGCGATCGAACGCAGCGGGGGAGGAAAAAAGCGGCGAAAGCGAAGAGAGCACGAGGAGGAAGCCGAGGAGGAAGATGCAGCGGAAGCATGAGGCGAAAAGCAGAGGAGGAGGGTATGACGTAAGCGTGAGAAGAAAAGCGTAGTGACGGGCTAGATCCGACGTCCGCTACGAGATGGCGCCAAAGTAGCGCGCCGTCGTCGGTTCACCGATTACTTTTTATCTTTCTTCGGTCACTGTTTTGCACCGGATAACAAGAGTTAAACATTATCGCACGACGCGCCTGAATTTATCAGAAGTTTCTCGAATATTATCGATAGTTGTGTCCGTTGGCTGTTGTCACCAAAGCTTTTCGTAATCTAATTGTATGCGCGACGTGAATTGTGCAGTACTTTCTGGAAGCCACGCGGAACCAGCGATTGCACTGGAAGTTTCGACGAGTCATGTATAAAAGCCGACGCGCTTGATCCGCCGATAATAGTTTCGACGATCGCCGACTGCTACATGTCTCAAATTCTTTCCCTCAATATATCGCGAAATGAAAACACGTGTAGAGCTGTGCTCAAATTTCGCCTTAAGGAGTATCGTAATCGTCGGTGAAATTTTTCTGTGTGTGGCCCCTTGGAAAACGTATCTATAGGGTTGTACCGTATATAGTGAATAACTAACTAAAATATGCAGTTCCAACCGGCATGTTGAAATTATGAAGCGAAGCTTTATTGAAGTGGTTGATTAAATTCTAAACTGACACGTCTACTTGTTAATTTTTCTCCGGCGACTGCTCTTCCCCGGCTACCAAATGTTAAACGTAATCGCTCGGCGCAGGTCGCACCGACATGTATCGGAAGTTTCGCGAATGATGACGATAAATGTAATGCAAATTTCTGTTTCTGCACAACACAGCTCCCAAGCTGTGCCAAAAAGCAAGCACCAAATCAGGTGGATGCAGCTTGAAACAATGGATCAACAGTGATAGAACGATCATGACAGCACGACGCCATGACAGACATGAAGATGACAAAATAATGATGGCCTGAAGACGGCAAAATGACAACGCAACGATAATGATGGCATGAAGACGATGCCGTGACGACCACAGTATGATGACCCTGGAATGATGAGGGCGTGATGACACTGTAAGATGACAGTATCACGACGAAGGCGTAGTGCCAGTATAACGACAATAGCGGAATGAAAACGATCCTGTGATAACAGCGTGACAACATTCGGATGATGGCGATGAAATTCGATTGAATTCTGGGGCTTTACGTGCCAAACCCGCAATTTGATTATGAGGCACGCCGTAGTGGGGACTCTGGATTAATTTACTACCAGGGGATCTTTAACAGTTTTTAACGCGCCGTCCGCGTTTCGATGGGGGCGAAATGCGGACGCCGTGACCAGGATTAGATCCCGCGACCTTGTGCTTAGCAGCGGGTGATGGCGATGAAATGATCACGATAGCATAACCATGACAGTAGGAAAATTATTTGAAAATTGCTGCAACTTCTAAGCGATTGAACAAGTAGCGCAGCAAACAGACGAACTTGACAGAGTCGCGCGAAGCGTCTAGAGAACACGACTTGCCATAGCGTGATTGGGAGTTTAAGGATGTCACGTGATGTTCACCCGAGTATTTCCTTGTTCCGTGTGTTCGATAGGTGGCGTCTGCATTACACCCCCAGCGATGGCTTTCCGAGATAAGCAATCTGGAAGAACTTGATTTTGAGCAGTGCTCGTGCTGGAAGTGATTGCAGGCACCGGAAGTGACATAATTGTTACCATCTTTTGAGTACCACTTTACTTTCAGAAACATTTCAGTTTGCTTCGCTGTCAAAAGTGGATGCCACTAAGCAAACGATGTCATGGTGTGTTCACGTTGCAAATTGAAAACTGGTAAGTGAAGACGCAGTCTTCATCTTTGCTCGATGGAGGGATATGGAACCAGAGCCAAAGTTGTTGAGTCTCTAAACAAAAATACCTGCAGACTAACTTGTTTAAATATGGCCAAATGTCAATCTTGTGTTCAAAGAAAATGAATGCCAGCAGCTTTTGTTTTCTGCCTGCAAGGATTTTAGTCGTGCCATGCTCTGCAGCGTGGCTACAGAGAGGCTATAACTTTTGAATGTAGATGAAAGCAAGTTCCAATGTCACCAGACTAGATGACTTAATAAAGAGGCCTAGAAACTCCACCAGATACTTCTGGCACAAAAGAAAAAAAGAGCAAACAAGAAAGTGTGAAGGCCGGGAAACATGTTCTAATTTGATACTCAAGTTGATCTTAAAAGTGTAGACCAAACGTCAATATTACCTCGACATCGCAACAGAAGAATTCGTCGACATGTAGCAGTAAGGCTAAATATTATGGCATTGCAGGTAAAAGATCACCAACAGTAATGCGCTCGTTTCTTGTGGGTGTGTGGCAGCCACAGCTTATCGTAGGAACAAAGAAAGCAGTGCATCGTGACGCCATTACACATCCTTGGTACCAAGTTGGTATAGATACCAAAACTCGTTCATGAATACAAGTATATTAGTGAATTATTCAGACCACTTCGATATTTGCAATATTTTTCCTAGGGTAAGGAGTGTCTGAACCTCCTTTTAACACAAAATAATGAAAAATCTAAGTTTGATACAGCATACTTCTGTTAATTCGACTCCGGTTAATTTTACTGTTCGATTAATTCGACCCTGACCTATGGTCGTGGTCGGTGCACGTACATTTCTACGGGACCAAACTTTTGTTATTTAGATATTGAAATTAGCCTTCACCGTATAATTCGAACTTGGCTGGTAATCATGAATACACCGACCCCAATGATGACCGCAGTGGTGCCTTCCAATAGCGGCAACGTCTGTCTTGGCAGCAATTAATCAGTCGAATACGCTTATTTTTGGCCGGCCTCAGGGATATATTAAAGCGAAAACGGTAGCTGACGATGAATTATTAGTCGAACCTTGATATAACGAATTATCAGATATAACACTAAATAAAAATTTGGTAGCTCATGCTTTATTTCGAAGGGATATTCTACTGACATACAGCGAAATTGAAAATGTGGTAAACAACTTGGTATCGGTTATCGTGAAGCAAAATTGTTTGCAGGTACCTGAAAATACACATTTTGCTAACAAGAATGCAAAATACAGTCGCCGATCTATTTATGAGACCGATTTTGCAGACTTACGCCATTATTCGGACTTCTACGCGGCACCGCCCCCTACCCCAGCACGAGAATAATAACTGAAATTTCGGACGCCGAAAAATGTTTCGGACATGAACCGCATGTGCGAAGCCACGAGCACGATGGCTTTAACGAAAGTTGCCGTCATGGCGAATGACACGAAACCGCAACCAGGGTTCAATTGAAAAAAGTATATGTACTGCTTTAAAAGTGGAATCTGTCGCACCATGAGGGCAGCATGCTCGGATCAAAGCCCAGCGAGAGCTCCTGTGGCATCGGTGAGAGATTGCTCCTGAGTGGCCACCTGCTGTGTGGCTGAGCGCAGCTGCAGGGACAGGGAGTCCCTCTCAGCGCAGGCCGGCCGCTTTTCGGCCTCTGACGAGCTGCACAGAGCAAATAAACATAGAAGCAGTGAATCGGTTTAGACTGAAAAAAACACTTTTCATTTCCTTCAGGGAGTAAAAAGAAGAAACAAACAGTGCAGGAGTGTCCAATAAAGCAAAGAGGTGGCGCAGCAGCAGCCACGTTCTCCATGCGGGACCTCGGCAACAGTAGGTCAACGTCATTTGCAACAGCGGTCTGAAAGAATGAACACCAGTAAAGGCAGCCGAACCAGTGCACACATTCTACTGTTCGCGTTCATCCTTGCTTGCAGGGATTCCGACTTTCACAATGTCGTCGGCCTCATGGGGGACACTCCACTTAGAAATTTTAATTGATGGGTGCATTTTGATCTAACTTGCATAATGTATTTTGACTTGCTGATTTCGAATATGTGATTGCTTTTCATGTGCAACAATTGAGTAGTTTTTAAAATATTTAGACATTAGATTTTTCGTGTGGTAAACATTGAAGGAGAGCTCCGAAATGCTGGGTATTATGAACGAGACTGGCATATCAAAATAATGCTGAACGATAAATGTTCCCAGTTCTACAAGAAATAATGTTCTAGACTGATTTGGGCCATAGTTACAGCATGTCAATGTTTTTAAATCAACAACCCCATACAAACACCTAGGACAAAAATATTACTTTTCGAAATTTTTGTGCAATAATATTTGTTCCAATTACAGGCCTACTCCACTCCCGCACACTTTCCTGTGCGCGTCTATTTCCATTGATAGACCGCTACAGATGGTTGCAAATATTTATTTTGCCACTTTTCCAGTGCTCTTGGACAACAAATCCATCTCTGATGTCATTCAGGAAGTATTTAGTCAGTTTCATTTTTCTGTTTTCTTTTCCCGCCACATATGGATTTTTAAATTGCATCCGGAGAAGGGGCCTTGCGCTGAAAATATATATTCTGCAATTTTGTAAAATTCTTTCTGTCAAGCAACATTGACATTCTTAAGCAATTTTTTAAAATTTCATCAACATGTTTGGCACGAGAATCAGGATTTCTCTTCAATTTGATGCTATGCACTTTAGTACCAAGCATGCTCTTCGACAGGAAAGTATTTACTAGGCTACACAAAAACCGTTTCTGCAGCGGGCAGAGCGTGCCATTCTTTACCTTTCTGGCAAAAAAATGAATTAAAGCAAATCCCCCGCTGAAAATACTGGTAATTTCAGAGCGCTTCTTCGCGTGCGAGCTGATTGTGGAGTTACATATCTGAACAACCATTTGGAAAGTTTCCCAGTAATGCCTCGTATTCAAGCCCAGATGCACAAAACAAAATTATAGAAATCTGTGGTGAAATTATCAAAGAAAGCCTAGATGCAAAAGCAGGCTGCTTCTGCATACTTCCTGACGAAACGACGGACATCACTGGAATCGAACAGCCTACTGCTTGTAACCTACTGCTACCTGCTTTTAGTATGTCTTTTTTGAAATGAACAATACCCTCCTTTAATTTTTGGTGCAGAATAATTGTTGGCACCGTGCAGGCAGTTAAATTACACATTTTTGTACTGATTTCTGCATCATTCCTCCAATATTCTACCCATATGGCGCTGTCGCGACCACCGCATGGCCTGAGTACATATCACGATTTCTGCGATCATAGTTTTGTTCTTGCCTGGATCATCTTTCTTTCTGTGCGCAAAGTGTACTATCTGTGATTACGCAACATGTTTATTTGTCATGTTTGACACATTATATACAGTGACCTTTGCTTAAATACGTAGATTTATTGGAGACTGATACGTATTTTTAAATGTCTCGTTGCGAGGTTTTGTGTATACAGGCAGTGAACTTTGTTTCCAGCGACTCTTTTTTTGCATTTTATCGAGTTGTATCTCCGCATTTGTATATTCCATTCTACCTTCGCATTTCTAATGTATATTTTGCAGAACTCCTACTTTTTATTTGTACTCACTGTTGCGAGTATAATCTCGGTATAATTACAATACACCATCGGTTACAGCTGCTCCTGCGCAATCTATTGCAACGAGGGACAACGTCATTGAGGTTTTTTCCCTAGCCGTTGCATATGTACAAAAATGTCAACAAGGTTCTTGAATGACAAAGATTCATCAAAATATTTGACCGCAACTTATACATTTCATGGCCTTTACGTTTTTTCATATCAGCGGCATGCACTGCTTTGCTGGTTTCGAACTGATATAGTTCTAAAGCTCGTGTGATATTTTCTTTATTTATTAAATAGACAAAAAAACGCGGAAGCATTGATATCAGTTATTTCTGCCACAATTTTTGGGGCATACGAATAAGTTCTTTTATGAAAAAATACATATTTCACTTGACAGTGCATAGTGTTCAATAATTCGTTTGCAGCATCTAATATACAATGGCATTGGCAATGCAGTTATGATTCATGCATTTGATCCCTCGACAATTTCTATGAGGAGGAGGCCGCGCTGCAACCTGAGCCCCCCCCCCCCCCCCGAACAAAATTTCTGGCTACGCCACTGATGCAGACGAAATCAGCACTGGGAACATACAGGACTTTGAAGCAATAAATTGCCAAAGAAACTATATATGATAATTCTAGGGGGAAGCTCTTTGTTGTTTGAAGCCATGACGGGAGTATTGCGGACTAAGATGTACCGAGTCGAGTACCACGTTGTGCGGTGCATGTGGAGAGGAAGAGGAAACGGCTGAACACCTCATACTTTTCTGTAGAGGGCTTAACTCTACAGGGCAAGGCAACGGGGCTGATTTGTTCAAAGCATTGGGGTTTAGGGACCGTGGAGGCAATATAGACTTTAAGCGGGTAGAAATAAACAAATGGAAGTTATCTGATTGGTGGCTAAAATCAAGGCAGGGGTGAAATTTCACCCTCCACAAAGTACAAAATACGTTAATAGCCACGGCTAGGTGGCTTAGTTTGTCCCCCGCAGAGAACAATAACCGAAAAAGAAAGTGGGGGAAAGCCTGCACCACCCGAAGGTATAACGGGCACAAAAACCAATAAAACATAAATGAAATGGGGTTGACGTTACCGGCAACCCAAAAAACTTTGTAGAAAGCCAATTAGGAGAAAAAAAACGGAGGCCAAGCCCACAAGGTAAAATAGGAATAATGGTGTTCCAAAGAAAAATAGACCTGACAATGAAGGAAGTCATCTGCGGAAAGTTAGGCATACCAAGGCTCCATTAAAAGGTTAGATGCTTACGGCAGTGATCCGAGGTGTCGCAGACTTTATTAAAAACAAGAAAAACGAAAGAAAGAATGTGTTCGTAGTTGTATCGATGGCTGGTGGCCGGCACACTGCAGGACTCCAAGGCACTGCGAGGACGCTGAGCCCAGAGACAAGCGCCCGACACGTGTCTAGCCAGCCTGTAGGGAAAAGCTGAATGCGGGCCATACAATTATGCAGGGCAAACAATACATGAAAAAGCAAAGAAACGGGAGGATGAGAGGGATGAGGCATGTAGTTAGGGCCATGTAGCACGGGGAAGACCCCGCCTTGGACGGCAAACTGTGCAGATGACACATAACACACATGCAAAAATATCGTGAGAATAATGATAGAGGCAAAGCAGATAAGGGAGGCTGTACTGAGAAGGAGAGCTTTAATGCGCATCCGGGAGGGGGTCAAGTCGGGGGGCTAGTGGAACAGACTCGACTATGGCATGTGCCAGCTGCAGGAGCAGGGCTCTGGCGCGCCGCGAGTCCAATAACTTGGGATAGACTGCGGGAGTCACTGCAGCAACCCCGCAAATCGCCCCCAACCGGGCCGCAATGTGCGCAGTGCGCGGGCACGAAGTGAGGTAATGAGCTACCCCCTCGCATACCGCGCCACATGCGCACAGGTTAGAGTCAAGCAAGTGAAAGCGGTGCAAATAAAATGGGTAATGGCCATGGCCGCTGAACAGGCGCACGAGATGCCGGCCGGGAGGAAACCAGGGCGGGATCGCGTGCACACTATTTACCCAGTGATATAGGCTTGTACCCTCCCCTTCGCGTTGCCAGTAGCCATGCCACAGGTTCTGTGAGATGGCATAAAGGCGCCCGCGAATTGTTCTTATAGACGCGGCACACGGCCGCAGCATGCCACGGGAACGCGCCGACGACGCGGCTCCGTCAGCCAGCTCATTCCCCACCACACCCCGGTGTCCCGGAACATGGTGAAGGAACACCCGCCGCCCGCCAACCTCGAGGGCATGAAGGGCGCGTTTTATGAGACGCACGCGTGCGTCTGTACCCCGCAAGCTTGCTAGAGAAGACAGAAGCGATAAGCAGTCACTGTATACATGGACTGGAGC
Source organism: Dermacentor silvarum (assembly GCF_013339745.2). Lineage (NCBI taxonomy): Eukaryota > Metazoa > Arthropoda > Arachnida > Ixodida > Ixodidae > Dermacentor > Dermacentor silvarum. Next base: position 13,019,969 of record NC_051156.1, on the reverse strand, counting down.
GGCGCCACGCAAAGTCGCCGCATAATGCATGGCCTCCGAAACGGCACACGCCTCCGCAGCGTACGCACCGGTGGCGTTCAGAAGGCAAAAGCGTCGAACCTGATGAAGACGACCGGACGGGTCAAACACCACGAATGCAGCTCCGGCCGCACCGTTAGCAAATGACCCGTCCGTATAAATATGATATGTCTGTTCACGCGATAGGGACTCCGCTTGTGCGGGGGACAGGCGCGTGAATGCAAACCGGAGGCGGTCCCGTGGATGGTCTAACCAGGGGTCGCAAGGGTACTCGATTTGATTCGGAAAAAAGGAGCTGGGGCCAAAGTAGGTCACCTGACGCAGGGTAAAGAGGGAGAATTCAGCGGCCAGGCGGTCAAGCTCCACCGTGAGAGGTGGGCAATTTGCGAGAATATGGAGCGCTGACGTGCGGGTAGTGTGGTAGGCACCCGTAATGGCAATAAGAAGTGATCTCTGTGCAGAGAGCACGCGGTTGGTGAGGTGGACACTGGGAAAAGCGGGCCACCAGACGGGCGAAGCGTATGCAACTGCAGGCAGCAGAACCTGTCTGTACAGCCGGCGAATAATGGCTGAATTTAACGTATGATGTAAGCGGAGGAAATTTAGTAATCGGGCTGCCAATATCTCGGCTTTAGTTTTAATGTAGTCTACATGGGCAAAGAAATTAAGTTTTTCGTCAAAGACCACGCCGAGCAATTTAATTTGGGCTTTGTGCTGTAGGAAGGCCCCGTTCAAGCGGATGGACGGGCGCCTTTTTGATGTGCCAATGTGCCCGTTGTTAAAGAAGACGAAGTAAGATTTTGAAGAATTAATTTGGACCTTGTTCTGTGTTGCCCAAGTACAGACCAAGGTGAGAACACCTTCTGCCACAGCCTGCAGTTGCAGTCGCGACTCGCCGGTGACTAGTATGACGGTGTCGTCCGCATATGCTTGTGCATGAACCCCGTCAGGGAAGGGGAGCTCCAGTAAAGAGGTAATTATAATATTCCAAAGTAGGGGGCTAATTGGCGAGCCCTGAGGGCTGCCTATTGTGGGTCGAGCCGACACCTCCCCCGCACAGGAGCGAAAAACAACACTACGGCCCGTAAGGAAGGACTGGAGGAGAAAGTAAACATTGGAGGGGCACTGATGTTTCCTCAAGAAGAAGAGAACGGCATCATGCCATACGCTGTCAAACGCCCCGGTAAAATCTAGAGAGATTAGCACCGCGGGGGTCTAGTTCCCCTTGAGGGCGAACAACCGTTGTCGCAAGGCGTACAGGGCCAGAGGGGCACTCCGCGCATGTGTAAAGCCGAATTGTCGGGGATGAATAAGTTTTCGAGAGTGTAAAAAGTAGTACAAGCGGGAATTTAGAAGGCGCTCGAGAATTTTGCCGAATAAAGAATTCATAACAATCGGACGGTATGCGGAAGGTTGGTTAGGCGGACGACCGGGTTTTGGGATGAATATAATTTTGCCCGCTTTCCATCGAGAAGGGAAATGACCCAATTTCAGCGCGGCATTGAAAATTGAAAAGAAGAAATGGGGATGAAGACGGAAGAGATTTCGTATGAACATGGCGGTGAGCCCGTCCAGCCCCGGCGCAGCTCGAGGGTTGCCCAAGAACACCGCGTGCTCTATCTCAGTTGGCGTGAAAGGCAGATCGTCAGGGACACGGGTATACGCACCCCCCACCACGCGTCGGATACACCGGTGAAGATCGCTGTCACCAGCCGGATTATCCGTGGCGACGTGTGTTTGCAAAAGCAGCGCCGCAGAACCGAGCACGGACGAGGTGGCAGTGCCATCCACACCCTCCAGTGGCGGGAGATGCGTCGCCGGCCGCAGTTTATCAAAAGCAAGCTTGAAAGGTTGGCCAAAGAGGTGTTTGCGCGTGAGCTCGTCACAGAGTGTTTTGTCGAACGACGCTTTGGCACTTCGGATGTTGCGCTTATAAATAGCCGAGGCGCGGGCATATTGTTGCCGGAACACACCGCGAAGATCAGGGTCCCGCGTGCCCTGCATCCGTCGTCGCAAGGCACGCAGCCTCGAACGTTCGACAGCCAGTTCCGGCGTCCACCAGGCATTCGCGCGGGGGCCACGCGCCTTCACCGTGCGCAAGTTAGCCCTATGGAGAGCGTCGTACAAGTTGTAAAACTTGTTTACGATCATATCAAGCACTAGACCCGATGAAAATTCGCAGTGCGCGATATGAGCAAACCATACAGAACGCCGCAGGGACTCGAGGATTTGACATCGCGCAAAGTTGGTGAGGCGCTTAGTCGGTGCGCATGTCGTGCCCGAAAACGAAAAGACGAGGTACCTATGATCAGATAGCGTGTCCGCATCCGACACCGACCACATGTACCCGTTCCTCGTCAAAGGGACGGAGGCAAGCGTGACGTCTATCCACGAGTGTGCATAAGGCGTGTCAAACGTTGGGGGGGAGTCAGGGGAGTTGAGAATGCAAAGGTCGTTGGCGCACGCAAACTGAACGAGCTGTACGCCACGGGGATCACCCGGAGGAGGTCCCCAGAGCGCATGCTTCGCGTTAAAATCGCTGGCTAGGATGACGTTGCTCGACGAGTAGCGCGAGAAGCATTGATTAAGCTCGTCCAGGATGGGGTCGATCGGCCGATGAGGCGGCGCATAAGTTGCGATGACGATAAAGGCCTGTCCCGCGCTCTCGCAGCCGACGGCCACAACGTGCTGCGACACGTAAAGCGGGAAAAGGTCGAAACCGGGAGCCCGGGCCAACAGCACCACGCGCTGGTGCTGTTGGCCAGCGAATGTGGTCAGCGAATGTGGCACGTGAGGGATACTGTCATCGCGCGTATATGGATCGGACACAATCGCGAAGGCAAAGCCCTCGCGTGTCATGTAGTCGACCAGTAGCTTGGTAGCGTCGCGAGTGTGATCCATATTCGCCTGAAGAAACTTAATGTTAGGCGCACTAGCCATGACGAAGGGCTGCGCCATGACAGTGAGAAGGCCAACGAGGAAATGGAAGCCACTCGCGACGCGACGCGCTCCATAAGGCCCCCCCCCCCCCCGGGCCAGTGGAGGAAACCCCCGTGTCAAACCATTAAAAAGGGAGCAAACGTGCCCCGTCCGCGCTAGCCGACAGAGCGGTACGCTAATGTTAAGGAACAGCACGGCAAGGAACAAAGATGAAAGCACGGGCATGTTGAAGACAGCAAAAAACAGAACCAACAGTAGAAGGCAGTAGAAGGGAGGCTGGAGAGACGCGCACGGCGACCCCAGGCGCTTACGCAAAAGCGGCGAATGGATGACCCGCCTCGCTTTACCACGAGGCGCGCCCGCCGCCACGAGCGCACCGGGGTCGCCGCGCGGCCCCTCAGGGTGATTACTAGAGAGGCTATCCATAATCCGTACGCGCCCTCAAGCGGGCGATACAAATAGCAAGCAGGGGGCACGATTTGTCCCCCGTCGGGTGCGACTCCACGAGTCCCGCTTTGCGGCACTCATTGCAGCAAACCGCCGCATCTCCCTGTCTCACCGTACACTGCGCCACGAGGTGATTTCCAGCACACCGAGTACACACCGCCTTCTCAGGCTCCTGGCGCACCGGGCAAGCACGGCGGGGATGTCCGTATGTGGCACAATGAGTACACATCGGCACGTGGATATCCTCCACCACCGCGGCAGAAGTCCACCCAATCGCAACACGGCCGCGAAGCATAAGCGTACGGAACGTTGCCGGGTCTACCTCTAAAACGTGCGTATGATTTCCCGAACGTTCCTTGATTGTCGTACGCACCGAGCACGTAGAGGGATCAAGCGTCAAGTCAGGGTTTCGAGCATTAATCTGCGCAAGCAGATTAACCGCCGGAATATCGGGGTCCACCCCGGTTAACTTTATATGCGGTTTACGCCGTTGGGCGAAGCGAACCGACATCGAAGTTTTTGTTACGACGTTATTTTCAATTGCCGTCTTTAGCCGGTCCATAGAGTCCTTGTCATCTGACAAGATGGTTAGGCCATGCGGCGTTTTCCTGATGGAAATGTCGCCAATTCGCTCTCTAACCAGATCGACATTGGTTTTCATAACGGCGGACAAGTCCTGAGCTGCAGTGGCGGTAGGTACCAGTGGCGTGAGAAACATAATGTGAGCGTGCTCTCGCCTGGTACCAACGTCGACGGCCCCGACACCGGATGCCGCAGCAGTCACGCCCTCCGTCGCGCCGCCACGAACGACCGCAGCATAGGAGAGCGGAGGAGCCGCAGGTGGAAAGGCTCCAGGACCGGGCACGGCGCCGGCCGTCCGCGTCGCCAACTGGTCACGCAGTTCGTCAGCTCGGCCACACTGTCGCGCCGCCACCGCCCGCATGTCAGCACATTCCTGGACAAGCTGACGGAGTTGACCAAGGATCTGGGAGCGGTGGTGATTGGTGACCTTACAATTTGTGTCAAATAAGATGTCTGTGATAAGCTTCTGGCACTCCACAGCTCGATGAAAAGACGCGGACAACGCGTCATCGACCGCACTACGAACGGAAGAGGAGGGCACTGCGACCCCATCAGGCCGCGCCCCACGATCGGCGACAGCATCTGTAGGCACTCCCCCGGTCCGGAGCCCAGCACTCACACCGGCAATCACGCGGTCTCCGTCAGATGAAAAAACTGAGTCGTCCGAACGTGGCGAGGCGTCCACCGAAGGGAGGCCGCTCCCCGGCGGCAGGCCAGCAGCCGGAGGCCCAACATCCGCCATGCCCAGCTAGTGGGTAAGGGCCATCAACCAATCGGGCGGCCAAGGGCCCGCCACAAATTGGAAGATTTAAGCGAAATGACGACCTCCCTGAGCAAAATTCCGGCCTGTCCGGGAGCAGGAGACGTTCGCGAAGGTCGCCCAACAAGCGGCTAGTGTCAGAAGCAAGAAAAACCTGACCTTTAGATGAAAACGGGCAGGAGCGAAGCAGCCACCGGACAGGCACAGTCTCGAGCCGGCTCGAGACCACACAATCACGCGGCAGCGTTCCATGGCCGTCATGGTCACCTGGAAGTTGTCGCCGCCGCTGCCGCACACGCCGAACCACTCGGGCGAGTCCAGGAACTCGAGCCGGTCGACGATCTGCAGCGGCCGGCCCTTGTGCGAGACCATTACGGCTAGGTGGCATGTGCCACCGCCCGATTTAAAGGGTTCAGCTTCATTCTTCCATCCAGCCATCCATCCATAAAGTCCCTATATAGTAAATGTACCGCCATCTACCCTTTCCTCTGCCGTTTCCTCTACTAAAGCGCTTGTTTTCTTTACTTTTTGCTTGCGAAAGCAAGTCGACGGTGGCGCCCCTAGAAAGTCCCCGTTGAAGCTTTCAGGCCGGTCGCGCGCCGCCGCCGCCGGCGGCGACTGCGGCTTCGCAGAGTGACTTTCAACACGGCTTTGAGGTGGAAAGAAACAAAATATAAAGAAGTGAAAGCGCGCGCTATCATCGTCCAATCGGAGATACAGGAGAGAGAAAAGCGGCGTTGATCAAAGGACGGCGGTACTTTTCCGAAGGTATAGGGACTTGACGTTCACGCGCTCCGGGGCGCTCTTTACCGCCATGGACGCCGGGCAGCAAGCACGCTTGGAGCGACAGCGGGCGCTGGCCCCTGAAAGACAGCGCCGACGCAGTGCTGATCAAGCAGTGCGCACACAAGAAGCTGAAGTTTCTCGCTAGTGCAGGCAAGCATATCCCAACATCGTGAAAAGTATAGCTAAACACAAGATAAACACATGATAAAACAAGCTAAACATAAGGTAAATACCGGCGAATCACTGCTCCGCACTTCCCCATCTTTCACGTTGAGTGGAACTGCATTACCGCCGAGTGTACCATTTTTTTTGCAGTTCAATAAAGGTTTTCTCTATTCAATGTTTCACTTATACCAGTGTAAAACGGCCATTTTCCCTCTGGATCGAAATTCTAGCCCGCGATTGGCTCCCTTCCGCCGCTTGCACACAGGAGCCAATAGCGACAGAGAAATTCCATCCAGATCTGGCTCGATCTCGATCGAACGCGCGCCGCATGACATCGGTATTAAACTTCTGCGGTGTTGTGCTATTTCAGCCCTACTTTCTTAGCTTTCAAGAGGTAGTCGCTTTTATGGAATCACCGATTAATTCAAAATTTTTGGGCACCCATTCCCTTTGCTTTAATGAGTGTTTACTGTAGTTTTTAACAGCGAGGAACACTTGAGCAGAAGGTGGGACCCACCTGAGAGCAGATTCGAGTTCGAAGACCCTGGTGGTCAACTGGGCGTTCTTGTGCTGCTCGGTCTGCAGCTCGACATTTATCTTCTCGAGCTCTTGCAGCTGCAACAGGGACGCACATATTTTACTCGTGGTCGCGTGTCATACTCAAGTTGTGCTCTTACGTGCCTCAGAGATTCGCAATTACTAACTGGGAAAAGTTATCGAAAAGGTGCCAAGTTATACCTAGTGTCTGCATTTGTTTGCTGTCCAAAGCAGCCTGCGTGAGTATGCGCCTCCCACATGTCTAAACAGGCAAAATTATTGATTAGGCACTCAGTTATGCTTAGTGTAGGTGGCAGTCAGGAAGAACTTGGGAAGAATCCACCTCGACTGTGGCAGACTTCATAATGCCACGTGAACAGTGGAAGGGAATTACTCAGAATGGCACTGATTTGTTGGTAGCATTCCCTGACGGCAGGCTTTTGCACACGAACTAAAAGCTAGACAAGAACAAGCCCAAGCTGTCAACTCAATTTGTCATTTTGCACCTGTGCTCTGCCGTCTCTTGTCTTCGTTTCTAGTTTGTGTAAAAGCCTGCTGTCAGCGAATTACTGCCTCGTCCTTTCTCTTCAGCACCAGGGTCATGCTCAGTGAGTGCGGCCATGCTAGCACAAATAAATTAAACCTCTCCCAGTAAATATGGTTGGCTATCTGGCTTGTGGGAAAGACGGAACACAGTAAGGGGATAGAAAGACAAGAGCACAGACGAAGTAAATTACATACACAACTGAGTGGCAGCATTCTCAAAGCCTATTGGTAGGCTTGTGGACAGAACGGTGTGGGAAGCAAAGGCAGGCAGCTCTTACCCAGCTGGTGCTCTGCTGGCTGAGCTGCTCCTTCTCGCCTGTCATGTTTTTCATACGCACCTCAAGATCGTACAGGCGACCCTGCAGATCCCAAGGCTTACGCTTGTTCGCTGCGGATGTTGCCAGTGCCACATTGGAGGTTGCACCTGCACACCCCATCTCCGGTTATGCTGACGTTGCAAGTTTATACAGCTCCTTTCACATCACTAGACGACTACTATGCAACCAACTCGCGTTCAAATACAGACATAAACGGTAAAGATGGCTGCTTTGCTGTTCCAGCGAGGAGACGACGATGAGCAGTAACGAAAAGTGGAGCTGTCATCTGGAGTAGGTTCAAGAAAACACTAAAAGCAATATGCAGTGAAACTTTGGATCGCAAAAGAAAGTGTCTGTGCAAAATTGTACATTTTATTTACCAGTCGATGTTTCACGATAAGCTTGCAAAAAAAGACATTTTCAATTGTAAATCAAAATGACAAAAGACAGTGGCACTACCACTAACCAAAGGCGATGCATGACCCAGAATGTTGAGAACTTGGGCAGCGCTTTCGCATAGACCTTTGAAGTCAGGCGGTGGTCGCAGCGCGCTTAAAACATCGGAGACCATGTGTTGGGACATGGGTCATATCCACTAACTACCAGGTGCATTTGTCACCTGCTTAGATGCTATTTAAAGGAGGTTAATAATGAAAGACACTTAGCCACCCAGCAGCCGTGCCAGGATTGCCTCAACAGCAACACCACTCACTTATAACGTATTTAGACGGAACATTTGCTGTAGTTGGCCTTGAAGCCAACCGTGATGTTCACGGCATGTAGTCACAGACACGATGGCCTAAGTGTCAGTGCTGTTCTAGAGAAGGTCACCAGTTTTGGGGAAACAAGGGTTTGAAGGAAGAAGTCCTTGGGAATCATAACTTGGAAAGGAAGTCGCCTGAAGTTTCGTAGCAGCTTTGGAAGCAGCAAAATTGCTAAGGCAATTGCTCAGGAGCAGACAGGCTAAAGCTCAACACAAGTCAAACACGTGCCAAGAAAGAAGATGAGCTACACATAAACACCCTGCCGAAATGTGTCGACATCCATTGGCTTGGCAGTGAGCAGAACCAACATTCCCAGGGCTAATCTTGCAGATATACACAAACACCCAAGAAAGCAGATGGTATGATGGCTGCCTCAATTGCTTAATCGGCCAAGTGCTGCAGGTGCAATGCAGAAGATGGTTGTTAGCTTTTGGTCTACATTGCATGATTGCCCTTCTTTCGAAATTTCAATCAAACATTACAATTCACTTCCTCAATGCTTCCACTGGCTTCAATGTTTCTTCGTAAGGTTGTGACTAAGAAAAAATTGTCGGGGCATCCCTCCTTTAGAAATTATTGGCGAAGTTAATGCAATTAGAGACCTTCCCTATAATGGGCGTGTAATTTATGATGATACACATTATATGTTGTGATAAACATTGTTATGATTATGGTGATGGAAGTAATGAGACTGAGGGAGTTACAATATGACAGGTGCACTTTATCCTTTTTCGGGGGAACGCGTTTCACCCGCTAATAACTTGACGTTCTCAGCGCAAGACGTGCCTGCATGATTTGGAACTTATTCGAATGCTATCCTTGACTATCTGTTGTCTATGCTCTTGCCGAACCTTGTGTAGAATCAGATTGTATGCGTGACGCTAATATCGTCGTACTTTCTAAGGTATGCGAGCACCGGTGATTACGCTTGACTGCCAGATCAGATTTCGACGATCGCCGACTGTGCTAACCGCTATCGTTGTGCTTTCAACTGCTTTGAGTGTCACTTGCTTTTGTGGGCCCAGGTGCACCCAATAATGAGTTTCGTGATTCAGTTTTGTGACTGCGTTCTTCACCCTCACTACGACGTGACAATATGTAGGAGTGCAGAGTGTTTAATGAAGAAGAGCTTGGTGGTCTTTGTTACATAAATACATACATGCATACATTGGTCTAGAAACCGTCTGACGCCTTGACAAGATAAGCAAGACGTCTTGAAAACCATTTTAAACGTTTACAAGACGTCTTGCAGACGTTTTGGCAAGATATTGCAGACGTTTTGGCAAGATATTAAATACGTCTTCAAGACATCTTACCAAGATTTTGTCGGACGTCTTAAAACGTCTTGTAGCCGTCTCTAAGACCGTCTAATGCACCGCCAAATTTGGAATATCAGACGTCTTACAAGACGTCTTGTAGACGTCTCAAAGACGGCTAGAAGACGTCTTGCAGGACATCTTGGGAACGTTTTGAAAACGGCTAGAAAACGTTCTGCTGGACGTTTTGAGGATGTCCTTAAGAACTTTTAAATGCTTTAAACATCTACTGGTCAACTAAGGCATGGCATTTTCTAGTCGTTGGTATTTAGCTAATTAAGCCCTAAATATTGTTTTACAGTATAGTATTTACAAAAGATAGTGACAGTGGAAATATACTTAGATCTAAAGTGGAGAGGATGTGAAATCTGAACACGACGCAGGTTATTTCCACACAGAAAGTATTCCATAAACTTACGAAGTCTTCACTTTGAGGAAAAAAAATGAAGAAACAAATAAGCAATAAAGATGATATATATATATATATATATATACTATATAGAGTACAATGGACTTGACCTCTCTAAACTTTACTTCAACACCTGATCTATTGTCTGCTAGGGCAAGCACTAGCACAAATATGACATTTTAAATTGTCTCCAGAAGCTAAAATTAGGTCATATTGCAATCCAGGTGGTCTGTCTCCTTCCGATGTCAACTATCCAACTATCCAATAACCGCCGTGGTTGCTCAGTGGCTATGGTGTTGGGCTGCTGAGCACGAGGTCGCGGGATCGAATCCCGGCCACGGCGGCCGCATTTCGATGGGGCCGAAGTGCGAAAACACCCGTGTACTTAGATTTAGGTGCACGTTAAAGAACCCCAGGTGGTCCAAATTTCCGGAGTCCCCCACTACGGCGTGCCTCATAATCATATCGTGGTTTTGGCACGTAAAACCCCATAGTTTAATTTTTTTTTCAACTATCCAACGAAATGTTGCCTAGCTTCTGTGATCTGGCTAGAAACAGCATACACTGCCCATTATGTCAAGGAAGACCCAATATCATTTTACTTACCTGGTCAACACTGATCTAGATTTGCAGATGGAATAATATCAAAGCCTCCTGCAACACAATTACAGAATATTTCCTTGCATGGATGTTTGGCATGCACAAGAATTTAGAGGGGGGGGGCGGAAGCCCGGTCACCCACCCCCATCTGATAGGCCACTGCCCTGAGCGTCCTGAACTAGAGCAAATTTGCCGGGATCGCTGTAACATTTTTGCTTTAATCCTGGCTACCAGATTTCTGACAATGACTTGCAAAGATTACGTCCGAGTGAGCATAACGGGAAATGTTCATTCGTTCGACGAAATATCGTTGAGGCCTGCCACATTACCGGTCACACGCGCCCTCGAGCTCGCAGGACCCTTGCCTATGTCCCTTGAGTGAGCAAGGCCATCGCAATTGTTCTGAAACCCTATGAAGTTAATGTCCCACGTTTAGGCCCACTAGTTGCAGCATGAACAGGGAGATGTGAAGATTTAGAAGATATGTTCCAAGCATTTTATACAGAAGAGCCTGCGCGAATCGCGACTATCTTTACATCAGCGAAAGCAGTCATTCTGAAAGCGCTTGAAGCATGAAATCTATGTAAAAGATATCAATTAGAAATTAATCAGAAGTGAAGAAACAATGTCGTTTCCATTGATCTTGTGGAGCACGTGGCAGGCTGAATATGCCACCGACGAGATAAGGCTTCTATCAAGGAAACTGGATTTGAAGGGAGTTTCTGGAATCCCTTGCTATCCAGACTACAAAAAAAACTACAGAAAAAACGCTGTATTGCAACGATGGCAATATCCCGCCTGCACACGCAGAATGCCGTCGTTTCGAGCCGTTCGTGTTGTGAACAAGGCTTCCATGCGTCCAATTCGTATTACCACTTTTTGATCGGCGTCCAGTTTTTTTCTTCTTGTAACATGAACTCCAGAACCAAGAGAAAGCATAAGCCAGATGCAGCACTGAATTTGAATTTATTATCCTAGCTGTTGCAAGGTATGGAAGTCAATGTGAGCAGAAAAACTGAAGACGGCAAAATTCTGTGTTTAATCATTCTTGTGGTTTAAATTAGGACAGATAGATTTGTCAAGAACCAAGTGAAGCAGTATAAAAAATTCGGTCCAAACTATTAGTTAATGAGGACACAAAAATACCTATGCCGCACATACAGGTCACACATAGAATTTATTTATTTAAAGGCGCAAACGATAGGACATTACATCCGTGTGTTATTCTGAAGGCCAACATCTTGTTCTGTCATTACTAAGGCCGCAATGACGTATTCACCTTCTGTCATCCTCGCCTCAGTGGTAAGCTCAACCTACTCAGCGGTTGGTTCAGCTTACCGGTAACAGCATACTCAATTAAAATGGCAATTACTTGACAAGCGCCATGGGCTAGTCATATCACTGCTTCAAACCATTACGTTATTAAGCACCTGCAATAGCATGTCATGCGAATAGCCAGGATAACATTACCAGCATCTCATTAAAGAATGTTTCTTTCTTCTATGTGACACAGAAAACAGCTTAATAGCGTCATGGTTTAAAGCATGTGATATGACTGGACCATTGCGCTTGCCCAAGTGCTATCTGCCACATGCAATGTCTTTTTTTTAATTTAGTTCAATCTTTAAAAAAAACCTTGTAGAATGAGAACATACAGTATGTTCTCATTCTACATGGTCCTTTTTTTAGCTGAACTAAATTTTAAGAACATGTGGCAGACAGCACAATTGTGCTGTCCAAATTGTTCTAAATTACTCGATGAGGTGGCCTATTACTTCTACGAAAAATCAAAACGTTTATTTGAACAATTGACAGTTACACTAATTAACTTTTTATTAATTACCTCACTGCACATATTTTATTTGTAGCTAGTGATTATGCCAAGCATATCGACTTGGAACAAATTCTGAGGATGGCAACGGTTTCGAAATATGCGGTATCAAACTTGCATAAAAATGCACAGTTTTTAAACTTAATTTTTAAGAAAACATTGTTTCATACATTGAAGCACACACTAACTGGAATGCCAATGCACTTCGGTGGACACATTCAAAATTATTATATCGAAACTAGCGTAGTCCTCAAATCTCGGTCTAAGTCGATATGCATTGCATACCCACTAGCTACAATTCGAAGATTCAAATATGTGCTGCAAAGTAGTTTGTTTATTAGTGCAATTAAGTAAATTATTTGGAAAGCATATCGGTTTCTCGTAACGTAATGGCCGCCTTATCGAGTAATTTTGATCAAGGTTTATAATTGTGCTATCTGCCACAGGCAATTTTTAAAAAATTGGTGCAGCTAAAAAAAGCACCAGGCACACCAGGCACATATAAAGACGTCTCCAAGTCATGCATATATGTACGTCCTCAAGTCGTACAAATAAAGACGGCTTCAAGACATCTTTATTTCGTCTGCATATAAAGACGTCTTCAAGACGTATGTGTAAGGACTTCATCAAGACGTGTATATAAAGATGCATTCAGGACGTATATATAAAGACGTCTTCAAGACGTATTTGTACAGATGTCTTCGAGACATGCATATAAGGACGTCTTCAAGTCGTACACACAAAGACGTCTTCAACACGTATGTGTAAAGACTTCTTCAGGAGGTATGTGTAAAGACAAGTCGTGCATATAAAGACGTCTTCAAGACGTACAAATAAAGAAGTCTTCAGGAGGCATATATGAAGACGTCTTCAAGACGTACATATAAGGACGTCATCGAGACATACATACATGGACGTCATCAGGACGTATACATAAAGACGTCTTCAAGACGTATTTGTAAAGATGTCTTCGAGACTTGCATATAAGGACGTCTTCAAGTCGTACACACAAAGACGTATTCAAGGCTACAGCATCGCGCTGCTGAGCGCGATGCTATTATAGCGCGACTGCTATCGTGGGTACGATAGGATCGAAATGCAACAGCGATCGTGTACTTAGATTGATGTGTATCTTACAGATACAAGGTGGTCAGAATTAATCCGGAGTCTCCACCGTCTGCTTCATCATTTAGGCAATTTAGGCCTTCAATTTATTTTTCACTTTTTCTGTTTTCTCTATTAACGTGGTTAAATGCCTTAGGTCTTGCATGTATGCTGCCTTCAATCTAGCACATTTTTTAATGTTGGCTTCAATTTTTTTTTCTTCGTGAAATACGTATAGATGCCACGAGTGGACGTACAGCGCAACAACACATGTGCAGCAAAGCGCTGTACACAATTTACACATTACAGGATGATAAAATGACAGACCAAAGGAGAGGCAGTGCATGTACACGTTTTTAAGTACAGGCTGTGTGACCAGTATGGGTGCTAGATATCTAACAATCGTATAAAGTAGCGGAAAGAACTGAAATCCATATTTATACATATAAGGATAAGGACAGATATCTTCCAGACGTTTTTACAGAACATTTTCCATCCGTCTTGGCAAGATGATAGCTTAAACCAGCTTAACAAGACTTCAAGACCTATATATATACGTATAAACAGCTTCAAGACGTATGCTGCCTTCAATATATAATCCAGCCATCTTTCGCGAGACGCCTTCAAGACGTATATATAAAGATGCCTTCAAGCCATCTTTCGCAAGACGTATATATATATATATATGTCTTGATGTATATATATAGACGTCCTCAAGACGGACATATAATGACGTCCTCAAGACGTACTATATTTTCAAGACGTACATATAAGGACGTCTTCAAGTCGTGCATATATAGACGTCTTCAAGACGTACACATAAAGACGAAGTCAGGCCACATAATCCTCGGTATATGGTATATGCCACATAATCCGCTCTGGAACAATAATGCGGCCTGACTTCTAGACTATATTTCCGCATGTCTATGGCACAAGAGGAATAAGAAATGACCTTTTCAGCGTTGCAAATAATTAGTCTTGCAATAACAAAGGCCCATCGTTATGTGGATCACAGGAAACCACTCTCTCATGACGTTCTGTTTACCAGTGCTTCAGCTTGCTGATAGAACACTGCAAGTGTCTGATTTTGCTCAACGCTTGACGCTACGCGCCAGTAGGTACAGATACCTCGATTTATTTAATTACCAGGTACCTCACGGGTTCCCACTGGAACATTAAATGAACAAGCCATATGCCGCTCTACTATTGCCACTACCGTATCCACCAGCTACCGGTTGGTTTGCTTGCATTGCCTAAAAAGCACGCCACGCGTACAACTGGCACAGCTTAGCGAGCATGCGCCAACCACACTTGTGCCTGTGATCGTCGCGGCAACGGTATAAAGCGATATATAGCGCTATGCTAAACGTTCGTAACAACACTAAAAATTAAATTTTCCTTACCTTCCAGAGAAGTGCGTTGGAGGAAATCGCTACCAGCGATTTGATAATGCTCTGATAAAATAACGGGTAAACAAGAAACAAAGCAACAATTCACAATAGCCTGACCCGCCGCGGTTGCTTAGTCGGCTAAGCCGTTTTGCACTGCCGAGCGAGCACGAGATCATTTCGATGGAGGCGAAATGCAAAAACGCCCGTGTGCTTGCGTTGTATCGCACGTTAAAGAACCCCAGGTGGTCAAAATTAATCCGGAGCCCTCCACTACGGCGTGCCTCATAAACAGAAGTGGTTTTGTCTCGTAAAACCCCCGAAAGAAGAACACAACAGCGTGAAAAGGCGTAGATGGCCTGGCGATATTTCATTAACCAGAGGAATCACAACGACACAAAATATGGGGCGTGCTGTAGGTGCGCAAATCCCGTCTGCGGCGGCCGTATTCGAATGGGGGCGAAATGCAAAAATGCCCGTGTGCTGTGCATTAGGTGCATGTTAGAGAGCCACAGGTGGTCAACATTCATCCAAAGCCCCTACTAAGGCGTACCTCATAATCATATCGCGCTTCTGGCATGTAAAGCCCCAGATTTTTATTAATTTTAATTACGAGTTACCTAAAGTTTCGTTCTCAGCCCGCGAGATTTAGCATATTCAGATTCATGACTTTCGGTATGAACGCCGATGCGAATTAACGTAAGCCATCCACAATTTCTAGGTCAAATGGATAGTGCGAAAGGAAATTATGCGCAAAGCGGTGTGTTCCCGAGTCTGCATCCATGAGCAGGCACCCACAAAGATCGCAATATTTTAGAAGTGCCAACCAGCAATTCGAAGCGTGACTGTAGATCGTCCGAATGCGCTGCACACAATTACATCACCGTCACTAAACGCAAATGAAAAGAATAAAACAGGTGGGTCACACGCAACCAAGTACAATACGAGTTCAAACAAAACATGTTGCAAGCAAGCGCGCGATTTTACGCGAGAACAATGGGGATAAATGTTCGAGGCGGGAATATTTTTGAACGGTGCTACCGCGCCAGCCAGGAATTGAATAACATAAACATGCCGAATAAATTATGTCGGCTACGCAAGTTTGCCTGATCGCGTTCGTGATCGTCAACAATATTGCCGGAATGGTGGGGAAAAGCAAGCAGCGTAGTTCTATGTTGTCAAATGAGCAACACTAGTTGGAGCCCTAAGTTTCGGCATGTGGACAGCAGCAGCTGTGTTAAGCCTGTCATGAGTAATTAACTCTCCTTAATGTTCAAAAATTATGGGGATTATACGCGCCAAAACCACGATCTGCAGTATATAATCGATCTGTACATATAAGGACGTCTTGAAGTCGTGCATATAAAGACATCTTCAAGACGTACATATAAAGACGTCTTCAAGTCATGCATATATGGACCTCTTCAAGACGTATATATAAAGATGCCTTCAAGACGTATATATAAAGATGTCTTCGAGACGTACGTGCAAAGACGCCTTCAAGACGTATACATAATGATGCCTTCAAGACGTATATAAAGACTATATAAAGACGTCTTCAAGACGCATTTGTAAGGACGTCTTCAAGTCGTACATATAAGGACGTCTTCAAGTCATGCATATATGGACCTCTCCAAGTCGGACATATAAAGACGCCTTCAAGACGTACATATAAAGACGTCTTCAACACGTATGTGTAAAGACTTCTTCAGCGCGTATGTGTGAAGACATCTTCAAGATGTATACATAAAGACGTCTTCCAGTCGTGCATATAAAGACCTCTTCAAGACGTACTTATAAAGACGTCTCCAAGTCAGGGAGACGTCTTATATATAAAGACGTCTCAAAACGTATTTGTAAAGATGTCTTCGAGACATGCATATAAAGACATCTTCAGGATGTATTTGTAAAGATGTCTTCGAGACATGCATATAAAGACGTCTTCAGGACGTATTTGTAAAGATGTCTTCGAGACATGCATATAAGGACGTCTTCAAGTCGTACACACAAAGACGTCAAGACGTATGTGTAAAGACATCTGCAAGATGTATACATAAAGATGTCTTCGAGTCGTGCATATAAAGACGTCTTCAAGATGTACAAGTAAAGACGTCTTCAAGACGTATATATAAGGACGTCTTCAAGACGTATTTGTAAGGATGTCTTCGAGACGTGCATATAAGGACGTCTTCATGTCGTACACACAAAGACATCTTGAAGACGTTTTCAAGGCTACAGCATCGCGCTGCTGAGCGCGATGCTATTCTATCGTACCCGCGACTGCTATCGCGGGTACGATAGGATCGAAACGCAACATTGATCGAGTACTTAATCTGTGACGTATGTGTAAGGGCTTCTTCAAGACGTATGTGCAAAGACGCCTTCAAGACGTATACATAATGATGCCTTCAAAACGTATATAAAGACGTATATAAAGACGTCTTCAAGATGCATTTGTGAGGACGTTTTCAAGTCGTACATACAAGGACATCTTCAAGTCGTGCATATATAGACGTCTTCAAGACGTACATATAAAGACTTCTTCGAGGCGTACATACTAAGACGTCCTCACGATGTACATATGAAGACGTCTTCAAGACGTACATATAAGGCCGTCCTCAAGTCGTGCATATATGGACGTCTTCAAGCCGTACATATAAAGACGTCTTCAAGACGTATATATAATGACGCCTTCAAGATGTATATATAAAGACGTCTTCAAGACGTACATATACGGACATCTTCAAGTCGTGCATATAAGGACGTCTTCAAGTCGTACATTGAAAGACTTATACATAAAGACGCCTTCAAGACGTACATACAAAGATGTCTTCAAGACGTAAATGTAAACATTTATATAAAGACGTCTTGTAGCCGTATTGAATAGTTGTAGACATTCTAGTTCATTTTGGCTGGTACAAAACGTTTTGGCTTGGGTTCAGAGGGAACGTTGCCTCTTTCGCGCTGCACCAGCATACCTGCAATATGCAGGAAGGAAACGCACTTCCGCGCTTCTTGAAATGAGATGTCCTCTTTCACTTTCAATGAAATATCTTTTTCCTTCTTCCACGTAGGGCATGATCGGGAATATGTGGCATGCTCACCGTCGCAGTTCGCGCAGTGGAGCGTGCCAGCGCAGTTGTTGGAAGCGTGTTCTTGTTTGCCACATTTTGCGCAAGTGAGCCGGCCGCGGCAGCTTTGCGAGCCATGGCAAAATCTCTGACACTTGAAACATCTGCGTGAATTCGGAATGTAGGGTCTTACTCATGTCTTTGTGTAACCAGTTTCGAGAGAGTCTGGCAGTACACTTGTCGCAAAGGTGAGAATGAGATGTTTTGTACGAATTTTTTTGTTGTCACGTTCTATCATTATTCTTTGTACATTGATGACATCCTGTTCCTTCCATCCTTCAACTAGTTCTTCGCTCAGATTCATGAGATCATCATCGGATACCACACCTCTGGATGTGTTCATTGAGCGTTGGGGGGGTTACCGTGATTTCAACATCACCAAAAGCAAGGAGATTTGAAATCTTTTCATGCTGTAATTTGTCGCGAACTTCAAGAAGTAGGTCGCCGCTAGCCATTTTAGTGATTTTGTATCCGGGACCCAGCACGTCTGTGAGAACTTTTGCAACGGTGAAAGGTGAAAGTGTTCTGACCTTTTCGGCGCATTTGCTATGTATAACATAGGAGCGCGGGAAGGATTCCTTGCGTTGGACAAAAAATTTAGTACTTGGGCGCGCCCTCTTTTCGAACGAGGGCGATCAGGCAGTCGGGGAAAGGTACTTAAAGCCATAAATACTTTTTGTTTTTGGCAGCTACGCCAGCCGCCCACCACCGAGCCCAACCAGTGGCCGCCACGGGACCGGAAGGAGACGCAGACGCCAGCTGTACGTATATAATATAATAATAATCTTTATTTCTCTCTTTCCACAGAATACAGAGTGAGAGCGGACGTAAGGGTAAAAGCCGCATGCAGCGGCTTTTGAGAACCCCATTACGACCAACGCGACAGTATGGCGAGTAAACAGCTATGAGAAATGCAGAGAAATACTGAAAATATTGGAATATATTCTGAATTTGAGAACGTACAAGGGCAAAAATTTGTACAGTAGGGATCAGTAAGAAAATATACGTACAATATTGAGAACAGCCTTAGTGCGTTTGTTAACATTGTGTGATTTAACAATAACGCAACATGCAAGAAAACTAAATGAAACACCATCCATTAGTGCAGGAGCGGCAAAACACTAATTACTTATTTTGGATATTTCTTCCGGTGAGATGTTATTCCGTTCAAGTGTGTTAAGGAAACAGGGAAGTTTATGGGCGCTTGATTGAAATCGGTACCCAGGCCGACAAAACGGTGTAGACCAAGCGGTGCAACTGCGCACATTGTACATGGGCACATGTCTTTGAACGTTGAATAGCGTCAACACATCTGCGTTGTTTGTTCTAATAGTATTCTTGTACATAATAATTTACCTGAAGGCATAAAGACTAGGAACTTGAATGATGTTAAACTCCGAATAATAGTTTTCTGTGTGGGCATACCATGGTATGTTAGCAACCAACCTTATCGCACGTTTCTGAGTAACAATATTCTTGGATAAATTATGCTTCGTACTTGTTCCCCAGACAATGCGGCAATAGTTAAGTATTGGAACTAAGAATGCGTTGTAGATTTATTTATTTATTTATTGAAAATACTTTCAGGGGCCCGAAGGCACTACAGAAAGGAGTGGGGAAAAAATGACAAGATGTGCAACTAACAAAAATGATACAAGGCATTTTGTAAAGCGATCTTGAACTCGTGATCATCAGTTATGCTTGCGATTGTGGAGGGAAGGTGGTTCCATGCGACGCTTGTCCTAGGAACAAAAGTCATTACACAATTTCGTGCGACAAGACGGTAGACCAACCTTGAAGCGATGATCGGTCCTTGAAGCTGAGGTGGATGAAACAGGATGTCCTTTAAATCGTTGTTATAATAATAGATTTTGTGAAAAAGATTAAGGCGAGATGACTTTCGACGCAACGAAAGGTCAGGCAAGTTTAGGGTTTTCTTCATAGACGTGACACTGGAATGACGTGAATAATTCGATAAGATGAAACGTGCTGCGCGATTCTGAATAGCTTCAAGAGTTTGAATGAGGGTGGTCTGAGTAGGATCCCATATGGCGCATGCGTACTCTAACTTAGAACGTACCAGGGTTTTGTAAAGTGTTAGCTTCAGAGACGATGGGGCACCAAAAAAATTTCGACGGAGATAGCCGAGCATGCGATTCGCGTTGTTAGCTACATATTCAACATGCGTATTCCACGAAAGGTTAGAAGAAATGTGAACACCAAGGTATTTATAACTGTCAACAGATGGTAATGGAATATTATAATGGGAGTAAGTACGCGGACAATGAGTAGCAGTGGCGTAGCCAGGGGGGGGGGGGGTTGGGGGGGTTCAAACCCCCCCCCCCGAAATTTTTTCCGCAACCCCCCCCCCACTTCCCCGCCCTTTGTTTTCGTCGCTTCGCGCTGACATAATTCATGAAACCGGTGCTACTATCACAATTTCATTCCTGGGCGCTTCCGTTTGGTTGGTAATTTACAGCGAATCATGTCTGCATATGGAAAAAACTGTCACGGTGTTTGTCAAGGCTTTGACACTCTGTGAAGTTTTAGGCGAGAATGTGGCGGGCCGCATTCTGAAGCAACAAATGTGCAACAAATGAAGCAACAAATGCGGCAGCCGCATTTTAGATGATGGCGAAAACGCTCGAGGCCCGTTTACTTAGATTTAGGTGCACGTTAAAGACCCCAGGTGGTCGAAATCTCCGGCATACATTTCCGCCGCTTCCTTTCAGGTGCCGGTTAGGCCGCGCTCGTAGTCTGCGCGAGAAACGTCTCTTGTTTGCGATTGCGCCCCTACGGAAGGCTGGTAATTACTGTTGTGTTGCTGAATCACAAACCAGCAATTATGGAAGGCTGGTAGTTGCTGTTTCAGTTGTGGAATCCCAAACCAGCAATGTACACACGAAGGGGTTGATGACAGCAGTGAAATTCCACCGACTCGCAATAGAATGCACGAAACAGACAGCCGACAAGCATGAATTACTGCTGGGCGCAGTACAGCGTAAGTAAACTCTTGTTGCAGGCGCTGACAGTTCTCGTCGGAGTTCACGCGTCCTGAGAAATTGATTATGTGCACTATGTACTGAACAATACCGGAGTTCATTCCTGCATCACTAGTACACCAATCAGTCGAGATTCTGTGAGGTACAAAGCCGCTTCCTGTTTGCACCGGCGTAAGTGAAGCAGAAATGAGTTGCACGCACTACTTAAAATGCGTACACATGCCATATCTATGCTGTGCGGTGAAATATTCTGTACAATTCTGAATCTGTTGACGTAAAGGCAAATGACGGCTGCACGCTCGCACACAGCGGAAGACACAGCGGCGCATCCACTTGCCACAGGAAATGCAACCCTCTCGTATGAGGGAGCAGGGCGACGAAAGCTTCGAAAAAAAAAAGCCTTACGCGTTTTTGCGCGTATTTAAGACACAGCGGCCCATCCACTTGCCACAGGAAATGCAACCCTCTCGTATGAGGGAGCAGGGCGACGAAAGCTTCGAAAAAAAAAAGCCTTACGCGTTTTTGGGCGTATTTAAGTTTTCTAGCGCAAAGACGCAGCGAACAAGCTATTGCTATAGGAGTAGGTATAGCCTGGTCACACGTGCATTTTCACGCGTATAGCCGCCCTTGACTTGTGAAACGCACTTCGCCCCGACGAGTTCGACGCCATCTACGCTTAACGGAAATTAACAATTAATGATGTCTTCTCCGATCGCACGGGTCGTCTCAATGATGCGTTTTCGAAGACTGGTCCATTCAGTGGCGCGATGAGAGACCGTTGCTCCAAACGCCCACTGTACCTGTCGTACTTACTGTATTTACTGAGCTTCCTTTACTTTTTACTGAATTTCTTCACAAGCACACGCACACGCGAGGGGGGGGGGGGTCCCATGTCTTTGATATACATGTATAGAGTGTGCTTAAACTACTGACATTTATTATCGATCACGTGACCTAGAAGAAAGCAGAAGCTTGCCCCCCCCCCCCCCCCCGTCGTGCCGGTGAACCCCCCCCCCCCCCCCCGAAAACAATTTCTGGCTACGCCCCTGATGAGTAGTAGCGTGGCGAGAAACTCGCATGCTTTTACATTTAGTTAACAGTTTAATTCTTGTTGATAGCACATACCGTTGATGACTTAGCACCCCATTCACCTTGTTCATTTTTGATCGTGTGTTATTAATTTGGGCATCCCAATTAAGCGATTCCGAGAAGGTTACTCCGAGACATTTGACAAAACTCATTACCTGTAGAGGATGTCATTTTCTCTTCTACCCGCAATGAGCACCGTAATGTCATCAGCGTAGGCAGTAAGGTTCACCGGTAGCTTAGTGTAAAATATATCATTTAAGTAAACTAAAAACAACAAAGGGCCTAAGATGCTGCCTTGCGGCGCGCCCGATTTTATGTATTGGCCATCAGACAGAGCATCATTGTGTACTACAATTTGATTACGATGTTGAAGGTATGACCGTATCAAGGAATGAGGAATCCCCCTTATAGCGTAGTGGCTTAGTTTATTTACTAACAAGTCATGATTGATTAAATCGAAGGCTTTGGAAAAGTCAATATAAGTTCCGAGGACAAGGAGCTTGCCTTCAAATGCATTTATGATGGGTTCCTTTTGCTTGAGCAGTGCCGACTCAGTGGATTTCTTGGTCTGAACCCGAACTGATCATTCGAGAAACAGAATGCTTATCTAAGAAATTAGTTATTCTCGTGTGAATAATTTTCTCTATACCTTTAGAAATTACCCGTAGAATAGAAATTGGCCTATAATTTGACAATTCAGAGGTATCGCCTCTTTTGTGTATCACAATAAATTTCGCAATCGGCATCTGCTTAGGAAATACTCCACTACTGAGACAAAGGTTGAATATTGTAACGTCCTGGTCAAACGAAGAAGAGGAAGTTAAGAGAGAGACGAAGAAGCAGATGACCGAATGAAAACAGTAAACAGTTGATCAGTCTCGGATCCTTTATTTTACATTTGGCGCAGCCCGACAGGATGTGGATAGAAGTACGAGTTGGTACTACTACAGCGGGACAACGTACGTCACGTCATACCAAGCCGAATATGAAGAACAAGTCGAAGTCGAAGAGACAGCGACATCACCGAGCCTGCTCCAGTTCATCGCAAGTAAGGCTAAAGTCACCGAGGCGGATCTCGTCAGCCGAGGTATGTGGAAGATCAATATCAAAATGTCCGACTATGAAAAGCACTTCAGGCAGTTAGCAAGTAGAAAGCCGTTTCGAAATGACAATAGTCAGGACATTGGTATGCTTATGGAGCGGATGCTGAAAGTGCAGGCGCCTCAAATTGAGCAACATGGACAATTGCTTGCTATGCGAACAGAGACTCTGCGGGCTAACAATGGTCCCAAGCTGAATTAGTGAAGCCGGACATTTTCGATGGGACGACCGCGTCGGCGACCACTTGGTTGAAGTTCTTTGAATATGCTTGTGATATGAACTGCTGGGTGACGTCACAGGATAAAGTGCAAAATATGAGGCTATTTCTTGTACTCAATGCCAAGAAATGGTATGACCTCCGCATAACAGACCATCCGGACGACGCCTGGGATCACTGGAGAGCCAGTTTTATCTGGGCTTTTGATCAGAACAGGTCGACCGATGGGACAAAGCTATATTTTTCAAGCAACGCTCAAGTTCACTAATTGACTATTTCTACGAGAAGAGACGGCTGTTATTGTTGATTCTACTTTGCCTGAGTCGTTTGTTGTACCATTAGTCATCCACGCTATAACAAAGGAATGCCAAAGGCAAGTGCAAATAAGGTCGCCTAAGACAGTTGAAGACCTACTGGGGTGTCTTAAGGACGTTTACCATGAAGCCCCTGGGCCCATTGCACAGCACAATTGGATCCATACAGCCAGAGTTCATCCGGATAATACTGCGACAGCGATGGCAGCATCCACCAGAAGCGCAGCTTCTGACTATTTCCCTTGCAACCGAGACGTCAAGCAGACAAAAAACGAATAAACGTGGGTGCACAGCCCCACCCGTGTAACAAAAATGAGGCTGTCTACTTGATTCGATCAAACGTTTTACAAACGGCACTGCTTATTAACGGAAAAGAAGTGTGTTCCCTAGTCGACACAGGAGCTTCAGTAAGTCTGATTAATCAAAGCATGGTAAAGGCAGATGACATGCGACAAGGTAAAGTGGTAACGGTTAAGAGCTACGATGGATCAGCTCAAGGACTGCACACCTGGACAAGAGTCAGTATACATTTGGCTGGGAAGGACTTCACAGTAGAAACGCTGGTTATGCGTGATGTTGAATTCTTGTTTATACTGTCAAGACCCGACATGAAGAAGCTACGAATGAACATTTCTTGGAAAGATGAAGTGACTTTAGACTCCCTGTTTTCAAGTGTCCAGACACCGCCACAGGTGAGGACTGCCAAATGCGCTGACATATGGACAATTTTTCCCGAACTTATATGCCTCGATACATATGCACCTGCAGCTTCTGTACCCGAAGTACCTTTCGAACTCCGCGACACGACTATTGCACGGAAGAGAGCCTACAGGATTTCTCATGAAAAGAAAGTATGGCTGAAACAAGAGCTGCAACAAATGCAGAACGCTGGAATAATAAGGCCCTCAACGTGACCTTTTGCGTCTCCTATAACTATTGTTCCCAAAGAAGATGGTTCACTGCAACTTTGTACTGATTATCGGCAAATCAACACCCAAACAAAACTGTATCTATTCCCTATGCCTTTGATTGACGACATCCTTAATGATACTGGAGGATGCCAATTGTTCTCACCAATCGATTTGTGCAAAGGTTACTGGCAGGTACCTCTCCAGCAAAAATCAAATAAGTACACGGCATTTATAACACCATTCGATATATATGAACACAACCGTCTGTCATTCGGTTGGAAAAACTCGGGTGCTTGGTTTCAGCGCATGATGAGCGGGGTATTTAAAGATTTCATCGGAGATTTTTGCAATGTTTATGTCCATGACATCATCATTTACTCCCGTACCGAGAAAGAGCACTGTTCCCACGTCTCTCAAATACTAGAAGCGTTGAGCAAATCACAATTGAAAATAAACAAGAAGAAAAGTGAATTCTTTCAGAGAAAGGTGGTGTTCCTTGGCAGAGTCCTGGAGGGCTTCACGAAGACGACAAAGGAACAGTCCGTCCAACGAATCAAGGAAAGGCATAAGCCCTACGATGTTCACTCCCCGCGTGTGTTCTTGGGATTGGCAGGACATTTTCGGGCGTTCATTAAAGACTTTGCAGCGATATCCAGGTGTCTTACAAGGCTCACACGAAAGGAAGTTTCCTTTGTGTGGAGCGACGAGTGCGACCGTGCATATGAAGAACTGGTGCGCGCAATATCTTCCGATCCAATCCCGATATTACCTGAATTCGCCAAACCCTTCGAGCTCTGCACTGAAGCGTCCAATTATGGCAGAGGAGCAGTGTTATACCAACGAGATTCCAGCCAAGACAGAAGCCAACAGTTAAAAGTCATTGGCTATTACTCATACGCCTTTCGAAAAGCGGAAGTAAATTACACCACCACGGAAAAGGAGGCCTTAGCAGTACTGCTGGCGGTACGATACTTCAGGAGTTATTTGGAAGGCCGCAGGTTCAAGCTTTTCACGGACAATCAGACTTTGACGTACCTTCTGAGCCTTACACAACCGAAGGGAAGAGTGGCAAGATGGATTAGCGAAATTCACCAGTTCACGTTTGATGTTAGCCACAGACCTGGCGAAAAGCTACCTGACGCGGATGCGTTATCAAGGTTGCACATACCAGCAATAAACAACGACCAAGGGGCACACGTCGCAAGTGTAGGGGAAGACACTGAAGAACTAAAATTAATCGACGGAAAGTTTGTTGTACCTCAAAACTACAATTCGCAAGGTAGGCTCGACACACACAATTCGGGATAGGGAGAGTTTTTTTTATTTATTCATTACACGGTGGGGAGGGGGGATTTCAAGTCAGTACATCAACCTTATTACACACAATATAAATCGACAACAAGAATACAAACAAGAAAACGCAACCGCGGGTAATATTAATCAAGATATCCAGCCAGAATACATCAGCTACCATCGAATACGTCGCATCAGCCAAACACATCGATGGCGAGTACAGAACATTTTATAAATAGCCATTAGAACGCCGATAACTACATTGAAAAAATAAACAACACTGCATACATATCGCGTACAAAAACCGTAAATGAAACTAAGACAGTCAAATACAGATTAGCAATGTTTTTCACATCGAAAATATAGTCCATGATGATGTAGGGCTGTTGACTTTAACAGACGGCGCACATCCTGTCGATTTCCCTCGTACTGGTCCTCTTCAAAGTGTTTCTAAGTACAAGTAAAACAACAAAAGTGATTAGAATATGAAAAGTTGCCTTGTAAATACAGAGAACCCAATACAGTACTTAAAAATAAATTTTCGCGGAAGTAATGCTGTATTATTTCGCTTCACACGTTTCGAAGAAATGCACAGGCTACAACAGACGCTATGCCAGAAAGCGCCGAAACATTTTGGTCCCATGATGCCCCTTAACTCTACTACACCTGGGCATACCGTGCACAGCCATTTAAAGACCGTCACAGTGCCCACTACGATCGGGAATGAGCACGAATGACCATCGGCTTACGAGCACCACGCTACCAATATATTCGTCTAAAAAATCAGCTGTATAACGTAACAACCTGAGATCCGCAAGATATCTGCTGAGAAATCAGAGAAAATCACAATGCTTCGCTTGCCACTTACACAACAGCCGCTCTCCCCAGAAGAAGCACTGCGTTCTTTAGTCCCAAATAACCAGTAGCGAAAAAAGAAACTGAGGGAAAAAAAAGAAACAAGAGACACACACGATGCGTGCTTCCCGTGAAAAAGTAAAATAGGTGGTTTACATGACGATTTGTAGCTAATGTAAGACTATTTCGGGGCGAAGCATTTTCGTCAGTTCTTAAAGTAAGGGTACTACTCGCATAGACTGCGCTGATCAAAACGGCAAAAGCCTATGCTACTACTCAGCATCGGTGCAGTGCTTAGTTCGTGAGCGAGGATCAGAGAGTACTTTCTTACTTAAATGAAAAAATCGGTGCGATAGTCTAAACTTCCTTGACACTTACCTCGCAAATGTAGGAGCCAGGGGCGTAGCCAGAAATTTTTTTCGGGGGGGGGGGGGGGTCACCGGCCCGACCGGGGGGGGGGGGGGGAGGGGGGCAAGCTTCTGCTTTCCTTTACGTCACGTGATCGATAATATATGTCCGGTAGTTTAAGCAGACTCTATACATGTATATCAAATACATGAGACCCCCCCCCCCCCCTTGCGTGTGCGTGTGCTTGTGAAGAAATTAAGTAAAAAGTAAAGTAAGCTCAGTAAATACAGTAAGTACGACAGGTACAGTCGGCGTTTGGAGCAACGGTCTCTCATCGCGCCACTGAATGGACCAGTCTTCCAAAACGCATCATTGAGACGACTCGTGCGATCGGAAAAGACACCATTAATTGTTAATTTCCGTTAAGCGTAGATGGCGTCGTCCTCGTCGGGGCGAAGTCAAGGACGGCTACACGCGTGAAAATGCACGTGTGACCAGGCTATAACTACTCCCATAGCAATAGCTTGTTCGCTGCGTCTTTGCGCTAGAAAACTTAAATACGCGCAAAAACGCGTAATTCTTTTTTTTTCTCGAAGCTTTGGTCGCCCTGCTCCCTGAAATGAGTGTTGCATTTCCTGCGGCAAGGGCATAGGCCACTGTGTCTTCCGCTGTGTGCGAGCGTGCAGCCGTCATTGCCTTTACGTCAACAGGTTCAGAATTGTACAGAATATTTCACCGCACAGCATAGATATGGCAGGTGTACGCATTTTAAGTAGTGCGTGAAACTCATTTCTGCTTCACTTACGCCGGTGCAAACAGGAAGCGGCCTTGTACCTCACAAAATCTCGACTGATTGGTGTACTAGTGATGCAGGAATGAACTCCGGTCTTGTTCAGTGCATAGTGCACATAATCAATTTCTCAGGACGCGTGAACTCCGACGAGAACTGTCAGCGCCTGCAACAAGAGTTTACTTACGCTGTACTGCGCACAGCAATAATTCATCTTGTCGGCTGTCTGTTTCGTGCATTCTGTAGCGAGTCTGTGGAATTTCACTGCTGTCATCAACCCCTTCGTGTGTACATTGCTGGTTTGGGATTCCACAACAAAACAGCAACTACCAGCCTTCCGTAATTGTTGCTATGGGATTCAACAACACAACAGTAATTACCAGCCTTCCGTAGGGGCCCAATCGCAAACAAGAGAAGTTTCTCGTGCAGACTAAGCCTACGTTCACACTTGGGAAGCGGCAAGCGGGTGGAAAGGCCAAAGTGGCCGGAAACTTTTTTCCGCGCCTGTCCAAGTTGTTCACATTTGTTTTGCTACCGCCGCGGCCGCCGCTGCCGTTTTCGTCCAGATCCATCTCGTCTGCGTACGTTTGTCGGCGTGGTGGCGCTCATTATCGCATTATTTCGAGCGGTATGTTCATTCTTTGACCCACGTACCGTCATCAAAAGTGATCATTTTACGCAACTTCGCGTGTCATCTGCGACCTTCGCTAAATTCCTCGTTGGCATTCCGTAATTCTCCTCACACGGGCGTGGCAGCGCTCAGTCACAGGTTGGTGCCTAGGAGTGATTATATTTCTTTAATAGCTTTTATTTACAAGTTGTAATAACATTTCATCATTTCGTATTGTCGGAGCCTCCAGGACACCAAAGGGGCAACGGGAACACCACACCTAAAACCCGGGCTGGCCCTTGTGTTGGGGCTTGGCAAAGCCTGCGCGTCCTACGTGAGACCTACGCTCCCAATCTATCGTCGCGACGAGAAAAGCACCCCGCGACTTCTACAACATACCGTACACGTGCGAGCAGAATTTGGAGCGCCAACGAGGAATCTGCCTAACTATTGTTTGCCGTGGAAGTGGAAGAAGAAATGGCTTTTATACTTCTACCTACTTGTTTTCTAGAAATGGACAATGAATAAACGGAAGACGCGCACACCTCGGAAACGGCGGTGGTGGGTTCGCCTGGCTTTGCAAAAGCGCGAGAAGTTGGGTCACGCCAAGGCTTCGTTGCCGCACCTCCGGTCGCGCGACGTTGAATACTATCGCGAGTATTGCTGACAGTACGTTTTATAGCCACTCTTGTCGTAGAGCAAGGGCTGGTTCTTGATCGCGTCGATCAGCATTACAGCCTACACTTTTGGTGCTATGTTCAATTTTACGACCGGTTTTTTACATGCTAGTGTAGCTTCCAGTGAAGCAGAACGACTTTCCGCCGCGTTTCCGCTTCGCCATGGCGAAAAAATTGGCCCGAGACCGATTTGGCTCCCAGCCTGTTTTTCTGCCTGTTTTGCAGCCTAGGCGGGCGGATTTTTGCAAGATTTTGCCGCTTTCGACAGCTTCGAGACCAAGTGTGAACGTAGCCTAAGATCCTGCGCGAGCGCGGCCTAACCGGCACCTGAAGGGAAGCGGCGGAAATGTATACCGGATATTTCGACCACCTGGGGTCTTTAACGTGCACCTAAATCTAAGTAAACAGGCCTCGAGCGTTTTCGCCATCATCTAAAATACGGCTGCCGCATTTGTTGCTTCAATTGTTGCGCATTTGTTGCTTCAGAATGCGGCCGCCACATTCTCGCCCAAAATTTCACAGTGGGTCAAAGCCTTGACAAACACCGTGACAGTTTTTTCCATATGCAGACATGATTCGCTGTAAATTACCAACCCAGACGGAAGCGCTCAGGAATGCAATTGTGATAGTAGCACCGGTTTCATGAATTCTGTCAGCGCGCAGCGACGAGAACAAAGGGTGGGTAAGTGTGTGTGTGGGGGGGGGGGAATTTCGTGGGGGGGGGGGGAGTTGAACCCCCCCTACCCCCCCCCCCCTGGTTACGCCCCTGGTAGGAGCTATCCGTTGCCTTCCAGTGATACCGCTTTACTTGGGCTTCCCATCTCTTTCTTCGCTCTGGGTCCCGGGGGACGCGTAAACAACGAGGCCCTTTACGCGTCGATCCGGTGCACTTGGGAACACAACAGCCCATCATGTCGACTCGATGCACTTGACAAGCTTGTCATTCATGCGGCTGAACACTGTCCAGCAAGTAGAAGCGTCAGCGAAGCATCCGCGCGCACTGTGTCTCGAACTAAGCACCGGCACCAAGCAATCGCAACCGCTCGCTGTGATTCAAGATGGCGTCGCAGCGAGAAAGCGGTGGCGCGGGGGCGGTCAAAGGATGGCACCTTCCTCCATGGATGGCACCACCCTGAATGGCGGCGCTGGCATCGAGGCACCCTAGCGGTTCATGGGGCTTAGCGCCATCAGTGTGAGGAGGGAACAGCGGAAGAAAAAATAATTTGACGTCACATACACTAAAAACAAATGTGACGTCATTTTGTTCTCATAGGCACGAAATTTGTTTTCGGAGGCCTGCCATTACAGCTGTATATTCAAATTCCCCGCCATTCGACTTAAATGACCGTTCCCAGATTTCAGCGCGAAAAGCGATGCAGGAAAATGTCAGCTGTACGGGTGTCGAAATCGCATCGCTGCACAGAACATACTTCCTTTGGAGGCCGACGAACGCTTTGGGCGTAGATTGCATAAAGTGCTCGTCCTTTCGTCGGACGCCAAACCCCTCGGCCAGCGCTGTCGCACGAAAACAACTAAAGTAAACAAGTATATGACGGTCGCAACTGACTACTTTTGACTGCACAGGTTAAGAAACAATAAAACTACCCGCGTCACCTAATTCAGGCAAACGTCGACATGCAACACAACACAGCATATGTGTGTGTGTGTGTGGGGGGGGGGGGGGGCGTATTTTAAATGGTGACCTTCACGAGCGCGCCTTTGCACGCACTTCGAAAGCTGCATTGCATTACAGGTGATAGCGGCGTTAACGCCCACTGCTATCAATGGGCGCTCTCACGGTGGGCGCTGAAAAAAGGTATTTATTGATAATGATCAAGTAAAATAGAGGTGTATCTGCTTTTGTCTCCATGCGTATATAAAATGGGTTAGGAATTTTATTTTCGTTGAATGAATATAAATGCGTCTCGCTTTAATGAAACAACGCTTTTTCCTTTCCCGGTGTTTATTCCCTCCCAACATAGTCGCGCTTCAATCGCTGCTCCCATAACCACCCTTGCTGATGTTGGTGACAATTGGTTCTGAACCGCTTTTCGCCCGAAGCTTCGCGACCTATGTGGATCGACCTTGGGAGGGGCGCGAGGACAGCCAACTGCTAATAAAGCGCCCCGGGGATGCATCTGTCGACGCCGATGGCATTGTCCAAGTTAGGTCAAGATAGCGCTCCAGGAAACACTGAGATGCGTGGGATTGATGTTGGCCATCCAGTAGGGACGCCTGGCAACTTGTGCTGTCGGTCTCAGTCCGTGCAAGCTGGAACAACTGTACAGAGGCAGCACCGGATGATTCATTCCACGTGGCAATGATAATCAGTATCTGCACCAAGAAGCGAAAAGGCGTGTCAGGTGTCTGCATTGTTACTGCTCTTCCATGCCCCTGTGTCAAACAGTAGTTCCTTGGAACACGTCCTGACATCATCCTAAAATGGTCCTCAAATTGTGTGCCAATTGGTATATGTTCTCAGTGTCTACTTGGGACGGACAAACGTACTTGAAGAGATTTTATTGCGATAGCAATTATATGGACACTCAAAAGCAGATTTCTGCCGTCGGCGTCGCCGTCGCCGTCGCCGTGAGGTTCCGTATGACGTCAATGGAGATGAAATCGTCGCCGCGCGCCGAACGCTGTATGTGCGAGTGAAAGGGCGCGAGGGGCGCGCGCTTTCACGGGAAGTGAACGCACGGCGGAGAACAAACGCGCGTTCTGCGCCGTGCTCGCTTAAGGGCTGCAGAAGTAAGCGTCTCTTTCCTCCTTTACAATCCCCATATATGTAGAGCAAACGCGCCTTCTTCCGACGTGCGAGAGGCCGTGGGGGAGGGGGAGGGGGGAGGGAAGGGAGGCGACGTTTAGCTGCGGCACCAAGTGCCTATTTATATCAGAGGCTCCGGCAACAGTCACCAACGCCGCACGCATTTTGAGCGAACGCGGGCAAAACGCCGAAGGCGTCGACAATAGTTCTGCGTGTTGCCGGTGCTGCTGCATGTCCAAGTTTATACAGCTGATAAAGCTAATATCATTACTCCGTATAGCTCTCTACAAATTTGCTATCGCAATTGATGCTTCGCCTTTCAGGTGAAACTGCGACAACTTTTTAGGATTAGTGCAGGACATCCTTAGGATGTACGAATGTCCTGATGCCGTCATCCTAGAGAGTTACCGAGGATCCCTTTGCGTTGTCTGGGTATGGCTCCAAGTTCTCACTGTCCCCATACGCACGTCGACATGACCATCTCGCTCATTCAAGCTGTTGTCCGCCAATAAAATGGAAACATGGACATCCAGTCTGTCGTCCGCCCACGTCCCAACCCCTACCACTCCTGTATCCATATATGTATCCTGTCATATCCTGTGCTGCACCTCGACAGTCGTTCCCGACTCAATATCGGAATCCCTTTGAGTGGCGAACACCGGAAGACAGGCCAGGCTTGCTCCAGGGTCGGTCACATCTCCCGCCACTGCCGTAGTAGCCGCTGGTACTACTCGCATTCACCATGTGCTGATCGCCGCTTCGACCGTGACCCTCGGCCTCTATCGCCCCTCTCTGAACCATACAATGCCGGCCTTCCCTCTCATGGAAACACCACTAGCCGCTCACCCTCGCGGAACGCTGTCAGTCTCGTTCGCCTATACACCTCGACGTCCTTAGTGCCCGTCCTACGCGGGCGGCTTCTCGGGAAACTAAGCAATGCAGCCCTCGGAGGTGAGGCTCCGTTGACAACATGGACTACAAGGCTCTGCAGACCCCTGCTGCTCGACCGAACCCTGTTGACATTTTTGTTGATGATGTACCCGTTAAGATACACCCTCAGGAAGCACTTGCATATACGAACCAAAGTTCAGAATAGGAAGTCACGCTCGATTGTTGGGAGGAGTTACAATTGAGCTTGGTAGTGCTATTTGACGTGCCAGGCGGACGTCGCAAAGTGGGGACACCACGTAAGGACCATCTCGAAGTGGTGGACAAGGTGACATGAGGACGTAGGTCGCAGCATCAGGTGGCAGTCCAACAAATTCAGTAGAACGAAGTCAGGATTTGTGGTCGTCGGTCGCGTCAGCAAAGTAATGGGGCAGCTGAAGCCGAAGGGAGCCGGTTGCACACTCAATAGGTACTGGATGGGCAGTCAGAAAGTCGATTAGTATAGCGAACAGGACTAACACTGGTCAGCTAATGGTAACACGGTCGGCGCACATTCCCATCACGGCTGTTGTACTGCCATTAGCTACTCGGACGGCAGGCAACTCGGCAGGTGTCAGGACTTTGCGGAGACGGCTACGAAAATCTAATCGCACAACCGCCACCTGAGCGCCAGTATCAATGAAGGTTTTATTGCGATAGCAATTATATGGACACTCAAGGAGGATTTCTGCCGTCGGCGTCGCAATCGTGTGAGGTTCCGTATGACGTCAATGGAGATGAAATCGTCGCCGCGCGCCGAACGCTGTATGTGCGAGTGAAAGGGTGCGAGAGACTCGCGCTTTCATGGGGAGCGAACGCACGGCAGTGAACAAACGCGCGTTCGGCGCCGTGCTCCCTGAAGGGCTGCAGAATTAAGCGTCTCTTTCCTCCTTTACAATCACCATATATGCAGAGCAAACGCGCCTTCTTCCGACGCGCGAAAGGCCGTGGGGGGAGAGAAGGGAGGCGACATTTAGCTGCGGCACTAAGTGCCTTGGCGCTGAGCCGTGCTCCCTCAAGGGCTGCAGAAGATAGCGCCAACCTTTCCCTTTCCCTCAAGAACCACTTATCATCACTAAGTGCCTATTTATATCAGAGGCTCCGGCAACAGTCACCAACGCCGCACGCATTTTGTGCGAACGTGGGCAAAACGCCGACGGCGTCGACAACAGTTCAGCGTGTTGCCGGTGCTGCTGCATGTCCAAGTTTATACAGCTGATAAAGCTAATATCATTACTCCGTATAGCTCTCTACAAATTTGCTATCGCAATTGATGCTTCGCCTTTCAGGCGAAACTGCGACAACTTTTTTTTATGATAACGCCCCTTAGCTTAGAGATATGGCAATTGTGGTGATTAGATGCACAGATTATTGGCCTCATTACATACCTGCCAAGTGGCGTGTGAATCGCACCGACCATTTTTTAGTTATGACTGTTGGCGCAGCATGCATATTTTGGCACATTTTGATTTATATAAATTTTTACAGCGTGAGGTGTTATGGGCTCATTCCAATAGCCGTTTCGGTTCGTGGCGCCGTGTCCGTGGCGCCGGTTACGTGGCGCCGCGTCCGCCGCCACGTAACCGCTATCGCCGGAAATGCGAAAAAAACTAAGCAGTCTCCGCCGGGATCGAACCCAGGCCCGCTGCGTGGGAGTCGGATACTGTACCACTGAGCCACGCAAGCTTTCTTTTTTTAGGGGCGAAGCTCCTTAGGGTGTGGGTCGTTCCCTCCTCTGTAGTAGGAGTAGTATGTAGCCACCTGTAGTTTTATGAAGTGTTCACTAGATGGCGTTCCGGTTCCGCTTCCGGTTCCGGTTCCACTTTGCGTGCGTTCGGTGCGAACGCGAGCAAAACGCCGACGGCGTCGACAACAGTTCTGCGCGTTGTTGGTGCTGCTGCATGTCCAAGTTTATACAGCTGATAAAACTACCTTGAGTCGACCCCATGGCTGCTTCGCATACTACTCAGGGTTCCCCTACGGGAAGATGGTGTAATTTTCTCTCTCTTTCCCGACGCGTGCTCTCTTTATCTCTCGTCCGTAGCTGTGGTTTAACCGAATGATCCCCCGGTGCTTCGCCCACTCATCATCATTCACTTCGTGGATATGCTGTGATTTTTTTAAATGCGAATGCATTTCTTAGTCCGGGCATGTCAGGCGTCTGTCGGTGTCCGCGCGCCGGCAGGTGTTATCTCTCCGCTCTCACTCCCTCTCCCATAGCAACAGCTGCGGGCGCGCACGCTTATCCTCGCCCCTAGCAACCGGAGCACTTGGTGCGGGCGGAGTAGCGGAGAGTGAGTGGAGAGGAGGAGCGCGCTCTGGCGTGTGAGGGCGCTCGCATCGCGGGAACTCGGCGGAGCTCCCGCGTGTGTGGAAAGAGTGTAGGAGAGGGTAGGTGCAGTGCTTCGCCGCTCCTTCTCTCGCCGTTCGCTGTCTCTCCTCCCCGCGCCCCACTCTTCCGTTCGCTCGCTCGCACGTATATCTCCCTCCCCTTATTCCACTTTTCCTACTTTCTATCCCCCCTTCCCCGCCCCTCAGATGCTGAGCCGTGCTCCCTATAAGGGCTGCAGAAACATGCATCTTTTCTCTTCTCCTCAACCTCTACTACTATATAAATGGAGTGAAGCGCGCGCCTCACTCTCGACCGTTCGCTAGCTGGGCGCCTCTCAAGGCGATGGCAGAAGTCGGTGAAGGCGAATGTCTGACGGCAACGGTACCCCTAGCAAGAAGTGTAATACAATCCAACCCGAGCATTACACCTCTCGCTGGAGGTGACGTCACTGCAGTAGCTTCAACGTCATCATCAACCGGAGGAGAAGAAGCGGAAGACAAGGCTGCGAAGCGAAGAGCGCGTGATGCCGAACGCAAGCGAGCGAAGCGAGCTGCCGATACCGAACTCCGTGCTCGGGAAGCCGCTGCGAAACGCTAACGCCGAGCCGAAGATCCGGAAATGTCTGCTCGATACGCGCCGCTGTGAGACGTCAACGGCGAGCCGAGAACGCTGAAGTTCGTGTTCGAGACGCGGCGGAGAAACGTCAACAGGTGCTGATGAATGTGTAAATAAATGGTTACGGTACAAATCCTCGTCTCGTCATTAATTTACGGCATTAAAATTAATACGCCGTGTACTCTCGGCGCAAGAAATGCATTCGCATTTCCTCACGATTCCCTTCGGGGAGGTGGGGGCAATTTTTTTTTTTTTTGCATTGGTTTAACAGTCAACCACGTGGTGACAAATTCATAATTCTACAACTGTTTCATATGTAACAAGCACTCCATACGGGCCCGGGGCACCCAATAGGGAACACACTTTTTCCATTTCGAGAAATGAAATGAGAGACTCGCGAAAGTACTCTATAGCAGGGCGAGCGTCAACGTCTGCATGACGAACAGCCATGTGTGACGTCCAAATACTATGCAGAGCCAGTAACATAGCAATATCATATGGAAAACCTTCCTCGTTATCAACCATTAGGTCGTTTGCAGGACATCCCAGAAGAACACGCCATCCCAGCATTCTAGGAACACGTGTTAATTGTTTCAGGTTGCGGCACAAGAAACAGTGGTCACCCACGGAACGAAGTATCCCTTATCAGAAAGCCATGTCTTAACTGGCAAAACGCCTGCATGTAATTTAAAGAAGAAAGTTTTCACCCCCTGTTTTTTACACGTTTCCGCAGTTTCCGCCATCTTACTCCAGAGAAATGAGTCCGGTAAAATGGAATTGGGAGAACAATATCACATAAATCATTATACACTTTTTTACGGGACACTGCGCTTAAATATTCAATCGAGAAACGGGCCTCCAGGAAGCGACACAACTCAACAACCTCTTTAAGGTAACCCTGTAGTCGACCTTCCATTTTATTGGAAGAGATGACAAAGTTGGGCAAAGCACTGACCAGTCGTACTTGGCACGCTGTGCACAGGAAAGGATCCTGATCATCTCAAAGGTACAAAAAACGATTTACAAGCTGTCTCAGAAATAAGTGCGATAAACTTAAGCCCCCATCACGAACACAACGAAAAAGGGTCGTCCGACTTGTTCGTTCCCATGTCGATCCCCATATAAACACGGCAAAAACTCGATGAAACCTTTGCACATTCGTTCGAGAACAGTAGAGCCCTTGCAACACATACCACAGTTTACTAATGAAAAACAAATTGCAAACCGTAGCACGAGCAAAGATAGATAAATCTCTGCCCTTCCATTTCGCGGCCTTTTCTCGGATTTCTTCTGTCTGTCTCCTCCAATAGGGATCACTGACGGTGTAATGTTCCAAGGGTACGCTTAAATACTTCATCGGGGTTGTTACCCACTGCACATTTAGGAAAAACTGTGGCGTGAGGTCCCAATCGCCATGCCAAAAACCAAGACATTTTCCCCAATTGACTGCACTACCGCTTACCTCACAAAAGCGTTTTACAATAACATCCGCTATACTTTCGAGATTTGAACCAAAAACACCTATATCGTCTGCATAGGCCAGAACGCGTACTTCAGATGCATGTAGCCTGAAGCCATTAAATGTACTGCGGTTTATAATACTTAGGCAAAAGCTTTCAATAAACATGCAAAAAAGGAGAGAGGAAATAGGACATCCTTGGCGAACTGAGCGCCGCACTTAGATGAGATTTCCAACTTCTTTGTTAACAACGAGCCTAGTACTACAACCACTGTACGCCATACCAACAGCTTCTGTTATTACTGTACCAACATTTGCATGTTCTAAGACATTTATAAGCAAGTCATGTGGCACGCGGTCAAAGGCCTTCTCAAAATTGTTCTGGAGCATGCATCGCGACTGCACCCTTCATGACGTCGCAACACTCTAATACACACCTCGCTTTTTGAATGTTGGTAAAGAAGCTTCTGCCCTTTACTCCACATGTTTTATGCGGGCCCACTATTTCTTATATTACGCTTTGCAACCTTCTAGCCACTATTTTCATAAAAATTTTGTAATCTACATTTGTCAGACTGATAGGACAATAGGCTGATATCTGCCGGAGTTTGATAGTATCGTTCGTTTTAGGATTAAAAATAGTATGGGAAGTTAGAAATGATGGAGGCAGAGATTTAAACACAAAGGTTTCGTAGAATAAGCACCCCAATATCGGAGATATTGCTCGCTTGGAGGTCTTATATAAAGCCGCACTTAGCCCGTCAGGGCCAGGGGACTTTCCGGCATTTAGGTCTTCGATTGCTTTCTGTACCTCTCCTACCAAGATCGAAAGTTCCAATCTATCCTTTGTTTCGTAATCTAATTGTGGCACGAAGGACAAATATTCACTTTTGAAGTCGTCGCTATCAACCGTACCTAAAGAAAACAGAGCACTATAATACTCGTAAAAGGCTTTCTCAATCTCGCCTTTCGCACTTGTCAAGGAAACATTGTATATGTTATTTCTGCGATTATATTACGTTGCGCGTAACTTTTTTCCGTCCATAGTGCGCGCTTTGTAGGCCTTTCGGCCATTACCATTTTCTCTGCTCTCGCTCTTATAATTGCACCCCGAAATCTTTCCATGTCTAACAACTCCAATTTTTCGTTCACCACACGGATATCTCCCTTAAAGCTTCCAGGCGTTAGACACTCTTCTTTGACAAGAGTTTGCAAGTTCGAACGTAACAGTCTCTCATGAATTCGTTCATGTCTAAGTATGCTGCTTCTTTCTACAGCTTTCATTTAAATTTTTTGCTTAAATGTTTCCCATTTCGGCCCAACTTCTGAGTTCTTGTCAAGGTACAGTTCTTGTATGCCCTCATGTACTAAAGTTTTGAAAACATCTTCATCAAGTAGTTTATTAATTTTCCATGAATCCTAGTTAAATTTTCCCTGTCTTTCTTTTTTGCTGCAAATGCTAAACATCGCGAGGCAATGGTCAGTGAAGGAGAGGGGGGTTACGCAATAATCTTTACACAGAGGCACAATATCCAGCGACACATATGCACGATCTAAGCGTGCGTGACTAGAACCTTGAAAATGCGTGAATTGGACATTATGCCCACTGGTAATACATTCTCCCACACCTTCAAGAGCGAAGTCGTTGATGATATCGATTAGCTTTGTCGTGCTAGTCTCACAATGCGGCGTAGTACTCGTTTTATCTCGTACTGAGCATACACAATTAAAATCACCGAGAAGAATGAGTATACGATCAGTACTACAATACTCACTAATGCGGCAGAAAAAAATCTAGACGCTGTGCAACGTCAGTTGGAGCATACAAACAAACCACGCGCCATTAATTGCCGGCAAAAACAAACTCACAAACTATAAAGCGGCCCGATGGACAGCTCATAACCGACTGTATAACAATCCCTAAGCAACTACGCACAAATGATACACACCCTCCTGACGTCCCCACCGCATGACTGACGTACACATTATAATGCGCCGAGAACTGGCGTAACATGCCGTCGGTCTGGTCCTCGCCTTGAACTTTTGTTTCCTGCACTGCGATTACATCTAACTCTTGTTCTATCACAATACGATACAACTGATTTTGCCTTCTTTTAGTCGCTAATCCACGTATACATTAATTGTTCCTACGCGCAGGGACCTTTCCAGCAACACAATTTTCCTGCCGGACGAGACCGCCGGCAAGACGCCCTGATTTCCCATCTCGACGCTTTGTGCAGTCGCCATAGTGGCGTCTAATGGTACATTCAACTGAGCCAGCCTGGCACGGTGGCAGTGCAGCGGAAATTACGCTAGACACCGCCCGAGTTTCAAGCTTCGCTCCTGCCAGACAAACGTGCGAGTCACCAAACGGGAGTTTGCGACTGTAGCACCCTCTGCGAGATACCGTATTTTCTCGCATACAACCCGCACCAAAAATTGAAAAAAAAAGTGCTTAAGAAGTAGCGGTGCGGGTTATCTGCGAATATTCGCGAAGAGAGGGGATGGGGGTCGGCTTCACGGCAACGCGCGGCCTGCCGTGCAGAGTCCGCATTGTCCGCATGCCTATCGACATCGACGTGTGTCATGCCAATAAGAGGCCAACACAGGTTATTGCCTGATACACATTCATAGTCTGGTTAGACGCTTTTCGGCATGGAGGAAGAAAAATGCTTTTCGGCATGAGTGTTCTCTGCTTTCTCACGCTTTTCGCACGAGTCAGGGGCCGTTTTGTGTACGCCCAGTTTGCACAGTTGGCCAGCCTTAGGCATCATGAATGTCTCTCGGCGGCAGTCTTTCACATTGAAAGAGAAACTGACGATCATAGCCGCTGCTGAAGAAATCGACAACAGAGCTGCTGCGGGATGGTTCCGAAGACGATTACGTCTTCGAGAGCGGCGATGAAGCCTCGGATGGCAGCAGTGAATCGGACGACAGCTCTGACAACGTTGCGGCGGTCGTGTTGAAATAAATTTGTTTTGAAAACGAAATGATGGCTGCGCGTAGTTGTAACTTCCTAGTCCTAATTTTTCAGGATAAGCGTGCGGTTATACGCGAGGTTATTTTTTTCTCTTTCGTGGAGTTCAAAGTTACGGGTGCGGGTTATATGCAAGGGCGGGTTATATGCGCGAAAATAAGGTACATGCCAAATGCGAAATTAAGCAGACGACGCTCTATTACACAGGCCACTTATCCCTTGGTCTCGCCGCGATTTGCAGACGTGAACAAGGTCAAGCATTTTATTGATGACAGATGCTTGAAATATGAAGTGACGAATGACTCTTGCCATTCGAATGATTTTTGGGGTACTGGGACGAGCCTGCAAACTGCGCTGGCAACCCCTTGCATGTACTCCGACTTAGCCTTAAGTGTTCACCGTCAGCGTTGTGGTGTTTAAAAAAACCTGAAGTGCGCCTTTACGTTCCAGGAATACGAAAAAAGACGGACCTGCCTACCTTGGCCTTGAAGCAAGCAGCTCTCGATTGCTTGCACACTTTCTACTCTGACCGAATCCACATATATACGGATGGCTCTTCCACTCAGACCAGCTCCACCGGCGTAGGGGTTATACCATCACGATCAATGAGCATCACATACAAGACTTCTCACGTGACATCATCGACCACTTCGGAGCTTGTTGCCCTCCGAGGTGCCATTGATTATATTAACAACCAACCGGCTAATCGGTGGGCAATATTATGTGATTCAAAGGCGGCCCTACAATGTGTTTTGTCAGCTCTTCGTCGCGGGTCCTGCCAACAGCTCGTCTCGGAGATACGAGAAATCGCAAAAGGACAC
Organism: Dermacentor silvarum; assembly: GCF_013339745.2. NCBI lineage: Eukaryota > Metazoa > Arthropoda > Arachnida > Ixodida > Ixodidae > Dermacentor > Dermacentor silvarum. The sequence goes on along the minus strand of NC_051156.1, from coordinate 12,979,223 downwards.
GACGTCGCGTTTCAGTAGCTGCCGGGTCATTGCGGTATCTCCGACAACGACCTCGCCGACGAAGCTGCTAGGAAAGCACACGAAGGAGCAAATCTTGTTTCTGTGCCTTTATCGAGGACTGACGCAGCCCAACACCTAAGCAAGCTAGCGCACAGTATGACATTGGAGAAGTGGCATGCAACTGAATTCACCCAGCATCGATTGCATTCTCTCGACCCATCTATGCAGCTGCGGCTGTTGCCTGGATTTCCGCGAAAAGAGGAAACAATGCTGTGCCGCTTACGCTTGGGTGTTGCATTCACCAATGCTTACACGTGTTTCATTGGGATGGCTGACAGCGCCGAGTGTAATGCCTGCGGTGTCGATGATACTATAGAACACCTACTATGCTACTGCCCATCTTTTCAAAACCAAAGACATGACCTCTGCAACGTTCTCAATAGGCTGGATAGAAGACCGTTCACCTTGAGCAAGATCTTGGGACCATGGTCTCGAATATCACAGCTGCAAAAGGCCACAAAAGCACTGCTGCGATATTATTGCGATAGCAATTATATGGACACTCCAAAGCAGATTTCTGCCGTCGCCGTCGCCGTGAGGTTCCGTATGACGCCAACGTGAGGTATGACGTCAACGTGAGGTTCCGTATGAGGTTCCAAAGGTGGGCTTGGTGGCTGTGCTTCAGCGCAGACCACTAATCCGCTGCATTTCGCCATGCAGGTACACGGTTTCATCACCGGACTTCTTTTGCCCGCAATTCTGCCCTTCCCCCAAGCCACAGCCATCCCAGCAACCTGTCCCAGCACGCCGAGGAAGAAGTTAGCGGCGGAGCAGGCGGACGCATCTCACCTCGGCTCCGTATTTTCTTTCTTGAACTGCGGTGTTTTTTGAGTCGCACCTTAATGAAAGTGCGTCGACCGGATGCATGAAGTTGTGCGGACTACCGGGAACCCAAATTCCGAGGTAGGGGACCGCTTTTTCCGAATTTAGAGGACTTTTTTGTGCCCGAGAGGAGCGCCCGCCGCTGGGCCTAACGTCGACTTCGGCCTTGGCCGGGGGAGCGGTAGGCCCAGCCCGAGCCTCGGAGACGCCGCCAGCGGAACATCGAACCATTGGTGATTACGCAAGTGAGCCTTGACCCAAAATGACTACCGCTATGCGTGTAGAGGTGGACGGCATCGAAATTTCGCCGGACCAGTGCACAAGAGCGCAAGGCTGGAAAACTGCCGGCGAGAGAGTCAGGCAAAAAGGCATGGGCAAGCTAGGCCTAAATCCCGTACTTCAAACGAGCCAAGATGGCGCCAAGGCCACGGCTGATGTCAACAGCCGGAGCAACAACCTCGGCGGTGGCGCCCCTGGCAGCGATACACGTCACTCAAGGGCGAAACGTGTAAACAAGGGCAAATTGTTGAAGGGCGCGCGCATGCCAGACTTGTCGCGCGGCGACATAAAGATCGTGTTACGACCACGAGGTGGGCTCCACGTGAGCGAAGTGACCCGCGTTGAACTAAGTCGTGCAATTGCGGCGGCGGCACAGATCCCCGCTAATGAAGCAAGTGAAGACGTCGTGTGCCTCAACCTCCAGCAGAATATCGTCGTGGTGAGCACCTCCAAGAGAGAACACGCCGATCGATACGCTGCCGTAGGAAGGATCGACATACGCGGCACGGCGCACGAAGTAAGTACCTACGAAGCGGCCCCCCACGGCACGGTGAAGGGCCATAAGGGGCATCCCGCTCGAGGATACGGCCCAGGAGATTCAGGACAATGTTGTGCACAAGCATAACCCAACGGCCCTACAGGCAAACCGAATCGGTAAGACCCGATCAGTCGTCATTGCTATCGAAGGGCACAAAGTACCCAATTACGTGAAATACGGCAACCTGCTCACGGAGTGCACGTAGCACAGAAAACAAATCGACGTACACCTCCAATCCCCAAGCCCTTGAGCGATGGGAGACCTTGTTATCCAACCCCGCCCTACCGATTCAGCTCGCACTGACGGACAGGGGCCAGGAGCTGCTGGGACCATATGGGTCCCGTAACTAGGGAACCACCCCGTCTGGTGCCTGTGGGCACCACCAATATATTTTGGGCCCAATAAATGTTTATTCATCATCACCAGCACGCCCGGCGCGAGCCCTTTGCCTGTTCCTGCCACGACCGATTCATCGTATCCAATAGCGCCGCCGCCACCCTCTTTGGATCCGAATTCACCATGGAAAGCGCCATCGTCAGCAACATCGTCTACCACGTCAGCTATAAAACCGCCCCTGTCTTCCCCCGCGCCTTGTGGGCTTGGTGGCTGTGCTTCAGCGCAGACCACTAATCCGCTGCATTTCGCCATGCAGGTTAGTGGAACGTATCATTCTTCCGGGAAAAAATCTAGCAACTATTTTCTAATACAGCTACCAAGCCCACGGTGCTGCGCTACAACTGTTGTCTTTTTCTTCTTTCTGGGGTTTTACGTGCCAAAACCAGTTCTGATTATGAGGCACGCCGTAGTGGAGGGCTCCGGAATAATTTTGACCACCTGGGGTTCTTTAACGTGCACTACAACGCAAGCACACGGGCGTTTTTGCATTTCGCCTCCATCGAAATGCGGCCGCCGCGGCCGGGACTCGATCCCGCTACCACGTGTTCAGCAGCGCAACGCCTTAGCTGACTGAGCCACCCCGGCGGGGGCTACAATTGTTGTCGAACGTGTTCATGCAATGCAGTCATTGTTGCTTTTGTCGGGTGATATTGAAACGAACCCTGGCCCTCCCGATATTGATGACGTAATGACTGAGTTAGGAAAGCTAGCTGCTGGCCAGTCAAAACTAATTACCGAAGTACTAGACCTAAAAAGCAAGCTACTGACAATACACAAAATCTTATCGGACCTAAGTAAGCGCATGACTGATTTAGAAGGACATTATAAAGCAATTTCATCCCTACGAACCGACCTAGATACCATCAGAACAGATGCCTCTCAAATGGCAGGCCAGATCGCTCGCCTTGCTGCACAGATGGATGATGCCGAGAACAGGTCACGTCGTAATAATCTAACATTTTATATTATCCCCGATCCTAACTCAAAATAAACATTTGCAGAATCTGAAAAAATCATCATCCGCCACTGCAATGAACACTTGAACATCGTCGTTGATCCCAATCACATTGAGCGTGCGCATCGCCTTGGACGCCATACAGAAGGCCGTGCTCGGCCACTCATCGTAAAATTTAATCAATTCAAAACTAAAGAATCTCTCCTTTCTAATGGCCCAAAATTTAAGGGAAGCAATTTCAGCGTCGGTGAAGATTTCTCTCAGCCCATCAGATTTGCTCGCAAACACCTTATCGCTTTCGCCAAATCGAAATCCGCACCATTTTCTCTGCGCTTCAACACATTGCACATTGGTACCAGACGATACGTGTTTGACCATTGCACCGAATCTGTTAAAGAAATATCGTAGCAATTGCCAAGTCATCAACATGTGCATTCCCGCCCTCGGCCCGCCCCGCGATCAAACTTGTTGCTTTCCGCTATCTTTACTAACATACGCAGCGTCATCCCAAAACGGGACATTATTTCTAATCTGGTCTCGTCATCTTGCAGTAACATTCTAATATTAACGGAAACATGGCTTACAGTAGACGTAACGGACATCGAAGTGCTCGCTGACCTACTAAATTTTCAACTGTTTCGAAACGATCGCAGGGGCACGAGGAGGGGAGGGGTACTTGTCGCCGTGAACCAAAATATATCCTGCACATCTGTAAACATTGTGTCCGATCTTGAAATCCTATGGCTTCAATGTCATGCCGCACCTAAATCAGTTCTGCTAGGCGTTTGCTATAGACGTCCTCATAGTAATGCAGACTTCTCTTTCAAGCTGAATAACATCCTAAGTGAAATAACGACCAAACACCCCAACATGCATGTAATTCTATTTGCCCTAGCAAAAATTCTAATAGAAGTTTGTATTAGTCTAATACAGTTTTGTATTAGTTGTATTAGACTAATAAAAATTTAATAGAAGTTTGTATTGGTCTAATAAAGTTTTGTATTAGTTGTATCAGTTTTGTATTAGACCAATAGAAATTTCTATTAGTCGTACTGATTTACCTATAAGACCAATAGGCCCTGTGTATTAGAATTATTAGTTTTATGCAGTGTTGCGTGTCTACTAGTATCTCTATTAGGCTAATAGGTCCTATTGGGCTTATACAGATTGTTGCTGGTCTGATACAACATGTATTGCTGGATTCCACAGCTCGTGTTTGCTGGTGAAAGTTGATGAAAAAAAGTAGACTAGCGGACCGCTTGCTTGCATGGAGAGGTGTTTCTATTTAATCACTGAATAATTAAAATCCTGCTGTACAAATGTGCAGCAGACTGCGTTTGCACGTTTGCATTAGTGTCAGCGCACTAAGCTAGTGAAACTGCATCTCTCGGCGACATATACAAAAGCGACGTGCGCCTACATGGTCTTGCCAATTTTGCTTCACTGAGTCTCGTCGTCACGAATAGTCGTTGAGGAAACAGCTAGTGTTTACAGCACAGCGAATACTTCCCCACGAAAAAAAAAACGAAAAAAAGAAAAAAAGACGAATTACCAGCTGCAATCTCCAAGGCTGACGTTTCGTCAGTGTCGTATTTTCTGTTGAAGTGCGCATAAAGTAAATGTTAAACTTTTAATCTAAATTGCTAACTTGATATCGCATATAAAAGGCCGTAATATTTATTGACATCAAAGAGCAGTATCGCAGAGAAGGGAACACGGCGGTTATGACCCTTTTCGTGGCGATCCCGTGGGCGCTGCCATATTTTATCACGTGGTGACGCGTCCATTGCTTGCCTCAACTGCCTCCGTTGCCTCCTTGTTTACAATGGAAGTGTATGACGCCGGCGCGGCTTAGAAAACCTCTGTTTTCGGAGATATCGTAGACGGTGACTAGGTGGACGACACAAAGCTTTGATCACAGCTTGAGAGAACATGCAAAAGCTCTTTCGGAGCTGATTGAGCTATGTCCAAACGGCGCAGGCAGTTTATATGGTGCTTCTTCTAAAAGCGGGGCTAAATATGCATTCCAAGCTTTGCGATTATGAATTCAGTCAGGATTAGTGTGTTTTGCTCTTTGTTCTTTATTCGGCAAATATTTTGAAGCAGTGGCTTGTCAGTTTCTGACTCAGTGAAGTTCCTCGGTGCGGCCACTATCTGATTATTTTCTGCCTAATCGCTCGCGGGTGTGCTCAGTTCCGAATCCGATAGATTTGTTCTTGCTGCGCACAAGGCTTGAAACGTAGCTATTTTGTACATTGTAATACCTTGTAGAAAATATATATTACAGCTAGTAACTTGCTTACTCTTGTGGACCGTCATGAAACATTCAGCTTCGACCATTGGTGCGCCATAGGTGTAGTCCGTCATTTATTGTGTGTATACAGTGCGCATATATTCAAGTGTGCGTCCATTCACTTATTCTTGATACGTCGGCGATAGAGTGGGCGTAAGTTTTCCTGCCATTTGGACAGATGTGTATAGATAACGTGCGCGAAACTTACTATGACAGGAAGCGGCGCTACTCCCTTTGTCATTGTTTAACGAGTGGTACTCACTGTTGCCGACGTTCTGGGGATGAAGCCCGTTCTTTAAAGGTTAGCGATACAAGGCTGGTGGATGAGCAAATTTCTGTATCCTCGAGGAAAGCCGTACATCACGAAGTGCCGGTAACACGTTCGGACAGTTGCAGCAGCGGTCCGCGAACTTCGCCACACAGATTCATTCTATTCCTTAACATAACAGTCACTATTTTTGCAGCCAACTACTGCACGCCTCTTCAATCCACATTATTCAATCTAGCATAATTGGAGCACAGTGTGTTAGCGAAAACTCAGTTGCATTTCCTACAGCTGATCGCACAGAAGCAAGGTAGAATCTGTAATGGTTCGTATTCGTGCGCGGTCGCTGAGGAGAGGTATGACGCGCCGCCGTGAGCGCATCTCGTTTCTCTAAACTCTCCCCTCCGCGCGCGCTTTCCTCTCACTTCTCCTCCGGATTTCTCCTCCTCACCGGGCCGGGGGCGCTGAAACCCTCCAGTGGGCTGCAGCAGATGATCAATGCGCGCTCTTGTTTATTCGGCCCTTTCAAGCGTTGTATGGGAATTTATCCCTTGTGAAACTGTCATGACGAAAGTACGTTTCCGATAGAACGTCGTGACATTTTTTTTTTTTGAGGACGCTTCGATAAATAGAAGCGGAAGCGCTCCGAAAAAATGAGTATCAAGCAGCGGCTGAGCTGTTTACCTCTACGTCGCCACTTGGATAGTCCGTAACGCGGAGGTGTATTGGCTGCATACAATATAAGCAGCGTAGAGTATAAACTAGAATTTGGTTCACAATATTCGCTCTTAAAAGGCTCACAGAAGGTAACCAAGAAGAAATGTGATAGTTTACTTAAAGTGAATTCGCCAAAATGAGTGGGCCGAAAGCCTTTGTACCAATGCCACTGTGCAAAATACGTGCTGTGTTTGCGAAACAGCCAACATAGAACTTTACACACGCGCCTGTATTCCGTCACTATGAAACGACGAGAAATTACATTCCATCACCTCTGGGAGTAACCTAAGTCTCTCTCTCTCTCAAAAAAAAAAAAAAACAACAACAACAAAAGGCTGATTGCTTACACGGAAACTGCTAAGACTGGCACTTGATAAGTAACTTACAGACTTCAAGATGGCAAGTTAATCAGAATTGAGGGAGATTATCAGAAGCGCGTGGCTTGTACTTAATGAGCATGCGCGAATAATACATAATACCACTTATCTACATATATATTGCGGTTCATGCCTTCGCAACATAAAGTACGTAAAGAAAAAAAAATGCTCGCAGTATTGAAACTTTGCAAAGATACAATAAGCACACAATAAGAGTAAAATAGTTCCTTGGCTTCACAAGTATCAGGCGCAAGGATCACACGCACACACACACACACACACACACACACACACACACGCGCACACACATCACGCACACACGCACGCACATACACAAACACGCACACACACACGCACACAACTACAAAATATGAGTTACAGGCATTAACTCACAAATTACATACATTTGAAAACTAACGCACGCGCGAAAACACAAAAAGCTTTGTCACGGCTCGAAGAGTCAACGAAAATTTCAGCCGACTCACTTAAAAAAACTATATGCACAGTTATCGGTGCTCTGTATTGAACTGAACGAAGAGTCCGGCTATGCGAAGAGCATTAAAATCTTCATGCAACTTCATCCGCAAATATGAGGAAAGCTGCAACATTCGCCTCGCAAAGAACGGCGTGCTTAGAATTAAGGGGCGAAATCCCTTCTCCAGATGTTATGGAGCCACTGCTTCCGACGCACGACCTTCCGTTCACCTCGGGGGATATAAAATAAGGCTTGCCCTTTCTCTGACCTGCTGCTGCATTGAAACGCGCAGCAGCAAGGCATTTTCACTTAAAACGAAGCTCAGATTCCTACGAAAGGATGGAAAAACTTGGGAAACACACATTCGGAGCGGCAGGGCGACCACTACTTGGACTGCTCATGGCGAGCGGGAGAAACCAAAGGCGCGCGAAAGCAAGTTCCGCGCAGTTTTCGTGACGTCAGGGTCACCTGACCGGGTAGTCTCGCGCGCCGCAGCCATTCAGCGTGGCGGATGCGCTGCCTCCGCGAAAGAGGGGGAGAAAAGGAGGAGGTTGACCGCGCCGGCGAGGGTGTGGCGGCGTAGATCAAAGCGTGTCGCTACTTTCTAACATCAAGGGGTTTTAATGGCACGCCGCCGTGAGCGCCATCTCGTTTCTCTAAAACAAACTGCTCCGCGAAAAGGGTCAATAAAACTGCGACCGTAGTCAGCCGTAGTTGCGCACAGCACGTGTGCCATGGCGGCTGCCATGTCAAGGCGAGGCGTCACGCGAGGCGTGCGTGTTAGTGAATGAACGAAGTGTTTTTAAAAGCAACCCGTGGTGTTAGCGCCTGCGCAATCTCATTCGTGCAGTAATATATTTGGATAGTTTTATCTATGGATGCTGTTAATACTTCAAAACAACGCAAGGCAACTGTTTTACCCCTGTGCTTCGCGGCTTTGTGCATCTATCAGCGTGCATCGATGTGCAGCGTTTTCCTCGGCGCCGATTTACTATTTCGAGGTAATTATACTTCTTATTTATGCTTCTGTAGTACAGTATGAAGTGTTTTCTTCTTCTTTTTTTTTTTAATCCTGACGGTGGACGTAAGTACAGTGCCGTCGGGCCGATTACTGTGTGCGTTGCAGCAATAACATGCCTGTTTCCGACAACGCTGTGCAAGATTTCTGTCTAGAGTTCCTTATATCTGTCTACAGTTTCGATGGAACACACATGTTATGTTGATTTTCTGTGCTTTGTAATTGTCCTGTCATGTCAGGTAACATCATTGTTTATTATGATAAATATTTTGAACTAGCATATATCAACTGTCCTAAAATATTGGCGAGCCGCATTTATTCTAAGTTGGAAGCAAATATTGCCAGCTTAAAGGTTTCGTGGTAGAACAAGCACCCCTGCTTTCAACTGTCTGTGTATCTATATGTGTGTATTTTTGTGCCCGGGTTTTTTTAACCACTTCATCAAAAGGACGTCCTCTGGTCGAAGTCAACGAAAAGCTCTCTCAATCAAGATTACTGACCTGACGAAGATCTCGAAAGAGGAATCTGTAAAAAGATATGCTGTGCTAATAAATGCTTGTAGCAATTTTACCTGTTTTTCGTTATCTGGTGCATTGCAACATTTTCTTTCACAGCAATAGACCTATTAGACTAACACTAATAGGCCTATTAGACTAATAGACTAATAGACCTACTAGACTAATACACTAATAGACCTATAGACTAATAGGCCTATTAGACTAATACACCAATATCTATTATACTAATACACTAATAGACCTAATAGACTGTATTAGTGTCAATAACCTAATAGGCTATTAGTTTTTGTATTAGAATTTTTGCTAGGGTGGAGACTAATTTTCCCGATATCGATTGGTCAAGCCGGCCTGCACCAGCGGCTACATCAAGGGAATCAAACGAGTTCCTTGAGGTGTGCCTCAACATTAACTTATTCCAAATGCTCACAGAACCAACCCGTGTTACCGGTAACTGCCAGAATATTCTAGACCTTGTCTTAACAAGTAATCCCGAGAGCGTGTCATCTATCGCGTATCTTCCCGAAATCAGCGACCATAAAGTCATTCACGTCGACTTCGTAATTAAACCCGTTTTCCCTCCGACTGTTAAAAAAAACTATTCGTTTGTATGATAAGGGTAATTACGAAGCACTTAATCATGAACTGAAGCAATTTTACCCCTCTTTTGAAAGTGCCCTTCCTTGTCATAACGTAGGCGAAAACTGGCTGATTTTCAAAGAGAAACTACATAATCTGGTTGGCAAATACATTCCCCAAATTAACATTAAATCTAATTCAGCACAACCCTGGTTCAATAAAGCATTGAAACGATTAGAAAACAAGAAAAAACGTCTCTTCCGCGCAGCTAAGTCCTATAACACCCCTGATGCAAGGAATAAGTACAAAGCCACGGAAACTGCTTATTTGGAAGCCATAAGTCACGCTAAACGCTCATTCTTTTATTCTGATGTACCGAACGTGCTTAAGAACAACCCCCAAAAATTCTGGCAAGTCATAAATCCACAGGACACGCGCACAATTACCTTATCCAATGAGTCAGGTGATGCCCTAACCGACGCTGAATGCGCCCACGTGTTTAACACCGCCTTTGCATCAGTTTTCAATCAAGAAACTGAACTGTCATTTTCTATTATGGAAGCGAACTTTGAATGTACCATGCCACCAATTACATTTTTCCCATCCGGCATTTCATCCCTAATAGACAAGATCAAACTTTCATCATCAGCCGGTGTGGACAACATTACGTCAAAACTTCTGAAAAACACTAAACACATTTGTGCAGCATATCTCTGTCTACTATTTTCACAGTCAATTTCAACAGGCATGCTGCCTCCAGATTGGAAACATGGAAAGGTCGTTCCAGTCCACAAATCGGGTAACAAACGCTCCCCATTAAATTATCGCCCCATCTCATTAACCAGTGTACCCTGCAAAATCTTTGAACATATGATCTACACACATATCATGGACTTCCTTGATGCTAACCATTTTTTTCACCCTGCGCAGCATGGCTTCAGGAAAGGTTTTTCCTGCGAAACGCAGCTAGCTATGTTTGTTCACGACCTACATGTTAACCTCGACTCAAACTTCTAGACTGACTCAGACTTCTAGACCCCTCGAAATGTAAAATTACTAGCCTATCAGTCTCTCGTCAGGACGAAACTAGAATACGCATCCCCCATTTGGAACCCGCCTCAAGTATATCTTATCAATCAACTTGAATCGCTTCAAAATCGAGCTGCAAGATTTATTCATTCTAAGTACTCTTACGAAGTCAGCATATCGGCACTGAAAACAGAATCCGGTTTATCATTGCTTGTATCTCGTCGCCGCATTGCTAGTCTTTGTCTTTTTCACAAGTTTTTTTACAGCTCGCTCGGCAAGCCACCATATATTATTGCGATAGCAATTATATGGACACTTCAACCGGATTTCTGCCGTCGGCGTCGCCGTGAGGTTCCGTATAGATAAAATCTTCACCGCGCGCCGTATGCCCGAGCGGAAGCGTGCGGGGACGCGCGCTATCACGGAGAGCGAACGCACTCAATCTCCCACGCGCAAGCAACGAAGCGGGAAGCCACCGCCGGAGGGAGCGGGGGGGGGGGGGCACTTCTACTGTGCCAACAAACGCGCTCGTCGCTCGACCGCACGGTCTCTTATCTCTCCCACGCGCAAGCAAGGAAGCGGGAAGCCAGCGCCGGAGAGAGCGGGGGGCGGGGGGGGGGGGGGCGCACTTCTCTGTCAACAAGCGCGCTCGTCGCTCGCCGCACCGTCTCTTATCTCCACACGGCTCTGACCTTTATGCACTGTGCATTCGCCGCTCAGTTTCTGTTGAAGCGATAGACCGCATATGGGCTTGCTGCCAGCGTTTTCACAGTCGTTGTCTGCAGTCATTCAGTGTCATCTATTCATGTTTGTTTGTGCGCGCTCACACCACGCTTGTTCATTCAGTTAGTAATAGTCGGGCCACATTTTCCAACGCACGCTACACATGTAATGCTGCCCGGATCGGCAGTGCAGCGCTACAGGTGTGTCCCTTCGCACGCGCGCTGCCCACGCGAAGCGCTTCTCATCAACACCACCGTTTCACACGCGCCTTCTCGTGGTCATCGAGTCTCTCTTCATGTCGGTCTACTTACGCCGCAGCACACCTGCTTACTTAATCAGCTCATGTTTACTACAATTCATATTGCTACCAAAGCCGCTCACCTTACTTCGTATGACATTGCTGTGTTGCTATCGCATTCATTGCTTCGCCCTTAGGGCGAAACTGTGACATTTTTCTTCCCCCGGCACGCATCTCCAGTCGCACCGGTCACCCGCAACAAGTTGCGCGCCCGCGTACGCGTACCGTCACTTTTTCATCTTCATTCTTTTTTCGTGCAGCAACAGACTGGAATGGCCTTTCTAATGAAATCACAGTCATAACCTGTCCGTCCACATTTTTGAACACCGTAACAAATTGCCTTGTAATAAAATGCATTGTAATAAAATATGGCTTTCAATTTTTTTATGTATGTACCCACCCCTTAAGTAATACCCCTTCAATGGGGTCTTTAAGGTAATAAAATGAAATGAAATGAAACGGCTATGAAATAGTCGCCGATGATAAGTGGTTCTTGAGGGAAAGGGAAAGGTTGGCGCTATCTTCTGCAGCCCTTGAGGGAGCACGAAACGGCTATGAAATAGTCGCCGCGCTCCGGACGCTGTATGAGCGAGTGAAAGGGCGCGAGGGACGCGCGCTTTCACGGGGAGCGAACGCACGTCGGAGAGCAAACGCGCGTTCTGCGCCGTGCTCCCTGATGGGCGGCAGAAATTTATTTATTTATTTATTTATTTATTTATTTATTTATTTATTTATTTATTTATTTATTTACAATACCCTCAGGGCCTGTGAAGGCATTGAAGAGGGGAGTGGATTAACAAACGAGATAAGACAAACATAACTGAATTGTTTACACGGGTGAAAATAGCGCAGACAAAAAAAAAAACAATGCAGTAAGAATTCACACAGCAACGCAGTAATCCTGTCGTTATATAATATTAGCTAACGCGCTACGAAAAAGTGAGTTATCGTTGATGGACACAATATTGGCGGGAAGGTGGTTCCATTCAGTGGATGTTCGAGGCATGAAGGACTGCAAGAAAGTGTAAGTGTTAGACCTATCGATGCCAACTTTATGATGGTGATCCATGCGATGCGATAAGTAATGAGGTCGAAGAACGAATTCGTTGCTCAGCGTAGAATGATGATACAGTTTGTGAAACAGGACTAAACGTGATATTTTGCGGCGTGACGATAATGATGGAAGTTGAAGGTCGGACTTCATGGCTGTAATGCTTACGGTTCGGCTATAGTTAGAATTAATAAAACGAACAGAGTTATTCTGTACAAGTTCAATGGCGCTAATTAATTTTTCGTGGCATGGATCCCATACAGATGACGCATACTCCAATTTTGGACGAATTAGAGTCTTGTACAGCAATAACTTCAAAGAAGATGGAGCGCTGGAAAAGTTACGGCGTAGATAACCAAGCATGCGGTTTGCGTTTTTAATTACGTATTCTATATGGGTTGTCCAGGTGAGGTTGGATGAAATAATTAAGCCCAGGTACTTATATGAACTTACTGATTCTAAAGGAACGTTATTCAAATAGTATACATGCGGGGTATTATTAATCCTGGCTACATGCATAGTTTTACACTTACTAATGTTAAGTTTCATTAACCAAAGTTCACACCAGTTAGCAATCGCAGTAAGATCAGTCTGAAGAGAGTTAAAGTCGTCAGAACCTTTAATTTCGCGGAAAATAACACAATCATCGGCAAAGAGGTGAATGTTAGAAGATATTTGAGAGGGGAGGTCATTAATGTAAATTAAAAAGAGTAATGGACCAAGTACAGATCCCTGAGGTACACCAGAGTGCACCTCAGTAAGTGAAGAGTTGTGACCGTTAACTGAGACAAATTGCGAACGATTAGTAAGAAAGCATTCAATCCATTTTAAAACATTAGGATCAATGTTAAGATGACTAAGCTTATGAAGTAGTAGTTTATGGCAAACCTTGTCGAAAGCTTTGGCAAAATCTAAAAATATGCAATCGACGAGTGATGATCGGTCGAGAATGCGATGGAGTTTATGTGTGAAAGATACGAGTTGAGTTTCACATGAGTATGACTTACGGAATCCATGTTGTGCAGGTGTAAAGGTCAAGTTAGATTCAAGGAATTCCGTCAGCGGTTTAAGTATGATATGTTCTAGTAACTTACAGCATGTACTTGTTAGAGAGATGGGGCGATAATTATTGGCCATGGCTTTGCTGCCTGACTTGTGAAGAGGAACCACCTTCCCAATCTTCCATTGTGAAGGTAAAGTACACGTGTCAACAGATTGCTGAAATATCTTCGCTAATATGATGGAACTATATGCGGACGTATTTTTCAAAAATTTTGCATTGACAGAGTCAAAACCGGGAGAAGAGTGATAGTCGAGATTTTCAATAAGTTTGGCAATACCACCAACGTCTATGACAATGGGGAACATGATCGGGTAGTCATAATTCTGTGATTCAGGAAGGTGAGAACTAGGAGCAAGGGAGAAATTTTGGACGAACGTATCGTTTAATAAAGTTGGGCATTCTTCGTTAGAAACATGTTCGCCAGAGGAGCCCTGTAAAGTAATTAAATTATCCGATGAAGGGTTAACTACGCGCCAGAATTTACGGACGTTTGTTTTCAACATAGATGGCAAGGAATTAGATACGAAATAATGCTTAGCGCTTTTTAAAGCAGTTATGTACGCGGAAGAAGCTAGTTTGTATATCATCCAACGCGAGTTAGTAGGGCATGCCCTAGCTGCTCGATAGAAGCGTTTTTTTCTGTTAGAAAGGCGTCTGATATGTGCGTTATACCAAGGGGCGTGAGAATTGGAAGTGATGGTGCGGCTTGGAACGTATCTATCAGTCAGATCTTTTACTTTGGATGCAAAGCTATCCCAGTTAGTCTGAAGAGTACGGCGGTGAAAGTTAGTCAAAAACGTGTCTAAAAAGGCAGATAATTCGCTATTGATAGCTTCGAAGTTGGCTTTCTTATAATCTAGAATTAGTTTTCTTTTTTTATTCGGCTTAGGGCAAACCACTCTGAGGTTGAAGTTTAGTAATGAATGATCGCTTATACTCGGTAGAAAAGTCATATCTGAAGCGAGATCAGGTCGATTAGTTAGAACTAAATCTAGGGTATTTGCACCATGGAAGGTGACTCTAGTAGGACGTGTTACCAATTGTGATAAAGAGAAAACAGAACAAACGTCTAGAAATTCTTTAGCTTGGGTTGAAAAGGGTAATAAGGTAGGAAAATCATTGGTCCAAGTAATGTTCGGAAAATTAAAATCGCCCAGCAAGAATAAGGGTGATGAAGGATATAGTGTACAAACAGTGTTAATGACGTCGTGAAGGTCGCTATTAAAGGTAGAAGGATAGGAAGGGGAGCGGTAACATACACCGAAGATCACTTTGACATGACCTAAAGTTATTAAAGACCAGACTATTTCTAGATTAGTGTCGATTGTGATGCGGAATGAAGGAATGTTGCTTGAAATAGCAAGAAGGACGCCCCCTCCACGGCGGTCACTTCGATCACAGCGGTAAATCGTGAAGGCACTTGCATCGTGGAAAATCTCAGAATCTTTTATATGTTCAGGAAGCCATGTCTCAGTTAGTGCGACAATGTTTGCGGAACAAGAGTCAATTGCTGATGATACGGAATGAAATTTATTAACCACACTTCTAATATTAGTAAAAAGAACAGAAACAGGAGCTGCTGCTGAATGGCCACCACCCCTCTCGTTTACCTATGTAGAAGCCCGATTAGACGAGGCAGCATCGGCATTAACGGTGCTTCCATTTGAGTTGCTTTCGTTAACGCTGTTGGAAACGGGGTTATAAGTGTAGCATTTATGATTTAGAAGCAGTTTATTGTACCGCAATTTAAATTTTGGAGAGCCTTCCTGACTGTTGCCAAATTCTATCAGTTTTCTACGTGCGAGACGGGTAGAGGCCGAGAAATCTTCACTAACATTGATGTTGTTAACCTTGAACTCGCTGCGCATAGAAAATATTTTTTCTTTTATTTTGGAGTTGCCGAACTTAACAATGACCGGGCGGCACTTATCAGGCGAAAAAGAACCTAGTCGATGCGCGCGATGAATTGAGTCTGCGGAAAAGGTGTCTAGTGCCGATTTTAAAAACGATGTTACCTTAAATTCAGTATCCTGCCAAGATTCCTTAGCGTCTGGAATACCATGAAAGATTAGATTGTCTCGTCGTGATCGGTCTTCTAGTTCATCGAGGCGCAATTGCAAGTTGGTATTTTGCGCTGATAGATTATGTACAGTAGTCTCAATAGCATGAAAATTCTCGACCACTTTAGCTTTTTCTTCTAGATCGTCTATTCTTTTATGAATACTGGCGATTTTGGTTTCCATACTCTTCTGACTATTCTTAATAGCTTTGATATCTGCGGCAAGTTCAACGTGATTTTTCGAAGTTTGCAGAGAACGAGTGTGTACGTCCTTTAGTAAGCGAAAAAGAGTATTCATTTGCTCAGCAGGATCATCCGGCAGAGAGTCGATTTCCGCAAGTGATTCAGATCGCGTGTTGGGACCAGGGTTGGATTCAATGTCCCCAGAGCACAGTAATAAGAGCGCCATAGAAAAACACTCGCCAACCGTTTCACACAACACCCGTGGGCACGGGAACAGTAAAAGAAAGGGGTCATCGCATTTTCTTGCAAATAATGGAAAGGTTGCACACACCTGCATCGTACAAGGATGAGCATTAGGCATCATGCTGCAAGGTCTGCTCCCGTGCCCACTGAAGGTGTAGTTGACAGGCGGTCCACTTATATCTGTCGTCGAAGATGATGCCATGGTTGATGCGGCTGGCAGTCTGTAGGCGAGCACCGCCAAGGAAATCGGGCTGAATAAGGGCACTGCATCGTTGTTATCTTCGGTGGCGTTCGATGCTCCGAGAGGCGTTGAAACACGTGTCGAAACACAGGATGACGTTGATGGCCAAATCACGAAGAGCGCAAACAGAACCTGCATCGTACAAGGATGAGCATTAGGCATCATGCTGCAAGGTCTGCTCCCGTGCCCACTCATTAAGCGTCTCTTTCCTCCTTTCCATATATAGAGAGCAAACGCAACCTTTTCCGTCGCGCGAAAGGTTGTGGGGGGACGGGAGGGAGGGATGGGAGGCGACGTTTAGCTGCGGCATCAAATACGTATTTATATAAAAAAGCCGCGCGCGTTTGGTGCGACAACAGTTCTGCGCGTTGCTGGTGCTGCTGCATGTCCAAGTTTATACAGCTGATAAAACTACTATCCTTACTCCGTATAGCTCTCTACTAATTTGCTATCGCAATTGGTGCGTCGCCTTTCGGGTGAAACAGCGACAAATTTTTTTGAAAACTACAGGACTGAGTGACCGTCTATTGGATCCCGACTGATTTATCATCAGTGATAGAACTGAGATCTGTTGCTACGTCGGCGATATCAACAGTGGACTTTCTATTCTTCTCTTAATCTCTCTCTCCCCTTTTCCCTTTCTATTCTTCTCTTAATCTCTCTCTCCCCTTTTCCCTTCCCCCAGTGTAGGGTAGCCAACCCGGCTCAGTCCTGGGTAACCTCCCTGCCTTTCATTAAATCATTTTCTCTCTCTCTCTCTCTAGCCTTAAGTGTTACGGAACTCAAAAGAAACAACGGAAACGAATCTTACAGCATCAAACGTAGAAACTGATGCTGCAGCTTCATGTGCAGTGCTCACGGATTAAAACGCGACAAGCAAATTTTGAGTAGAACACTCCTTCTGTGCACTCCTTCTCGAGAGTACCATGCCATGTTGCTTCGAATCTGGTCACGAAAGGTGACGCAGACTCTGATCTAAGCGTACGAGTCGAGATTGCGCCGATGTCACACAAACTATACCGACGGTGGAAACAAAAGCATGCGCATTGGTTAGGCCTAAATTGTCGCGTTTCAATCCGTGAGCACTGTACCTCATTATTGTATGACGCCGCTATATCGGTGATGAAATGGTTCGCCTTCGACGGCTGCTCTCGTCAGAGCTCCTAATTAGCAGCGCAGATCAATTGCGTGGTCTTCGTTGACCGATGAGCTACTGGATTCTAGCAGCGAAAATAGTTTTGCGCGAGACACGCAGAGGCACGGCTTACATCGTATACCGCCTGCTACAAAATGGCGCCTGAACCGAACGGCTCGCTTTTCGTCGTCTGCTGCCGCGCGCTGCTCGGCGGGATCACACCGCGCTCCACCGTCGATCTCCGCGGTGGCACGGTGGCGCGCACTCGTGTCGTGTTCGCTCCAGCCGAACGTGCGACACCGGCCGAGTGCACTGAAAACGGCACGAGTGCCGTCAGCCGAAGGTACCATAAGAGTTCACCTCTTTGCCGCCCCTTGTCAGGGACGACGCGCGCGTCCGCACGGCGCTGCGAGGTTTCTTCTTCACCCCATTCGCTTTCAGCGAAGCTTCGACCTGCAGGCCTCAGACGCTGCTCCTGCGACACCGCAACCACGTCGTCACGGCGACGCTCTGCCGGGGTTGCCTCCGCGCCAATCTTTCCCACAGTACTTTCGTCGACCGCTGGCTTTATGCTTACTGCCTGCTGCGTTTGAGAAAATTAGGAGGCATTGGTTTGAGAGACGCTGGTCGCGTCCGAGGACTCTCCCGTGGGGCTCTCATCCTGGAGCACCGGGCCAACGCCAACCGCGTTCGTTGTAGTAGTCTCTTGGTGCTCCCCGACGCTGGACACCGTCGTGGCCGGCGTCTGCAGCCCCGAGACGTGGTCATCCTTGTGTGCTCCCTGATCGGTTCCGCTCTTTGTCAACTGTCGCGGGTGCCGCAGCTTGCTCTGCCTCTTCCTCGTCCATGACAATAAGCTCGCTTTGGTCTACAACCGTAGATCTGCCCACGGCTTTGGCGTAGCTGCGAGTACATGCCTCCTGTCCATGGCCAAACGCATAACATTCGGCGCACTTCGGTACTCTGCAATCACGCCATATATAAACCGTGTGCTTGCAACTAAGGCGAAGAGGGGCTCGTCCTGGCGCCACAATGAGCACTGTACCGCTGCCAAGCCGCATCTGGTGCGGTATGTGGTCCAGTGCGATACCCTCTTTCAAAAACAATCTCACAAACTTTGTCAAAGAGTCAGCACATTCGAAGCCCTCCGCTTTCCACCTGTCGTTGGTCTCCTCCTTCACTTCACCGCATTCACTGAATGTCCTCCGAATGTTTGTAACATTCAAAGCCACCCAATGCAACTTCAGACGCACCTCTTGCCTGTTGGGGTCGATGACGATGCAAAGACGATCCTTGACGACCAACCATCTTGATTCTATAAGCTTCTTTTTAGCTTCATCCATCCGCAGGTTAACGAGCCAAACGTGGGACATCTGGTAGGCACCTATTACAGCAACGTCCTTGATGACGCCGGTGTCTTGCAAGGGCTTTCGAAAGTCTTCGATGCGATATGGACGACCTGAGATGTTGCAGTGCAGCATGACTGCACGCTTCATAGCTTCACCTGATGAAACGTTGGGCAGAATAATCCTGTAGTCCTTGGGCACGGAAAACGACAGACACCACGTCCGTTGACGACTGCTGTCGCAGCTCGCTCGGAGCCAACCATCCTGCGTCCGCACGCGTCCGTGACCGGGAGCAGAATGAGCCACGCAAGCGCTTGCTATCAGCGTCAGAAAAACGCCCTATAAACGCACCCTAGACAGGCGCGCAGGCGCAGACGACCCGCGCCTCCGCCAGTATGGTGGCGCCATCTAGTTAAGGCGCCTGCAAAAGCCGCATGCACAGGCGCAGATT
This sequence comes from Dermacentor silvarum, assembly GCF_013339745.2. Lineage (NCBI taxonomy): Eukaryota > Metazoa > Arthropoda > Arachnida > Ixodida > Ixodidae > Dermacentor > Dermacentor silvarum. Next base: position 12,960,112 of record NC_051156.1, on the reverse strand, counting down.
AGATGCGATTCAGACGAGGCGCGCAATAAACGCGATCCCGATGTGAGATGTGCGCCACGCATTCTCGGTACCTCTTCGGTACACGTTATGACGTCTCCTCACAAAGTACGAACCGCTGCTGAAGAAGCAAATCGTGCGCGGCTACAACCAAGCATCATCGGGTTCCACAGACTGCTGTGCAGTGAGCATTACAAACCGCAGCTCGACGTCGACGCCGGGCGGACAGTTGAGATCGCTCTCGTCAAAACGAGGCGAAGAGATTTTGCCGCGAAGACCCTGTTGTGCGTGGTCGCGAAATTGCTACTCAATTAAGCCGCTCGCTCCACCAGCTTACGCTGTGACTGTGCTGCGTGTGCCGCGCAGGCCTGTGACTTTTTTGTTTATATTTTTAGCAATTTTGTCATTTTAATGTTTCATACTACCTAAGCTTTACAAGCCAAAAATATAATTGTAACTTTTGGAGTAGAATTGTAAAACTTGTGGAAACATTAGCCCTCTGTAGAATCTGTTTTGCAAAGATATGATGCAGTATTGATTTGTACCAATGAAAATACAACTTGCACACCCATGAAACACAGATTCCAAAAGCAAGCTACGGTTATGCAAAACTATGTTTTCACACATTTTTATTCATTTATTCAGCTGTTGCAGCACTAGCCAACAATTTCCAGCCTCCAAGTGCTGCAAGTGAAATGAGATCAGAGAATATAAGATACTCTTATATTCTCTGATCACTTAGCACTGTAAGCACGGAAAAGTTTCCGTGGCGCTGCAAGCAAAAATAACGAGATGGTCACAAAAGCTTGAGAAGCTTACGATCACGCTGCGCATTAGAACGTGTCCATAAACCTACCTTCGTTGGTACCTGAATGCTCTCACCAGAAGAAGAGGAGAAAAAAAAACAGCGGGTAGAATTCGAATTTGTTTTAGTTTATGCTGCATGTTAACGTTTGATGACTGGTTGATATTTCGCTGAGAAACGTTGATGTCTATTAAACAAAGCTAGATGTGGTTCACATAGCTTGAATGAATTCGAGGCCGGTTCTACGTTGGCATTTCCAAACGCATGCAGAAATGCTCAACAAGGGCACCTTCGTGTCTAAAAATCAGAACGAAGTCCGGATTGGTCCGTTGGCAATGTCCAGCACGAATGACCTAAGGACGTCCGCAGGAGAAGTGGATGTTAAAATTGGTCCGATAATGATATCCACTGGATGTCCCCTGGACGACTGCTCTTGGACTTGGACGTCGGGATCTTATCCGGACGTCCGAGGAATTTTCAATGCCCATAGGGGACATGCGGGGCAAGTGGAGAGGAGAAGGAAACGGCTGAACACCTGATACTTTTCTGTAAAGCGCTTCGCCCTGCAGTTCAAAGCAGCAGGATTTTTTTTTTTTCAAAGCATTTGGGTTTAGGGACAGAGGACGCAAAATAGCCTTTAATAGCCAAAATAGCCTTAAATAGCATTTAAGAAATAGCCAAACAATATATATTACTAGTTACGGATAGGTGGCGTAAGCAGCTGCCCGATTTAAAGGGTTCAGCCTTATCCATTCATCAATCACGGGCGGCGGGCGGTACAGACGGCTGGTGACCCAGCTCACGGTGCTTACGTGGTCGGTACCGCGGTGAAACCACGGTCGGCACAGCCCTTTGGGTGCGCTTTTTAAATGTTGGTGCTCAGGCTCTATCTACATTACCTGTCGCCTGTAATGCCTGCAAACATACGCTGTTCTATAATTGAGGTTAATGGCCTTCGAGATTGGTATGCAGGCGTAGTAGTAGATTTCGGAAGCCACGCAAGGTTGCGCCCAGTGGGTCCGCCAGCCACATGTGGCGCTCGCGACGGACACCTTTGAGAGGGAAGGGCAGCCGGTTTTCCGCTCATGCGGCAGGCTTCTAGCATCTTCTAGCCTTTCTAGATTTCGTACCACTCAAGTCGAAGCCGCGTCCGAGACAATCCTTGCTCTGTTTCAAGAGAAGCGAAAACTGGGAAAGTTTGTAGTTTAGTGGTTTAGTACGTTGCAGTCTCTGCAAGGCGTATTGCAGAAAGTTTCCTGCTCTCTTTGGTGAGTGAGATTCCTTGTGCAAAGAAACCGCATATTGTGGCTGTAAACGAATTGTAGTGAATGGTTGGGCGCGCATGCGTTTTGTTTCTATCAGCGGTTGTTGTGACGGCTGTAGACTCGCGGTCGGGAGCGCAATGCACTCACGGTTCGTGCAGGGGTTTTGTTTGTTTTATAGCGGCAGCGTTATGCTCCTTTAAGACAGTGAATGCATTGTTGGGTGTACCTTTGCTTTTGTGATGTTTTGTCGTAATTGCTCAGCGTAATACAAAATCGGCTGTTGACGAACTACCGGTGGGAACATCATGGAAGGCTGCTTTTTCCGTGAACACATTTCGTACGCTAGTCATGAACGTCAGAACCAAGTCTGCTGCCCTGAATTACGTTTGTTTAAATGGCTTATGCGGCCGAGCCTTTGTCGACTGGGAGTTTTTGTACTCCACACTCGGGTCTTTGCTTGCTAATCGTGCATGCTGCAAGGGACGTTTACATAACTGACACAGTTGACATTTCGAAAGGAGAAGCTCTGTTCACATGTTACGTAATTAGTTAGCGGCGAGCGAATGAAAAATCACGTTTTTTTTTTTTTTGATAGCCTGATACGGGTTACCGGAGGATTCGCTGATCTGCTTATTGTTGTTGTTGCTGCTGTTGTTGTTGTTGTTGTCCGAGGACAACAACAACAACGGCAGTTGTCCATGGCCCATACTCAGGGATGATCTAGTTGCTGGGATATGTTGAGGAACACTACTTGAGATGAGTTTTTCTTCGCCCTCAAATGCTTGAGTTGGATATATTGAATTGCCGCTTGCCTTTTATCATCGAGGTGCTTGTTTGATTGCGTTCTTTGACTTGCTTCAAGGCAATCATGTGCGCCGCCGTTGCAGCTGAGATACTCTGTCAAAAATAAATAATCCAACATGCGTGCGGCATTTCGCAAGCATAAAATAGTGAAACTATAATTTGCACTTTGTGTCTATGCGCGTCAGTCACGATGCGTGTGGCACAATAATAAAAAATACAGGTTGTCGTGAGTACCTGCCATATTTGCACTGTGCACGTTTGGGATCAAATGGTACCGGGCTTCTTTTGTGTCCATGGCCCAATGCAAGAAGGGGAAGGAAAAAAAAAATCACTGAAAAGCCGAATTTGTTTTCGCACTTTCAATACAGACTGAAGAAGGGATAGGCGGCAGCACTGTATCGATGATGTTTCCAATGTAAATTTAAAATCTTCAGCTGTCATCCTCTGCCTGCACTGACTGCATAAACTCGAAAATGTAAAAAATTCGGAAAACATTCCTGCTTTATTTCTGTGTGTATTGTTTGCTCACTCACTTACAGCAGGCTGCATGCCACCCGACTAGAAAATGGGAAAGGTTGTTCTATCTGCAAAACAGGAACGCCATGTTAAATTACCGCACCAGCTGCATAATAAGTCTTCTCCGTGAAATTGTGAGCCATTTGGATGCTAATATTTTTTTCCATTTGTTGCAGCATGAATGTCGGGAGGCTCTTTCTTGCTAAACCCAACTAGATTTTGTTCATGACCTGCAAGTAGAACTTGAGCGTAATCAACAGACTGACATTATTTTTCTGTACTGTTTATAGATAGTTTTCGTTGATGTCATAGTGTGGCTGTCATCTTGGGGTAACAAAAAGTAACAGCACAACAATGCAACAGGCGCGTCTTGCACTGAATTACATTTTGATAACAGTGATAATCGAGTAAAAAGCAGTCAACGTCAGAACGCTAAACTATGTACGGAGAGCTCATTTGGTGCACTGACATGATCGTGGCCACCATGTCTGGGTGCTAGCACGGGGAAGAGCTGCGTCTGTGACGTCACATGAAAGCTACTGTAAGGAAGCATTTGACAAAATTTCCTCTTGAGCAATGAACTTCCATTTAATCTTGACATCAGCAAGCAGCACATTCTTGGTGAGCCGGCAGAATGGTCTTAAACACTCGTGCACAGCTGTAGAAAGACAGTGCATTATCTGAGTACTGTATTTTCCGTTGTACAAGTCACACCCTTGTATAAGTCGCATCCCCCTAAGAACAGCTACTTTTGCAGAAAATCTAATATATGTCGCACCTTTGTATAAGATGCACGTGTTTCATGCATTGCGGGTTCACACGCATGCATCCTCGTCACAAAATGCCATACTTACCCGACTCTGGCGTACTTAGCTACTACGCACAGCTGATGTACCGGAGATGTGAGCTGACCAAGACATAAGGTAGCCAATATCAAAGGTGAGCTAGGGACGATATTGGGCGAGCATCTTGCCCTCCGAAAGTTCGCTTGCACTCGGGTTCTCTCGTGATGGGCCGGCACCACGCTTTCGTCAGCAGTTGTCAGCACAAGGCAGAAGTGCAAATTGGAACATTGCCTACTCAGTGATACGGGAGCCAAAACAAACATTCTGAAAGCAAGATGCTTGCGCGGGCCAGAATCATGCCACGTTTCGACGCATACAACTTATTTTGCATTGTCTGCACATGCATAGACACGTAGAACGCTAGCTTGTACGCGTCGCCAAGCTCACATGCTCCGAGTGCTGCCGTGTGACACCTGCCACCTTCAGTAAATTGCATATATGAGTTGCGCCGTTGTATAAGATACAATGACGAAAAGTTTTGGGGGGAAATGTGTCTTGTACACTGGAAAATACGGTATATGGAGTCGGGGATTCCACACCGCGAGGTAAAACAACCAGATGTGGAGTGGTCATTGTCAGGTAGGACATTGTCTTCACGTAGGAGACATGAGGATACGGATGCGGGCCCCTCCTCTCTTAATTAAATCTGGATGCTCAAAAAACTTCACATTCTGTAACCTGCGACGCCTCCTTAGACTTCTGGCGATCGAGTATCGCGACGTCGTCGGGCAGGCACTTCATCAGCACGCACTTGAGGACTACGTTGTATTGATCAGGTGAGACGCCCAAATTGGTCAATGCAGAAACCCGAAACTCGACCTTGTTGTAGAGCAGCAGAATTTTTTCGACCACTAATGAAGACTTGACAGGTGACAAGGCAAGGAGGTCATCAGCATGCTTTTTGATGAGCAAGTCGCATGGACCAAATCGCTCTGTCAAAATCTTGATGGCAATGCTATAATTTTCTTCAGTCAGTTAAATGCCCTCGATGGCTCTCTTGGCTGTGCCAGTCAAATATGATAACAGGTATTTAAATTTCTCTATGGGCAAAAGCTCTGTGTTCGAATGGATTGGGGCACTACAGTGATCCCAGAAGGACTGCCAATTGCGAAGTGCTCTGGAAAACGTAGGAATTTGCAGTTTAGGCAGGACCACTGTGCGATGGCATGGCACGGTCTCGTGACTGGGAGTTATTGTCTCTGCTGATAAGTGAGGTGAAGAGTCCCTGACCTCGTTTTCTGCTGAGGTCTGACCACTACTGGCGTCGGCATTCGATTAAATTGGATCTGGACTTGAGGTACTCGTCACTGTCATTTGCTTGGCAATCTCTCGAAGAAAAAAATGCGCTCGGGACAGCATGTAGAACTCCTTTTGGTCGTATTTTGGTGCTGCCTTGAGTTCTTCCTCATAAGCGTTGTTATTAGTGGCGTCGAAGATTTGCTTGTCGAGGCTGAAGAGCTCCGCATTTTTGTAAATAAAGTAGGTAACTGCGAGTCCAACTGGGAGGCATCGGCAACAGAAGCCTGCAGCTCATCGGTCAGAAGCGTAATAGTTTTCGTGACAATGGCCCTGGCGACGCCACTGTTCTTTCGCAGCCACTCTACTGATGCCATCGAAGCTAGAAGACTTGGAAGGGTTATGACCAGCGGATTTTGGCACCAAAAGGAATGTCGTGTAATAAAGGCCCGAGCCGTAGCCCCAAGCACTTGTGTCTTTGTATTCTTAAAGCACGAAAGCTTGGGAAAGTTTGTGCGACATGATAAAATAACTGTACAACGCTGAAGAACAAGGACAGATGGGACAAGTGCTGTTACTGAAATTAATTATCAAACGGCAAAAAAAGGAAACCACCGTTAGTTTAGCGCACATGTGCGTCCACTTCTGCAGACGCTTGAAATTCATCCGGTTATGGTACCAGATTTTTGCAGCAGATTATATTCACTAGCTAGCAGACCCAGTAACGGTTGGCTGAATGCCGCCTTTTTCTTTATTAAGAAGGCTTCCATAGTCTTCCGTGTTAGCTTGTTATCGTGCCTGTAAACTGTACCGAGGCATCCAAAAGAACCGATTCACACCCGCATACATGGAAGTGCAGTGTAAAGTGAGAATACGCGGTACCCTTTAGCGAGCTATGGTGCTCTCTGAGCCTAATCTTTAAACTACTCAAATGTTTTATTCTATTGCTCATGCCTTTCCTCTTCTTCCTTGCCTCCTCTTCCTCATCGCCACCTGTCAGCAATGATCTTCGACACTGATTATGCGGTAATGTTTTGCAAAACACTAAACAATGCTGGATGGCCAGCTATCTGAAGATTTTTTGCGTGACATTGACTGCCACAGTGCAAGAGATCTGCAATTTTCTTTGTCAGTTGGGTTAAAGCTTTAAAAAAAAATGTGATGATCCCATTGAACTTTGTACAGGGCATATGAAATAACCTGAATGCTTTAGGACTCTGTCATTTTTTTTTTGTCAAACTGAAATGTCTCGGTACCCTTGTATATATTTTGCCTATCAACAGCCTAAGATTGGAATATTGTGGCATGCTTAAATCTCGTAAACTTAGCATAGGACTTCTAGTGGCCAGTTTGAGTAAACTTGTGGAAAATCTTCCTGGTCGTTTTCAACTAGAGATTCAACTAGGGGATGTCTAATGTTGTATAATTTTCATATGATGTCATTATTAATCCATAAATTAAAATAACTCCTTGGAACCCCAGTGGACACAGCTGCCATTAATGCACCTGTCAATTGGCACTTTTCGAACTTAATTTGCAAACACAGAGATGGCTGCAGTTTAGCCGCACACCTCCGAGTTCAAAGCAGGAAGGAGATGATGTGAAAATAAGAAGCTGATGAGGAACTACTCCACCTAAGCTTTAAAGTGGGAATGCTTTTTGTGGATAACGCAAGGCCTTTTAATGGCTATTAAGCATCATGCTGGTCATCGCAGTATGCATTGATCATTTGTTGACTGCGTGTGTTTGTGGGCTGCAGGAACAGCTTGTGGGTGCTTCAAGACATGCGGCATGCAGTTTCCACCAGAGCTGAGAGGTAGCCAGCCCTTTCTGACCTCAGGTGAGCTTTTCTGTAGTGTTTGCAGAAGCAGCAACTGGGTGGGTGCAAGCCGCATTATTTATTTTATGCTGTGTTGTATTGTTCACATAGTCTTTCCAGAGTGTGTTTGAAAGAAAAAGATGGGTTATCAAGCTGGAGAATATGCTAAACTGCTTGATGCCCAAACCACAGCGTTGATGATGTGTGTTGGCCTCTTGAGGCATATATGCAGTTCTCCTCTTCCTCACCTACAAATGTTGACGAGTTCTTTCCAAATGTTTTAATGCAGTTTTATTCTTGGTTTAATTATCCACAATTAACCAGCGTTGGCCAGACATTACCATGGCCTGCAGCTTTTTTGCTTATTAGAAGCAGGCAACTCCCCCCTCAAGTTCTCACTTTTGTGACACTTTCTGCCTCGCCAAGTGTTTGCTTTCACTGAAAGCAAGCTGCCTGCTGTTTACAAATCCAATTCACGAATATAACTGTTTGAACCCAAAATAATGTGCCTCATGAGCCTCGGCACTAGCCTGCTTTTGCACCCTATTTCAGGAAAAATGAAGATGCAGCGTGTAAGATAGGGGTGGGCTAATATTCGAATTTTCAATTAAAAGTTGAATATGACGCGCTAACTATTGGTATTTGTATTCGGAAATGAACTACATATTCGGTATTTCGAATATTGGAAACTAACCAAGTATTTCGCAAAATTACAATGTTAAAGTGTGGTTACTGTTCTCCATCTGCTAAACAAAGTGTTGCAAGTTATCAGAAGTGAAACGACAGAAGTTTTCGAAGTAATGCATAAAAAAAATGGGTAATGCAAGCTTTGTTGTTAGTTTCGCAGTAAAAGCTTGCATGAAAAACAGTAAATTTCTGTCATTTAGTGTTTTTGGACTTCCTACAGTCATGTCACAGTTTATGCTACAAACCTTGGTGTCTTCCTTGCAAGGGGTCCTTTTGCATGTGTCTACAGTAAGTCCTTCAGCAGCTTCGTTGTTTCTTTGTCCGCAACTTCTGATCTTTTTTTGGCAAACAGTTTTTTTAGCATTCTTGGAAAGGTAGTCATACAGCAGCCATTCATTCTTAGAAAGCTTGTTTGCAGCAGGGCTCTAAAGATGTTGAGAGGTTATTGTTGTGGCTTTTTTAATAACAGCTAGTGACTTTGTGTTTAAAGCTGATTGTGATTGCTCCTAATATAAGAAAAAGTTAAATTATGGGGTTTTGCGTGCCAAAACCACGATCTGATTATGAGGCACGCCGTAGTGGGGGACTCCGGAAATTTGGACCACCTGGGGTTCTTTAACGTGCACCTAAATCTAAGTACACAGGTGTTTTCGCATTTCGCCCCCATCGAAATACGGCAGCCGTGGCCGGGATTCGATCCCGCGACCTCGTGCTCAGCAGCCAAACACCATAGCCACTGAGCAACCACAGCGGGTACCCCTAATATAGAGTAGTCTTCTTTTTTTTTCTTTGCTAGTCGGTACAAGCAATGCCTAATTATTCCGAAGTAAATATTCCAGGTGTAAATCTATCATCATCAGTTTCTAAATTGGTAATTTAAAAATACATTTGTACAGGATGAGTGTGCAGTTGGAGGTCCCAAAGTTAAAGCTCTCATGGGACCTGCTAACAAGAAGTAGTCAGGGGATGAGTACGTTAGTCAGCAGACAATTGCAGATTGTGCGATAAGAAATACATTATACAAGATATGCATGATAATTATGGCAACAAATAACAATAATTACAGGTCATTTAAAACAACGAAATCATAAGTAGGAACACAAAGATATCTAACCGATAAATTGTCGAATAAGTCAACCTTAAGATGTCGACAAAATGAGTACAGTGTACATGATCTTAAATCAGAAGGCAACATGTTCCAAAGGGACATTAAAATCTTGCTTTCGCTCGGTTGTAATTAGTTCATACTTTAGGTAGGAGCAGATTATGGTTTGAGGAAAACCTGTTGTTAGTATTCACAAGGCTACCTAATATTAGTAAAATGACCTGCCGTGGTTGCTCAGTGGCTATGGTGTTGGGCTGCAGATTAGAGGTCGCAGGATTGAATCCCGGCCACGGCGGCCGCATTTTGATGGGGGCAAAATGCGAAAACACCCGTGTACTTAGATTTAGTTGCATGTTAAAGAACCCCAGGTGGTCCAAATTTCCGGAGTCCCCCACTACGGCATGCCTCATAATCAATTATCATGGTTTTGGCACGTAAAACCCCATAATTTAATTTTAATATTAGTATAACTCGAAATACACAATCCATGATTTATAGGATGATGATCAGTAATTTATGATTAACTATTGGCATAGAGATAACATGTTCAGGTTACGAAAAATGGGGGCTGAAGGAGATGAAAATGAGTTGAAGGTGATCAGTCTTGCAGCTTGCTTTTGCAGACGTTCAAGGTGGGACCAATACGTATTGCCTCAAGAATAGGCAGTACGACAAATGACTATGAATAAATGCGTGGTATAAAGAGACCAGGATTTCTGTTTGAAATGAAAGTGAGACGGAGTTTTTATAATAATGTCACGTAGTAGTGACGCTGAAGTAAACAGTCGTAAAACTGTGTATGACGAAACTGATTCTTTATTGGACGAACCTGTGCCCACAAAAGCAAGCTACACTCAAAGCACAACGAAAGCGGCGAACACAGTCGGCGGTCGTCGAAAATCTGATCAGCGGTGAAACGCGTCGGCTTTTATACCTGAGTCATCGAAGGTTCCAGAATAATCCCTGGTACGCGCGTGTCTTCCAGAAAGTTCCAGACAATTCGCGTCGCTCATACAATCAGATAACATAAGCGTCGGTGAAAACAGGCAACAGAAAGAAGCATCGATAACGTTCTAGAAACTTCCGTTATCGCTCGGCGTCCTGCGCCGAGCGATAACGTTTAACATTTGCTACCCGGTGGAAAGCGGCCATCGGCGAAAGATAAACATGTATACGTGTCAATAACATGAATGCCGAAAGAAGCTTTAGACTAAGTAGGCTCATGGAAATTTAAATATTTATCTAAGATGACTGCAAGAAATTTTGTAGACTCAGATGTATGAACACGGTGTCCATTAAGTGTCACCACTAAGGAAGAAATGGTTCGCAATAACTGAAGTGAATGAAATACCATGAAATTTGTCTTCGATGGATTAATATGTAATGCGTTCATTACGCACCATGAGTAAACATTCTATAAGTCAACATTTAATAGATGTTGAAGCGTAAGTGAATTCCTATGTGGCAGTAAAAATTGTGGTGTCATCAACATAAAAGAGAGAGTATGTTTTAGTCTAAGTCGTAAATTGCTAATGGCTAACAAGAACGAAAGGGACGCCAAGATGGATCCGTGGGGAATGACTGTTTTAGTGATTTTTTTTTGGTGTTGAAAGACAATCATTTACCTGAAGAACCTGCGTCCGATTAGTAAGATAGCTTCAAATCAGTTGTAAAGGTGGTCCAGATATGCCTTAACAATCATGTTTATGAAACATGATGTGGTGATTAGTTCTATCAAATGCTGTTGTATCAAACAGCTCCAAAGAGTAGGCTCTCTTTTATTGCTTATGTAACTCTATCAGTGAAAGTGATTGGTGTGACTTCAGTAGAGAAGCCTTGTCAGAAACCGAATTGTTCATCAGATAAGTTAAATTTAGGTAAGTGTTTCATGAAACGGTTGTAGATTTGTTTTTCGATTACTTTACTAGAGAATGGTAAAATGTGAATTGGGCGATAGTTGTTAATGCATTCACAGTCACCTTTTAAAAATGGGATATATTTTTCCTGCCTTCAGGCTTTTAGGAAACACAGCAGCGGGAAAATGTTTGTTGATTAAATTGGCCAAGATTGGCGAGAGTTCCTTCGATACAAGTTTAATTTTGGAAGGGGCAATTTGATTGACCTGGGCCAGTATTCTTTAGTGATGAGATAATTTTGTTAACTTCCTCTGGTACTGTGGGATACAAAAAGAGGGACTCTGCGGAAGACTGGGCAGTGGAAGTTCTGACTGAGTGGTTTTAGCTGTATCTGCTGGGGCGGCTGAAGTGAGAACTGAAAGTGTTACTATGTCATTATGATGCATGTAACTGTTTTATTAAAGGTTATGTCGGTTCCAAGGGTGTGACTAAGGTTCATTGGTGTTAAGAAATGCTTTCATTGCTTTTCAGTTCTGTCTCATATTGTTACCGTTTTCCTCAATGTTATTTTGATAATACTTGCATTTAGTGTGTGTTTCAGGGCAGCACCCAGTATATTACTATAAGTTTTTAGCCAACACCTTAGAGTATTGTTGAATGGTTGTGCTTTAAGCTTCTTAGCGAAGATTTTTTTTTTATCGAATGCATTAATCCTTTAATGATTCAAGGATTCCTAGGTGTACAAAACCATTGCTTCACAGTAGTTTCAAAAGAACACTGATACATTCACTTATCTTAGCTGAAAAAAAAATCAAGTCCTTTTTTTTTCCTGATACACATTGTTCCAGTTAGTCTTCCGAATGATACCAACAAATTTTTTATAGTAGTCAAAAACAGTATACACATTATCTTTAGTATGGTGACTGTGTTTGGAGCCAACACATTTACAACATTTGTTCACCATAATGTTAGAAAAATTATCAATGATGCAACCTGAGTAACCAGTTGGATAGCTTGCCCAATTGACGTCAGTACCCCAGCTACGTAGATTGTAATCAGGGTAGCAGCCCCTCTGCGATGGGTAGTGATGCACATTTTTAATATCTTATTAATATCTTATTACACGCTTTATGCGGAGCACTTAAATGTGTCACTTAATGATCAGAAGGACCTACCCTAATGACTCGGTATGGTTGTACACAATCGTCAAAATCCTTTGCCTTGAGTCTAGTCCAGTGATCTTCATATAGTCCAGAGCAGCCCTTGTAGCTGTTGTTGCTTCTGTGCGGTCACACATTGAAGACAAAAATGTAGTACTTTCAGAAAATGTCAGCCTGCCAATTGCCTGCTAGTGCTGGGCACAGCAAATCAGCCAGAAAGGTGAAGGAGGGAAATTGACATGTGTATAAGTTGATACACACAACCAGCATGCATTGGTCAGTTGGAGACTACAGCGTCTGTAGATTTGTACAAAATTGAAGGCGATAATTAGGAGCAGTCGGACTGCCACAACCACTGCTGCCAAAGTGATCAAAGTATCTGAATATAATATTTAACTGATCAGCATCTGGTATGTATCTGCATCTTACTATTCGATGGTCAATACTTGCTATTTGTATTTGATTTATATTTGAAAAAGTGGATATTCTCCCATCCCTAGTTCTAAGCATGTTACCCTAGTTTTCAGGTCCAGGTTTTATCAAAAGGTACTTAAGAAGGTTCTGTGGTATGTTTTAAGAAATATGTGGACTATGCCAGGCATTAAAATGCACTAGCTTAGAAATCTTTCCTAAGCAAAAGCGTTCTAATGCACCTTGTTTAGGTGACGACGAAACGTCTTCAACAAAGAACAGCCTTCTCCTCCTTTTTCTTATTCCTACTGTGTTACGCTAGTGCAAAGCACTGCCTACAAAATCACCCCCATTATCATACAGAGCTTTGGTATCAGTGCTGCAGCAGTCGTATAATTTATCGCCACGAGATGTTCCCACTGCCTTATCCGTGACGAGATCTCTCCGTCATGTTTTGTTAGGCCTTGCTGTAAAGCCTTGCTTGTTTTGAATAAATGATGCCGTCACTATTGCTAAACATTACATCTTACACGTCACAGTACCAATTTTTACCTATACTTCATTTGGCCATTATTGGGCCAATTAGTGACCAACATGGGAAATGTTAACATGACCCGCCGCTGTGGCTGTAGTGTGCTGTTGAGCTTGAGGTCGCAGGCTCGGTCTCGCGATGTGGGCAAAATGCAAAAATGCTCGCATACTTATATTTAGGTCCACAATAAAGAACCCCAAATGGTAAAAATTTATCTGGAGTCCCTCACTGTTTTGGCACGTGATACCCCAGGCCTTAAGCAATATTAATTTAAGTGGTAAGACCTCAGTTTTAGTGGAGACAGTCCTGCAACGCTTTCACTGAAGCCACATATACAGAAAGTACTAAAGCACGTAAATGCACAGGAAGCTGAGTTATGTCCTTCAAGCAGTGCTGTGGCTGTAGACTCAGTCAAACTGGTTATTGTAGGCTCTTGACGGTGAATCCTCCCGATACTTAGGTAAGCAAAGAAACATGGATAGATTGATTCATTGCTTGCTAGCTGTGTGCCTTTATTGTGGAGGTACAGCTGCTTACTGTAAAGACCCAAATACAAGGGGAAATTTGGGGACCATGAAAAGTAAACAAAAGTTTATCTGCCTGTAGTTACTTTCAGATATAGTGCAAATAAGTATGCTAGACTAAGTTCATGAAATATTCTAAAAAACGTGGAATTGATTGCTATTGTTAATGATATCAGAAATAGTAAGGGGAACAGTCTGAAGTTTTTCTTTCCCGCGAAAACACTTAAACACTTAAGGTAGATGTTCCTTTATTCTGAGCAACGGGTGGGTTTGGCAAAAGCATGTCAGTTTTTATTGAAGAACTTAAAGTCACTCATGGTTGTTGATCCTTTCCGTGTAAGAAAATCTTAAGAAGTTGCTGATTGTGTGAGACACTATGACGGTATAGATTATGGTTTGTTGGTTGACGTTGAGGATTTGTTTTACTCGGTACCTCAAGATAAGCTCTTAGTTGCTGTTAGGAATTGTATTGAAGAGAGTGGCGAATGGCCATTTCCAAAATTCTGCTTGCTTGTCGATTCATCATAGTTTTATCTTAGTATAACATTTGTTGTTTTTAACGGTCAGCCTTTTCTGCACCATAGAGATGTGTGTATTGGTTCTTTTGTGGCTCCGATTTTATGTGATATCTTTTTAGCGATATTGACAGGGCGCTTGATTTCGCTTTTAATGCTGAGAAGGTTCTTAAGGTGTTTAGGTACGTCGATGACTTTTTAATTCTTTCAAAGAGACAGGGCAGTTTCACTTGCCCTGGAAGTATTTTAGATGTTTTTATGCAAGTATGGCAGGGTTTGAGTTTCACTCATGAAGTGCCGAGCACTGAGGGGTTCCATTTCCTGGATCTCAAACTGAGATTTCGCATAGGCCATGTTTGCTGGTAGTACCTCCCACAGGTCAAGAAGGGTCTTTGAACTCTGCCCACTCAAAAATAGTAAAAAAGGGCATCGCATTTCAATGCCTGCATGTTGCGCTCCATAAGTCGTGCCCGCATACAGTACAGCATACCTTCAAAAATCACATTGGTGGCCTGTTGACAGCGAGATTTCCTGAGTTGCTTGTTGGTGCAGTGGCTGAATCTCTCCTGTAAAGTTAAAGAACAGAGCTGGAGCAAAAAGTGTTGAGACCCAGCGACAGACGGCGAGACCCTTAGTCATGCCTTATATGCATAAGCTTTCGCACAACCGGAAGAAGGTTGCCAACAGGCATCATATTCCTGTGGTCTTGACGGCTTCTAATAAGCTTTCTAGCCTCTGCCCTCAAATTTGCGGTGACAGCAAACCAGGCATGATCGCTGCCTTATAAGTCGTACGACAGGAATGGTATACTCCGCTCCCTTGTTGTGCGGAAATGTGTACATCGGCCAAACCGAATGGTGCATCAACGATCGGCTCAGGGAGCATGCGCTAAAAGTTATGAAGAAAGATGACAAATATGCACATTTGGTTGCCCATATCACCACGTGGGGTTGCGAGGCACGATTTTATGAGACTACCATCTTGGGCAAATCTGCAAACTACACGGCTCGAGTGGCTTTAGAAGCATTCTTTATGCACAAGAATTTAGCTATATAAATAAGCGAAGCGTGTATTCTTTTGCACAGTGCCAAACTGGACTTCTTGAACTCACTTGTCTAAGGCAGTATTGTTCACCTTTTTAGGTTTGTTTTTATCACCTTTGCATGGGGGAAGGGGGCATGACACTTGTGCACGTGGTTCACCTTATAGATCGGAGGGTGTGTCGATTGTAATAAACAGTTGGTAGTAGCGCTCGTCCACGTCTGTCGTGTCTTCTTCGTGTGTATGTACTTATTTGTGCCATATCTGAAAGTACCTATAACGTTAGACCAACTAGCCCAACAGACAGTCCTTCAGAACACTTGCAGCACTTTGATAATTTTTCTTTTGTTGTTGTTAAAGGGGACTGACAACTGTCCAGGTGTGTCTAGAGAGTACTGTGCTGATTGAAAGATTGTGACTCACAGTGATAAGAACAAGTGTTATTCTATCCCTTAAATAAGGAATGATATTTTTAAACAAGCGCTGAAAGCCACGCAAAAATGACACAGGTGATTTCTTGCGGTGAAACATTGTAATAAACCCTTGAAAACCGTGTCCAATCAAAAAAAAAAAAAAACATACAGAATTGCCGCACGATTGGCTGCTCGAGGCACTTTGCGTGTATTCGCTGGCTTCTTTCATGCTCGGAAAAACGCTTATGGAGCATGTATTGAGCAATGGAAAGCTGTATCGGGAGTTTTTCATGTTGCTCTACAACTTTCTCATTGACACTTTGATAAATAGGACAGTACTTCTCGAGTTAGATAATTAATTACAATTAATTAAATCTCAGTAACGAAAAAAATACTGGCGGTGTACTAGAAACAATACGCACCAGGTTTGCTTTGCGTAACGCTGTTCCTCTTTGTTTAAATCGTGCTGCGTGATAGCTGGGATACCCTGTATAGGTAATTCGATATATAAAATAAAAATGGTATACAAAATTTTTCAAGGGGATTTCACTGCTGTCTGTTATATGTGGGTTCGATATATCCGAGTTCGACTGTATAACAAAGGAAATATAGAATGTGTCTCCCTGATACCAGCACGTAATGAATATATTCTTATAGGGAATATTGGGCATAACAAAGGTATGGTCGTGCTGGATGCATCATGTTCAAATGTTGAATGATGTTCAACTGTACTGGCAGCAGGCATTGATCGGTAGCTGTCGCTATGCTCCTGCAGGTTTTCAGCAGCCGGAGCAGCCCTGGGGTGCTCCATCTACACTGCCTGTCACTCATGGTCCACCATCAATGCCACCAACTGTGCCGGCAGCACCAGTGCATAGCGGGTATGGCCCTCTGTCTAGTGGTGGCTGAACTGCATGGCATCTCTTCCTATTTAAATGCATATGTTCAACCCACTGTTGCCCAGATCATTTATTGTTTGTTTGTTTGAGGAGAAGCATTGCATTTCATGAGCACTTGTGTATGCGGTTAGGATGTCCAAAATTTATTTCTCGTACTATTTGTCTACTTTTTACAAAAAAAAAAAAAAACTAAATGGGTGTCTAGTGTGAAAGAATGCTTTCGTATGCACATTTTCTCAGTCAAGTTCTTTGACTTCCGAACATCTCGCAGTTGGTGTTGTATGAGACGACAACTGCAGTGTGTGCACCCAAGTGGATGCAGCCGTTTAAGTGTACGGTCTTGTTGGATGAGCAGCTCATTATTTTCCAGATCAGAAATGGCGGCAAGCGAACATGTTTTTAATGTGATTGGCATTCTTTGGGCACTTACCCTGTTTGTGGTATCTTTGGCTAACTGCTTTCACGCCAACGTGGGTAACTGGAATAGTCCATGGGCTAATGCATCGGGCTGCTGTGCCGAGGGAACCGGGAGCGAAACCAACCGTTGGACCTACTTGCGTCACTAAGGTCCATCGGGTATGTGCTGCTCTTCAGTGAACTTCTTTCGTGCCAATTTAAGTCAACTTGATTATTTCCCATTGAGGCAGGCCCTTTCATCTGCGTCTCCCAGACGGTGACAGTCCCCGACACCGACGAGACGGGCAAACAAGCACCCCAACTCAGCAGTGCGTATTCTTTGGGTGCCTCCCCCGATTCCACCCCCTTCATCAGCGGCCGCCTACTTGGCGACGCGGCCCGACATCGGCATTGACGTTCGGACAAAGAAGCTCACTTAGAAGCGACCGACCAAAACCGCCACTCTTCGTTAGAAGCGGTGATTAGCGTGAAGGCCATTCTCCCGACCCTGGCAAGATGACCGTCGGAGGGCAAGAAACAAATCACCGACTTTCTTGGAAGGAGTGTCAACCCCCTGTTTCCGGATTGCCTTGTCCTTGCTTCGAAGGTGCAACATTAGAGGCAGAGTTTAGTGAACAATACGACCCCTCTGATTGGCGGCATCAAGGTCATCTGATTCCCTAGTCGGGTCAACTAGGGAAGACGAATGTTTTATAAGGAGACACCCTGCGTGCAGTGGTATGTAAAATGTAAATATGTAAAGTAAACCCTTTTTTCTCTCGCTCTTACTCCCGGACGTACTCATCCCTCTGGCTGAAGGATCACCGGCCTAAACGCTACCAGAGTCTCAACAGGAGGCAGAGCGCACGTATGACAGCAATCCTGAAAATAGTTTAGGGTCGGAATTTCAAGGCGGTGTTGCTACCCATCTTTCATTTTTGTGTCTTTTCTGCTGACCACACGTCTTCTCACGATAAAAGTGACTTTTTTTTGTTATGCTTGAAAGGTAATTCACAAAGACAGCTCAGATTGTTCTCTTGCTTTAGTGTTCCTTTAAATGCATAGATTGCGAAAAGCTCGAAATGAAGGGATAGCTTGAAAAGTTACTTCGTTATAACTAATGTTTACTGTACTTCTGTTTCCTTTTAGCATTCTTATTATCGTAGCACTGCTGGTAGTTCTTATCACTTCGTGATTGTCATCGGGCTGTTTTATATGCCCAGTGCAGGTCAAAGGCCTCTCCCAGCAATCTTCTTTTATTTACCCTTTGTTGCAGCGGCAGACTTCATTTTACTCCTGTAGGTTTTCTAATCTTATCACCTGACCCACTCCTGCCCTTCGCAGCCATTCCGTCGCTCCAACAGACTAACCACTTTATCTGCTCCATATAGTGACAATGACATGAGCTGGTGGACCGTAGGACGGGCACTGCCTCCTGTGAAATTGCAAGAACAAGGGCAGCTTCACCTCTTGTCCGTCATTATTTATAAAATAGCATTTGTTTTGCTAGCCTCCATCATCTGCCTACATAAAAACATACCTGCCAATGTTTACAATTTTATTGTAAAATGCCCAATTTCTAGCACTCATTTACGGTTGTTGTATTAACAAAAATATTTTCAGATTTTTCATTTGTGTACAGTTTAGGGTAAAACCTAAATTTCAAGGAGACTAATACAGTTGCTGAGCGATTTCTTATGGCCCAATTTTTGGGCCCATCAACTACATAGAGCAACCCGTGTGGCAGCAATGTCAACTTATAGAACCAGTGTATAACAACAACCAAATTGTCGACAGCTGTTACATGAATATTGCGTTAATAAACTTCATAAACATTTTTGCTCGTCTCTAGCGCAGATCATTGTTGATGCGACTAACAGCAGAGTGCCAGTTCACAACCCTACCGAACAAAGTCTGTGAACATTTACTAGACAGTCAACATATTGATTATCAAACAGTTTTTAGTACTATTTCTCACAAAGTTTTTGTATTTTCAGGCTTTCAGTGTAGTGTTTCAAATTCTAAGTGTGGCAGTTCTGTAAATATATTGCATAACCTGCCCAGATCCACTTCTTAAAGGGACTCTAAAGACAAATGTTAGTTAACCTAAAGTGATAAATCAATGCTCGAGAACATCTAAGGCATCAGTATTATTGCGATGAAAGCTTTAGTAATCAAGAAATTGAGGTGAATGCAGGACACAATTTGAGACTCCCCCGCGAAATGTACTAGCCCGATGATGTAGGCACTCCTCATTATGATTTTGTCACTACAGTTAAACCTGCTTATAACAAACCTCCATATAATGAATTCCTGGATATAACAAAGTTTTTCTATTCCCCGCCGTTTCTCCATAGAAGCACATGTATTTGAAACCTCTACGTAACAAAGTGGCAGCGGGAGACTCCCTCGAAATATCGAATTTTCCCTGCCGACAACCTAGAGATTTCACCCCAAATTTTGCCATTTTTGCGCAAGCAGCAACCGGAAAGCACCTTCTCCGCCGCAACGGAACGCGTGCTTTGCGCTTGGCGCGCTCCAATTCACGGCAACTGCGAGGTGAGAGCACACGTGTGCGTGCGTGCGAGCGTGCGCGAGGCGGGCCTGCATCCCTCGATGTCACAAAAGAGCGTGTAGTCAGGGCGCGCGTGGCGTGTCATGCTAGCCAGTGAAAGAACACGCCGGCCCCGCGGCAACTTCAACAGAGGGGGAGAGCGCATACGCTTCAAACGGGCGATGCGACCAGCGGCGCCTAGACGTCTAAGCGCCTGACGCCGTACGCGCCCAGGCGCGATGCGGCGCGTGCGGATGCTTTCCAACGCGTACGTCTGGTTGGGGCTTAAAAAATATTGACGAAGCAACGGTAACCAGAGAGAGATACTGGGCGCGCGGCGTGTGTCACGCAAGCCAGCGAAAGAACACGCCGGCCCCGCGGCAACCTCAACAGAGGGGGAGAGCGCATACGCTTCAAACGGGCGACGCGGCCAGCGGCGTCTAGACGTCTAGAACATCGACGAAGCGATGGTAACCAGAGAGAGACTGGGCGCACACAGCGTGTCACGCAAGCCAGCGAAAGAACACGCCGGCCCTGCGGCAACTTCAACAGAGGGGGAGAGTGCATACGCTTCAAACGGGCGACGCGGCCAGCGGCGTCTAGACATCTATGACGAAGCGACGGTAACCAGAGAGAGAGAGAGCGCAGGCGCCGAGCACCGTGGCGCCGAGGCACCCTCTTACCCGGTGAGTCGAGAGATAGAGAGATTAACTAAAGCGTGAGCTACGCTACGACGCACTCGTGTCGCTCGCTCTGTTTCCGACGCCTCGTGCTTGTGCGAAAAGACACGAGTTCCAAGGATGAGTGCTACGAAGAAACGCAAGACATTGACTCTTGAGGACAAAATGACCATCTTGGACGCCGTTTTTAGAGGCCAAAAAAAAGAAAGTTGTAGCTGCCAAATTTGTCATCCCAGCTAGTTCTTTGTCAACAATTTCAAACGCGAAAGATGCGATTCGCAGCGCTGTGACGCATGGCACGGACGGCAAGAAGAAGAAGTTGAAGTCATCATCATACACCGACGTCGACAAAGCTGTGTTCACGTGGTTTATGGACATGCGGGCACGAGACGTACCCATCAGCGGCGCTATTTTGCAGCAAAAAGCAAGGGATTATGCTTGCATCCTGGGCTGCGATGATTTAAAAGGCAGTAACGGGTGGCTCGAAGGTTTTAAACGCAGGTACGGGATCGTCGGGAAAGTGATCAGTGGTGAGTCCTCCTCTGCGGATAGCGATGGCACCGACTCATGGATCCAACACAAGCTACCAGGTATTTTGGAGCGCTACGAAGCGTCGGATTTGTACAACGCTGACGAAACGGTGCTTTTCTACGAGTTGCTTCCGAACCATACCCTTACGCTTAAAGGTGTCTGTCTGCCACGGCGGTAAGCAGAGCAAATGCCGTTTGACTGTTTTACAGTGCGTAAATTCGGACGGAAGCGACAAGCGAGTCCCGCTGGTCATCGGCAAAAGTGCCCGACCTAGATGCCTCAAAGGAACGCACAGAATGCCTGTAAAATATGTGGCGAACAAGAAAGCTTGGATGACGCGCAACATATTTAGTGAGTGGCTGACGGAGTTCAACAATGACGTCAAGAGGCAAGCACGCAAGATTTGTCTATTCATAGACAATTGCACTGCACACCACGTAGATGGGCTCGAGCTCTCCAACATTGAACTGCAGTTTTTATCCGCGAACTGCACATCGCTCATCCAGCCCCTTGATAAAGGAATTATTAACAGTGTCAAGTGCTCATATCGTCGGCGACTAATCCAAAGACTGCTCCTGAACATTCGTCTGCAGCCAGATACGAAGGTAGACTTTCTACAAGCAGTTGAGATGCTTGAAGCGTCCTGGCGAGAAACAAGTGCTGAAATTGTTGCGAACTGCTTCCGCAAGGCCCGTATATCAACAGAGGTTCAGGTGGTTCAGGCTGAGGGAATAGACGCCAGAGAGGAGGAGCCTTCATGCCCGCCCGATCTCGCGGAAGCTTGGATCTCACTGCGTACGAATGGAGGAGTCCCGGACGATGTGCAGATTTGCGATTTTTTATATGCGGACAACTGCGCTGTCACAATGGAGGAGATGACGGATGAGGTTCTGGCAGAAACTATCCGAGACCGCAGTGACGACAACGGACCTTGGGAGGACGATTCCGCAAGCGCAATGCCCTCCGCGACGGAGGTGCTGGACGCCATCGATCTTTTACGCCGCGCCGCGGGCTCGCTGGACGATGACGGAGCAGCATTGTGTTCGTTGATGTCGTATGAACGGTCAGTGCTACCGTTTATCATTAACAAACAACAAAGCAAAATCACGCAGTTTTTTACCGTGAAATAAATGTTTTGGGTGAGCTCTGCCGTCTGTTACCCTTTTGCTTACTTAAAGCGTTTCATTTTCGAATTTTCGTGCCGAACCTGCATATAACGAAATCCTCTTTATAACGAAGTTTTTTGGGAATTTGTCAATTTCGTTATATCCAGGTTTAACTGTAGTACTCAATGACTTGTCATAAAAAGATCATTGCATTGCATTATTAGACAGAAGAAAATGCTACTTGTCCAGTTCTATTCAATTTTTAGAAAAGGAGCTCATTGACGTTACCCTTGACAAAGATGCGGGCAGTTGAAAGGTTTAATTTTCGCTTGACACTGCGCTGTCTGCGCTTTCACGTTTCAGTACTTTTGTTGAGGCATAGTGCTTCACTGGTATTGCTGGCTCGCGAAACTTGCACAAACTGGAAGTAATAGAGAATACCACGTCCATGTGATGTTGCGGGATGCCCGAACCATCCACACCACTTGAGCAGCTGCAGCGGCAAATCTAGAACTCTGTCATAGCTTGGCTTCTCCATGGCCGTCTGATTGCATTTTGCATGAAAAACCGTAGCGTCGTCTGTCGGGCGCCATTTTACTTACCGATAGCATTAAAGGGCGGTGATGGTGTTTGCAACGTCATCACTCCCCGCTCAGGGCGGGCGATTTGAATTGCTGTAAAGGTATGCACTTTTTCTGAAATGCGACTTTCCCTTTTCAGACGCAATTTTCTCATAAACGAAGTTTTTTTCTTGGTACAAAACAAGCGCTGCGAGGTTTCAGGAATTATATTTTAACAGTCCATGTTGACTTAACATTTTCATTTAGTTTCCCTATAAAATCCAACTACCATGAAAATTTTGACCTTGTAACAAGCCCATTTTCAGATTGTATAGACTTTCAGGCAGTGCCTATGCAAACATTTACTTTTAAAGGGGCCCTGAACCACTTTTATTTGAAGTGGAGAAATACATTTGAAGTGAAAATAGGCTATTTCAGAAATACTTTGCCACAAAAAGTACTTCAATGCGTTCAGCAGAAGCGGAGTTATTGGCAATCAAACACTGCCTCCGCTGTGCTCCCCTTCCTTCTTCAATGTCTTGCACTGCGAAGGCTACGGCGGAGTGGGGCGGGGCCACAACACTCCGCCTTGGAAACCTCACCGTGGCGCGCAGTTCAAATTTCATTTTGGACTTGTGATTTTGGTGCCTACGAACCACTAAACGTAAACTAAACGCAGTTGTCCTCAGCGAGCCGCACTGTGCTTAGCCACTGGACTCGTGGCGGCACCTCGCGGCGGCCGCAGTGTAGCCCACCGCAGTGACCAACAGCAGCCATGTATTGGAGTGTGCTTTATTACGAAATAAAGCATGCAGAAAAGAGCGAGGATCATGGGGTCTTTTGAAACGAGAGCGTTTGAGAGAAAGGTGACTTCGCGTTCTGCTTGCGAGCTCCACGGACCGCTTACGACAGCAGAACTTGGCTGAGATGTTCACGACATCGTATGCTACCTGCGGACTTATGTTATTTCACCAAGCCCAAGGAGTGGTTCAGGGCCCCTTTAAAATATGAATAGAGGGGTCACAAAAAGCTAGCAAAAATAGATCTTTGATGCTGAAAGAGCAAGAAATGCTGCCATTACTGCTCGCTGGGAATGACACAGAAGCTGGTACGCTGAGAACCAGTGGGGCTCCTCGGCATGACCTCCGAGATTAGGCGGCGCTTGTGGTGCGCTACACATCTTGGAGTCAATGTCCTGGGATTTGTGCCACATCTGCTAACTACCAGGTGCAGGCGTTCTCTGCTTAGATGTCATTTAAGGGCTGCTCATAGGAAAATTAGGCAATCACCAATCCTGCAGCTTTGCAAGGACAGCTTCAATAGTGTATCAGTTTAGCTAAAATGAAGGTTCGTTACAGTTGGCCTTTAATGTCCACTGTAATATCAGCTATCTGCAGTTGCTCTTTGATCCACAGATGTCTTTCCGTCTCTTAAACATTACAGCTATTATTTTTCATATCAACATTTGTCCAACAGTTTAGTTTTCAGCTTCTCAAGTTGTTTGCCAGCCTCAGGTTTCTTATGCTGGCATTCCAGAGATGGGATACAGGAAAGCTGTGTTGTGTGTCCAGGTTTCCCTTGTCTGCCACGCCACCTGGTACACTTCCACCGTGGCCATCATCCTCCCCTCCGCTGGCGGCGTTCACCACTGCACCCACCCCATGGGTGCAGACAGTGCCCGATGCCATGCCATGGGGCACCTACCCGACTCCTACCGCTGGTGAACTACAGGTAGGGGGGCTGCTCAGCTGTGCAGCATTCACCAAAGAATGCATTAACCATTACTTGATAGAAAAACTCCCCTGTATCCTCGCTGTGGATGTTTATGAAAGCGTTGCAACCGGGGATTACTCGAATGCAGTCAACTTAATTCAACCCTGATGGGACGAATGACACTGGTTGAGTTATCCGGCAGGTTGAATTAAACTTGAGGCACAAAAGAACAACACACAGATTCACCGCTGATTAATGTGGCAGTATTTGCTTGATTCTAACACGCTATAGCAGGGGTTCTCAAGTACGTTCATCCCAGGGAACCCTGCTAAGCTCCATAAAGTGCCAAGGAACCCCCCCCCCGAATTAACCGAATGTCGAATTATCGAGGGTATCAAGAAAAAAATAAATGCTTCACTACGCCAACACGCTTTTATTTACTCAATGAATCGTGAAATCTTGTTTCTATTTAGCACAAGACCAGTGCGGAAGCTGAAATTGTCTTCATCTCATGACTGATTAGCGCTAGCAGCGGCGAAGGCGTCGCGACATCCTTCGCGGCGCGCGTTTTCACCTGAGACGCGCTTTCCACCAACGGGCGCACATCCCGATTATTTTTTCGCCACTCAGCTGCTGGCCAACAAATTGTCCGTCCATCGCGATGTAGCCGGTGATTTTTATCTTCGACAGCTTTGCACTGAGTCAAAGCAAAACTACTGCTTGCCGCAACCGCTGCGGACGAAACCGCGGCTGCTATCGACGCGATCATGGACGGCGACCTTGCAGTTCAGAAGGCAGGCGGCTGACGCATGCACCAAGTCAAAACGAAACTACCGTTCGCTGCAAGAAGTGCGGACGAAACCGCGGCCGCTATCGACGCGATCATGGACGGCGACTTTACGGTTCAGAAGGCAGGCGGGCGACACACGCACCAAGTCAAAACGAAACTACCTTTCGCTGCAAGAAGTGCGGACGAAACTGCGGTCGCTATCGACGCTGCCATGGGAGGCGACTAAGCAGTTGGGAAGGCACGCAGCCGACGCGCGCATCGAGTGAAAACGAAACTACTATTTGCGCAACCGCTGCAGACGAAACTGCGGTGGTTATCGACGCGATCAGAGATAGCGACTACGCACTTACGGAGGCACGCGGCTAGCCGCCAACGCGGTGTTACGCGCGGCGATAAACGCAAGAATAAAGGCTTTAAAGGCTCAATTAGGCACGAAGCGCTTCGGCGTTGCTGTCAGTCACGTGCCGCGTACGATAGCCGCTGAGGACAACGGCGATGCGGTCTGGCGATTCGGTTGGACGCTACGCCGTTCTTGCTCTTCTGCGGCGCGCATTTGCGGTGCTCCGCGCATTTTTTTTTATTCCTCCAACGTATAGTTCGGTGCGCACGTTATCGGCACCTACCCTATCTACAAATAGGAGAAAGGCGCATGGTGGTAAGCTACGGCCTCTGAGATTCAAGTACGAAAGCTTAGGCGTGCTGCCCGTTCTCAGAGATTGGATGGCTATAAGCTGCTTGCGTATTTATTACGCAGTTCGTGCGTTGCTGTTACGCACTGTGATGTGCTTTTGGACACTCGGGCATCGGTAATGAAGGTTCTTTGGATAAAGCGCACCTCGTGTTCGCCGTTTTAGACGCTTGTCAAGGGCGGGACCAGGGAAAATATATCAGTGGCTCGCGGAACCCCGAGCATGGGCCTGCGGAACCCGTAGGTTCCGCGGAACCCACTTTGAGAACCCATGCGCTATAGAATCACACAAGCACAAACTTTTTATCTGTTGAACATAGAAAACATAGAAATTCCATTAGAACTTGTAAACAAGGTAAGAAATCATAGGTGCACCCCCCCCCCTTTTTTTTTTAAGCAAGAAAAATGTAGCATGCCCCCAATTCTGGCAGTAAGAAGACGAAGAAACTAACAAACTTTACCTTTAGAGAATTAAAATTTATTTACACTTGTCACAGACATCACTTTATCTGTTAGCAGGCTGTTTCATGCATTTATGCTCAGTGCTTTATGAATGACTGAAGTGCCTTTTTTTCTTTGCCTGCAGGTCATGCGATTTTCAGCTGGGGAGGCTCCCACATGGGCCGTGAATGAGCGGCGCTTCCGTAAACGGCACCTTCCTCCTTTACTGGGTGGTGGGTGAGTCACGGTTTTGTATCTTTCGGTGCTGAATGCATGGCACACTCTGCTTACTTGTTGTCTTTTTTTATGCAGTGCATTTTTTTGCCAACTTTAGATACTTTGAGTATATCTGTCTAGCCCCTTACACTGATCCAGTGACCTAAGTTGTCCATTAGCTTGGTCCACAAGGTATGTGCTCGTGGTTTCCTTAATTTGGATATACTTTATCAGGATATGCACGGCATTACACACATGACATTAATGACATGACATTAATGACAGCTGGTAACTCTTTGCAGAACCCCATATGATGCTGGATAGCCAGCTACTTGCAAAATGCTTTGCATAACATCAGTTCCCACAGTGCATGGGATTTGCTTAATTTGATTAAGCGAGTGCTTTCTTCATTTCCTTTGGCCGTTTTCGTCGTTGGTGGTCGATAGTTGGACTCTGCAAGAAAAATATTTGTTTTTCCCTTTCTCGCTCACTGGCTCCTTCTTTTTCTCGCCCACTCGTTCGCTTGCTCTTATGTTCGTTCTGGGTATCCATACACAATTTTTTTTTCCTGGGTTCTTGAGCATTACATGCAGCAGCAGACATTAACTGCAATAACATCTGCTTTCTTTAGATGTCATAGCATAGCATCTAACTGCCACAACTTAAGGTTTTATTGTATGAGAATTTCATCATCTTGTGAAGCCAACAGACAATGAGGTGCTGAGAAAATTGAAGTTTCTTAAAAATTTTACTGCTAAATTACTGAAGAGACACGTTGAATTTGCAATATTGTCGATATTTCTGATAAAGGAAAATGGAAGGGAAGGAATAGAGCACGTGGAAGTTGAACCCACAACCTGCCTTACCAATTAAGATTAAGCAATAGCTGTCACCTTGTCTTGGCCCGCTTGTTGTCACCCTTTGTGGTGTACTTATGTACAGTGGAATCTCGTTGATGCGATCTTCACGGGAATTGGAAAATAAAGCATATCATCCGAAAATCGTATCATCCAACGTATTATCCAACCAAATTGTATTATCAGGAAAAGAAAGAAAAATGTATCATCCTGAAAAACGTATTACGCAGAATCGTATCAGCGAGGTTCCACTGTACATGTGTTCATAGCCTAGCCTTGGGAGTGTTAGGCAGCACTGCTTGACGCCATGGTGGAAGATGTGAAAAATCCATCAAACTGCCCTAGGCCATGCACGATCTGCATTTGTCCACGCGTTTCTGGTAAAACAGCAAATGACGAGCTCAGTTCAATGGTGGTGCTTTTTATTCATTTGTAATTTTGATTTTCTCACTGGTAAGGAATTTTTTTTTCTTGTATAGTGCTGTTAAGGTTTATTTTTGCCATGAATTGTGAAAATTGCGTTTTAGTAAATGCTTAAAAGCTTGCTTGCTTTATTTATTCATTTTGTATTATTTTCTTTATTTATTTTATTTTTATTTATTTTTTCTGCGGGATTTTGCAATAAAAGAAATTTGGCCAATCTTGGTCAGATTTCAGGATGATGGGGCAGCAGAGCAGTGGCTAAAGTCAAATCCTAGGGGCTTGACCAAATATCAAGCTCCCCCATTCCCATTGTTTTTCTTGCCAAGTTCATGTTTAGTGCCGTTTGAGGGATGCTGGTAAGCCTTAACATTTATAGAGAAGTAAAATTGTTGCACAGAAGTGAAACTTGGCTGTTATGCATTATTCCTAAAATTGAGTCTACTTTTCCTACAGACCTAAAAATAGTTAGTGCTGGAGCAAGGAAGCCACTGGGTTTGCAGTACAGTGGAATCTCGATGATACGAATCTCACGGGGTCACGAAAAATATTCGTATTAGCCGAAATTCATATCATCGAAACACAATTAAAACTAGCTAAATTAAGGGGGGACGCGGGGATCAGATCGCGAAAATTGCGAGAAAAATCGATTTTTGAAAACCATGTGTTTGGGTATCTGCAACGCCTAATCTACGCTGCATCAAAATGGTTTGGCTGAAAACACACTGAAAGTGCCTGAAAAAGTTTAATTCGTCAGTGCGCAGGGTGAGAAAGCAGCTTTAAATTGCGCAAAATCACTGCAGTTCACGAAGCCATATCTCGTATTTCCCGCCACCGAGCGCCGCCATCTTGGTATCATTTGAAAGCTCAAAGTTTCGCCGTTCCGCTTCTCAATTCGTCCGTCGTCACCAACTTGTAACAAACGCACAAACACCAAAGAAGCGCGGGTCTGCGATAGGTAGTCACACGGGCCCTCCGATAAAAGCGGGCCTCCGATTGGCTGCCGTGCTGAAAGGCATCTCTCCATTGGTTGCTGCTGTGGCAGGGGCAAGATGGCAACCGCAGTTGTCTGCTTCGTAAACCACGCCGGCGTCTTCACTTGACACACAGAATTCGGATTACTGAGAGCTCCCAGGTTAGTGATGGATCGTCGCTCGTTGGCGAATAAACTTTGGACGAAGCACGCCTTCGGAATACGGAAGCGCTCCTACGGCAAGAAAAATACGGCGATTAGCGGGAGAAGCGGAGGAGCACCCGACTGAACGAGCGCAACCTTGCACCGTGGATTACGTGTCGCGCTATCTTGCACCGTGTGACTCCAGCAGCGAAACCCACAATCGCCCTGTGCCATCGGCACCGATAACGCAGCCATCGGAAGACGCGCCAACGGAGGCTCCCGAGCCTCGGCGTATGGCCGCGCGAATCAGCTGAGATCGTATCTCGATAGACATAGCTCGCTACGACTAGGCAAAATGGCGCAAAAAAGAACGCGGCCCGAAGCACGGCAGCCACTCCGCCCGATGGCACGCGGAAAAGGAGGAAAAGCACAAAAGCAACAAAAGCGCCACCGCTTCGAACTCTTCGCGTCCATTCGCGGCCTCCGTGCTGTCTGCCGTCGCGTCCGCGCCTCCGCACCGAAAGAGAAAGGGAGAAAGCGCGTGACTACGCGCTGTTCTCTTTCGCGGCCGTCGGTGGGGCGGCATTTATTCGTATCAACCGACGCGGGTCGAAAATCGATTCGTAACAACCGTTTTCTAGCACGTTGCAAAGTAATGGGGCTCGGCCGGGACCGCAGAAAAATTCGTATCATCCGGAAATTCGTATTAGCCGTGATCGTATCATCGAGGTTCCACTGTAGTTGGCGCATGTTCACAAGCAGGAAAAGACACACCATTCAAATGCTTCTCCAGCTTTAAAAACGGATAAGTTTTTAGCTGCTAAACTGCTGCACATTGCAGCCAAATGCAGTGTGTTGTACATGCAGTGGCAAGTGTTCCTCAAATGTCAGCCCCAAATAAAAACCACCATCGGAACATTGTAATATGAGAAGGCAAGTGTACTCGCACTTGGTTTACTTCCACGAAACCGTAGAGAGCAGTTCATCCAAAGCCAACGAATTCCATGTCTTTCTTAAGTGGAAATGATTGCAGAATTTGGATAACATGTTGCCACCAGCTTAGTATGTCAAATGCTCATCTTTTGAATGAGCTTTTGTAATGAAAGTAGTGCATCATTGTTGCAACATTACAAACTATGCGAGAACTTGTTCTGTTGCTTGAAGTAAAACTGTTTTAAAGTAGCATGTACAAAGTGAGACACAGAAACACTATGGAGACAAGCGTAGTATTGGTGTCTCCCTTTGTCCACATTACTTTGCGCAGTCTTACCTGAAGATGATTACCAAGTGGCCCAATACAACATATTATTAATGCGAGAGCATTCTTTGGCTACCCTACCCAATTTTAGTGGTATGGTGGCTATGTTGCCGTGATGCGATAGCCATGTGAAAATAATTAACCTTTTAGCTCTTGCATAACTTGGACAATCATCATAGATGGGTTCTAACGGAATTTTTATTCAGTTACCTTATTGACTCTTTTCCCGGCACTCCCGTGGGCGCTGCCATGTTTGATCACATGGTGACGTGTCCATTGCTTGCCTCAACTGCCTCCGTTGCCTCCTTGTTTACAATGGAAGTGTATGACGCCGGCGTGGCTTAAAAAACCTGTTTTCGGAGATATCGTAGACAGTGACTAGGTGGACGACACGAAGCTTTGATCACATCTTCAGAGAACATGCAAAAGCGCTTTCGGAGCTGACTAAGCTATGCCCAAACAGCACTAGCAGCGTATATGGTGCTTGTTCTAAAAGCGGGGATAAATATGTATTTCAAGCTATCCAAGCTTTCTGATTATGAATTCAGTCAGGATTAGTGTGTTTTGCTCTTTGTTATTTATTCTGCAAATATTTTGAAGCAGTGGCTTGTCAGTTTCTGACTCAGTGAAGCTCCTCGGTGCGGCCACTATCTGATTATTTTCTGCCTATAGTTATATTCGTCTGCGGGTGTGCTCAGTTCCGATAGATTTGTTCTTGCTGCGCACAAGGCTTGAAACATAGCTGTTTTGTACATTGTAATACCTTGTAGCAAATATATATTACAGCTAGTAACTCGCTTACTCTTGTGGACCATCACGAAACATTCAGCTTCGACTATTCGTGCGCCATAGGTGTAGTCCGTCATTAATTGTGCGTATACAGTGCGCATATATTCAAGTGTGCACCCATTCACTTATTCTTGATATGTCGGCGATAAAGTGGGCGTAAGTTTTCCTGCCATTTGGGACAGATGTGGTTAGATAATGTGCGCGAAACTTACTATGACAGGAAGCGCGCTACTCCCTTTGTCATTGTTTAACGAGTGGTACTCACTCTTGCCGACGTTCTGTGGATGGAGCCCTTTCTTTGAAGGTTAGCGATACAAGGCTGGCAGACGAGCAAATTTCTGTATCCTCGAGGAAAGCCGTACATCACGAAGTGCCGGTAACACGTTCGGGCAGTTGCAGCAACGGTCCGCGAACTTGGCCACACTGATTGCAGCCAACTACTGCACACGTCTTCAATCCACATGATTCAATCTAGCAGGATTGGAACAGTGTGTTAGCGAAAACTCAGTTGCATTTCCGACAGCTGATCGCACAGAAGCAAGGTAGAAGCGGTAATGGTTTTGTATTCGTGCGCGGTCGCTGAGGAGAGGTATGGCGCGCCGCCGTGAGCGCAATCTCGTTTCTCTAAAACAAACTGCTCCGCGAAAAGGGTCAATAATCGCAATGGCAATGGTGCGGGCTCTGATGATCGGCTGTTGCATAGCCATTGATGTGAACGGTATTTCAGGGGGCATTCAAAGACGGTGGAAGTTTGTGTTTTATTCGCCTAACATTTTCATAGTGTCACTTGTGAGAGTGGTTGTTGAGTTTTAGCTTTTTCTCTTTCGCGGCAGTGATTTCCATGCTTGCCTTTCTAGGACTTTATTGTGGCAGTGATTTTGTTGCACTGAGCTCTATGGAACATTGACGATAGAAAATGATGAAAACTTTATTGTGTCACAAATTTTGTTGAAGCGGTGTTCACTAGGCAGTGATTCGATTGTATCAACATTACCTCAATGAGATGTCTTACCGAATCTGTCATGCAAAAGTTTTTTTTTTTTTTAGGTGAAGGTCAGAACTATTGCAAGAAAAAATAAAGAACTCGCTAAGAGTATGGCCCTCAGTTATGTGTTGCTTTTTTTAGGTCTATAAGTGTATGCGTGCCAAGCTTTTGCTTTTGGCAGGTTCCCGCCGAGGAAGCAGATCATCACTGAGGAGAAGATTGCGGCACAGATGAGTGACCTCAGCCTGGACGGGTAAGGCAGCACCTTCTACATTCACTGCAAACCAATCCAGTTTGCAGCCATTTATTACGAGAAACCTCTAAAGCTTTTACAGTCACCGACCGATTTCTCGGACATAGATGGGGCGGCAGAAATGTTAGAATTGGGCAGGCTGATCAAGTGCATTTCAATGGTAAAATCAATGTAGTTGTGTTTTCAGAACGCTGGCACAGCGAAAAATGTATTTACATTTTTTCTCAGTGTTGCCCTTCATTAAAGTCATATTTACTTAAAATTTCATTATAGTCGAGGCCATGAGTGCATTTTGCATTCTCACATTGCACATCCCCGAAGTGCTTTGATTGCAAAGTACAGGTAATGGTACGTGACGCAACATTATCGCTTTAGACTGTACTGCACAGAATCAGTTTGGAGCTTTATGGGTTTTATGCCCACTCGCAAGCTTTATGCCCACTCGCAAGCGGTCGTCATTCCAACCTGTGCACGTGACTTCACCTTCGATCTTCTGTAGCCTATGGATATGTATCGGAGGCAATATTCCTGCGATGGCTTGCCACCCTTGCCGGCTAGGCGTAACTAGCCCCACTTTGTTGTGAATCGGCAACTAAAGTTGTGATTTGGCACCGAGTTGACGAAAAAAAACTTTTTCAGCCATCGTACGGCGCTCGAAAAGCCGAGGAATTACATTCACGTGTGGCAGGGCATGGGTGACAGCCTGAAAGGTGGCAACACTGTGGCCATTATGTTTGCAACATGTATGTGTGTCCAGATGAGTCCAGAAAAATGGAGTGACACACCATGTGGGGTTAAAATAATCAAGCAAATCTGGAAATTAAAGAATCAGTCTATGACCATATAGATTTGTTAACCCTCGATATAATGGCTGTTACAAAGTTATGGATATGAAGAAAGTGAAAAGGGAAAAAATACAGCCCTAAAGTGACTTGGTACACAGAGAACTACACAGAACAAGTTCAGAGTTTCAGCTAGCTGGTTTGTTGAATGAAACGCTGCTCTCGTTCTCAAGCGGTGCAGAGCGTGATGTAGCCGAGTTGCCTTCTTAAAGGGAAGCTTTTACGCCTGCTTCCCCGCGATTTGGCGTGTTGTCATCTGTCTTGCTGAGTAGACGCTATTGCTCAATAAAAAGAAGAAAAAAAGAAAGAACATTGTGCAAGTGGTTTTGAACTTGGTTCTCCCAGAGTAGCAGCCCGATGCTGTACCCACGAGGCTACAGAAACATGCCTATAAAGAACAAAAAAGAAAAAAAACTCTTGCCAGCTTCCCCCATGCAAACCACAACATTCAGGCACTTGATGCATGAGTTGCATTACGTGGCAAATATTTCCTTGTAAAAGTGACAGTGCATGCTCTTCTAGCTGACAATGACAACAAAAGTTTTATACCTGAAAAAGAAGCCCATGCAGCTGCACCTTCATTCGTTTGAAGCCAGATATTCTGCACCTCAATTTTACTGTGTCAGTGGCACAACAACTGACTGGGATTTGGAGGTTGCTTTTAGTGAAGCGGTTTCTTTGTGGCCTGCTTAGGTGCTGTGGCCTGTGGTGTGTTCCTTCCTCTAGCGTGTCTTGATTTGAGTGTTTTGAAGCTGAATAACACTTTGCTTTGCAAGGTCCGCAACCGTGGCTGAGGACAGCTACGGAATAAATTTGTCACCAAAGTTATTTTTCATTGTGCATCTCTTATCGTGATGTGGCAGTTTTGCCTTGCTGGCATATCAGAGCTCTGCTTGTACGGATTCCCACAGTGCATGGGATCGGCACGATCATTCTGTCTTCTTTCTTGCCCTGGGCCGGTATAATGTAAAACTATTCCAATCTGTTTTTATTCCAAATTGGCCATTAGCCCTTCGCGATTGGTCAAAATTGCTCGGGCTCTGCCCATTTGGCCGTGGCGCCCGCCCATATGGGCTGGACTCGGAACCATTCTGACCTATCGCAGAGCGCTAACGGCCGATTTGGAATAAAAACAGATTGGAATAGTTTTACATTATGCCGGCCTTGCTTTTCAAAACTTTTTTTTTTTCATTATTTTTTTTTACCTCTACTCGCATATGTTGTTTTCCTTAGCCTTTGGGGATGAGAACAGAAAAACAGCATCAAAGGAAGAAAGAAAAACAAAAATAAAACGAAGACCTCTCACTTACATAGGCCTGTGCCACTTGGAAATTGAGAGAGATGTCAGTAAACCTACTGGTTAAAAGTCTGTGGACGAATGTCTCATGTTGCTTGTCCCATATCATTTCTGCACAGTACTGCAGTGAGAGTACTTTAGTGGCTTACCCAGCATATTCGTTGTTCTCTGCTTTGTTCTTGTTTCTTTTTTTAGTTCAAATCAAGGTGAAGTAACCTCTTGTGATTGTATGAAACCTAATGTATGTCTTCGGTGTTATATGATGTTGTATGACTTTGTCTTTCACACTAGTTCTTTTGTGTCTTATTCCGGCAGCTTTATAGCTCTTTATCTGTGTAGTACCTGTATTCTGTAAAATTGTTTCGTCATTCCTTTCTGTAGGCCTTTGTTGCAACTTAATTTGTTCTGTTAACGTTCTGAAGTCTGATATGAATTCATTATTGTGTATAGTCACAATCAGCCTATTTTATGTCCACTGCAGGACGAAGGCCTCTCCCTGCGATCTCCAATTACCCCTGTCTTGCGCCAGCGTATTCCAACTTGTGCCTGCAAATTTCCTAACTTCATCATCCCATCTGGTTTTCTGCCGACCTCGACTGCGCTTCCCTTCTCTTGGTATCCATTCTGTAACCCTAATGGTCCACCGGTTATCCGTCCTACGCATTACATCACCTGCCCAGCTCCATTTCTTCCGCTAAATATCAACTAGAATATCGACTATCCCCGTTTGTTCTCTGATCCACACCGCTCTCTTCCTGTCTCTTAACGTTAGTCCTAAGATTTTTCGTTCCATCGCTCTTTGTGCGGTCCCTAACTTGTTCTCGAGCTTCTTTGTTAACCTCCAAGTTTCTGCCCCATATGTTAGCACCGGTAGAATGCAATGATTGTACACTTTTCTTTTCAACAACAGTGGTAAGCTCCTAGTCAGGATTTGGCAATGCCTGCCGTATGCACTCCAACCCAATTTTATTCTTCTGTAAATTTCTTTCTCATGATCAGGGTCCCCTGTGAGTAATTGACCTAGATAAACGTACTCCTTTACAGACTCTAGAGGCTGACTGGCGATCCTGAATTCTTGTTCCCTTGCCAGGCTATTGAACATTATCTTTGTCTTCTGCATATTAATCTTCAACCCCACTCTTACACTTTCCCGGTTAAGGTCCTCAATCATTTGCTGTAAGTCATCTCCATTGTTGCTGAATAGGACAATGTCGTCTGCAAATCGGAGGTTGCTGAGATACAGTATAGACCGCTTATAACATAAGTCGCCAGAGTCGCGAATATCCGCACTATAAGTGGTACCGCACTATAACCAAAGCAACAGTTTTCAAGGCCCGCACATATGCAAAACGTGTGCACCGAGCCGCCACGCATATGCGACAGTCGAGGAATGCGGCTAGAACGTTTGCATTCAATTTACAGTCGAATCTCGTTAATTCGAACCAAATCACGCAGCGGCGCCTCCGACCGGCATTGCTCCGGCACCGACATTGAGAGACCCCTCAATGTCGCACGCGAACGAAAAAAAAAATGCAGCGGAAATTTTACCCTCTCTCAAATGGCAAGGTCGCCGATTCTGCGTTGCGCCGGAACATGCGTGTACGTGCCGACGTCTCAGCCACACTAAAGTAGCCACGTGTAGAAAATGGCAGTGAACCCTTCTTTCTCCTTTATGCTTCCTCTACTTTCTAGTCACGTGTTGACCCTGCACGCTGCGGCTACGGCGCAGAGGGAAGCAGCGGCGCTGTCCCAGGCCGGCCAACGAAACTGCCCACGCCGGCAAACGCCCGCTTCCCGATAAATGCAGAAAACGAAACTTCGGCGAGCTGGCGCCAGGCCGGCTGGAGCGGCGGCGTGTGCACGGCGGCGGGTGCGCACGGTGACAGTTGAAAATGAGGGAGCTACGAGGGAGGGCGAGGGGAGCCACCGAAGCGGCGGAGTTGCCGAGGCGAAATCCGCTTCCCTGCCGCCCTCCTCCCTCACATTCCACGGTCTCCGCGTGCGCCCTTCGCCGTGATGTGCCGGCGCCGCCCGCTCCCTGAAGTTTCGTTTATTGCCGTTATCGTGAAGCGAGCGTTGGCAGTTTCGTGGCGCTCGCTCGCTATGCGCGCCGTGATATTTCACGACTCGCACTCAAGATTCTGGTTTCAGCCTCACTGGCTGTTCGTTCGCACTGCGTGCCCTTCTCCTCCACTTCGTCTCTCTTTCTTCCTCGAGCACTCCTTGGGGCGCCCGTTTGAGGGAAGCGTTCGCCGTCTCCGCTGACTTCCGCACTCCCAGGCAGCCGCACTGTAACCGGTATTTCGTTTCCCGCAACTGCACTATAAGCGATACGTGTATACATGGAGTGCTATGGGAAAATTAATAGGAGTCTGAAAAGACCGCACTATATCCGGTCCTGCACTATAAGTGGTTACATAATAAGTGGTCTATACTGTATTCGCCGTTGATCCTCACTCCTAAGCTTTCCCAGTCTAAAGGCTTGAATACTTCTTCTAGGCATGTAGTGAATAGCATTGGAGAGATTGTGTCTCCTTACCTGACCCCTTTCTTGGCAGGTAACTTTCTACTTTACTTGTGGAGAACCAAGGTAGCTGTGGAATCCTTGTAGATGTTTGCTAAGATATTCACGTATGCCTAACATTATTGCTTGATTACGCAATGCCTCTATGACTGCTGGTATCTCTACTGAATCAAATGCCTTTTCATAATCTATGAAAGCCATATAGAGAGGTTGATTGTACTCCGCAGATTTCTCGATTACCTGATTGATGACATGGATATGATCCATCGTAGAATATCCCTTCCTGAAGCCAGCCTGTTCTGTTGGTTGGCTGAAGCGTATAGTATTGTACCCTAAACGCAGTGCTGCCTGGGCTTCCTTCAAGCTGTCTAATTACAGCTTCTAGATCGTCATCCGGACCATTCCTGTTGAAATAAAGTGAATGGTGTTTGTTGCCTCCTCCCAGTATGGTGGCCAGCAGCAGCAGTGTCGAGGCGACGGAGGAGGAGAAGCGGCTGCACGTTCTCTACCCTGACCTGGAACCCTCGCCCGAGCCACTGCTGCCACGGCCTGTGCTCGAGGACCTGTAAGTGTAGTCAAAGGAGGAGTCGAAATTGACAAGCTAGCATACTAGCTGCCAACTTTCACGATCTTATCATGAACTGCCTGATTTTTAGAGCTTGTTTATGATTGTTGCAATAGCACCAATAAAATTACAAGTTTTTATTGAGCAAAAGAGGCATTAAAGCCTCACAAATTCATTTGCTGACCAATTTTTCAGGGCCTGATTTATTGAATCCATTCAAATATTATAATGTACACACAGCAGCACCACCTACTGCAGAGAAACAGTGCAAAACTGCATCAGTTATTTTGCCCTTTATTGTATGAATATTTCATGAGGTTGAACTTTGTGAACACGGTTGATCTCCCTTTCTTCAACTCTGACGAGGCAGGCGAAGTTATATGGCTGATCAAAGCAGGAAAAATGTCAAAACACACTGCTGGTTCATTTGGCAGTGTTTCCCTATTCTACCATGCCGCTGAATCGAATGTGCAGCCACTTTTTATGTAAAGTAGACGACTAACATAGAAATGGCATTAGAAGGAAGGAAGGAAAGAGTGGAGGAGGAAAGGCAGGGAGGTTAGCCAGTTTTGCACAACCAGTTTGCTACCCTACACATGGGAGCGGGATGGGGGAGAATGAAAGATCGGGAACTTGTAAAACAAACTAAAGATCTAATGCGCATCCAACTTTTTAACAAGAAAGATGTAGCGTGTGACCATCTCCTGTAATCGGGAAAAGTCGAAACTAGCAAACTTTACCTTCACATAGCAAAAATTTATTTACCTTTAATGTCAGTCGTAATTATATCAGGTAGCACTTTGTTGCTGTCTTTGAATCGTGACACGACATCCTCCGTACAATCCCTTGCGCATTTGGTATTCTCCATTAACCAGACGGCTCCGCAGCACTCGCGAAGGGGATAAGTGGCCCACGCTTAGACTAACCACTTTGCTAATTCGTCCTGCAATGCATGCAATTCTCTGTAATCCCAAAAACACATGATGTGATTTTTTGCTGCTAGCTTAACATGTAAATTAATTTATCTTTTTAATGAGCATGTGTAATCGAAGATTGAAAGCAGTGCATCGTTGTCATGTTATGCAGGAACTGCTCCTACTATGCACAGATCATTCTGTAGTTGCAGCTACAGAGCCACAGTGTCTCTTCAGAACAAAGACTGAATTTTGAATGAGCATTCAGTGGCTTAACAATTTTTGATAGTACTATTCTTACTTTTTTGCTTTGACTAGTATTTTTTGAATTTCTCGAGAATGACCGGTGGTTAGGAAATGGCTTTGTTCCAATCTGTGTCTTGGGATGAGGTCGTGGCTCCTTTGCTCATTGATTTCTTGGTGGGCCTTGGCTTACGGAGGCTGCTGGGGTGTTTGAAGCTGATGCTTGTGGTGTGGTGTGTGGTCGTGGAAGTACTTGAAGCTCCGTTGCGGTTTGCAGTCCAGCCATCTTAGGAGTGGGGAGCACCTTGTGGGAGCTAATGGAAGGCCTAAGCAATTATGATGCCTGTCCGGAATGTCTGGTGCCGAGATAATGTCCCACAGACTTGGCAGTACAGGGTGCCTATTGACATAATGCTAGAGCGTATCTTTGATTGGCATTAGGAAGGGTTAAAAGGGCACTTTACTTCGAGGCCAACTTCTAATTTCAAATTCAAAATTTAAATTCTGTTTCAAATTTCAAATATGTGTGAAACGCAGAAATGCTTTTAATAGAGAACCGCTGGGCTGATATGAATTAAATTTGTTGCATTCAAGAGAGAAAATTTAATTATGCCGACTGTAGGAACCAGAATTTTGATTTAGGTCCTCATGCTCTTTACGAAAATTGTCAGAAATTCATAAGCAAGAAAATATTATGCAGGAAGTTCACCAGTCAATAACTGCATGAGAAAGGAAACAATGCAGTTCTGTAAACTTATCGGTTCTCTTGTATCTTTCGCAGGCAAGTTTGATGTGTGAGTTTAGAACTTCTGTAATTGTTATAATGTTTACGAGGGTTTTGCAAAAGTCCTACTCAGAAAATGGAGGTGTATTTCAGAGCTGCGCATAATACGTTGATTTGGTCCACTGTAGATGTATCATTAGTGCAGTGATTGGAACGCTCTTTCCTATCCTGAACCTTTTTTTTTCCATCCTTGGTTGCGTCTTAACATTACGGAATAAGATGAACCAAGTAGCACAGCAACAGGTATTGATACATCAGTGCAGTTTACAGAAATGTGATATCGTTTTTTATTGCCGCGCTGTAAACTTAATATTTGAGTTTCTTGGAATTTTACAATTTTAACAATTTTGGCAAGAGAACTGGTGCCCTAAATGAAGAACTTTCTGCCTATGGTCAGTGGATTCGAACTTTTTCTCTCTTCCATGTTCCTTCGTTCATAAAGATTGGTGCAGCGAATACTGAGCTAGCAGTTTTTATCTGTTGCCATGTATTTAGACGCAAACCTCCTGAGTCAAAGCTCTTTCTCAAGTTCATTGCGCTCTCGTTGTTGCTCTGTAATGTTACACAAAGTGGAACATAACATCACAAAAGCCAGGACACTGAAATAACCAGGTAGGGGTACTTTCTACAGCTTTGGTATCGGGACACTTACCCACGAAATTTTAATGCACAAATTGCACTACTTCGACTAAAAGGCTGAACTGGCATATTAGGAAAAATTTCAGTGATTTTCGCCTAGCTTGTACCAAAATGGCTTTTATTAATTTATTGCTATTTTTTTTTTCAGTAACGACACAATAGATGCCTGAATTATATTAATCTGCTTATTTTAGTGCAGCAACCAAAAAAAGCAAGTGCACTTGAGCTAGAGAAGCAAAAGCAAGGAAAAAGTGCCACCATTGCGATGCTGTTATGCACGGTGGGGAATCTCACTAGGAGGGCCCCTTGTTTCAGAACTTGTACATCAACAGGCCGAGAACCAGGCCACTTTAGTTTTCTTGTGTATCCTGTGAGTGAGAAATGTGCATGCTGAAATACAAGAACCTGGCGCAAGGCCTCTCCTATGGTGTCTTGCGTAGTCTTACTGTTGCTTTTGGGCATTCCGTATCACAGGAATGAACAAAAATGGTACCAAATTTCCTGGAAATGTGGCATGCAGGCAGCCACACTTCCAATGCAAGCATTCGAGCAGGTCTTAATAAACACAAAAACTACACACGATGCCTCTGATGATGATTTTTATTGGCAATCCCTTTGAAATGGGGCAATGACAAATAATCACTTAGGCTGCTTGATTTAATCAGGTTTTACAGCCTCTAGCATTTTATCTCTCTCTCCTTAATCTTTTCCTTCTTCATGAAAACCTCTTATGTTGAGTAATAATATTAATGAGTGCTGCCACCTATGTTGACAACTGCAACTGAAGCAAACTGATTAATATATTTCGAGGTGTGTTTTCCCATGACAACTGAAATCGTGATTGCCTATATTGGTATAAAATACTGTGATGACTATACTCATTAACAATAGCGAAAGTGTTAACACAATCAATGAGTCAGTCAAATAAAACGAATGAATGAAGTGTACGAGGCTCTCGCTTGTAGCCTTCCCAGCCCTCAAAATAGCCTTGCAGATTCGCGATTGTCCTGTGTAACACCATGTGCAGCCGCAAGCGGACATCCATGGCCGTGGTGCTATGGCAGCCCCCCCTGGGGCACCCCTCCGTCCAGGATGGAAAAAGTAAGGAGAGCAGCTCGGACGCCCAAGAACAAGAATTGGGGTGAGGGACTACACATCCCCCTACTGGACACATTCCCGTGCTAGCACGTGTTAACCACAAAGGCACACCAAAAGGTGCACGAAAGCATAGAGTTTCCAACTAAAATCACTAGAGGGCAACTCTGGCGCTGTGATCATTCAGCTACCTGTGTCAGAATGATGGTTAGTGAGTGGATGTGTCTTATTTGTGTACTTGTGGATTCAGGCGTATGGCTTTCTTTACTATCGTTTATGGCTTAAAAGATACCTAAAGCTAGCGCCTACTCCGCCTTGTCTACAAGACATTCGTAAGACTGATCCTGGAATATGCCAATGTAGTTTGGTTCCCTCGTACATTGACTAACCTAGCAAAACTGGAAGGAGCCATAAAATGTATATACATAATAAGTACAGGTGCACGAACTTAGACACTCATTTTCTAGCTGTCTCTAGTCTAAAAACGCCGTCAGGTAGAGCAGAAGATGCACACCTAAAGTTTTTATACCAACGCCTTCATAACAACTTTAATCTAGACACGTCGAAATACATCTCGTTTTCCGAATCTCTAACCAACGTCAAAACCATACAAATAATCCAGCTGAATATTCCTACATCAATGAAACTTTTAAGCAATCTTTTTTTCCACTCACTATACTAGAATGGAATCAACTGCACCCGTCTATCACAAGTACCAAATCATTTTCTGACTTCGCTCGTACAAGTGAAGGTACTAGAGGAGTAGAGTTGTCCTAACCACCTGCTATGCCACTTCCCCAGAATCAGTGCTGGCTCTTTTATTCTTTTTTTTTTTTTTGCTTTTTTTCTTAAGCAATGTGAAATAGCTGTGTTTAATACCTGAATGCACTTGAATCTCCGCCGCCAGGTACACTAGTGTGCTGGCATACACTAGTATGAAAAATGCATTTTCTATACTTGTGTAACCAGTTTTTTTTCCTGCATTCAGTATACCCTGGCAAAGTGCTTATAAAAGTGCCGAGCCTTGGGTTTTTAAGACTTTACAATAGCTGCTAGCCACAGGACTGGTTATGGATGTTAAATCGGTTGGACAGAGACAGGTACAAAATTTGAAAGCCATCGCTTTCTTTGTCTACTTTCACGAGTTTC
Source organism: Dermacentor silvarum (assembly GCF_013339745.2). Taxonomy (NCBI): domain Eukaryota; kingdom Metazoa; phylum Arthropoda; class Arachnida; order Ixodida; family Ixodidae; genus Dermacentor; species Dermacentor silvarum. Next base: position 12,918,276 of record NC_051156.1, on the reverse strand, counting down.
GTGGTCGTCGTCGTTCGGCATATGTCGGCTGGGAGAGATCGAATAGGCACTGCAAGGGGGAGCAAATTGTGCTGTGGAGCTGCAATGTGGTGGCATCAGTTTGAGTTGCGACAGCATGCGTGTCTCTCAAGATCATGCCACCTGCTTCCCTGATCTGAGTGCCCTTTGTTCTGAATTGTTCAGTATGTTTTAGACTCTGTCTGAGCAAAAAAAAAAATTTTTTTGAAAAAGGTGTGCGTCACTTGTTGCTTGTATGAAGTAAAAGTTTATTGCAAGTCATAAACAAAATAACAGAATTTCACATGAAAAATCTGTATATTTCTTTGCGCTTGCAAAAGAGGTAGTTTAAAGGGGCCCTGAATCACATTTCTTTGAAGCCTCAAAACTTCTTTAAAATGAGTCAAAAAGTCCTAGCATGAGCGTACATAATTCAAGCACAGTATTTGCCTTCCCCATTCGCCTTCAACGTCCTCTGATCCGAAGGAACAGGAGCGCCAGTAGCGGTATAGTAGTAGGGTCCCGTGTACCAACAAGCAATGCGTCCTATGGTGTTACAGCCCATTGCGGTGCCCCACAGCGGCCACGGTATTTACATGCTATGCAGCAAAAAAAAAAAAAAAATTATGGGGTTTTATGTGCCAAAACTACGACATGATTATGAGGCACGCCGTAGTGGGGGACTCCGGAAATTTGGACCACCTGGGGTTCTTTAACGTGCACCAAATTGAAGTGCACGGGTGTTTTCGCATTTCGCCCCCATCGAAATGCGGCCGCCGTGGCTGGGATTCGATCCTGCGACCTCGTGCTCAGCAGCCCAACACCATAGCCACTGAGCAACCACGGCGGGTGGGTAAGTGGGAAATCTGCGGTACTGCCCCGCTGTCTCTGACGGCCGCTGACGCAATCAAAATTCTCATCAATCCAGAGAGGGCAAGCGAAGGAACGGAAAAGCGAGCTGTTTCAAAAGCGAGAGTTCAAAATTTCGCTGAGGTGTTCACCTTGGCGTATGCTATTCGTGGAATGCGTTTTTTCACCAAGCTCAAGGGGTGGTTCAGGACCCCCTTTAAAGGGAGTGTCAGCCAGCACAGATCTATAGTGCTTATTGTTAGTTCTACAATATGGCATCTGCAATCGCCTCCAAAATTCTCGGCACCGTGTGTGGCTTGAAAAATTACACGAAGCACAAGGAATCTCGAACACCGTAACTATTAAAAAAAAGATGCCTTGTTTGAACATTCAAACCAGTTTTGCAAGTGCTTCGGATGACATCCGTTACCTGAAGTCTGAAGTGTTCATTATATGTTGGACTGGTGGTTAAGCCTAAAAATGAAAGAAAGAAAGGGGGGGGGGGGGGCACGTTTCGTTTGTATGAAGTCAGTGTTGATGGTGCTTCAGCAGTTATTTATTGAAAAATAAGTTCATTTCTAGAAAGCAATAGGAAAAGCAGAAATTTTTGATAAAGTTGCACTATTGTTTTTCTCCAACATACAAAAGATCTATAGATTCCCAAAGGTTTCTCACACAATCATAAAAATTTGAAGAAATCAGTAGACCTACTGATTAATCGATAGCTGTGGCAATACTGCTTTGTTGCCCTTGAGATTAATTTACATTAAAATAGCTCCAAAATGTGTACTTAGTCCTGCTGAGGTATTCGAAATGGATACCTCAAATTAATATCCATGGGACTCGTCGTGGGTACACACCCGAAGGGGAACTGGGGAGGCAGCTTCAATCTTCTGGCAGATGATGTGCACATTATTGTCGGTAAAGTTTGGAGTAAGGCGACATTTTGCTTCTTCAAAGCGTCGGCATTCATTAATGACGTCTTGCACTGTGGATGAGTTCTCAAAAACCAGGAGTGTAAATGCGTCATCCGCAATACCTTTAAGGATGTGGGCAACCTTTTCCGCTTCTGGCATCTTGTCATCGACATTGCGACAAGCGCGAGCACGTCCTGAATGTACGTCACGTAGGACTCGGTGCAAGTCTGAGCTCGGCATGCAAGTTCTTTCTGTGTAGCACGACGGCGGTCCGATAAACTTGCCGAACAGATCGATGAGCTTTTACTTACATACCTCCCAGCTTGTAATTTCCTGTTCGTGGTTCAGAAACCACACTTGTGCCATGACCGCCAGGTAAAATATGATGTTTGTTAGCATCAGTCGGGTTCCAGTTGTTGCTAGTGCTCACCCATTCGTACAGTTGAAGCCAGTCTTCGACGTCCGTGTTGTCAGAGCCGGAAAAGGCGCCTGGGTCCTGCGGTTGTGCAAAGATGACGGGGCAGTTGGGTGAGGCGCGTTTGGTGACCTGCCCGAAGCATTCTCGTCCTCGCCTTGGGCTGGCATTGTAGATGCAGCCAAGGAGCGTCCGCTTCGTAAATCTTTCTTGATACTTGAAAAACCCGCACGCTCCACCAAAATGTTACGGGGGAAACGACGCTTGACAATATATTTACACGATACTATATACAACGGGCAGAAGACAGGCATACAAGATGAAGCTTGCGCGCGTGACTATCGGCGATCGTCGTCTTCGTCAGTCCAGTCATCATCGTTCGCTACTGCAGTGCCTTGTAGCAATATTAATGATATAAATGTAAACGTAGCTTCGTAAATTAGGACCTTTGCCGACGATTGTATAGGTACTTTATAATAAAATATGTACTGATAATGACAATTGCAAAGTTCAAAATGATCTGAACCCAATACAAACATGGCATAAAAAAATGAACAACACTAAATTTTAACAAAACATTATGTGCTAGGTGTTCAAGAAAAAGAAAAAAATCTCACCGGGCTCTCCTACTTACACCCTAAATGGCTTTCGGACTTCATATATCTTGGCATCTGTTATGCTTCCTTTTTATCCTGGCATAGACACGTTGACTATACTGTTGCTAAAGCATAGAAATCCCTAGGTTTTCTACATCTACATCGAAACACGTTTTCATTTTCTCAGATTTCAAGAGACCTTTTATATAAATTGAACGTAAGATCAATCCTGGATTACTTTTCTACCGTGTGGGACCCTCCAACCACTGTTGGCAAAGATAAGCTTGAGAAAGCACAGTCCATGGCAGAATATTGCGTTTTAAACGTGTCTCCTAAAGACACTAGTTTCAGTGCCACTAACTCGAGGGTAGTGTTGAGTTGGTAGACACTAGAGAACCGCAGAGCAACACTTTGTTTAAACCTATTGCATGGTGTTTATTACTCAAACATCGGTATTTCATGCCAATCTTAATCTTATATTTTTGTACCCCACTATATTTCCTGATGCGTTGATCATTGTAATAAGATAAGGAAATATAAATGTAGGACTACAGTTGCACTTTCTTTCCGGAAACTATTTTTCGGTAGAATCGACTGCATTCGACCATTGCAGCCATTAATATCCCAGCACATTTTTGCTCCTCTTTGAAAATGCAGGCAAAGTACTTACACGAAATATGCTGTGATGGCAGGTGTTCTGCATGCCTTTATGCTGATGTACACCTGTAACGGCTGTCCTCTGTACCATTGAAATATGCAATGTTCTCACCTTCTTTTTCGAGGTTTGTTTGCATGCATGCTGGAACTTTCAATTCATACTCAGACGCGTTTTGATCTTTTTTCTTAGAGGTAGCCAGGATCACCTTGATTTTTGTTGCTGCATTCCTGATGTTTTTTTGTGCTTCCTGCTGTTACTTTCTCTTTGTTTATTCCATTTTACATTTTTGCGTGTGACATATATTGTTTGTGCTACTTACATCTGCTACTATGTTTGCACTCCGGGCAACAAAAAAGAAAAAATCTGAGCCATTGACAAAAAGTGCAAAAGAAAAAGTTGAATTATTTGTACTTATAAAAAAGAAACCCTTTATTGTTCTGTATTAGATGACGGACAGTAAAAGCATTGTTGCTGAAGACATTTCTATTTTCTCTTGAAGCACCTGCATGTCTGGAGAAATCCGGCTAACTGCGATCATTTTTGTTGGACCGTACCATTGAAATATGCAACGTTCTCACCTTCTTTTTCGAGGTTTGTTTGCATGCATGCTGGAAATGGCAAGAACTAGGAAAAAGTAGAAGGGCAGTCTGCGCTTAGTGAAATTGTAAAATTCCTGCCGTGTGTAGTAGAAAATCTTTGGCTCAGCTGTTCATCTGTCTGGTAACTGGGCCAGTTTACTTCTGTTCAAAAAAGGTCCCTCTAAAGCATGATGCGTGCCAAACAGATCGAGTAACGAAACTCTCTCTTGCAGGAAAACAAAGAGAGAAGAACAGGAGGACACCAACATGGATCTATGACAGCCATTGCCGCTCCTGGAGAAACCTTGTGGCATACCAGCGGCGACATGCTCTGGTCTTGCCTTGACAGGTGTAGCATGGCAAGGCTTTTGCAAGCCAGTCACCACACATACAACAAGCCAACAGCATACATCATCACCTTTAATTACTGGCACAAGTTGTTGAAGCCATGACAGCATACTGCCAACCTGCTTGGTGCAAGGAAAGGCACTTAAATTCAGGTGTACTGACTAAACATTGCACGCAAAAAAAGGAATAAAAGCAAAATATTGAATAATACTGTGGTTGCAACACGATTTCCTGATGCATAACCCTCCTCCCTCCATCCAGGAGAGAGTTCCACAACATGAGGAAACCAGGTACAGACCACAGACAACTTTTATTGAGTGACAGATGTCTCGTAATATGGCCTCTTTTCATGCATGAAATGTGGGCCCACAGGCTAGCAGCGCACTAACCGTGTGCCAGTCAAGGTAAAAAAATAGGCAAGCACCCCGCCTCTGTGATGGTGATAAATGAAATGATGGGCCACTCGGTTGGCAGAGTAGTTCTTGAGCAGGCTTGGTCTGGAAAGGAGCTGCTACCACAGCATCCACTCTGCTCACTGCACTAACAACACTGCTCAGGCAACAAAGTCGTGGAATGTTGGTGCCAGACAAGGTGGCTAGGCAGGTGGTGTCAGTGCCAGGACTTTTGGCCGCACACATACAAACATTGCAGCATTGTGAATCCGAACCTCAGAAAAGAAAGAAAATGGCGGCAGGAATCACAGAAACAAGTGACTTGGAGAGTGTTCACGACGTCTCACGCTAGGCTGGTGAGCTTAGGAGCAAATGTATGCACCACCACTTGCACAATGGATTGGCATAAAAGCCATTACAAAGCCTCATGAAGACAGCTATATACGTCAACTACCACTGGCGAGAATTACACCAGGGCGGCACTTGAAAAATCACCGAAATCTTACATCGTTAGTTTCTCGCCCGCATTAGGAGGGACGGGCTCTCGCTTCAAAAGGTCTCACTGCACTCCTGCAACGACCATCGGGCATCATCCCCGCAAGACTCTGGTTGTGCTGCCACCGGATGTGGAGACCTGTCCACGGGAGAGTCTTGAGCGCGAGGCTTGTCGTGTCGCCATGCACTGATCATGGAGTGGCCATGCCAGTCGTACTTAGGGTCCCTGCAGGCTTTGAGCCAGCAGTGCAGCCAAGGCCTGGTCACTGTTTCCGCTGGCCTGCCTCAGGGCAGCGACCACCTTGTCCCTCTGAAAGCCCAAGGCGATCAGCTGGTCCACCGTGGCTGCCGGAAACTCTTCGCTACCACCTGCATGAACCCATGGGTTGGTCAGCCACGATGTGTTTCAAACCTCCCAATAGACGGCATCATATATGTGGCAGCAATATCTCTGGTCTTTTTGCACTTGAAAGTTTGTGTAAGTGAACTAGTGCTGCAGAGTTCAGTAAGACACACAGTTATCAAAGACAATCATATGAACAGGACTATACCCCAAAAGAACTACAGTTAAACCTGGATATAACAAAATTGACAAATTCCCGAAAAACTTCGTTATAAAGAGGACTTCGTTATATGCAGGTTCAGCACGAAAATTCTAAAAAGAAGCGCTTACCGTATTTACTCGATTCTAACGCGCCCTCGATTGTAACGCACACCCGTTTTCCGTGACGAAAAGAGAGGGGAAAACATCCTTTACAGTATTGCGCAGCTCGTGCTTTCATACAGAAATACAACTATCGCTCAAGATTTACTCCCAATACACTAAAGTTGCGATGAACAAGAAAGTCCCAGTTTCACATGTTGTTTCGCAGAAGCGCGAGGTGTCGAAAACGAAGAGCGAGTGAGACGATGGCGTCGTAGGATCGTATAGTGTCACCTAGTGTCAGGTGAGTGAAGTGAAGCGCAGAGACTTGCGCAGTAACCAAAGAGTGGCGCTGCCAGCGCATTGTTTTTCCTTCGGCAACATTAACTGGAAAAGGAGAGTGCCGGCTTGGCGGGCTAGGCGAACTGCAGCAAGCGGCGGGATCAGGTTTCAATGAAGGGAGGGGGAAAGGTCACGCCTGCGGCAGCAAGATCGCAGAGTCGAGGGATGCAGGCCCGCCTCGCGCACGCTCGCCTCGCAGTCACCGTGAACTCGAGCGCACCAAGCGCGCCGCCGCCGCTTCGTATTCCGTCGTGGCGGAGAAGGTGCTTCTGGTTGCTGCTCGCGCAAAAATGTCAAAATTCGGGGCGAAATCTCTAGGTTGTCGGAGGGGAAAATTAGTTATTTCGAGGGGGTCTCCCTCCCGCTGCCACTTCGTTATGATGAGGTCTCAAATACATGTGCTTCTATGAAGTAATGGCGGGGAATATAAAAACTTCGTTATAAGCAGGTTTAACTATTATAGGGGTCCTGAACCACCGCCTTGGCAAAACCCCACAGTCGGTGGACTGCATATGGTGCTATGAACATCTCGGCCAAACTTTGCAATTGTACATGGTGCGAGCAGCTGACCTTTTTCTCAAATGCTCTTTTCAGCAGAAACCTGCTCCTCATTCTATTCTGGACGTGTTGTAATACAGCAGATTCCCACACGCGGCTGCTATTGGCCAGTAGTCAAGCCCTCAGTGTTTGGATGGATTTGCTTCTTTCTACCGTTAGTGTACAAAAATTTTTCGAATTTCGGAAGAAGCCGACTATCGTCTGCTCACGTTTGGCCCCGGCCACTTGCGTGGAAATTCAACTTTGGCCTCCCTGCTTATCGGTGTCATAGCCGTTGGGTCTTGGTAATTTCGTCTAGTTTTGAACACTCAACTAGCCTCAAACCACGCGAAACTTGATGATGCACGGGGTTTTTGTGGTGCAAGGGCCAGGGATGACCAAAGAGTGCCAAGAAATGGTATGGGGAAATCGATGAGTAAAATGTAACAAGGCTGTATAGAGGCCTAAAATTTTCCTGTAAGTATGTAAAATACGCAAGTATTAAAATAATGTCAAGGATGAGTGATGTGAGCTATTACCATAAAATATATTCTAAAATGAATAGGGCACAAGAAAAATGGGCCTATTCACTAGAACTACCACCTCGCGGAGACCATTGAGCGAAACCCGAGGTCAGACCACACGCACGCTCACTTCTGGCCACTCCTGGTTAGACGTCTTGGCAGACTTTGCTTCGCATTGAGCTACTAATAGTGCTTCCAAATGTACAAGTTGGATGTGGCTACTATCCCGTTGGTCAAGCCGGTGCAGGACAAAGCCAGTCTGCACCATGTAGCACTGCCAGACTGGAGCTATGAGTGCGAGCGTGCACTCAAGCCCTGCCGTGCACAAAGCAAACGCTGCGCATACACACTACAGTTACATGTAGCAGCGGTCTGCTACGTAGCATAGATACCGCGACCGCTGCGACGAGTCTGCTGGCTGAGAGCACTGTGGCTTGCCGAGGGCAACCGCATTTGGCGCATCATAGGCGCCAAAATCGTAAATAGTGGCATCTACATGATCATCCAAAATAAAATTTGAACTGCGCGTCACGGTGACATTCAGGAGGTGGAACATTGTGGGCATGCCCCACTCTGTCGTAGCCTTTGCAGTGAAAGTCATTCCAGAAGGAGCGGAAGCACCATGCCCCTTGGGGGGGGGGGAGTTTGATTGCCAATAACTCCACTTCTGCTGAACGCATTGAATTGGTTTTTGTGGCAAGGTATTTCTGAAATAGCTTATTTTAACTTCAATAAAAGGTGATTCAGGGCTTAGTATATAACCTACAGAGAATATAACTGGCTTGTGTTCGAGCCTGGATTTTCTTGCTCGTCTTCGTTTCTTACTTCTCGGGAACCTGTGACCTGCCTCTTGAATAATATACATATCAGTTTGCACGCGATCCTGTAAGAGTGATCGTCCTTCACAGCGTGCGACGCTGCAGCACAAGCTGAATTATTCCATTTGTTTGGCAGATGGAACATTGGGCACAGAGCGAAGCCGACAAGAGTAGCTTGTAACACTGTGCACTTAGCCTGAGCTTCGAAACCAGTGGCAGTGGTGCCTGTATATTTACAAGTGCTGCCCAACAATCATTATGCATAGTAGACAATGGCTATTTTAAACCGGTTCTTCTCACACTGTAGCCCACGAATACCCAAGGGTCGTCAAGAGAAGGAAGGGGTCCGACCACCGGGACTGCCAGAGCACCCTCGAAAGAGTGAGGAAGGCATAAGGCATTTTCAAGTGCTTGTCACGAGTCCTTACTTAGCACATGCCAAATTTTGTCAGGCAACTAGCCCAGCATCATAGAACTGCTTAGAAGGACTGCATTCTACTAAACATTACTTTTTGTGGTAGTGATTATGGATTGTGAGATACATAAATGGAGCCACTTGAGAAGTGGTTAATTTCAAGCCACATAACGTTTGAAGACGCCCTCTTAAATAGTTTGTCAGCACCTGGACAATGAATGTTCACACCAGTGGTCCTGTAATGCTTGCTAATTCCAAGGTCATTTGTCTCTCTTACCAAAGCCCACAAAAATAAGTTGCATTTAGAAAGCTAGCATTCCCTTCTACTCTTTGTCTACGTGCTAGTATATCTATATCATATGGAGGGCTCCATTGACAATGAATATAATCGGGAATCTACCATTCCACAAACACTACACCTCCATTGGTCTCGACATCAACTGCACTAATCTTCACGGCAAGCATCTTGTTACATGCCAGAGGCTTGAATATGATGTCAACACCTTGACGAACTTGTAAAATGCCATTATCAGGTCGACACTACTTAGAACAGACCTCAATCACATATTTTTACCAATAAGCGAATGTGCAATTTATTAGCAAGCATAGACCGCTTACAGCATAAGTCGCCAGATTCGTACATAGAAGGTTTTATTCAGTTGAAAGACATATACAGTAGAGCCGAGCATTTCATCTGAGCCCTTAGCATTACTGCTAGTCATGGGCTCGTGCAGTTTATATATATACAAATAGAATAACTCACTATATATAACCGTATAGCATACTCCCCACTATAACCAAAACATTTTTCAAAGGCTGCACAAGTGCGAAACATATAAACCGAGCAACTACGCGTATCCGAGAATAGAAGCATGCAACTGGGATGTTTGCGACAGTTTACATTTACGAACATTGAAAGGTTAATGTTCAAGGATCCGCGGTCTTCGCATGAAACAGACCATGTAACAAAAATTTTAAAAGAAAAAAATACGACACAGAGGAATGTAAGTAGGCAACTAACTTTTCAAAGCCCCCTGCTCGATTATTCAAAATTCCCAGTGGCCATGCCGCTAACTAATGTAGAACAGCAACGGGAATTTCAACACAGTACAGTGTCTCATTCGATTTCTCGTACTGATCAGCATGCACGCAATGTCGAAAACATGGTGACCGCAAATAGTGACCAAGCTCCCGCCATTCAAGTGTTGCTTGTGCCACTCGTGCCCTCACTTTCGTTATCAAGGTGGTTGCTCCATTTTCCAAGTGCTGTCCACTGCGACCCGTTTCGTTGATTGCCTCGGCACCTAACCGCAGCTTCGGTTGCCGACTATCGATGAGGTGCGCTCGTTAGGCCTAGCCGGTGGGGGTGGCGAGCAGCGTGCCGTCGTGAAAAACTCACCCTTGATATGTTCATACCCGTAGACGATTATATCTTAGAAAGAGCTGGCATGTGATGTAAATAGTCACGGCTAGGTGGTGTGTGCCACCACCTGATTTAAAGGGTTCAGCCTCATCCATCCATCCATCGTTAAGGCTCTTTAGGACCCGTGGGCTTCCTCTGCTGTGAAAGCCGCACCAAGGCGGTAGGCGTCAGCTACGAGCCTGATATTTTGGTTGCTATTAGCCAACATCGTGATAATTAGGGATATATTAAGTACCACATAGCCACAAAATAGTACCGCAACGACTCACCGCACAGGGAACGCGTTTGCCGGCTGTGAATACGGGTATTTTGTCTATATCCTTCTAGCTCACTTGGTCCGCGCTTACGTGGCTGTTTGAGTAACGCATTCCACGCACCTACTTCATTTAGTTATTTGTGGAATGAGCAACGTGAACGTGCTGCAGAAGAAAATAAGCTGGAGATTGCGATGACAACCAGGAGAACATGGAATAGATAGCTAGCTCATGCTAACGCTTTTACACTCCATCGTTCCTTTTCTTTTATTTCATGCATTCGTTTTGTTTTATAAGACTGCCTCCCGCGCTTTGCTGTTTCTTTATTAAGGCGAAATCCAGAACTGGCTCTTAGGAAGCGGAATGTGTCCGTCGGCGGGGACGCGGTACCAAAAATAAATACAAACCATGTAATTCTCACGTCTCGTTCACTTGGCATATATACCTAAGTATAGCGTGGAAAGGCACAAATGTACCTGTGACTAAGATGACTGATGGGTCATCGCATTAGTAACTCGACATACTTGCATTCACGTCACGATTAACAATAACAATATGACGTGTGGTGCAAACCTGCATTCTTCGGCCAGAAATCCCTCTGATGGTGCGGGTGTGACGATAAGAACGTGTTGAATGCCAATATCGATCTCAACGTATCGAACTTACCTATATATCATGAAGAACTGAGAGCACAGGTAAAGGGTAATAATAGTAATGATGATTTCTGGAGTTTTACATCGAAAAATCACAATATGGCTATGACAGATGCCGTGGTGGAGGGTTTCGGTAATTTCGACCACCTGGAGTGCACCTAAATCTATGCACACGGGTGTTTTATGCATTTTGCCTCCATCAAAATGTAAGCCACCGTGGCCGGGAATCAAACCCGTGTCCTCGAGCTTAGCAGTACAACCTACCAAAGCCACTAAACTGCCACGGCGTGTATAGGTAAAGGGTACGCGAGAAATATACGCGGCAAAAAACAAGACAAACCAAATTAAATGAAACGCTAACAGTGCAACATTGTGTATGTATGCCTCATTTCATAATTATGAGCGAACGTCAGAAAACGAAGGTGATGCATTACGGATGTGCAACTCGTCTTTCGCCTTCTTGTGTTGCAAGAGCGCAAACACTAAGCGAATTTTAACATGAAAGTAACTTTAGGAATATTTATTGCGTATGCTCGCTGGTTCGTACACAGCGAATATACTTACTGATCAATAATTACATACTTGTAGCTGCATAATGAAAGAGGCAATTAATCACCAGAACATAAAATTTGCATGTCTTACTGTTATTGAAGGTAACTATTTTAGGGATATGTGGAATCAATAGTGATATTTGTAGTGCATCAAAGACAGTAATTTACAAGACAATATAATGCAAGCACAAACATTGTCATGTGCCATGAATGCTCGTTAGTTTACATAAAAAATCACAATTCAAGCAATAACTATGATATCATGAGAAGTTACATGATGTTGGTAATTTCAGAGGAGATTCACGGCTATTGCAGCAATAACTTTGACAAAACAAATCAGTAAATGGCTGGGCCAGTAGTAGCTATCTATTCAATTTAATGGAGAAAAAAGATATATTTGTTTACCTATTTTTTATGTTTGTTTACCTATTGGCTGTTAATGGCTTTACCTATTGGCTGATTAATGGCTTTTATTTCGAATGTCTGAATTTGAAACAAGCTTTGCTCACGGTGAACCTTAAGGTACGTCGTGTGCAAAGTTTGTATTAAAGAGATAGCATACAGCAAGAATTGTTCGTGTACGCTATCTCTGAAGAGAAAGAAGCCAACAATATTGAGGTGTAAGGGCCGTCTCTGCTCTTTCTTGTTTCCCTTACACCTTCTCACTGTGCTCTGTTCATAATAAAGTATTGTCGAGGCTAAAAAATTGTCGAATAAATAAATATGCATGTGGCTGTAAACCATTACTGACCGCGAGTGAAAAGTGCTGGTAAGCGAAGCAGTCACTGCACACACGTAAGTATTTCACTTGACTGTGCGAGTAATTACCTTTTTTCCTTACTCTTATTCTTGCAAGCATAGTGCTATTGCTTGCGTACCCATGCAAATACCGTTTTTTACGTTATTTCCTTGCACGGGCTCATTTAGCGCGTTTCTACACAAGCACAGTTACCACATTACTGTTCCCCAACTCTAGCACCGGAGCTAGGCTGCGCGGATGAGTTTGACACGTTAGTTTTTGCATTCTCTTGCTGCCCAAGCACAAAAACAATGCTCAAAGATGGGTAAGCTCCACGCAGAACGACACTGATGAAATTAAACAGACTGAACGCAAAAACTTACAGTGCGTATCAGATGACCCTCGCTTTCCGCGTGCTTCGCGAAAAGCTTACAGGTCCGGAGCAGCTGCGGCGTGGCGCAGCAGTTTTTAGAAAAAAGCCCTCACCGGGGCAGGCGCTTTGGACACTCCCCTATATTCCAGGTCACTCTCACCAGGCCCGTGCCGTACCTCCGCCATATCGTGTCGGAGCTGTTGACGCGGCCGTACAGTGAACCACAAAAGTTTACGAACCACGAGGTCTCAAAAAACGTCCAATTCCCCAGCAGCCTGTAGCAGTAGCCAGTAAAACTGTATACGACAATGTTGTTAGCATAGTCTAGTCAAGGCCCGAAATGCAAATACCAGGCTGCCTTGTGAGACTGCAGAGATATCCAGCTTTTTCTCAGATTTCATGGCCCGCAGTATTTCATAGTTGACTGTACATGCGCGTGCATTTGTCAGTGAAGTGCGGTCACGTTGCCTGGCGATTGTGATTTCCACAGTACTGGCAGGTGTTCGCTAAGTTGACTTTTCGGGCTCGCGATGCGAGATTGAAGGCGCACGACACTTTTTATCGCTAAAAATACTCTGTCATGCCCATTTTCTGCGCACCTTTGTGCACCAGCTCAACGGTTTTCAAATTGCACCTATGTCTTAGATTTCCCCGCGACTCAGAACGCAGAAGAAAGTCGAGAAGAACCTCGTTCGTCTAAGCCATGATGCTTAAATGTGTGCCTTCGTGTGAAACTGTCCTCAGTGAATTTTCTGACGTACTACGCGTTTACCGTTTAAGTCATTTAATCAAGGAGATGAGAAGACTGCTCAAAACCAATGCGTCATTTCCAACAATCGCATCCGCTGAGCAACCAAATCTTAGAAAAATGTTCTTGGGGAGTTTTCTCTTGTTGCGGCTCAGCATTTACATTTACACTGATTATACCAGCCAGGCGTAAGAGGATGGAATAAAACCAGCGCAGCTGTAAACTTGTATTGATATGTTTTCACGTTTATAAGAAGCATATGACTTGAGCTTTGCTTTGTCAAAGCTATCATGCTGATGTGCATGGCCTCCTGTGGCTTCAGGCAGGTGAAAGTGTTGGTGAGCTGCCTTGAATTACATCTCGGTTTCCAGGCTGTCTTCGTCTAGTGTTGATCAAGTGACAGCTATATATTTTGGCAATAAGCATTCCGTTTCTTTTGGCGAGGTGTGCCACATGCTACATCTTTCTAAAACTGCTGTGCTCATCTATGGGTCATTACATAACAGAACGTAATTAAGGCAAATGTGTTCTTCAGGAAAATATTTATTCACTGTACTTATACAAGCAGGAACTACAGAATTGAATTCTTAGGTTTTACGTGTGAAAAACACTCCCCACAGGATCTTGACTGTGCCCCCAATGCATGGGACATGGGCGTTTTTGCATTTTGCTCCCATCGAGGCAAGGAATACTATACTACAGGCAGAAAATTTTCACAAGCCAAACGCACAGGCCTATACTTTAGGCTAGATGGCTGCAATATCGGTGTTCATTTATCAGTGTTTAAAGGCCGTAGATTGTGCCTTGCTATTGCTTGTCACTTATTTTTTAAAAAAGTGTGGTTTTACATGCCAAAACCACGATCTGATTATTAAGCATAGTGAGGGACTTCAAAATAATTTTGACCACCTAAGGTTCTTTAACGTGCACCTAAATCTAAGTACACGAGTGTTTTGCATTTTGCCCCCTTTGAAATTCGGCAACCCTGGGCGTGATTGAAACCGCGACCTCGAGCTTGCTTTTTGACACTTGCAGAGCGGGTTGTGCTGAAGTAAGACTGTTTACAGCCCACGTGCTCTTTATCATTCTTACCTTTCACATGCACTACTAGTATCTCGATGAATACAGTACCTTCACTTATTGGTAACGCTGTTGTATTCACCTCGTTTTGTCCTATATATTTTCAGGTCATTACGCAGCTATAGTTTTACAGTCAAAAGTTGCATCAGCCATTGCAAAGGACAATCCCTAAAACCTAAAGTATACACCATATGTGTCAACTTTGTTGACACATATGGTGTATACATATGACACAGTAAGAACAACCAGTTACCTGCTGGGCTCACAACTTATTCTAGTACTGCTTTACTGTAACGTTCCACCTCCGTTTGAAAGGCGAGATGTGAATATTGCAATGCATGTAATCGTGCCAACTGCGAAAATTATAACTTTTTACACTGGCAACTAGCGCAGAACCTAAATTTTGCTGCCGTCAAAGGATGCCTTTAGTGTTCCGACACAATATGGGGACGCAACCGGACGTGTCACCACCCTGTACGGAGAAGCGTGGTATCGAGGCACCCTAGGCTGATGATGATTGATTGGCATCCCCTTTCAAACAGAACACTGACAAATAGTCACCTAGCCTGCTTGATTTAATCTTGTGTGCTATACATAGTTTTCATTGTAGCATTTTTGTATACATCTTCTTAATTTTAGAGCGCAGCTCTTAGGCGCCCGTTCCTGCGTTGAGCAGTGGCATCCCCCGTCAAAACCGAGCTAACGAGCACAGCAAAGGATGAAAGAGCGAACACTAAGCGCAGCGGGGGATGAAAGACGGCGATAGTGAAGATAGCCCAAAAAGGCGGGTGCAGAGGAACTATGCAGCGGAAGAGGAGGGTATGGCAAAAGCGCGAGAAGAAAAGCGTAGCGCCGTGCAAGATGGCCCTTGTGGCGGTGACCGCAACAAGATGGCGCCAGAGTAGCGCGCCGTCGTCTGTTCATTGATGACGCCATAAGGCATGCGGCGAGCGCGTCCATCTATACTGTATATTGAAAGAAAGTGCTGCATGAGCGGAGCTCTGTCTGCGGCAGTTGCTGTGAATCGCGCCCACGAGTCACCCATGTGCTGCCTCTCGCGATCTCCCAATTAGCGACGCAGTCGCGCCACACTTCGCTCCGTTTGCAATGTGCCGCACGAGACATTGTGCGCGCCAGCCGCACTACTCACAGCATTCTCTTCCCGGTATAAACTGTTAGCATATCGCTAGCGCCCTCGCTCGGGAAGCGCTCTTCATGTAGTGCACTAGTGGGCCTAACGAAGCTTGGGACCCACGTAGCAGTCGTCTGGTCGGTGAAGGAAGCAGACGTGTGGCTATGCTGGTGGGAGTTCGCCTGTGTGGCAAAGTCAGCCTGTGTGGCCTTGTAACTTTCTTTTATTCTTCCATTAAATCACCCCTCTTCTCCTACAACTTGCACCTGCATCACTGACGGAAGACAACATAATTCAGAAGTGGGATTTCATTCAGTATTCCCGTCACCACCGAAGACTGAATGTGAGTTGGGTTGTTAACCCTAATGGAACGCTCGGCGGAAAGAGTCCACCACAATGGCGGAGGAGACCCGGACGCTGACCAAGGTCCCATTATGCATGTAGGATAAATCAAACCTTAATTCGCTGTTTTCCAGTTGTCTTTCTATGCGCTTAAAATAAAGCGTGAACAACAATGGAGACAAAGCACATCCTTGATTCAGTCCTCGGTGAACTTCCACTTCATTACATTTCAACTTTCCCATACAACTTGTACTCTGTTTTCTTTACATATCTCCCTCAGCAGCTCCACGAAATCGTCATCTGTGCCTTCGTGCTAAATATGCCATAACAATTCCCTATCTACGTTGTCATAGGCTCTCTTAATACAGTAGAACCCCGCTGTTACGTTCCCGGGTGCTAGGTTTTCCCAGCTGTTACATCGTTTTCGACCGGTCCCGGCACAGCTCCCATAGAACCCAATGCATTGGTAACACCGCTGTTACGTCGCAACTGTGGGACCGTTCCCACATCATACGTTGCGAACTGCCACCCCACACCGGCCCGAGCGGCCATTTTGACTTTTCATGTCGCTTGGCTTGATTGCTTGACGATGGCATTGGCCACCCAAAGTGCCGGGGGCGCCACTTATGACGTATTTTCGGTTTCCGCCAGCAAAAGTGTGGTGCTTGAGATCCGCATTTGCTATCTAAAGATCGTGTCCATGACGCATTGCGGCCCTAAAATTGGTTTTGGCTCATAGATGTTCCGTATAAAGTCCGAGGGCGATAACGCCGTCTCCACACGCCATATGCTGTACGTGCGAGTGAAAGCGTGCGAGGAGACCGACGACTGCGTCTAAATCTCGCGCGCGCAAGAAAGAAAAGCAGGAAGGGAGCACGCCTTCTTCCGTTGCGCTCGAGGCACCCGAGGCACCGGCAAGGGAGCGAGGGGGGAGGGATAGCTGACAGCGTTGTGCTCTGGCATCAACTACGTACTGTGCGGCGGCGCGCGGTCGCGCGGGCCGTATCTTGAAAGCGATCTAACGTTGGGGGCAGAGTCTACGCAGTGTAGGTGCGTCGGTGGCTCGTAGCTCTGTGCGTGCTATGTGTTCTCGGCACTCAGTTTGCGTTGAAGCGATAGACAACAGCACGAAGGTCACTTCACTCGCTTCAGCAGCGACGCTTAAATTCCTCACGCCAGCGTTTGACAGCGCGTGTTCGCGCTCATCGAGTGTGATGTGTTCATGCTTGCCTGTGGGCACTGACACCATGCTTGTTAATATAGTTAATAAGCGAATGTTTACAAGTTTATATGGACGATAAAACTATTATTCTTACTTTGTATAGCTGTCTACTAATTTGCTATTGCAATCGATACTTCGGCTCTCGGGCGAAACTACGACTTTTTTTCACACGTAAGAATTAAAATAATATTGTGTGCAGTTCAACACTACTCCCATTTCTCAATATTTTCTTGTTTCCCGGCTATTGCGTTTCCCGGCTCTTACGGTTTTTTTTTTACGGTCCTGTGAAAAACATATCAGCGGGGTTCTACTGTATCTAGAAATGCTACTCATAAAGGTCTATTCTGAGCTACTGAAATCTTTGTGCACTGAGTTAGGAGAAACGTATACTTCAAGTGTCGTCCTGGCCTGAACCCATTCTGCCTGAACCCATGACTCGCGTAGAGTTACTGTATGTATAGAACTCTAGGCTGATGAGGATGATAATTTAATGGCATCCCCTTTGAAACGGGGCGGTGAGAAATAGTCCCCTAGCCTGCTTGATTTAATCATGTATGTTGTTAGTAGTATCCGTGCTTGACTGTATTGTCTTGCTGCTGTCACCACAAGTAAACATCACTTGATGTCCCATTAGCACCGATAGAATGCAATGATTGTGCACTTTTCTTTTCAACGACAGTGGTAAACTCCCAGTCAGGATTTGGTATATAACCTGCTGTATGCACTCCAACCCGTTTTTATTCTTCTGCAAGTTTCCTTCTCATGGTCAGGGTTGCCAGTGAGTAATTGAGCTAGATAAACGTACTCCTGTACAAACTCCAGAGGCTCACTGGCGAGCATGTATTGTTAATTTCCTTGCTAGGCTTTGTCTTCTGCATATTAATCTGCAACCCCACTCTTGCACTTTCTTGGTTAAGGCGCTCAATCATTTGTTGGAAATCTCCAGTGTTGCTAAACAGGACAATGTCATCTGCAAACCGAAGGTTGCTGGAATGTTCGCCATTGATCCTCAACCCCATACCTTCCCAGTCTAATAACTTCAATACTTCTTCTAAGCATGCAGTGAATAGCTTTGAAGAGATTGTGTCTCCTTGCCTGACCCCTTTCTTGATAGGTAATTTTGTCCTTTTCTTGTGGAGAACCAAGGTAGCTGTGGAATCTTTGTGGATATTTGCCAGGACATTCACGTATGCTTCCTGTATTCCTTGATTACGCAATGTGTCCATAACTGATGGTATCTCTACTGAATCAAATGCTTTTTCATAATCTATGAAAGCCATATAGGGAGGTTGATTGTACTCCGCGAATTTCTCTATTACGTGGTTGATGACATGGATATGATCCATCGTAGAAAATCTCTTTCTGAAGCCAGCTTGTTCTCTTGGTTGATTACAGACAAGTATTGCACTGATTCTATTGGAAATTATCTTAGTGAATATTTCATACAATATTGAAAGCAAGCTAATCGGCCTATAATTCTTCAATTTTTCTATGTCTGCAAATGAATATTCTTGGAGCTGTAGCGCCCATCTACCCAATTGTCCCACGGGGTCTTTAAGTGACGAGAGCCAGCACAAGGCGTGGTGATCGGCAACCACGGAAAATGTGCGGCCGCACAAGTAGGGGCATAGCTTGGCTTGCACTGGAGGCACAATGCTAAAGAGACAGCGGAGCTGATGGGCACCTAGCTAGTACTGGCTTTTGGGCTAGGCTAATTACTACCAAGTCATCCCTAGCATTTTCCGGAATTTATTGAGTAATGATCAATTATCGATTAGCTATTTATTGGCTATAGCAAGGTATTTGCCACATATTTAGGCTAGGATAAGCACTACCAAATCATCCCCAGCACTTTCCGGAATTTACTGATTATTGATCAATTATCGATTAGCTATTGATTGGCTACTGCAAGGTATTGGCCACGTATTTGGGCTAGGCTAAGCACTGCCAAGTCATCCCCAGCATTTTCTGGAATTTACTGATTATTGATTGATTATCGATTAGCTATTGATTGGCTATCGACTGGCCATCGATGACTGACTAAGCTTTAGTCCCAACCATGCTTAGCTAAATTTAGCCAGGTTCAGCTTCTTTAGTTTACAGGAGTATGTGCCATTGCATTTGGACCCTTTCTGTACTACCGCCAGGATCGGCCCATATTTTCTGCTTACGAGTCACAGATTTACGGCCGGCTTAACAGCTCCGCTGTTAAAATTCCTCTCGGCGGGTGACAGGAGGTGGCTGGCGTATGCAATCCCGCGCCCTGCGTTAAGTTGCCATTGAACGAGTACAGCCCAAATTCCATGGCCACTGGCATCCGTGTGAAGTTCAGTGGGAGCAGATGGATCATAATGAGCAAGTAATGGTGGAGTCGTGAGCAAGCGTACGAGGGCGGAGAAGGCTTTGGTCTGAGCAAAGCCCCATGTGAAAGCAACGTCCTTCTAATGTAAGTCGGTGAGTGGGCGAGCAGTGTCGGCGAAATTCTTGATGAAGCGATGGAAGTACGAGCAGAGTCTGTCAAAGCTTCGTACATTGGCGGCAGAAGATGGAACAGCAAATTCTGGACAGCGCGAATCTTGTCAGGGTCGGGTTGAACACCAGCGGCACTGACGAGATGGCCAAGAACAGTTATTTGACGACGTCCGAAGTGGCACTTGGATGTTCAACTGCAGGCCAGCGTGACGAAAAACAGTAAGAATGGCCGACAGGCGCGTTAGACGACTTGCGAAAGTGGGTGAAAAGACTCTCACATCGTCTAGGTAACACAGACATGTAGACCATTTAGAGTCGCGAAGTAAGGAGTCCGTCATTCTTTCGAAAGTTGCCTGGGCAATACAAAGACCGAACGGCATAACTTTAAATTGGTAGAGGCCGCCAGCTGTTACAAAGGCAGTTTTCTCGCGGTCCATGTCAACTACAGTATAGACCAGTTATAACGTAACCGCTTATAGTGCAGGACCGGATATACAGACTCCCGTTAATTTTCCCATAGCACTCCATGTATACACGTATCGCTTATAGTGCAGTTGCGGGAAACGAAATACGGGTTACAGTGCGGCTGCCTGGGAGTACGGAAGTCAGCGGAGACGGCGAACGCTCCCCTCAAACGGGTGCCCCGAGGAGTGCTCGAGGAAGAAAGAGAGACGAAGTGGAGGAGAAGGGCACGCGGTGCGAACTAACAGCCAGTGAGGCTGAAACCAGAATCTTGAGTGCGAGTCGTGAAATATCACGACACGCATAGCGAGCGAGTGCCACGAAACTGCCAACGCCAGCCAACGCTCGCTTTACAATAACGGCAGTAAACGAAACTTCAGGGAGCGGGCGGCGCCGGCACGGCACGGCGAAGGGCACACACGGAGACCGTGGAATGTGAGGGAGGAGGGCGGCAGGGAAGCGGATTTCGCCTCGGCAACTCCGCTGCTTCGGTGGCTCCCCTCGCCCTCCCTCGTAGCTCCCTCACTTTCGACTGTCACCGTGCACGCCCGCCGCCGTGCAGGCGCCGCCGCTCCAGCCGGCCCGGCGCCGGCTCCCCGAAGTTTCGTTTTCTGCTGTTATCGGGAAGCGGGCGTTTGCCGGTGTGGGCAGTTTTGTTGGCCAGCCTGGGACAGCGCCGCTGCTTCCCTCTGCGCTGTAGCCGCAGCGTGCAAGGTCAACACATGACTAGAAAGTAGAGGAAGCATAAAGGAGAAAGAAGGGTTAACTGCCATTTTCTTTGCGTGGCTACGGTAGCGTAGCTGAGATGTCGGCCAGTACACGCATGTTCCGGCGCAGCGCAGGATCGGCGACCTTGCCATTTGAGAGAGGGTGAAATTTCCACCGAGTTTTTTTTTTCGTTTTTTGTTTTGTTCGCATGCGGCATTGAGGGGGGTCTCCTAAGCTTTTACTCTATGGCGGTGCCGGAGCAATGCCGGTTGAAGGCGCCGTTGTGCGATTTGGTTCGAATTAACGAGATTCGACTGTAAATTGAATGCAAATGTTCTAGCCGCTTCCTCGACTGTTGCATATGCGTGGCGGCTCGGTGCACATTTTTTTGCATATGTGCGGGCCTTGAAAATTATTGCTTTGGTTATAGTGCGGTACCGCTTATAGTGCGGATATTCACGACTCCGGCGACTTACGTTATAAGCGGTCTACACTATACCAAGATTTGCCAATAGCGTGATCGAAGATCTATAGATGAAAAGTACTTGGCTCCGTGCAAGCAGTCCAAAGCGTCATCAATACGCGGCAAGGGGTAGACATCCTTGCGCGTGATTTTATTGAGGTGTCGGTCATTGACACAAAAGCGACAACTGCTGTCCTTCTTGACACGGAAAACAGGGGACACCCACGTACTGAAGATGGCTCGATAGTGCCTTTAGTCAACATCTTATCGAGTTCTTCTTGTATCACTTGGCGTTCGGCATGTGAAACACGGTACGGACGTCAGAGTATCGGATTGTCGTCTCCGGTGTAAATACGATTGGTTACCACCGATGTGTGGGTGAAAGGGCGGCCGTCAAAGTACAAAATGTCGTGGTAAGTTCTCAAGAGACGGTCGAGGTCAGCAGCTTGTGCAAGAAGAAGGTCAGGTGCAATAATCTTGCTAAGATCGTCTCTGACACGAGCAGGCGAATCGGAGATGCCTGTAGAGGGCGACGGAATTGCTGCGTCAAAAGCCAATATCTCGCAATCGTTGACAGGCAAAATGACGGCCAATGACATGCCTCTGGAAACAATTTGATGCGAGCTGTTAAAATTAAGGAGAGGGAACGAAGTCCGAGTGCCTGTGATAGCACGGTATGGCGAACGGCGAAATTATTTTCAAGCAGCAAGTCAGTGGTGAGACATAGCACATAGACACCGTCAGGAACAGATGGAAACGACATGAGAGTGACGTACATAGTGGCTTCAGGAGACAGGCAGATGTTTTCGGGAGAACATAACCGTGGCTCTGTGACAGGTGGACTATAGCAGCCGTGGGGCAGTTCAAGCTGAATGACACTAGACGCGCAGTCAAAGAGGGCTGAATAGGACGACAAAAAGTCTAAGCCGAGTATAACGTCGTAGGGGCATTGTTCCAAAACAGCAATTAACACAGTTCTTAGGCGCCCCGCGATGCCAATGCGAGCAGTGCACAACCAATAACGGTAGGCGTTCCTCTGTCGGCAACACAGAGGGTGCGTGATGCAGTGGGTGTGAGAACTTTGTTCAGGCGTTGGCGCAACTGGGCACTCATCCGGATATCTGCGCGCCAGTGTCAATGAGTGCTGGGACACAGACGCCATCGACTACAACGTTCATCAAGTTCTGTTTGGTTGGCAATATGATCGATCCAGATCGGTTAGCTTAAATTTCAAGACCTTAATTGATTTTTTGAGTGATTCGACCTGTGCAGTTCGTTCTATTTCAAGAAGGTGCATACATAGTAAGATCAGACATTACTTTTTATATGCTGTTTTGCTGTTCCTTTATTGCAGCCATTTCTACTGCTAGTTTATTTTGCCCTGCCAACAATTCCTTCCGCATTTCTGCAGTTGAAGGGCCTGGGTTAGTCTTCACATCACCACACAAAAGTAGTGCATACACAGAGAATACATCAGATGCAATCATAATACACTGTTTTGAAAAAGATCTATTTACAATATATACAAGAGCAGCAATGATACATAAACAATATGGCTGTCGAGACTGATTCCACGTCCACGTCAAATTGTCTTCTGACTGGCGCCACTTTCGGTTGGACCGTTATATGTTTATATTTATATATATGTATACACACACACACACACAGTGGAACCCCGATTATACGATTTTGTGGGGACCACGCAAAATCGTCGTATAATCGAAAAACTAAGACTATAGGCAATGACGTAATCTTGTCCAAAAAACGAATACAGACCACCTGAATGAGCCCGCGGCGCAAACCTGCACTGCTCCAAGGAAGGTAGATTAAATTATAAAGAAAATTACCATATTTATGCAATTGTAACACAAGCTTTTTGTGCGTTTTTTTTTCATAATTTTCTATGCTTGAACTTGACCCGCACGTTACATTTGAATAACAGCAAAATTCACCAAAATTCACCAAAATATTCTAAATCCCGCCATTCTTGGTATTTTGCTGGCAACCTGTAACTTTACATAGACAAGTCGACCGAAGTAAGAACTTGTTTTTCGGTGAAATCAATGCGGTTTCCACTGTGCTTGTGACTAGTTACGATGCTGTAATACCCTACAGCCTTCTGCACTTCGACCCCGTTCATTCGCGACATTCTGGAGACGCAGCGCATTTGGTATGACAGCCACTTCCGAGAGACGAGCAATTTTGATGGCCAAGGAGCTGGGAAAGTTCGCCGCCGCTCGGTATCTTGACATCAATGATTTGCGGATGTCGGTACCAGCGGTAGGCCCTCTAAATGCAAGCCCAGTCGGAAAGGCTCTGTGGAACTTGAAATGGCCTGGTACTGACCCAGAATGAAATGGCTGTGCAGTTTTGTAAGTACTTAAATCTCAAACAAGCTTGATGGCACGGAAGATGACTTTATTCTCGGGCGATCACTTTTGGAGATAGTTTCGCTTTTGCAAAACTCTGTTCGTCCTGGTACCGAACCCCTCGAAATATATGGTCGACAGTGCTCTTGGCGCTGATTGCGAGCTTAGGACAGCTCCAGGAACACTTGCTGGGGACGCTTTCAGTACAGAGTCACACGGAATTTAGCGAAAGTAAAACTATCTACGAAAGTGATCGGCCAAGAATGCCGCCCCATGAAAGGTCTATCTCCTCTTCAGACGACCACGATGAGTGAATAGAATGTGCTCGAATTGTGATTCCTTGATTCAAGGTACCATTTCTTTCCCCGTTCATCTCGTGTTACACTAGCTGTTTTATTTTAATTCGTGTGACTGGACAGTCATCCCTTGTGTTACACTCGTGTAAACACTGTATTGCACACTCGTTATCAGCCGGCTGCAGTGAGCTCACGCGCCAGCCTGCATATGCTTAGGGCTTTATTTTTTTTTTTTCTCGGACGCTATAGAGGCGCCGTACAATGTGGGTCGGCGTAAAATTGCGTCGTATAATCGAGGTTATTAATACATTATTTCTATGGGGGTTTTGCCGGGACCAAACCAATTCGTCGTAAAATGCGGGTCGTCGCATGGCCGGGGGATGTATATATATAAGGCACGAAAATGCTTAATTTTGTCGTCATTTTGGTACGGTAGTTCTTGTGACCAATCAGAGTCACTTGAACTTTTAAAAGCCACAACTCCTTCGCAAATTATTCCATAGTGATCAAACTTGGCACCCGGCCCTATGCTACTGCTCTTGTAGCGAAGAAGAGCTAAGCCTCGTAACTTAGCTTGGGAAGCAATAAACATGCTTCCAAAGTTTTATTGAAATTGAGCAAGTGCTTCAAAAAGTCACTTTCGAGGGCTGTGTCGCCCTTTTTAACATCACATCCGCAGCCCTTGAGCAAGCATGTTAAAGCATTTCAGCATGTTAAAGCATTTCAGCATGTACAGTTGACCACAAAAGTTTATGGACAAAAGGATCTGAGAAAAAGCAGAATATCTCTGCAGCCTCGCAACACAGCCTGGTATTCGCATTTCCCGCCTTACTAGTATATGCAAACAACACTGAAATGTATGATTTTACTGGCTACTGCTACCAGGCTGCTTGTAAATTCAAACTTTTCAGAGCTCCCGTGGTTCGTAAACTCTTGTGGTTGGCTGCAGACCAGAAACGACCCGCATTGGCCAGAGGAGGCAAAAGATGTCAGCATGGGTGCAAGTGTGTGCAGTGTGCAGGAGAGGAAAGAAAGAGGCAAGCAGGGTGAGGACTTTATGTGCAGCCAAGGAGGTTTCAGAGAAAGGACTGGGAGGATCGGTGGCGGGCATTACCGGCCCTCGGGGATGCCTCGCTGCCCAGGGTGGATCCGCTCTGCGAGGCCGTCAGCATCTGCAGTCGCGCACACTCGGGAAGCTCCCCTTCCCCGAGAAAGGGCGTCTCGGTCCCTGTGGTGCCCATCACCAAGACGTTGCGCTTCAGGTCAATCAGGCACTGCAACAGCACAAGGACACATTGCAGACGATTTCACTCGCACAGGCTCCCAAAACATATACGCATATTCACATGCATAAGGCCCGCACCTTTGTTGATATTTTTACAGAATGCATGCCTTACACGAGAGGCAGGCTTACGGTAACTCACTAAAAAACTAAATTCATGGGTTTTGCATGCCGTAACCATGATATGATAATGACACATGCCATAGTGGATTAATTCTGACCACCTGGGGTTTTTAACATGAACTTAAATTTAAGTACTGAACATTTTTGCTTTTCACCCCCACCAGAATGCGGCTGCTGCAGCTGGGATCGTACCCTCGACCTCGAGCTCAGCAGCAAAACGCCATAACCACTTGGTTATCGCGTGTTTGGTTACTCACGGAAGCATGGAACTACAGTTAGATTGCTATGCAGAATGATGCAACCATTGGCAGCCGACCATGTGCACTTTTATTCAGTTTTGTCCCTCGTCGTTTGACAACATCGCCCTATCGCCACCCTTCCAAAGCATGTCGTCCCCTGTGCCGTCCACACTGTTCCAAGGTTCCTGTCACCCTGAAGCTCTTGATGACGGTCTCAAACGAAGCCACATGCCTCACATTTCATATCCCTGCCAACACTTTTTAGCAGCGATGCCTTCTTTGTCAACCTGAAAGCACGATGTTTACGATACGATTGAGCCGTAGCATAGTCAACACTGCTGAAGTCACTGAATCCTCATGATACGGTAATGACGATGTCATCGTCAACAGGACAGTAACTAATGCCATCTAGTAACTGCCTGCAAAAATTAGCCAGCACATATGTACGCACATGATGCATTGAAACTTTCTTTCCGTACATTTGCACTCCAAGTAAGGGTGCCGGCCTTACAGAGGAGCATGCCTTAAGCGAGCACTCAGTGAATGCTATGCAGGGAGCACATGTGGATCAATCAGTATATAGCTCTCAGCAGATGCTGATTGGCTAAGCCAGTGGGATACGAAGCCCATCAATCTAGTGAGGCACACCTTCAGAGGTAACATCACGCAAACATAAAACCATTCTGAAATGTTTTCATGAAAACGCAAAAGGCTTGTCAAAATATATTTTTCTTGGTTCAAAGCAAATTTGAAATGAATAGACATTAGTGTCAAATAATTCCAAAGCAAATGGTTCAAATGGCACTGAGATTTGCCTAAAACCTTGACAAAAGAGACAGAAGTTGGCAAACCTGAAAAAAATTTGGGGGAAACGATGACTGTCGAAGTTATGCGAGAGCATTCATGTGTATGCACACAGACAACCTCTATTAGGGTTGTGTGTGTGTACGACTGTAGGTACAGCAAGTATACAAGATCGACAGAAGTAAATGCACACAGCGCTAAAGTTTGCTGAAAGTGCGTCTACTCCTGTTCGTCTTGTCTTCTTCGTGCTGTACCTATACAGTCGCCGAGCGATAATTCTGACTCAATGGGTACAGCCAACGAGTCTGAATAATCAGGAGTCCAAAATACTGGATTCGCCAGAAAATAAGTGACTTTATTCCACAAGTGGCCGAAAAAGATGTGCTGTAATCTCGGACTGTCACTTTCGGGGGTAGCTTCAATTTTGCACGACTAGCGCAAGAGGCACCAGCATCTATGAGCGACAACATTCTTGGCACAGGGCCAAGCACACTATTTTATCACAGTGTGGAAAGCGTGCCGCCCATTGATGCATCCGGGGCTACTCCTGTGAAATATCATGAAAGAGAAAGTATCTTCGCAAATGATTGTCCGAGAATACGGCCCAAGTTTAGCGTGAGACACATGGTGAGATTTTGCATGCGATCCATCGTACAAAGTGTCGGAGTCCGACTTGCCGCATACGAGATTCGGGACACATGGTACGAACGAACGTGCGGCACGTAGCTCAGCCCAAAACCAGCGCCCCTGCATGGACGCTTGGAATACTGCGTAACTTCGCAAAGAAAGTGAAAACAAACGTCTTTGCACAGTTCTCTCATTCTACACAAACAAACGCAATAAAAACGCGTCTGTGTGAGCAGCGCAGACATGTTTTCGCGAGGCCATGTTCGCAGTGTCGGCTCCGTTGACAGCCGCCAATGGCTAAGGGCCCGCAAGCCTAGCTCGCTGGGCCGTCGAATCCGAGACCGGTGTCGTTTGCGACACGACCGCACGCAGCTCGTAATAGAGCACCTATGTTGGTCAGCACAACGTTACACAATTATGTCACGCTTAAATTGCAATATGTTTGATTTTATTGACGCCGACGGTAGCTAACAAGCATGCCAGGCGAGCTTGTGATCGCTGAGAGGCAGCATAGGCCTAGCTCGCTGGCTGTCGGATCCGGGGCCGATAGCACTTACGATCTGTCCACAGCTCGTAATAAAGCACCTATATTCGTCAACACAATCAACGTCTGTCTCTGTGATGCAGGTTTTTTTTCTTTAATGGTTCAGACGGTTCTCCGAGGCAGAGCCTCCAAGAACCCAATTGAGGACAACGCCATTTGTTGTAAAACGCACACAAACTTTTTAATAGAACTAGTGTAAAAAAGAAACACCTAAAACAAACACTCAACAAAATACCACAGCAAAAAAAAAACCACTTAGGTAAAATGAAGACAGTATCAACAGTACGCGAGTCTGGGCTGATCAAGAGTGTGAGGGCATGTAATAGTTCGAAGAGGATGGGAGGCGGCAAAACGATGAAAGACGTGGTGGCGTTTGTCTCACCAAAATGACGATGGGGTCAGCGGATGAATGGGCAACCAGAGTGCGATAGCTCCTGTCTGAAGAGGGTACACAGGCGGCTTGGCGGCACTTGAAGATGGAGGTGGCGTTCTGGCCAGGCAGCTGGGCGTACAACTCGGGCCCATAGCCCGACTGCTCATACTCTGCCCACGAGCGCAGGAGTTCGCCGGTCTCGGGCAGCAGTCCGTGATCGGGTAGAGTGGTGACGCCTGGGAACAGGTTGGCAGGAGGCCACGGTCGGGCGAAGTCCTGGAGGCTCGTGTCCGGAACACGATGGCCCGTCTTCAGCTCCCGGTACGGTGGCCGCCCTTCCCCTGGCGTCGCTTCCTAGAACTCCCCCTCTCTCTGCCAGTGGGCCTTTCTTTTCTGCCGCTCTGGCCGATTTGTCTTTGATTGGTCCCTGAGAATCCGTGGCTCTTTCAAATTGGATTCCTTTCCTATTATTAATTTTTATTTCTCTTGTGCCGCGCGGTCTCGTGCCGGACGCTCATCGACGTCATTGTCTTCCATTCAGCAAGGAATTCCCCTCCGCTCACGCACTCTTTAGCGTCCTCTTCTTTTTCATCACCAACCATGGTACTGTCTCATGCACACACCTCGCGCACTACACACACCATAGTCTCAGCCAGGGGAAAAAAACGCACCCGGACGATTGAGGCAGCGAGCAAATTGCTTGCCGGGTCTGCCATTTGACCATGACATACACGCTAGCAGCACTGTCATTGGCTGTGGCCATTGACCGATGCGGCAGTCGTGTGACCACATCCAGCAAGTTAGTCATGTGCGCCGCATGCAATCTGACACCGCATGCGGCAGAACCTGTTGAGTGCGACTGCCGATGCAGCGCGTCGTACGACGGGATAACACGCAAAATCACACCATATATCTCGCGTTTTTGTCAACACAGATTGTCTATGCCTTTGGCATAGACAATCCGTGGCCACTATTTTCTAGCCGTGCCTTTTATGCTATTCTTTTCCACACTTTTCATGCTTTGTCAGTGGTCAGAGCGATGCTCCACCTGTGATATCAATGCGATCAGCCAGCTATGAACGGGTTAATTCCTCACACTGGTATTCTTCTCACTTCCTTATTTATTTTTCACATGGTCATTGTTTTATGTAGTCATACCAAGCCAGGCCAAAGTGGGAGGGAGTAGGCAAATCATGCTCTGACAAAAGGAGGCAATTACTTGCACAGACGGAAGCAGTTTTATTTCTGGGAAGCTTTTTTTTTTCAAAGCTATTAAAAAAATTTGGCAGCACCCATCTCACGATGACTGTTCACAGTAATGCGTTTAGCACTGAATCCATATAGCCAACACAACATATTGCCACCATCTAAAAGAGTTAGGTATGAAGCGTGTATTGCAGCAGGACTCCTCTTTCGTGCTTCCCTAAGGACACTCAGGAACACTTCAATGTATAATTTGCGGGGATGCTAGGCTCTCCCGCGTCCCCTGATGTTTTCCCCACATGCCTCCTGCATCTCCTATAATTCAGCGTGCCCACATAGCTGGGCCCCGTCAGCGGTCAGTGCCTTCTTTCTGGGGTTTACGTGCTAAAACCAGTTCCGATTATGAGGCTCGCCGTAGTGGAGGGCTCCAGATTAATTTTGACCACCTGGGGTTCTTTAACGTGCACTACAACGCAAGCACATGGGCGTTTTTGCATTTTCGCCTCCATCGAAATGCGGCCGCTGCGGCCAGCGGTCAGTGCCATTGCAGATTAGCAAGAGATGGCACGAGGGTTGAGCTGTGAACGCCACTTAACGGTGCGGCTACTAGGGCACAAAAGGGAGTAGGCTGTTCCTCTTTGGTCAATGAGCGGTGTGGACATTTCGTGCGCTCGCCCACTGTTTATGAAACCGTCCTGCGAAAAGCCTAGGAGCAGGACACCGGAACAGAAGAACACGATCGTTCAAAGAGCCACCATTCACGTAACTGTACACACGAACGATTAGGCACTGGTGTCCAGCATGGCGCGAACATATTCGCTCGCTATTCAGTCCTGGCGAGTCGGACTTCCTTGATTTGTCACGCGCCCATCGACATGTTATATGGGTAGTAATTCGGCTAGCAGGCATTAGTGTATCAAAGGTGCAATAAGTACCTTTTTGATTGTTTGTACTACTGTGTTGTCGTTCCTTTGTCCCAAGAGCACGTTTGAGACCCTACAAATTGAAGAATACATACGGTCCCCCATCACACTCGCCCCTGTCCACTCTTGGTATGCTTCACAGCAATACATTGTGTATGCTTGATCGCAAAACACCACTGTATTGCAGCGCAGTTGACTTCCGAGAACCGGCATTATGCAACAATGGTACTTTCCGCCATACTTTCCGTGCTTCGAAGCGATCGACGAGGATGACAACGGTGGAGTTGGTGCCACTGCTGACAGTGGCGAATTCTGTCAATTAAAACCACTGCACCGAACAGCAGGACGCTTGACAGCGAATGGCAAGCACCTAGGCCTAGTGTTACCGCAGTGGCTACTGCTGCTAGCGTATCTGTGTGTGAGAGCACTGGTTTGATGCTGCGAGTTAATCCAAATGGCGCTGGTGGCGGCTTCTATTCTTGCCATTTTGAAACTGGAGTCAAGGCAAAATGTCCGGAAAGTCGGACGACGAAGAGTTTCAGCGTCCGAAATTTCAGACATCCTTATACATTGGTTCTATGGAGTACATGGCAGTGCTACGAAGCCGTCCGAATTATCGGGCATGTGCAAATATTCGGTCGTTGACAGTATACACTTCAAAACTCGTTTCTTTCATATTAGTCTGAACCTGCTGTGGTTGCAACTCACTGCACACCACAGTTAGGGGTCACAACTCTGACTGCTAGGGCTGCCATGGGTGTGCCAGCAAGCGACTTCCATTCTGCCAGTGCGGTGCGATCTAGAGAAGGGTCAAGTCTGCATGAGCAGATTTGAGTAATACAGTACATAAAATCAGTGTTGCCAGGTCCGACGAGGCGGTGTAGCCAAATACTAGAGGTTGTAGCCCAAATGTAGCCAAACACAAAAAAGTGCAAAAAGATTTCGTAGCCAAATATAGCCATTATTATTTGCAGTTTTATTTGTGTAAACATTTTCACATTCGACTACGGCAATCCTTTTTTTTTGCACAACCCGGTGTAACAAAATGTCCTTGCCGCCATTACGGTCGACCGTTGTGTTCTGTGCAAGCGACATCATGCTTGCACAGAATACTTTTTTGTTGGGCCTGGAAGCTCTTAAGTTCCAGCGAATCGCTGCAGAGGGCGAAATAAGTGCTTCTATTTTATGACAGATAGTACTAAGGTATTACTTTTAGTTATTTACAGATATTTACAGTAATAATAACTACAAACTCTGGTATTTAGCTGTCGTGAACGCAAAATAATGTTTACCATAATCGATCTCTCACGACATCTCTGCCTACGGCGTAAAAGTTCAACTGTCCAGCGATCTGCGACGTGCTCACGGCTTCTTTTTTTTATGAGCTAAAACAAGTCTTTCGTGCTATGATATCTCATGTTATCTGTCTCACCGTCCTATCTTGTTTTCACTTTTTTTAATTAGCTTGGCCCGGGTTAGCTGGTACATGATCTATACACTGTTCATTTACATCAACCTGGCCACCATCTTAAGTCTCTAGCACGGCAAGAACATGCGTTAAAATAAAGTGTCAGACAACAGAAGCCACTCGCTCTCTGAATCGGTATAAGCAAAGCTTTAAAAGATTACTGCGCAAAACGGCACACCACTGTAAGCAGCGCGCAGTCGTTTTCGGCGACGCGCACGTCCCGAACATAACTCGCTTGAAATGGTAAAAGCCACGACAGCACGCAAAGAGCAAAGGTAAACAACAAATTGATAACAGTGTTTATGCTGTGAAAACCAGTTACTGTCCAAAAGCAAATCATGTTGATGTGCTAATAAAGTTTTAGAATAGGGGCCCCCAACGTTTGGGGCCCCAAAGAGCTTTGCGGGTGTTAGCGTTGGGTCATAAATATTAAAATAAAATATAACATTTTATGATAAGAGTAATTTAGATTTACGTGTTTAATTACAATTTAGAACTAATTCTATTAGCAGCAAGCAACTTGTTGCGGTTAGTTTTGAGTGACGAACTTTACGACCTTCACAAGCCAAGTCTATCCGTGTTAGGCCTACGAGCCATGAATTCGGAATCAGCGGTGTCTAACGAATCAATCCTCATTACACATGTTAGTTGAGAGAAAGCGATAACCGCCATCACTTGTCCTAGTTTACGAACTTCACGCGTTACCACGAATTGAGCCCAGTTGGGTGCTAGGTTAGAGTCGTTGCTTCGATGAGCGCTGCCATGTTTGTTGACAAAAGTTTTTGAGGTATCTTTTGGGGCTCCTGCTAAATCGCTGAAAAAGCGTGCCTGACGCAAAATCCAAGCACAGTTTACGTCTTTCGCATGTGCAGTGGCTTCGACGATATTTCTTTGGGGCTCCCAAGAGTTTGAGGCCCCTATTCTAAAACTGCTGGAGTTTTACGTGCCAAAACCACGATATGTTAGGGAGTCATGACACACTGGTGGACTCCAGACTAGAGCACTGCACGGGCCGATTTTTGCGGCCCGGGCCCGGCCCGGGCCCGTTTTTACATTGGGCTGCCCGCCAGAGCCCGATCAAAGCTTTTATGACGAGACCCTGGCCTGGCCCGGACCCGGAAATAATCTACGTTACCCGCCCGGCCCGGCCTGCCACCCCTTTACCTTAAGCCCGAGCCTGGCTCGAAACCGGCTCGAACCCGGCCCGAGACCGAAAAATACACGTTTTTCAGAGTTCAGAAGCCTGAGAATAACTCGCAGAAAGCCCGAGCCCGGCCCGGGCCCGGGTCAAAAAGTACACGCCGTGCCCGAGCCCGTGAAAAAACTGCTCTACCCGGTCCGGCCTGGGCTTTCGGGTAAGCCCGAGCCCGTGCAGTGCTCTACTCCACACTAATTTTGGCCACCTCTGTTTAACGTACACCTAATTCTTAGTACACGGGTGTTCCTGCATTTCGCCTTGATCAAAATGCGGCCGCCGTGGCCGAGAATCAAGCCCGCGTCCTCCAGCCAGCAGCGCGACACCGCACAAGGTAAGCTACCACGGTGGGTGAAGTTCATGTGGCGTGGTGCACTGATGTCATCGTGGCAAACATGTTTCAATATTATCAAAATGAGTATCTGCATTCGTGACATTACGGGAAAACCATCTAGAAGTAAAAGCACTTTTGCTTCATGGTCTTGCTCCCATTATTTTTTATACGTTCTTGCATACTTGTCCCACTTCCCCATGTTTGGATTATCCTCTCTGAGGAGGATCCGATCTTACGTCCAACCTATCGAAATGAATCACGAATGTACGCACGAACAAAAATTCATCTAGCAGGTGAAGGAAAATGGATGTAAAGCTTCGCGCGAGATACGTGGAGTAGGTCGAAAGCTGTGCCCGGCGCGATACTTCATCCAGAATTAAGACATGGCCATGAACACACACACTGGGGCGTGTCATCCACCCGTGCTTCCATTCTTTCATGTCAGCGCCCCGATCGCCCGACGGCCCCGACCCTATGTTATCGCTCTCCCTTCCTGAGCATACCCGTGTTAGTACAGTGTACTGTGGAAACCCCACTACTCCCACGTTCATCCCCATGCCCGGGGATCGGGTGCATAACGGTCAAGCGGGGTGTAAGTTTAAGTGCCTATCAAAGATCAAAGCCACCGGCTCAGACAACGGCTCAGAGAGGGAAGGGAAGGGGAGCAGCGGTCATTTCGCGCACGCACACATGAACAGCCACGTGGCCGGCTGAGCCAGCTAAAACAAAGCCTTCAATATTTGCTTCTACCCGATCAAAGCGACCTCTGGTGCGTGGATTAGGGCGCCACTTATAGCCCAAACAAAGCCAAGTCGCAGATTTTCAGTAGCCCAAATATAGCCACATAGCCAACTCGTTCATGTCGACGCCAAAAATTTTTTCCTGTAGCCCAATTTGGCTATATATAGCCAAACCTAGCAACACTGCATAAAATTTGTTCACAGTTTCTTGCACAGTGTCATTGTTAAGGCTAGTGAATGCCAAAAAACAAACAAGTGTTTTGCATTTTGCCTTCGCACCGCCCGATTTGTGCCACAAGCCATCAGGAAGTGCAGACGTCATGTGCAACCTCTACTGAGTGACATCAGCAGTTTGCTGTGTTGCACAAATTCGGCTCGGTGCTTTCCGCACACACATGGGCTTGATTGACTCTTTCCGTCCAGAAAGGACTCATATAAATTGGTATAGATTGTCGCCGTTGTTGAAGCTGATCAGCCATGAACCCAAATGCTGCTTTTAGGGCCCTCAGTGTAACTCGTGCATGTTATTGCACGCGTATTACCCGTGAGCCACTCGTAAGAACACATCAGCGCATAAGCAAATTTCTTGTCATTGTTTGCCATCTGCCACAACACCAGCCAGTGCTGCCATGGCTGTTATGTCAAAGCAGTGTGCTGCTTTGCCGGGTGTCGATGACCAAAATTACAGTTGAATGCCAAATTAATGTAGATCTATTTGCAGAAGCTGCACAGCTCTGAAAGTCATGAAAGTATGAAAGTCATGAAATCACCTGCCTTGCATCAGTCAACTCCATCCCACACCAGCAAACTTTCTAATCTCATCACACCTCTCAATCCTCTGTTGTCCATAGCTGTCTTACATTCATGGACTACTGGTTATTTGTCTACACATTATGCGGCCTGCCTGACCTCACTTAATCTAAACTACAAGATTGGCTGCTCCCTTGCCTCAATGTTATGCCTCAAACAGGGAAGTGTTGAAGAGATTCTCCAGTATACTTACTCTGTCTTGGTTTGTAGCAGAGACTGTGCATTCGCTATTCCACAAGATTACCCTCCAATCTAGTCGGGCTCGATTTCCGTCTTTGAAAATGGATTGCTAAATCGAATCAACCCGAAAAACACCTCTTCCCACCTGATGCCTCTTGAGCATGTCAAGTCCGAGGAGCATGTCCATGGGCTGCTCCTCCAGCACCGAGAAGGACGAGGTCAGGAACACTCCTTCAATCTCAATCTGCACTGCGCTCGAGGAGAGAGAGAGAAGGGCAGAGGAGAGACAAGTAGTGCGACAGGTCAGTTTGATTCACACTCGAAAACAACAACAAAATCCCTGCCAGGGATGGCAACAGGATAGTGATGAGACTGACATTGTTCAAAATAAAGGATCAGTTGTGACAGGGAGGCCATCCTGCAAAAATTACTCGTGGGAACTGTGGTGCTAGCGTCTGTGGGAACTGCAAGCACGGCGGCAGTTCAGCCAGCATTGGGAATTGTGGTTAGTACACACATTTGCCTAAACTTCATCCTGATGGTTTCAAATGGCTGTGCGAATTGGCAAATAGACCATGTTCGACAAAATACTGCACAATAAATGCAATGCTTCGCCACGGTTATGCGTGTCCGCTGAATCTTATTTTCTTCTACATAAAAAAAAATTATTGCTTCAAAATTTAGTCTAATAAAGGCCGATATAGTCGCGCCCAAATAAAACGATTCCCCTTAGAGTGAACGTTCGGCCTACTGAGAACAGTTTCTCAGCAACCAAACTGTTTCACAACGAGTTTATCAGACAACTGTCCGCATATAATGGGAGGTGCCGTGCTCAGTTCGGTTACAGCGAACGGAGGGGACCGCAGCATGGCAGTGTCTCAACGAGCCAGGAATTGGTGCCAATGGTCTTCACATAATCTGTCTTAAGCTTCATAGCTCCTCAAACATTTTGTATACACCAGGGGTTTAGTCAACGACTACATCGACAGCTTCACAAACATGTACAGCAGTATTTTAGGGTCAAAACTACTTAAACAGAGCTCCATCACCAATTTACATGTAGTGCGCATCATTTTTGCAATCAAAGTGTCTCTTCTGAGCCTCGTTAAGTTCTGTATCTGTAGTTCTGAGCTCTTTGGACCGTATTCTTGAACGATCACTTCTCATTTCTGATAAATTTTGCGTGACTAGCACCGAACACATCGACAGGCGGCAGTGCTTTGGCACTGTGATAAAATAGCGTTCACAGATTGCCAATACACCTTGCGCTAGTCACACGTAACATAGCGTGCTTGGCACTGTGCCAAGAAAGACCTTGCTTGTAGACGCCGATGCATCTTGTGTGACACGGCACACGTTTGGCCACTTGCGGAATAAAATTGTTTATTTTCGGACGAATACAGTACTTCGTACATCAGAGCCAGAGTTGACACTACTAATTTTAGCAGGATATCATGATTGAAGCGCCTTGATTTACGGCAAGATTGGAGCCAGCAAGTTAATGAGAAATGTCGCAGTCACGTGGGCTGGGAACTAGAAGCAGCCAAATCTGTTCAGAGTGGAAGGAAGTTCAGAGTGGAAGTCAGTGGCGCACCGACGGGGGGGGATTCGGGGGTTGGAACCCCCCCCCTGAGGCCGACTTAACCCCCCCTTTTGTTTAACCCCTTTTCTTTCCTTACGCATTTGAGTACTGCAATTAAGATGTAAGATGCGCAATCGTCTGCACACTCGCAAAAAGCGAATTTTTTGATAATTTCCCGTGAAGAAATCGAAATTAGTGCTGTTTAGATGGTATTGGCAAACTGTCAACCCCCCCCCCCCCCCTGGCAGAGATCCTGGGTGCGCTACTGGTGGAAGTGCGATCAGCTCGCAGCGACATTATTTGCTTGGACGTGGGTAGTTACCTCGAGCTACTCACCCAAAGTTACCATGTCTCTCTTTGCCTTGATTTCTGCCCAAAATTCACCTGATGATGATGACTGCATCGACAATGAATGCCGTTTCTGCAGAAGAGTTCTACACTTGGGTCAGAAATGAGAGATAATATCGTTGAGGATGTATTGAAGTTATAGGAAAACCTCTGCGTTTATAGGCATCTGCATGCATAGCAGCGAGTTCATGTTTATTCGTGGTGTGCCGAAAGTGAAGTTACGTAGTCTTACTCGAACTTCCCTTATGGGCTATAGAAACCTCAACTACAGAGTACTCCGCTCGAACCTAGTTATAACCAAGCTGAACAGGAAAGCCCAAAATACTTCATTATATACATTATTCCAATGGTGTGCACAACTTTTAAAGCCTTTGAGGGTTTTTGCCACATATGTACAGCGCCGCTGATTCATCCCACATGGTTTTAAATCATGTCCGAACCCGTTTATAACAAACTCGATAGTTCCGTGAAAAGTGGTCATTATATGCCCGACTCATCCTTCAAGAAAAAAAAAAGTTAACACCGCAGCTGGTGTCAGCAGTTACGATTCGACACCACTTTGGTCCGAAAAGAGAACTTTCAATACCTTCATTTTTGTTCCCCACACTTTTGCACATCTAACTGCAAGTTTCTGTTAAAAATGTCCTATAAAGAACGAAATGCGGCGTCATAGATCCTTCGAAACAGCGCACAGCCGGTTTCGGTCACCTGCCATTCCGAAACCAAGTGCATCTGCCGGCAATTTTCTTCAAGAGCTTGCAGTATATTTTGCTATGAGTGGAACAAGAGTAGATTTTGCACACGATAACGAAGCATTCTAATTGGCTGGAAGAGAAAACCACTGCAACATGCCAGCATTATTGCAAAAGTCTTGCCGTTACGTCTGCAGCATCGGCCACACGTGCACTGAAAATAGCGAAGCTACATTTTATTATGTCTCTTTGTTCAAAAAAAGTGTGAAGTTTAAAAAGTAGAATGCCATCGCAAACCGTTATCAGCAACAACGCAAACAAAGCGCCAACAAACGGTAGCCGCCGACTCATTGAAACTTTGCGTGGCCGCGGTGCGTCATGCCTACGGAGGTTCGAAAAAAATCTGCCGCCATTCCACCCAGCGAAAGAGCATGTCCAGCGAAGCTGTTGCCGACATTAGACAAGCATAACCAACGTTAGACAAGTATCAGCACCCCAAATGACGTAAGACGACGATAGACAAGCACCACCACCACAAGCGACGTTGCACAACCACAAATTGCTAATGTAATACAGTCAAACCTCGACAAACCTTTTTGCTGCAAGTTGTACTTGCAGCAAAAAACTTTATATCGAGAATTTCGTTACATCGAGGTTTCATTAATTCAATAGAACTAAGATGGGGAAATAAAAATAGTTTGTTACATCACGAATTTCGTTAAATCGAGGTTCATTATATTGAGGTTTGACTGTACTTTTTTCTTTTCCCTCTGCCATTGTTTGTGCTCACACTGCTCTCCGGCAGACCTACGTATACAGTGCAGTACACTTGCAGTTAAACCTGGATATAACGAAAATTAGCGAAAAATTTCATTATAAAGAGGATTTCGTTATATGCAGGTGCGGCACGAAAATTCGAAAAACAAACGCTTACCATATTTACTCGATTCTAATGCGCCCTTAATTGTAACGCGCACCCGTTTTCCATTTTCGTCGAAGCACTCATCCTTGGAATGTGACACCAAGTACCGGATGCGTGGACGCGTGTCGTTTCGCACAAGCGCGAATAATCGGAAACAAAGAGCGAGTGCCACGATGGCATTGTAGCGTCGTATAGTGTTACAGTAGAACCCCGCTGTTACGTTCCCGGGGGCTGCGTTTTCCCGGCTGTTACGTCGTTTTCGGCCGTTCCTGGCACAGCTGCCATAGAACCCAATACATTGGTAACCCCGCTGTTGCGACGCAACTGTAGGACCGTTCCCGCATCACATGTTGCGAACTGCCACCCCCGTGCCGGCCCGAGCGGCCATTTCGACTTTTCATGTCGCTTGGCTTGGTGGTTTAACGATGGCATTGGCCGCCCATAGTGCCGGGGGCGACAACTATAACATATTTTCGGTTTCCGCCAGCAAAAGTATGACCCTTGAGATCCGTATTTGCTATATAAAGATAGTGTCTATGACGCGTTGTGGCCCTAAAATTGGTTTTGGCTCAGAGATGTTCCGTATAAAGTCCAAGGGCGATAACGCAGTCGCCGCGCGCCGTATGCTGTATGTGCGCGTGAAAACGTGCGAGGGGAGCCGAAAGCACGGAGGAAGCGCGCCTTCTTCCGTTGCGCTTGAGGCACCAGCGAGGGAGCGAGGGGGGAGGGATAGCGGGGCGGCGTTGTACTATACTCTGGCATCAACTGCGTACTGCGCGGCGGCGCGCGGTCGCACGGGCCGTATCTTGAAAGCGATCTGCGTTGGTTGGGGCAGAGTCTAGCAGTGTAGGTGCGTCGGCGGCTCGTAGCTTTGTGCGTGCTGTGTGTTCTCAGCGCTAAGTTTGCGTTGAAGCGATAGACAACCACGAAGGTCACTTCGCTCGCTTCTCCAGCGGCGCTTCCACACGCCGCCAGCGTTTGACAGTGCGTGTCCGCGCTCATCGAGTGTGATGAGTCACAGCATGTACCAGCGCGTCGGCAACATCAACTGGAAAAGGAGAGAGTGCCGGCTCGGCGGGCTAGGCCAGCTGCAGCAAGCAGCAGGATCAGGTTTGAATGAAGGGAGGGGGAATGGTCACGCCCGCGGCAGCAAGATCGCCGGGTCGAGGGATGCAGGCCCGCCTCGCACACGCACGCACGCACACATGCGCTCGCTTCGCATTCTGTCGTGGCGAAGAAGGTGCTTCCGGTTGCTGCTCGCGCAAAAATGACAAAATTTTGGGCGAAATCTCTTGGTTGTCGGAGGGGAAAATTCGTTATATCGAGGGGGACTCCCGCTGCCACTTCGTAACATGTCTCAAATACATGTGCTTCTATGGAGTAACGGCGGGGAATAGAAAAATTTCGTTATATCCAGGAATTCGTTATAAGCAGGTTTAACTGTATAACGATATCAAAACATCAACTGCGTACTGCGCGCCGCCGCGTAGTACGCAATTGATGATGTCTACACTCTTCGAGTGTGATGTGTTAATGTTTGCCTGTGCGCGCTGACACTGTACTTGTTAATATGGTTAATAAGCGAATGTTCACAAGTTTATAAGGACGATAAATCTACTATCCCTACTTTGTATAGCTGTCTACTAATTCGCTATCGCAATCGATGCTTCGGCTTTCGGGCGAAACTGCGACTTCTTTTCAAACGTAAGAACTGAAATAAAATTGTGAGCAGTTCACCACTACTCTCATTTCTCAATTTTTCCGATTTCTCGGCTCTTGCGATTCCCGCCTCTTACGTTTTTTTTTTTTTTTTTTTTTACGGTCCCGTGAAAGACGTGTCAGTGGGGTTATACTGTCTTTGAATACGGATGTGTTTGGTGGGACCCACACATATCTGAGCTTATAAATAAATTAGAAGAAATCCAGAATAGGGCAGTTAGATTTCTTCTTGGTAACTACAGCCGGCAGCTTAGCATGACAGAAAGCAAACTTAAATGGCAAGAGCTGAAGGATCGTAGAAATTGTCAGATTAAAATTTTTCCACTATATTTATTGTTCTAAAACGGACATAAACCACAAACATATATCCATTCACCACACTACATATCTAAGTGACTGGACCACTGCTTGAAGGTCAAGGAATTTTCTTGTAGGGGTGACGTCTTCCGTTATTCCTTTTTTTTCTTAGAGCTGTTCGAGATTGTAACAGTTTGCCATCTAGCATTGTATACATCAGGGGTTCTCAAGCATGTTGGTCCCAGGGAACCCTGCTAAGCTTCAAGTGCCAAGGAACCTCACCCCTAGTAAAGATGCTAGGTGCAGCGTGCAACATGTTTGGGGCCAACGATGGTGGTGGACAGGCTATTTTGATGGGGGTGTGGAACCCGCGTGGTGCGAACTGGTTGCACTCGTCATGACCCATGACAAGACAGCATTGCAACCAAGGCATGCTGAGAAACCACGAGTTTTCAGTGCATACTGCACAGGGAGACTTTATCACCTTTCATCACAAGGTCTTAGAATTGGTGCCAAATCTACTTTGCACACTGTAAAACCTAGTTCATTCGGATTTCATGGGACTGAAAAAACAAAAACGGTATGAATTAACCGAATGTCGAATTATCGCCGGTATGAACAAAATAACAAACAATTAAATGCCTGCTACGTCAACTCGCTTTTATTTACTGAATGAATCGGCAACTCCTGTTTCTATTTTGTATAAAGACAGTGCGGAAATGACAATTTTCGTTGTTTCGTATCTGATTAGCGCTCGCAGCGGCGAAGTTCGTTGACTTCCTTCGCAGCGTGGCCATGGCGCGCATCTTCATCTGAGGCTTGCTTTTCACTACTGCGCATACATCCCAATTCTTTTTTTGCCAGCGAGTTGGTCGCCAACAAATTGCCTGTCCATTGCGATGTAGACGGTGCTCTTCATCCTTAACATCTTTGCACCGAGTCAAAGCGAAACCACGGTTTGCCGCAACCACTGCCACTATCAACGGTGACCTCAAAGTTCTGAGGCCGACGCACGCACCAAGACATTATGAAACTACCGTTTGCTGCAACGACTGCGAACGAAGCCGCGGTCACTATCACCGTGATCATGGATGGCGATTACGCATTTTCGAAAGCACGTGGCCAACGCGTGCACAGAGTCAAAACGAAACTACTGTTTGCTGCAACTACTGTTTGCCGCAACTGCTGCGGAAGAAACCGTGGGCCGCTATCGGCACGATCATGGATGGCGACTGCGCAGTTATGAAGGCACGTGGCCAGTCACCAACACGGTGTTACGCACGGCGATAAATACAAGAATAAAGGCACAATTAGGCATGAAGCGTTCCGGCATTGCTGTCACGTAAGATTTCCGCTGATAACTATGGCGATGCGGACTTGGCGAGTGCGGAACCAGTGAATATTTGTCAGTG
This sequence comes from Dermacentor silvarum, assembly GCF_013339745.2. Classification (NCBI taxonomy): domain Eukaryota; kingdom Metazoa; phylum Arthropoda; class Arachnida; order Ixodida; family Ixodidae; genus Dermacentor; species Dermacentor silvarum. The sequence goes on along the minus strand of NC_051156.1, from coordinate 12,876,648 downwards.
GCTCACGGATCCCAGAAGACGGGCCTGCGGAACCCACTTTGAGAACCCATGGAATACATCAATTACATGAAATGGTACTTTTTTCCACGCATTGAAATAATTTGTTCATGTACCTAGTTCATGTACCTCCCTGCTGTAATGCACGAGGCGATGTAGGTGACTAACAAATAAAAGAACAGCCCTTCCACTGGGGTGGAGATGGAAGACCAGCGAAGCTGTACTATGGTGGGAATTTTTATTTCCAATTATGGACTATTAAGATGTGATGGTGTAATGGGTTATTTGAACTATTAAAGAATGAGAAATATATATGATCGGGTGGTTTTCATTTATTTAGTGACCACAGGGACCATGGTCTTATGGTCGCTACGGTACACCGCCATACGGTGTACGGCAAAGGTTGGCATGTTCTTCATAAACATGTCACCAACGCCGCGTGTGTTCGTTGTGAACATGGGCAAAACGCCGCCGCCATCAACAGTTGTGCACGTTGTTTGTGTGACCGCACACAACCGCTGTCAAAACGCTGGCTCTGTGATGGCCGGCAGGGCTGCGTGCATGCGCCGCAGTGGGAGACCGGACACACACACGCAGTCTGGGGTGCCTCGATGCCCTCCTCGCCCACCGCTCCCCTTCCACTGGGAAGTCGTGTTTGCTCTTCGCCGTGCGTTCGCTACCCGTGAAAGTGCGCGTCCCTCGCCCTCGTGTGCTTTCACTCGCACATACAGCATACGGCCAATAAGAGTTTTTTTCTATTGCCAGACGCAATTATCGAAGAGTGAGCCCTTAACAGCGTCGCTGTAAAAAAAATACAGTAGAATCTCCTTGATACGATCATGCATGATACGAATTTCAGGACGATGCGAATTTTACAAAAGTTGCGGCCCGAGTCCATTAGCTTAGAACGTGGTAAATTTCAAATGTTGTGAACCACTTCTCATGCCACTGTGGACGATATGAACAATCGAACCGCCGTGCGAACCCCCGCAAAGCCAGCGAGTCCCGGCGTGACGGTAGCGCCCGACACTACTGGCTGTTGTCAGGCAATGCGCGGTCACATTTCTGCTGCCAGGGCAACGTTACTCTACCCCCACCCCCCTCCGCCCCCCAAAGAAATAGTAAAAAGCTTAGGCTTTGTGCGGTGCCATGCAACTTGACGGTCGTTTTCAAACACCTTGCAAATTTATCAGAAGCCGGCAATCACACGCAATCCAGCAATGCCACATCAGCAAGATATGCAGCATTTACTTCCATGGGTCGCCTTATCTCTGTATTCAACGGCTTCTGTAGTCTTCAGCACCCGATGGTAATTTGAAGCTTTTCTACCTTCGCACCCATGAGATCACACGTGCGACAAGAAGTAGCTGCGCCGCTGCAAAGCAAAGCTGTCTTATAACCATCGAGCAGCAGCTAGGACGCAGCAACGAAACAAACTCGAGACAGCCAGGCAAATCAAAATGTCGGCCTCAGAACATGGGATGTTCGCAGCTCGCTGTTGCCAAAATATGCGCAGAACAAGCATGCCTGCGATTCAAATTCCTGTCAGCCAAAAGGAGTGCTCTCTGGCACCACGTGACTGCAGTAACAAATTGTGACGCTAGTTTTCCCTTTTTGCACTCACTTTTGTTGATTTCATTTCTGCATAGAGTCGAGTTGTGGCTATCTGAATCTCCGCTCTCTCATATTTACGGCGAAATCAAGACGGTGGCGCTCTGTCGGCGGAGAGTCACGCTTGTGCAATCATCAGTACGGTAACACCTCCCGAAGCACTGTTTTCTTCCCGATTTCGAAGGCAACACACGAAAGTGCAATTCTCTCAAATTCTTCAACATAGATGTTCTAAATATTTCACCATGATAAAGAAAGATCTCAGGATTGCGGGGGAAAAAAAATATCTGAAATTTTGTGCAGATCGCCTGTTTCATTGCCACGCTCCCTTTAATTTTCTAATTTTCCTAATTTTTTAAACGTTTTTGGGCGACATGCATTGTGGGTCATACAGTCGCGTCTCGCTACAACGAAATTCTCGGGACACGCGAAAAATTTCGTTGTGGAAGAACTTTGTTGACGCGAAATTAGTATGTACAGTTAAACCTGGATATAACGAAATTGACAAATTCCCGAAAAACTTCGTTACAAAGAGGCTTTCATTATGCCCTCATATTGGCTAAGCCTATAGCGCAATTCAAAAAAGACAGGGACGTGACAAAGACACAGGACAGCGCTAACTTTCAACTGACGTTTATTGAAACACAGAGGCAAATATATTGCGAAGTAGGTATGAAGGATACCAAAACAAAAGATAAATCACACTCTACGCATGTGCACGTCAAATACCGCCCAGGAACGCGATTTCCTTGTCAGAAAGATTAACTGATGGTGTACACACACACCACAGAAAATGGCAGCGATTGTGGTGATCCCTTGTAGTCTCGCACAGGCGCATGGTGGCTATGAATTGCAGTGGCGTAAATCGGTACTTTCAACTTCTTTCGTTCGTGAAAACCTCGTTCAAGCAGAGATATGATCGTCACAGCTTTGGAAGGGCCTTCTAATTTCACTACTTGGCAGTTCCAACTTCAATTCAGTACCAGTTTCGTTCTCGAAAAGTTCGTTGAAGCGGAAATACCGAATAACACGCCTTCGTTATGGAGAAAAATTTTTTTTGTAATACAGTTAAACCTGAATATAACGAAATTGACAAATTCCCGAAAAACTTCGTTATAAAGAGGATTTCGTTATATGCAGGTTCGGCACGAAAATTCGAAAAAAATAGACGTTTACCGTATTTACTCGACTCTAACGCGCCCTCAATTGTAACGCGCACCCGTTTTCCGTTTTTGTCGAAGCACTCATCCTCGGAATGTCACACCAGATACCGGATGCGTGTCGTTTCGCACAAGCGCGAGGCATCGGAAACGAAGAGCGAGCGTCACGATGGCGTCGTAGCATTGTATAGTGTTACAGTAGAACCTCGCTGTTACGTTCCCGGGGGCTGCATTTTTGCGGCTGTTACGTCGTTTTCGACCGGTCCCGACACAGCTCCCTTAGAACTCAATGCATTGGTAACCCTGCTGTAGCGTCGCAACTGTGGGACCGTTCCCGCATCATACGTTGCGAATTGCCACCCCGCGCCGGCCCGAGCGGCCATTTTGACTTTTCATGTCGCTTGGCTTGGTGGCTTGACGATGGCATCGGCCGCCCAAAGTGCCGGGGGCGACAACTATGACGTATTTTCGGTTTCCGCCAGCAAAAGTATGGCCCTTGAGATCCGTATTTGCTATATAAAGATGGTGTCCATGACGCGTTGTGGCCCTAAAATTGGTTCTGGCTCATAGATATTCCGTATATAAGGGTACGGCCACGCTAGCGGCAAAAAAAAGAAGCGCGCATCATGCAGCGAGCGGCAAGTTGCCGCGCGTCAGCGCCTTGCCGCGAGCCCACCGTGGCACGCGCGTCTCGCCGCGCGTCTCGCCGCGCGGCAGCGCGATAAGATCTCCCGCACTCTCCAAACGGGCGAGCAACACCGCGAGCGCTCGTTGTTTCATGCGAGAGACGACGGTCGTCGATTGAAAACCCGGCGTGAACCGGCAGCATTCCGGTTGTGATGGCTCCGTGACGTCAACCTCGTCGCTCTTGGTTGGTTCTTCATATCGCGGCACGCGGCATTTGCCGCAGAACCCATTTCGCACAGCACGCCGCAAGACACCCGATTCCTGCCGCGCGCGGCATGACGCGTTGCCACGCGTTTTTGCTGCGTGTTTTTGCCGCTAGCGTGTCCGTACCCTAAAGTCCAAGGTTGATGACGCAGTCGCCGCGCGCCGTATGCTGTATGTGCGAGTGAAAACGTACGAGGGGAGCCGACGACCGCGTCTAAATCTCGCGCGCGCAAGAAAAGCAGGGAGGAAGCGCGCCTTCTTCCGTTGCGCTCGAGGCACTGGCGAGGGAGCGAGGGGGGAGGGATAGCGGGGCGGCGCGCGGTCGTATCTTGAAAGCGATCTGCGTTGGGGCAGAGTCTAGCAGTGTAGGTGCGTCGGCGGCTCGTAGCTTTCTGCGTGCTGTGTGTTCTCGGCGCTCAGTTTGCATTGAAGCGATAGACAACAGCATGAAGGTCACTTCGCTCACTTCTCCAGCGGCGCTTCCACACGCCGCGAGCGTTTGAGAGCGCGTCACTTCGCTCACTTCTCCAGCGGCGCTTCCACACGCCGCGAGCGTTTGAGAGCGCGCGTACGCGCTCATCGAGTCTGATGTGCCACAGCGTGTACCAGCGCGTCGGCAACATCAGCTGGAAAAGGAGAGAGTGCCAGCTTGGCGGGCTAGGCCAGCTGCAGCAAGCGGCAGGATCAGATTTGAATGAAGGGAGGGGGAAAGGTCACGCCCACGGCGGCAAGATCGCCAGGTTGACGGATGCAGGGCCGCCTCGCACACGTGCGCTCGCTTCACATTCCATCGCGGCGGAGAAGGTGCTTCCGGTTGCTGCTCGCGCAAAAATGACTAATTTGGGGCGAAATCTCTAGGTGGTCGGAGGGGAAAATTCGTTATATCGAGGGGATCTCCCGCTGCCACTTCGTTACGTAGAGGTCTCAAATACACGTGCTTCTATGGAGTAACGGCGGGGAATCGAAAAACTTCGTTATATCCAGGAATTCGTTATATGGAGGTTCGTTATAAGCAGGTTTAACTGTACTTTCTATGGGCAGCTGACGGGGAATCGTAAAATGTTCGTTGTGGCTGAAATTTCGTTGTAGCGGCATTCATTGTCGGAGGATTTAGCTGCAAAAATTATTGCGCCGTCCTCACAGATTCGTACGACTGAGGTTCTAGTGTATTTACAAACACACTGCCCGTCTAGACGCAGCATTTGTTTAGCTTCGCAATGACTCGGTTTGGTGGCTCTACCACAGGGCAAAAATTCCAATAACTGCTTGTGAACTTTAAAAGCAGAGCTTACCCAGGTGAATGCGACCAATGATGCGCTGGGTTCCCACTCCTTTGGCAACACCTGCCCACCGAGGGTCCACGAGTCGCATGATGGCACATCGCTCAGCACAGGCCTGGCTCATGATGGTTGTCTGCGCACCTGCAACACAGGCACACCCATTTGTTGGAGGAACACAAATGACAGTATGGAGTGCAAATACAGTAAAAGCTCGTTAATTCATATTTCACAGGGACACTCAGTGAATTCTAATTAAATGAAATTTGAACTAATGAAAGTGATGAAGTGATATTTGGTGATGAAAGGAGTGGAAGCACCTCTAGAACAATCACTTATTATTTGCGACAGAAATCCGTGACCATTTGCTTTTTTTTTTGTTCCTATAAAAGCGATCACTATAAGAGCCTGAATATGTTGGAAAGAATCTTTCTCATTCTCTTCAAAACTGAAAAAATAGTGGCAGAACCCACCTCCCAATGACTGCCAATGCATTTGCACTGAATCAATGTAGCAACACACGCTTCCCTAAGCACACTCGGCGCCATCTAGCAGCGCTGCTGCAAAGCCTGTGCGTGGTCTCCAAAATGCAAGGCACACCGGTGTGTGCGAACGCCCAGACATGTGTGATGCAGCAATGGATTGATTGATTATTGTGGTTTATTGACGCAAGGGCCAGATATGGCCAAAGAGCGCCAGGACGATGGTAATGACTTGTTAGTGGTACATGAATAGTGAATTACATGAACATTAGATGTGGTATGGTTGTAAAGGGGCCTAAAAACAGTCGCTGCAAAGTGCGTAAAATCTATACGTAATAAGATTATGGCAATGACTAATTATGTGTACTATGGGCATGAACAATGCATTGCGAAGGAATGATACCACTTGCAAAATAAAGTGTAGTGATGCAGCAATGGGGCTCCTTCTCTGGTGCTTCTCTCTGGAATTGCTGCGCCGTCTAGTGACACTGCCGAGAAGTCCGCGTGCGGCCTCCAGGACGAGAAGCGAGGTGCGCCAGTGCAGCGAGCCCCGAAAATTGTTCCCTCGCTTGCCGCACAGTCAGTGGCACATAACCAAGTTATCGAGCGGTTCAGTGAAGAGCGGCACATGTACCCAGTGCATTCATGGCGCAGCTCCCTAAAGCATTGGTGTGAAAGGCGTTCTTTGAAAAGCGGTACATACCCAGTGCATCTGCGATGCAGCCTGGTAATGATTTCGGTTGCTGTTTTTGAGGATAGCCTGGCGCATACCCAGTAAACCAAGTTGGAATCAAAGAGGTTCATTGGAGGCCAGCACAGACCGACTGGCATATACCCAGTACTCCAGGTCGGTATCAATGAGTTTTTAGCGCGTACCACTGCGTATCACCCCTGTGCCAACGGCATGGTGGAACGCCTTCCCCGACAACTGAAGACCGCCCTGTCTACCCACCTCAATTCTGCCACCTGGGTTGACGCCTTGCCCCTTGTGCTCCTGGGTTTACGAGCCGTCCTCCGGGCAGACCTACAGTGCTCAGCAGCAGAGCTAGTGTATGGCAGTTCTCTGCGTCTCCCCGGAAACTTCTTTACATCGACGCAGCTACCAGCCCAGCCACAACAATTCCTACAACGCCTCCTGGACTGTGTTAAAAACCTCCGGCCCACTCCACCCCGACCTGGCCACTTCAACATACGTTTTCGTGCACCGCGACGCCGTCCGACCGCCGCTAACCCCGGCCTACGACGGACCATTCCGCGTCCTCCACCACACCCCAAAAACAGCCACTCTCCCTACAGAACGGCCGGGAAGAGACAGTCGGCTTGGACCACCTTAAGCCAGCTTATGTGGAGACCGCGATTGAAAGCCTCACATCGCCGCCTGACCTCGTGCTAGAGTGCCATCGCGGGCTCTCATCGCAGTTTCGACTTCCAGTCTAGACGGAGGGCCCTGTTGTGCCCTCCTCTGGGCGGTGCGTAGAACCAGGATGGCGCGTGCTTGCACGAGGAGAAAATAAAGACGGCGCCTGGCCGTGGCACGTGAAGCCACGGCTGGCTGTTCTATTCTGGCGTTATTTCGGGTCCGCCGTTTCTTTCCTTCGCTCCCGAGGCAAAAGCCTTCAAGTTTCTTGGATGGTGGTATCTACCCAGCCCCACGTCTATAGTGACCTATGTCGATGAGAAAGAGGTTCATTGAAGAGCAGCATGTAAGTACTGTAGTGAAGAAGAGGGACGATGCAGTAGGGCATTCTTACCAGCGCTGTCTAGTCGGTCAGTCTCTCCAGCGCATCACTCGGACTACGCCGCTCGCGCTCGCGATTCCCTGAACTGATCCAACGTGTTCCAATATATAACGATTGAAATTTTGCTTCTGGGCAGCATTTTTCATGCAAAATAATCGTGAAAATTGCACTCTTACGTTGCCCTTAACCGAGACGGGGCAAAAAGTTTGCCTACGTGCGTTCGTATCTGCCGCCATTACCGCACAGTGCATCCCGCCCACGCGCCGATTTCGAAAGCCACGGAGAGCATCGCAAGTTGGTGCAGCGTGCACAAAATGGCGCCAGCTGCTTCGCCCCCGCATCACCGGCGGTCGCGCGAGGAGAGGGCGGAAGAAAGGCAATAAGCGAAGGTAACGCCTCCTCTGGCGAGGGGTGCCTGCGCTCCCTGCCGCGCTCTCTCTCAACGGAAAAAGCGGCAGGTGCGCCCCTTGAGAGGAAACCGATTTTGCAAGAGGGGGAGAAAGCGATAAGCAAGCGGCGCCTGCGCGGCCTACGCTCCCTTTACAATCTCCCTCTCTCAGCGAGCGCGGAAATGCACCGCGGAAGCAGCGGGAGGTGCGCCGACAAAGCGCAAAGCTGCGGAGACGGAAGCTGCAAATTTTGAAAAACTCGAAGTACGAGCTCGCTCAGTGGATGATATCGACGATTATGAAAACCGGGAGCGCCACTATCATGAAGGCTAGAAGCAGTGTCCATGCCGATCAACGGAAAAGGCAGGCTTCGTGCGCCACGACGAAATCCCATGGGTGAAACCAATACGGTGGTGTCCGAACTCTGGGAGCACGTCGCTGCTGACGATGAAATAGGTGGTGCTTCGATGAAGGAGCTTCTGAGTACGAATAGTGCTGCCTTGTTCTGCGAAGAGAACTCCGACGGGGCAATCGTTGTTGCGACAGACGGCGGCATTGTGCGACGGAGGCGACGACAGTAGCAGCAGTTACAACGAGACTGACAATGGCCAGTCTTTGACACCAACCCCGAGGTTCAACCAAAGTGCAACGTAGTCGATCCATTGAATTCATGCACGCTAAATTATAGCCGCCAGTGTTCGCGCGGCAGATGGACGCGATGCACACGGCGGTTGTGAATCTGAAACTTCCGCGAAAGCAAGTGCAGATTTCTATTTCAGCGTGCCTAACGATTGAGACGCTATTTAAAGGCATAAATAAAAGTTTTATTTTTCACAGCCTACTTTCTACAACGTCGATTTTTTTATCGCAAGTGGCAGTTTCGGTTTCGGGACTGCAAAGGTATACAGTGGAACCTCGATGATACGAATCTCACGGGGTCACGAAAAATATTCGTATGAGCCGAAATTCGTATCATCGAAACACAATTAAAACTAGCTAAATTAAAGAGTCAGAGGTGAACTCAGTCAGGCACATGCACGTAAAAAGTATTTACAGTATAGATCACATAACATAACCATTTATAGTGAAGAACTGGCTACAATGCGGCCTTTTCCGACTCCCGTTTACCCTCCCATAGAACTCCATGTATACGCAATACCGCTTACAGTGCAGCCGCGTGAGACGAAATACCGGTTATAATGAGGCTTCCGCGGTAAAATCTCTCCGACAAGGGCGGTAGCGAGCACGCTTCTCAACGAGGTGCGCCCACCGATCGGAGAGGAGATCAACGAGGGCGATGCGGAGGAGGAGCATGAGACGTGGAGCACGAGTCCAAGAGCGATAAAATCGTCGCTGCGCGCCGTACGTGCCAGTAAAAGCGCGCAGGGTATGCGCGCCTTCACAGAGAGCGAACGCACAGCGGAGAAAACTCGACTTCCGTGGTGCGAGAGGCCGTGGGGGTGAGGGAGGGGGGGCATGGCAACGCTGTGCTACGTCACCAAATGCGTATCTTGCAACCGAGCGCAAGGGTAACTGGCGACGCAATCTCCCACGCGAAAGGAGCAAAGCGGGAAGGTAGCGCGGGAGGGAGGTAGTGGGGGGGGGGGGGGGGGGGGGGCTTTTACTCTGCCAACAAATGCGTTCTTCTACTTTGCGCCTGTGCCGGCTGTCAGTGTTGTCGCGCGCACCATATCTTGAAAGCGATCTCCACACGGCTCTGATCTTTGTATGCGCCGTGCTTACGCCGCTCAGTTTCCGTTGAAGCGATAGACCGCACGAGCCTTCGCTTTCTGCGGCGGCCGCGCGTGGGGAAGAGCGGCCGCCGCAGCGAGCGAAGAGACAAAAGGAAAAGCACAAAATCAACAAAAGCGCCGCCGCTTTTGCTTCCGTGCTGTCCGGCGCCACGTCCGCGCCTCTGCACCAAAGAGAAAGGGAAAACGCACGTGACTGCTCGCTGTTCTCTTTCGCGGCCGTCGGTGGGGCGGCGTTTATTCGTATAAACCGACGCAGGTCGAAAATCTATTCGTAACAATCGTTCTCTAGCACGTTGCAAAGTAATGGGGCTCAGCCGGAACCTCAGAAAAATTCGTATCATCCGGAAATTCGTGTTAGCCGTGATTGTATCATCGAGATTCCACTGTATTTGGCATTTTTTTTTCCGGCAGTCAAGATATACAGTAGCCGACGGATTTTTCGGACTCCAAAAATTCGGACTTGTTGGATATTCCGGACTTCATAGATGTACCGGCAGGATTCCCATAGAGCATGGGTTCTCAAAGTGGGTTCCGCGGAACCTACGGGTTCCGCAGGCCCCTGCTCGGGGTTCCGCGAGCCACTGATAAATTTTCCCTGGTCCCGTTCTCGACAAGTGTCTAAAACGGCGAACACAAGGTGCGCTTGATCCAAAGAACCTCCATTACCCATGTCCGAGTGTCATAAAGCACATCACAGCGCGTAACAGCAACGCGCGAACTGCGCAATAAATACGAAAGCAGCTTTTAGCCACCCAACCTCTGAGAACGGGCAACGCGCCTAAGCTTTCGCACTTGAATCTTGGAGGCCGTAGCTTACCGCCTTTCTCCTATTTGTAGATAGGGTAGGTGCCGATAGCGACTGACGATAGCGTGCGCACGTTGGAGGAATAAAAAAAAAAAAATGCGCAGAGCACCGCAAACGCGCCGCAGAAGAGCAAGAACGGCGTAGCGTCCAACCGAAACGAAGCGGCGCAGTCTGCATCGCCGTGGTCCTCAGCGACAATCGTACGCGGCACGTGACTGACAGCAACGCCGAAACCCATCGTGCCTAATTGTGCCTTTAAAGCCTTTATTCTTGCGTTTATCGCCGCCTGTAACACCGCGTTGGCGGCTAGCCGCGTGCCTCCATAAGTGCATAGTCGCTATCTCCGATCGCGTCGATAACCACCGCAGTTTCGTCCGCAGCGGTTGCGGCAAATAGTAGTTTCGTTTTAACTCGATGCATGCGTCGGCTGCGTGCCTTCACAACTGCGTCGTCGCCTCCCATGGCAGCGTCGATAGCAACCGCAGTTTCGTCCGCAATTCTTGCAGCGAAAGGTAGTTTCGTTTTGACTTGGTGCGTGTGTCAGCCGCCTGCCTTCTGAACAGTAAAGTCGCCGTCCATGATCGCGTCGATAGCGGCCGTGGTTTCGTCCGCGCTTCTTGCGGCGAAAGGTAGTTTCGTTTTGACTTGGTGCGTGCGTCAGCCGCCTGCCTTCTGAACCGCAAGATCGCCGTCTATGATCGCGTCGATAGCGGCCGCGGTTTCGTCAACAGCGGTTGCGGCAAGCAGTAGTTTCGCTTTCACTCAGTGCAAATCTGTCGAAGATAAAGAGCACCGGCTACATCGCGATGGACGGACAATTTGTCGGCGAGCAGCTGAGTGGCGAAAAAATAATCAGGATGTGCGCCCGTTGGTGCAAAGCGCGTCTCAGATGAAAACGCGCGCCGCGAAGGATGTCGCGAGGCCTTCGCCGCTGCTAGGGCTAATCAGTCATGAGATGAAGAGAATTTCAAGTTCCGCACTGGTCTTGTGCTAAATAGAAACAAGATTTGACGATTCATTGAGTAAATAAAAGCGTGTTGACGTAGTGAAGCATTTGTTTATTGTTTTCTTGATACCCTCGATAATTCGACATTCGGTTAATTCGGGGGGGGGGGGGGGGGGAGGGGGGTTTCTTGGCACTTTATGGAGCTTAGCAGGGTTCCCTGGGATGAACATACTTGAGAACCCCTGCCATAGAGCTAATGCATTTTCGCGACCGATTTTTCGGACGAATCTAGGTGCCAATGTTCGATTTTCCGGACTAAATTGCTCGCTCCGAGCCGCGTTACCCAATCTTGAAGGCCGCCATGTTGGATTTTCCGCTGGCTTGGCCGGGCTTGGCTTCCAGTGCCCCCCTGTATAGCCTTCAAGATCAGTAGACACACGCTATCCTCTCGTCTGTGAGGCCATGCCCGCGCTTCCTTGGCCGACAAAACTTCCAAAAAAGCGGCACTTGCCTTTTTTTTTTGCTTTTTTTTTTTTGGTCAGCTCGGCACTATCGTCATATCACTTAAGCGGAATCCGGGGGTTTTTTTGTTTCTTTCTTTTTGTTTTTTAAGTTTCGGTTGCGCCGTACGCTGTGTGCGGGTGAAAGCTTGCGAGGGTCAGCCGGCAACCGCAATTAATCTCACGCACGCGAGAGAGGAAGGCGGCCGGAGGCGCGCGCGGACTTCATTCGCTCGCGGGGCACGGAGAGAAGGCGGCGGAGATGGTTGCATTCAGCTCTTGCGCATTCAGCTTTTCGGACTGCTCGATTTTCCGCACTATTTTTCAGTCCCCGCGAAGTCCGGAAAATCGGTCGGCTACTGTAGCGATGATCGGTTATAACGACCGGATTTCTCGTTTTTCTTGATATCGTTACAAGTGGACTGCACTGTATACGCAATTTAAGGGGGGACGTGGCTTTGAAAATCAACTTCCTGATTTCTTCATGGAGTTTGATGAAAATTGGCACAAATGTTTAGAATGTCTCCCTGATACTGCCATAAAAGTTTCAGAGTGATACCTTGAGAACATTTTATTGAGCAGAATTTTTCTCTCTTGAACTTTCTGGAGGGCCTGGGGAGCTTAAAAAACATGATGGAAGGCTCGTTGAGTATTGACTGCATAGCTCAATGCGTGCTGAAGGTCCCCCCCATGACAGTCTTACTTTTTTTTCTCGCAACACAAATTTTTTAGATAGTCATTTTTCAAGTTACCTTCGCACCAAGCACACTTTCGGGGTGAACGAATAGCCACGCCATAAATTTATAAAATGTCGAGATAAAAATGCAAGACTGTCTCGACCTGCACTGTAGTCCAAGGAACGTGACAAAAAAAAACAGAATTAAAATAGGCTAAACGGTAACGAAGAAATCAGCTCCAGAAACTGAGCAGAAAGGCGAAAAAACAGTTATGAGAAAACGGCTCTCAAAGTTGCACCTTCTCTTCAGTTCTCTAAAACGCCCCAAAGTTGTAATCTTTGATGTGTTTTGTGACGTGGGGCTTCTTGGACATGTGGCCTCTGGTCTGCTGAGCCTTCGTTCTGCCTTTTTCATGTTTGTATGGCATTTTTTACTGCTCTACAAAGAGCATGGTGCCTGGGTTTCAAACCAAGTGAGGTGCAGAACTATGTGGGCATAAATATACAGTAGTTCTAGCGTTGTACCTGCAGACTGCCTCATTGATAGCAGTCTCTAGTGCAGTCAGTGAGACATTGTTTTCTTTTGGTAGAATCGACCATGTTACTGAATGAAGGCTCTCAGCAGCCTTCTGAATCATCTTCCATTGACAATGGCTATGGAGGTTAGGAGAGCCACTGATACATAGGCAGCAATGCAGCTGCTAGGTGCTTTCCAGCCTGTACTTTTGTATGATGCCTCACTTCTGCAGCCAGGTGTCTGTGCCAGCCCAAGTGGCCTAGTGAACAGAGCTCATGATGAGGTTCTCTTTAAGAAGGGGTGGTATGATAGGTATTATTACTAGATATCGTGGCATTACGATAACAGAGTCGGCACGCAATGTGCTAAGTCGCGGGTCCGAGGTGCCGATGTGCGAAATGCCTGGTCGCGAGTCCGCGGAATAGACGCTCGACGAGCTTAGTCGCGCAGTCCGAGGTGCCGACGCACGAAATGCCTAGCCGCGGGTCCGAGGAATAGACGCTCGAGGTGTCGACACTCCATGAGCAATGTGCCGACACGCGAAATGCCTAGCCGCGGGCTCGAGGAGTCGACGCGAGGTGCCGACGCGCGAAGTGCCTAGTCGCGGGCCCGAGGAGTCGACACTCGATGAGCGATGTGCCGACGTGCGAAATGCCTAGCCGCGGGCTCGAGGAGTCGACGCTCGCGGTGCCGACGCGCGAAGTGCATAGCCGCGGGTCCGAGGAGTCGACACTTGTTGAGCGATGTGCCGACGCGCGGAATGCGTAGCGGCGGGCTCAAGGAGTCGATGCTCGATTTGCTTAGTCGCACAGTCGGAGGCGCCAACGCACGAAATGCTTAGGCAAGGATCCAAGCAGTCCGCACGCGATTTGCTTCATCGCCGAGTCGGAGACGCCTACGCACGAGAGGCTTAGCCGCATGTCCGAGCATTCCGTGCCCGAAGCTCGGTCGCGAAGTCCGCGTCACCGATGCTCAGAATGCTTAGCCGCGGCTCTGAGACGTTCAAAAAAGCGGGATCGGCCACGCTACTGTGATGTCCGCATAGCGCCCGCTTTAACACTCGTCGAAATTACGGAAACTGTCCGGAGCTCGCGAGGAGACCGCAACAAGCGGAGCAGACGACGCCATCACGGAGCGAGCACCGGACCAATGGCGAACCGCGCTGGAGTCACGTGGCGGGCGCGGCCAATCGGTGGCTCCGGCACGACCTTCAATCATTTGCTTTTTGTGTGCTTGTTTCTGTATGGAGGAGATAGCTGAAGCGGCAGATTTGAAGACGGAGAAATGCGCTTTCCAACGAGACCAAGATGGCGGCGCTCGGCTGCGCCGTTCCGGAGATATCGTGGCTTGAAAAACGCCGTTCTTTCGCGATTTCCGCACAATTTTTCGGCACCTTGGCTGATACAACAATTTCTTTAGAGCACTTCTACTTGGTTTTCAGTGATGATATTTCAGAATGAGATAGAATAAGAGTTACAGAAACGGAAAATGTGATTTTCAAAAAATCGATTTTTTAGCCATTTTTCGCAATGCGAAAGCCGCGTCCCCCCTTAAGTGTGATGCAAAGGCATTTGAGCGCATTTTGGAGTCTGCTGACCTTGCCCGAGTAGATAATGTGTGGGAAAACGTGCCGTTAATTTTCGTTGTTGCGGGATAGCAGTTTAGCAACATTTCATTGTCGAGAGGTACGAAATGCATTGAATCCTACGGACGTTCCCTGGGAATACGAAAAGATTTCGTTGTCGCGAGAATTTTGTAGTCATGGGATTTCGTTATCGCGGGTTTCGACTGTATGCACCAACCTCAGAGCTTCTGAGAAGTCTGCAACACTCCACGCAAACATAAGTAAGCCCCGTCCTCTGTACCTGAGTCAATGAAGGCCTTGACTGGGTGCCCATTGACACGGCAGTTGATGTACAGCATCACCACTTGGCCGAAGCTCTCTGGGTGGTACTCCATGGCTGCCTCCATGTTGGAATCAATGTTCTGCTGCCTGCAAGAAGCAACACCAACCTTAATTTACAAAAGTGCAGCACACCCAGAAAACACACAAGAAGCACTAACTTCCAGGTGAACGTTCTTCAAGCAGAACTGCCCCCAAAAAGGCAGACTTAAACACTGAGCATGCCAATGCCATAGGTTCATATTTAGAAATGTGTGCACCAATCAATGTAATCAAAAGCCCTAGTGCACATGCCGTAGCAGATAAGTACAGCATTTCTTGAAGGAGTACAGTCAACGTTCGATTTTTTGGACTCTCTAGGGCTTGAGAAAATGAAACAAGATCAAGCAGTCCGAAGAAATGAATGCATGCCTTTTACTGCCCTCAAGGGCTCAAGTCACCACAGTCGCGTCCGAAATAGCTCTGAAGGTCTGCCAGTACACTTGCCAGCATCTCAGTGAATGTACTGTGATAGGAGATGGTGGGTGTGCGCGTTTGTAATTAAGGATCACATACTATATTCTTAAACAGCAGTTTCGACTCTTCAAATACAACGGAACGCACTGCATATGCTTGACCACCTAACACCACTGTATTGTGGAGAAGCTGAATTTTGGAAACTGGCACCATTTGTGCCGTGCTCTCCATGCGTTGAAGACATCGGCGGGGATGACGAAGGCAGAGTCGGCACCTTTACTGATGGCTCGAATCCTTTCAATATATGTCAACAGCAATCAGCGAAGCTCTGATTGTATAACATCCCAGCTACCGGTATGAAATGGCCACATGCACTAAGATATGCTTCCTCATGCACCAGTTTCACCCACTTGAAAAGCGAAATTGACCTGTTTACTACACATATAGCAATGAGCATGACAGATTTCACGAAAAACAGCAAGAAAAGCAAGTATGTGCGGCTGATCGCAGTGCTTCTCTTAAAAACACAAAGACTAAAGCTACAGAAATTATACCACTTGTGAAAAACTTGCATGATGGCACACAAGGCATCAATGTAACAGAAGCAATAGCTCAGTGCACAATATTTGCTGCCTGGAACGTGCAAAGTATGCAGAAGCACACGGCGTCTTTCACAACATGGCATCAAACACAACAGGCATCTTTTAGCTGCTTGCGCTTAAGTGAGCAAAAATCTGCTGACAGCTTTGGGAGTCCGCGGATAGTTCGTGGCTTCCAGTCCATGAAAAATGAACGTGATTCTGGCAGCTCTCGAATTGGTGGGCAGAGCTTTTGAAGCTGTTTGAGAAAATCAAATGCAGGAAAGCAAAAATTAAATTAAATTATAGGGTTTTACGTACCAAAACCAGTTCTGATTATGAGGCACGCCGTAGTGGGGAACTCCGGAAATTTGGACCACCTGGGGTTCTTTAACGTGCACCTAAATCTAAGTACACGGGTGTTTAGATTCACCTTCACTCGACATGCTGAGGCATTCAGCGGCGTGCGAAAACATTCGTGAGATCATGTGCACGCACTTTTACGCCTTCCAGAAGGCGATCATTGACGATTTAGGCTAGAAGAAAACACACACGGATAGTAGAACTCCGTTTTTCAAGGGACCGTGAAAAAAACAATGCAGTTTCGACCGAAAGGCGAAGCAACGATTGCGAGAGCAAGTTAGTGAAAAGCTGCATGAAGTAAGGATAGTAGTTTTATCCGCCGTATAAACTTGTAAGCATAGGCATACTAACTAAATTACGGTGTCATGCACGCACAGGTAAACACGAACCCATCTCGCTCGAAGACAACGCTGGAGTAAAGGGCCGTTTATAGTTCGAATTAACGCGCGCGCACGCTACGTCACGTTGGCGAAAACGAGGGCGCACCGGCGCAGCCAATATTACCCGCGGCTTCCTAGTTCCGACGCGCCCTGACGGGCCCAGCACCGAAATGGCTCCGACCCATTTGTGCATCGGAGGCGATGGCACCGTCAAACCACAATGCATTGCACGCGAATAAAAATGCACCCACGCCGATTCGCTGACATTCACAAATAGCCGTTCAAAGCGGCGCGCAGCTTGAGGATGGTTCTGCGCATGCTCCGAAGATAGCAGCCGACAGATGGCATCTCGGCTGGCGCAGCACAACTGGCGAAGCGTGACTAACCATAAACGACGCTCGCCCGCCGATAACGTCACGGGCCTAGGCGCGGCAGCAGCGTTTGTCTCTCGCTTCAACGCAAACTAAATGTCGAAAGCACAGCGCATACTAAGCTATCGTGCACTAGGCGCACTTGGTCAACATTCCAGATCATTTTGAAGATGACGTGCGCGCGGGCTCGCACTACGTGCACGTCACAGATCGCTTTTAAGATACGGCCATGTGATGCGGCGGCCGCGCCGTATCGGCAATGTGCCGGCCACTTGTTGCAACGTGGCAGTTGCTTGTTGCAACAAGCTGGCTGCACCGCTAAATTTACGTGACCGCCACATTCAAACACAAAGTAAGATAAAGGAAAATTACAGATTATTACAAATTACATGGAAGTCAATGTAGTATTTAGGTCGGGACCGCAAAAATACGACGTAGCAACCAGGAAAATGCAGCAGCAAGGAAGGTTTCAACGGGGTTCCACTATTAGGAATTTTTTCTGGTAAAACTAAATTCATTTTTTCTTGATTTTGTGTATGTTTTGATGATACGAATTTTGGGTGATACGAATATTTCACGGGACCCCACAGAGATTCGTATCACCGAGGTTCTGCTGTATCCTTACTTAGCATACCTGTCTGGTAAATTGCTATTACAATCGATGCTCCGCCTTCCAGGCAAAACTGACTTTTTCAGGCGAAACTGCAGCGGTTGTGGCAAACAGTAGTTTCGGTTTGGCTCGGTGCGCGTGGCCGCCGCGTACCTTCGGAACTGCGTAGTCGCCCGTCTATGATCGCACCGACAGCAGCCGCGGTTTCGTCCGCAGCAGTTGCGGCAAACGGTAGTTTCGGTTTGACTCGGCGCACGCGGTGGCTGCGTGCCTTCAGAATTGTGTGGTCGCCGTCCATGATCACATCGATAGCCAAACACTAGTTTCATTTTGACTCGATGCAATGGCTGCTGGCGCAATGTCACAAACACAGAGGAAGATGTCAAGGATGAAGAGCGCCGGCTTAGTAGAGAAAACAATCAGGATGTGCGTGCAGTAATGAAAAGCGTGTCTCGGATGAAGACGCACGCCGTGGCCACGCTGCGAAGGAAGTCGCGAAGCCTTAGCCATGAACTTTGACGTGCAACACGACGGCTGCAACAACAGTCCGACACCTGTTGTGGAACTGCCCAAAGTTTGTGGTCCTCTGACGGAACCACCGAGGCCAAGGGGAAAGCTACGAAGAGTGGATCCTTCCGTTTACGGAAGCCAGCAGTGTTCTGCAAACGCTATATATCTTTGCGGTGGAGTCGGGCATCCTCCGCATGGTGTGGAGCGGTGCACCTCTCGCCTGCTCGCCCACTTCTTTTCCGAACCCCCATATCCCTCTACCCGCCAATGAGCTACCTTAGTAAATAAAGCTTGGTCATCATCCATTTCAATGACTCTGCACCAAACAGCAACTTTGGCCCCGAACTCCTGACGAGACAATGCTGGTTAGGCCCAGCCGGTGGGAGTGTCGAGCTGCATGTCGTCGCGGCAAGCTTGCCTTTGATATATGTTTGTGCCCGTAGACGAATACACAGATATCTAGCTCGAGATGACTCACACAAGCTGCACTGGCGGTAGCGCACGTGAAGCGGGTTTACGGGTGATCAGCAGGCGACTACCACAGTATAGCAAAAGTATGTGCGCATACTGGTATTAGCGGTGAAAGCTCATGTGTGGACAATGTTCCGAACTGATTAATTTTCAGAACACTTTAAACTGACTGTGTCTTGGAGTCAAGGTCATGATATCTGCACTTTCCGACGAAGTGCATCGCGACGGATAAATGCGAAATGCACTCGTGCCCTCAACCGCTTTTACCGCAATGCATTTGATTTTAAATTGATTTTACTGTCGAAACTTGTTTTTTGGCCTGCCTGATAATGCAGACATTTTCACGACTCCATTTGTGCCCAAAAATATCAGTCGGTGAATGTACCGTATTTACTCGCAAAAATAAAAATATGCGCCAAGTTGGTGGGTGCACTTATTATGCGGGGTAAAAATTTAAGTGATTCTTTTTCCATGGCCACCTCTAAAAAAGTCAGTTTCGCCCGAAAGGCGAACCATCGATTGCAATAGCAAATGCATCGACAGTTATACGAAGTAAGGATAGTAGTTTTATCGACTGTATAAACTTGCAAAGTAATTTAACCAGCATAGTGTCAGCGCACACAGGCAAACATGAGCCAATCACACTCGCTGTCTAAACGTTGACGTGAGGAAGCGCGGCAGCAACAGAGAGCGAAGCGACCTTCGTGCCGTGTATCATTTCAACGCAAAGTGAGCGGCGATAACGGAGCACGCACAAAGGTATAAGCAGCCGTCGCACCTAGACTCAGCCCCCGATGCAGATCGCTTTCAAAATAGGGCATGCGCAGCCGCGCAATATGCAGTTGCTGCGCCGCCTCCCTCCCCTCCCACCAGCCGCCATGCGCACGATGAAATACGGCGCATTTCCTTCCCGCTTTCCTCCCTCGAACGCGGGAGATAGAGCCACGGTCATTGGGGCAGACGTCAAAAGTGCACCTGGAGTGCCCATATGATTCCTATCGCAATAAAAGTAGGACACACAGGGAACAATTCGGTGTCCGATACAATCGTACCCGCCGGATTCATTACGTGGGTAAATGCACTATTTTCCACACACAATCTGAAGAGCCAAAAAGCACATGCATTCGGTGCAGACCACACACTGATAACAGGTGGCTAGAGCAAACAGAGTTAACGTAACCAACTCTAGAGAAAACGCTCCCCATAGTACTCATGCATTTCAATCGGTAACCGCAAAAATAAACACCATACAAATTTGTCAAGCGGACAATCGACGCAGGACGCGCAGCCTAGCGTCCAAGCGACACTACGGAAGCACTTCCGCATCAAATTAACACTTCTGTGCCCACTGCGGTAGCTTTGCAGCTGTGGCATTGCACAAGATCGTGGATTCGATCCCGACTGCAGCAGCCACATTTCAACAGGGGCAAAATACAAAAATGCTAGCGCACTTATATTTAGGTGTGCATTAAAGAACCACAGGGGGTCAAAATTAATCTGTAGTCTGCCACTATGGCGTGCCTCATAATCCGATTGTGGTTTTGGCACGTACAGCCCCCCCCCCCCCCCCCCCAATCGTGAGTACAGTTTCACACTTCTGTCACGATGCAATCTGCCGTGCGAGGCAACAACAATGTTAACCTTCTCTGGGGTTATGAGCAATGGCTCACAACAATGCCTCAAGCGAACACGTTTCACAGTGTGTTTGGTGTACTTCACAGACAAACAGCAGTGGAGCACACAAGTTAACATTCACCGTCAACTCACAATTCTGATATTGCACAAAACGGTCATATTGCACATTCGCCGTCAACATCACTGCTAATTATCATCAATTAAAGGAAATAACAAAGAAAGCTTCACTTACGTCGATTCCCACAGTGTGCGGGATCCGCATAATTTTTCTTTTCTCTCTTTTCCCACTTCGTTACATGTCAGTTGGCTTGCTCCATGTCCCCTCATCCTCCTCCCCACCGCACTCATCACTCTCCCCTCGGCTGGCGCACCTCATTAAGAAGCGCACTGCCTTGCTTGCCTACGGGATTTTCCAGCAACTACATTATACAGTCGAATCCCCCTACAATGAATGCCACTACAACGAAATTTCCGCCACAACAAAGATTTTCCGATTCCCCGCAAGCTGCCCATAGAAAGTGATACAAAATGTCCCTACATAATGAAAGCGTTTTATTCGGTATTTCCGCGTGAATGAACTTTTCGAGAACGAAACTGTGACTGAATTGAAATTGGAACTGCCGAGTAGCCAAATTAGAAGGCCCTTCCAAAGCTGTGACGATCCTATGTCCGTTGGAACGAGCTTTTTGCGAATGAAATCAAATTCAAAGTACCGATTTAAGCCACTGCAATCCACAGCCACGCGTGATCATCACACACCTGCACAAGACTGCACGGGATCACCACAATGGCTGCTGTTTTCTGTGGTCTGTGTCCAGTCGAAATGGCTACATCAACAAAGAAGCGTAAATTTCTCTTTCTCGAGAAGGCAGAGCACATATGATCGCCGAGGTGATCATATGTGCAAAGTCAGGAAAGACCACATTATACTGCACACACAGTTGCGTCACTAGTGGCCAACTTCCCCCTGAATGGCGGCGAGCGGGGTAACAGATTTTTTCCGGCACTTGCCGCAGGGGCGCTGCATGTCCAATTCGAAAAGAGCAGCCACGAGGCAGGTCCTGCACTATAAGCGATAACGTTATAAGTTGTCTGAGCTGTACATTCAACCTTTGCCAGCTTCAAAGAAATGTTCTTATAGCCACTGTGATATCTATACACACAACAGGAAAAAGAAGTTTTTTTGTTTTTTTTACTGCACACACAGGTTTGCGTCACTAGTGGCCAACTTCCCCTCTGAATGGCGGCGAGCGGGGTATACAGATTTTTTTTCCGGCACTTGCCGCAGGGGCGCTGCATGTCCAATTCGAAAGAGCAGCACACGAGGCCTATACTACTTGAATTTCATAACAGTGGTGCACGGAGGGTCATTTCGCAATCAGTCACCAAGCAGCTCAATTTGGGTCGCGCGTTGCCGCAGTCCACAGAGCGCTGATGCCGCATGCAACCAACTGGGCGGCGGCGCTAGTTTAGGCTCAGTACTTTCTTCCCTACATGCGAGCTTGACCCATTCCATCCAGTAAGCGCACAGACAAACTTTATGCTCACTGTCGTTCACAACTTGGTACAGAGGCAAGGCTTTTCTTTTACATTCTTCTAATGCCTCACCATAATTTTTGTAGTTTACAACTGTAGTGGCTTGGGGACCCACACGCCACTTCTACTGCCCTCAGTCTATCCCATGCACGTAATCTCGGGTGTAATCAGCGTTCAGCCACTCAATAACGGCAACAAGCGGATTGCATGTTTCGAAATTCATATTTATTTGCTCCGACTAATTTTAAAATTCCGAGTACTGAAGTTCGATTCAAAGAGAATACCAAATAGCATAACATTCAATTGAATATTAAAAAATATTGAATATTCACCCAACCCTACATATTGCCTCCAACAAATAGCATTGTACCAGCCAATTGTATAGCCACTCAAGGGGCAACAGCCACGACAAGACCGTATACCCATCTCAAGCCCATACTGTTTCCTACGCTTCCTTGTTCTTCATCCAGACATCAAAGGACTGGAATAACCTTTGCACCAAGGCTGTGCTTCAGTCAACCCTGACCTCTTCAAGTGCACCATTGTAGAACTAATGTATGAAAACAGGCCACCCTCAAGCAAAACAACACCTCAGGGACCTTTGTCATACTAGAAATAAATACATACTATAATAAGATTCCCTCGTTTTCCAATAAACTCAGTTGTAAGTGTACACGTATCTGTTCCCTTTCTTACCTGGTGTCCATCTTGTACCAATGCACCTTATAAGTGTTTGCCAACCTCGATACTCACTAAGCGTCATCCTGTTACGTGGGGTATAATATTTACCATATTAAAAATATGTGTTGGTGCCCCTTTAGGACATAAAATGGCCCACATTAAGTCACGAAGGATGTTCAGTGCTCACCTGATCTCTTCGGCAATGAGTCGTTGCGTCTCGGGGTCAAAGGGGTCGGCGTTCATCATGCGGATGCGCTGCCGGTCCCTGTCAGACTTCTCTTTCTGCTGCTCCCGAAGCACCCGCGTGAACAGCTCTGCACGAAAGCCATCAAGACAACAACACTGAGGAGAAGAGCAGACTCCCATCACACAAGGCCTTCATCCCAAGCAAGCAAGCAAAGCAGGGCGACAGGTCTACTGAACTAAGTGAAGTTTCCGTACAGTATAGTTAGCTGAGCACCGGATATCACGCATGTGTGATATCCTGTGTTACTTAACCACTGTACTACCGAAATAAACTTTAGATGCGAGTCAGGGCTCATTTTGTCTTCTTCCACTGCACCTTGTCGTTTGCACTACAGTTAAACCTGCTTATAACGAACCTCCATATAACGAATTCCTGGATATAACGAAGTATTCTATTGATTCATTGATTGATTTGATTGATTTACTTCATTTGTCTTTTCAAGAAAGAGAGGAGCAGTCACAAAAAGCTACTGCAATGAGTAGCTTGACGGGGTGACAGCCCCCTTAGAATGACAGCAACGGACAGTGCGCAAGACAAAAAAATATAAAAAATGAATAAGATCGGAGAAAATGAAAAACAATATATACACAGGAATAATTATACATGTTGGTAGAAGATTGTTAAACATTAGTATAACAGGAACCTGATGTAAAGAGTTTTAGCTACATTAAATAAATTATTAAATAAGGCAACATAAAGAAAACGCGGGAACATTGGAAGGATTGGTGCAAATACACAGTCGAATGAAATCAAGTAATGTTACAGAAAATTTACAAGAACAAGTCACGAAGCTCTTGCCATGTTATGTTTGCTATTTCGACATAATTTTTTTTTGTAACCGGTTCAACAGTGAAGGTAGCTGGTATCGAAGCATCTGTTTACCATAGTTAGTACGATTTCGTGCTACCTCCCACTGTTCCGGATTACGTGTGTTATATGCAACTGCGTTGATTGGCTATGTTTTGCAAAGCGTTGTCCTGTTTTTTTGTGCATAATTTGTAGTGGCGGAAAAGCCTGTATTCGTAAAGTGATGGAACCCTTACTATGCGTAATTTCGTAAACAATTCAGCTGTATGGGACAAGTAGAGCACCTTACAAGTTAATCTAATAATTCGCTTTTGCAGTAAAAACAATTTCATAATATTAGCGTTTGTGGTTGTGCCCCATACAAGAGCACCATAGTTCAGAGTGGAAGAGAATAGCGCGTTATAAAGAAGTAGATTTGTGTTAACCGGAAACAGTGAACAATTTCGCTGCAGGAGTCCAATAGTTCCGACGCGCGAGAGGCCGTGGGGGAGGGGGAGGGAAGGGAGGCGACGTTTAGCTGCGGCACCAAGTGCCTATTTATATCAGAGGCTCCGGCAACAGTCACCAACGCCGCACGCATTTTGAGCGAACGCGGACAAAACGCCGACGGCGTCGACAACAGTTCTGCGTGTTGCCGGTGCTGCTGCATGTCCAAGTTTATACAGCTGATAAAGCTAATACTATCATTACTCCGTATAGCTCTCTACAAATTTGCTATCGCAATTGATGCTTCGCCTTTCAGGTGAAACTGCAACAACTTTTTTAACCAGGAAATCAACGTGTGCATCCCATGACATGGTGGCAGAAAAAAAGACGCCTAGAGTTTTGAAGGACTCAACGTATTCAAGCGATATACCATTAATAAATAGCGGATGCATGGGGCACACCTTATGACGCGGATGAAACATCAGAGCTTTCGTTTTTGCAACATTTAAACCCAGGTGTTTTTGTAGAGACCATTCGTGAATTGATTCAAGAGCCATGTTTGCGCGATTTACTAAATCAACAGCGGAGCGACCAGAGAAGAAAATGCTCGTGTCGTCAGCGTAGATAATGTACTTTACCGTCTCATCAACGCTGACGATGTCGTTGATGTATAAAAGAGATAAAAATGGGCCCAGGATGCTGCCTTGAGGTACACCTAAATTAATCTGTCTTGAGGAAGATGCAGTTAATTTCTACATATTGTGAGCGGTGTCGTAGATACGATGATATTAAGCAGTGTGCGTTACCCCTAATACCATAGTGATTAAGCTTCTGGAGAAGAATGTGATGACTAAGGCTATCAAAGCCTTTGTGAAGTCTAAAAACACACCTAGAACTAGGTTGTGATTTTCGAAGTTTTCAAGTATGTAGTCTTTTTGTGCAAGAAGTGCTAGTTCTGTTAATTTATTTTTTTGGAAACCATATTATACTGGGTTTAGAATGTTAACGAAGGATGCGAGTCGTTTAAGTATTATTTTCTCTAACCCTTTTGAGAAAATTGCCAGGATGGAAATAGGATGATAATTGGAAAAATCGTTTCTGTCACCTTTCTTGTATACAACAGTAACTTTCGCACATTGCATCTTACGTGGGAACACTCCGGTTGTAAGGCACATATTAAAAATATGAACTAGACAGTTCGCTATGATATCAATAACGTATTTAATTGGTGTAACTTGTATTCCTGATGGATTGAGGGACTTGCTGTTATTTAGCTTAATAAAAGACTAAACAACCTCGCTTTCACTCACCGGATCTAGGAAAATGGTGTGCTCGTTATGATATTTTATTGTTGGGATATAATTATTTGTGGACAAAGGGGTGAAAGAGGCAAAAAAGTTATTAAATGCGTTAGAAAGCTCCGATCCTTTAACTCCATTCCGTCCTTTACTAGTTTCGTAAGCGGTTCAGGAACATGACCAATTACCGATCTTAATTTTTTCCAAAGCTGTTCAGAACTCCCTTGAGAAGAGCTGAACAGATCGGTGTAATATTCCTTTTTGGCTAAGCGAATATTTTTGTTGACGCGGTTTCTGAATGCTTTATATGTTTTCAGTATTTCGGCAGACTTTACTTGAACAAACGATCTGTAAAGTTGTTCACGTTTTTGTATTTGGCTGAGCAGTTCATAATTCATCCATGGTTTCGTACACTTTCTTGACCTACCAGATGTTTTGTAGGGGAAACATTCATCATAAATTCGCATAAATTTGCGTAAAAACTTTTCATAGGCTGCATATGGGTCGTTTTCTTTTAAAACATCGTACCAGTCTACATTAGACAAGCAGTCGCGGAATTTTAACAGCGTGACAGGGTTTATTTCACGGTACACGTAAGAGTGCTTCTGCTTTTTTAAAGTGTTAGTTTGAGACAGTGAAATGTAAACAGGCAAGTGATCACTTATAACATAATTAATAACACCTGCCTTAATGTAAGAGCTGTTATAATTGGTTATGAAGACATCTAATGTTGTGGCTGTGTTTTCAGTAATACGTGTAGGTACAGTTATTACATTGTGACATAAGTGAACGTTTAATAATGATTCCAAGTCAAGTTTCATGGCGCTATCAGCACAGAGATTAATGTTCAAATCCCCTCCGATGATTACTGTACACTTGTAGTCATCAACGAATTGCAAAAGTGCATCCAAGAAGGATAAGAAATTGGATATGTTTTGCCCCGGTGGGCGGTAGCAGACGCAATACACAAAGGAACCACATTTTAGGGTAATCACTTCGTAATCGGGCGTAACACATGTAAACACTGAAAGAATTTCACAATTCATTTCCCTAAGCGTTAAGATGCACACTCCACCTCCTCGCCTACTATCACGGTTTAGGCAGTGACAATTATACGCTGGCAAATAAAAGCTTCCGCATCACTACAAAACCACGTTTCCGTAAACATAAGAACATCAAACGGGAAACGTATATCACTGAAAAAATATTCTATGTCGTCATGTTTGTTCCTTCCAGATCACAAGTTCAAGTGAAAGCAGTTTATTCTCTTGTTGAACTCGCTATAACCATGATATGGTTATAGCGAGTTCACCACTCGGGGCAAATTGATGCATTCTTTATAGATTTTAGCAGGCGTTTGACAAGGTGCCGCATACAAACTAATACATAAGCTGAAATTAACCGGCCTTCCCTGCTACTTAGTGAAATGGGTTGAAGCATACTTGCATAGCAGAAAACAATTTGTTGTAGTGGATGAGTGTGCGTCTGATCTGCTCCCTGTTTCTTCTGTGTGCCCCAGGGCAGTGTACTCGGACCCTTGCTTTTCTTAGTTTATGTAAATGATCTGATTGAATTTTTGTCTGATACAGTGTGTATAAAACTTTTTGCTGATGACTGTACCATATACAAGGAGATATTGTGTGAGAGTGATCATGTTGTATTGCAGAACCATTTTAAGGCTCCATATGGGGACCTAAAGCTAGCTCCAAATAGGTCATCTTTACTTCTGATTACAACAGCACGTGCACCCTCTGCTTCCGAACTAGAACTTTCCCATTCGAGTGCCAGGTTAAAACGATAGTCGTTTTCAGCCGCCATGTACGCGTGCTGCGGTAGAGGTCCCTCTGTTGTTTGGCCATATTTTCAACAATGGCCACTGCTAATTTTCACGTTTTTTAGGACTTTCTAGCATCAAGCCATGCGTCACGTGCGCTGCGCACAAATCGAACCACGGTTGCCAGGCTCTTTCCCTGGTTATCAGGGAGCCTGTGAACAGCGTCGACGTCATTTACACTCCATTCAGGAGATTAGCGGTCTTTGCGATGCCATTAGTTTTAAGAGCAGGTTTCATTCGGAGTCCTCGGAACACCATGCACTTCCATATTATGCTCCTGCTGTGCATCTCGAGATTATTTAGGAATGATTCCAGTTCTTTGACTTGTGCATTGTCACAGCAGGGTTTCTTTTCCAGAGTTTCGACGCGCTGTCTTAAGCTGCCGATTAAGACAGTTTCCCACCATTACTCCATAGAAGCACATGTATTTGAGACCTCTACGTAACGAAGTGGCAGTGGGAGACCCCCTCGATATAAAGAATTTTCCCCTCCGACAACCTAGAGATTTCGCCCCAAATTTTGTCGTTTTTGCATGAGCAGCAACCGGAAACACCTCCGCCGCAACAGAATGCGAAGCGAGCGCATGTGTGCGTGCGAGCGTGTGTGAGGCAGGCCTGCATCCCTCGACCCAGCGATCTTGCCGCCGCGGGCGTGACCTTTCCCTCTCCCTTCATTCAAACCTGATCCTGCCGCTTGCTGCAGCTGGCCTAGCCCGCCAAGTCGGCACTCTCTCCTTTTCCAGTTGATGTTGCCGACACGCTGGTGCACGCTGTGACTCATCACACTCGATGAGCGCGGACACGCGCTGTCAAACGCTGTCGGCGTGTGGAAGCGCCGCGGGAAAAGCGAGCGAAGTGACCTTCGTGCTGTTGTCTATCGCTTCAACGCAAACTGAGCGCCGAGAACACACAGCACGCACAAAGCTACGAGCCGCCGACGCACCTACACTGCTAGACTCGGCCGCAACGCAGATCGCTTTCAAGATACGGCCCGCGCAACCGCGCGCCGCCACGCAGTACGCAGTTGATGCCAGCCAGAGTACAGTACAACGCCGCTCCGCTATCCCTCCCCCCTCGCTCCCTCGCCGGCGACTCGAGCGCAACGGAAGAAGGCGCGCTTCCTCCCTGCTTTTCTTGCGTGCGCGAGATTCTGCTCCCCTCACACTTTTTCACTCGCACATGCAGCATACGGAGCGCGGCGACTGCGTTATCGCCCTTGGACTTTATACGGAATATTTATGAGCCGAAACCAATTTTAGGGCCACAACGCGTCACAGACACCATCTTTATATAGCAAATACAGATCTCAAGCGCCATACTTTTGCTGGCGGAAACCGAAAATAGGTCATAGTTGTTGCCCCCGGCACTTTGGGCGGCCAATGCCATCGTCAAGCCACCAAGCCAAGCAACATGAAAAGTCGAAATGGCCGCTCGGGCCGGCGCGGGGTGGCAGTTCGCAACGTATGATGCGGGAACGGTCCCACAGTTGCGACGCAACAGCGGGGTTACCAATACATTGGGTTCTATGGGAGCTGTGCTGGGATCGGCCGAAAACGACGTAACAGCGGGGTTCTACTGTAACACTATACGACACTACGACGCCATCATGACGCTCGCTCTTCGTTTCCGATGCCTCGCGCTTGTGCGAAACGACACGCGTCCACGCATCCGTTACCTGGTGTGACATTCCAAGGATGAGTGCTTCGACGAAAACGGGTGCGCGTTACAATTTAGGGCGCGTTAGAATCGAGTAAATACTGTAAGCGTTTCTTTTTCGAATTTTCGTGCCGAACCTGCATATAACGAAATCCTCTTTATAACGAAGTTTTTCGGGAATTCGTAAATTTCGTTATATCCAGGTTTAACTGTATTTACTTCATGTAAGTGGAAGCTTTATTCTCAAAGAAACTTGAACTGACAGCACAGCACATGTGCACTTGCAGAGGCAACAGGGAACCAACGAAGAAACAATTCTTTTCACTATGGTTTTGTGGCCATACGATTCTTCAATGAGCAATAATAGCAGACTGTTGCTTGTTTATACAATTTTCACACACATTTTTTTGGAGAAAATGCACATAAAAAAATGACATGCACAATAGATTCGAGCACGAAACCAAAACTACATTAGCAACAAGCTATCATCATTGCATTATTAATTTTTTTTAACCCAATCCACACAACATGGCACACAGCTGCAGTAGCTTTGTATCGACTCAGTATTTGCGTGAGGTTGCCACGGTCTGCAAGGCATTTAAGAAATGTATATCTAGAATGCCTAGATGGCACCAAAGATCAGATGCTCAGGGCTGTTAAAAGAGATAAGGAGGCCAGTGACGGGGACAATCAGTGATGCCTGGTCCACTGTAAATAGAGTGCAAGAAATTTTGTTTTGTTATTTGGAAGTGATAACAAATCATCATTACTATAACTCTTTTGAAAACTTTAGTGGATCTGTAATCTCCATCACAGATCCACTAACGTTTTAGACAGGAGCTTCCAACCACCTTTGTAAACTCGCATGTAATATAAATTTTTGCCATTTTTTAAGCCCACCCTCTTTGTAACACCCGACCGGCCTTGATAGAAATGAAAATCTAGTATGTGAACAATGGGTGACCAATATGTTCTTTTATATGTGTAATTATTATTTGCAATGACCACACAAGGTGAGAAATAACTGAAGCACTTGACATAAATAACAGAAGATATCAGACAGCCAGTGTTTGCACTGTTATTTTCCCGAAATTTCACGTGTGGAAAATTTACTTGTACGGCACAATTAACCTTCAGCTGTAAGTTGGCACCTGTGTTCCCTCTGTGCTGTCCTAGTGTGTGCTCCCATTTTTCATCATCAACAAGTGAAGCCACACCACGCTGCCTGGCTCAAAGCAGAGAGTTCAATCTCACCAAGGTCACCCGACAGCAGGGCATCAGCGAGCTGTGGGTTGTTGTGCTTCAGCAGGGCAAGCTGGTCGGGGCTTTTGAGGATCATATCTCGGATGAAGGCCGGCTCCTCTTCCTCTGCCCCACGTGGGCCCAGGCTCATATCTGTCTCTGGTTGGGAGGGGGAGGGGGGGGTCACTCAGCTTGCAACAGACAACTCCGCAAGATCAGTGCAGCCCCTTCACTGGCGAAAACTACTAGGTATGTTCATAAAGTTCACAATATCTGCATCCTAAATTTGGAACAGTCATATACGACAGCCACCAGAATGGCTGCATGCCTCTCAAGTTTTAGCGGAATTTGAAATGCGGAAAGCAGATCCCCTGCTCATGCTTCCAACAACTTTCCCGATGGACGCTGCCATTTTTGTTTTCATGCTGTAGCGGTATTCCGCAGTACTATCGAGAGCACAATTTTTATGTTCAGCTAAAGCTGGAGAGACGTGCATTCATTTTGCTCACTATCATGTGTGACACTTCCAAATTTATGGCACTGATAATAAAAACTTCATGAACGCCCTTTCTTAGCACTCCGGCTGCATTTTCTGTAAGCCAAACTGCACAAGAAAACCAAAAGCAGGCTACGGTATACACTTGTCCCACTGCCTCTCGCCATATTTTTGTGTCGCTGTGGTAATTCCTTTGGAAGCAGCCACCGTCCAGCTTGCTCAGCTGTGCCTGCCAGTTCCTAGCCTACACGCACTCTGCCAAGTGAATAAAAAGACAGGTGGACCAGAGCACTGTGGTCCTGCAAGCCTCCAGCAACAGGATGTCGGTTTCATTTCCCAAGACAAACTAAGAAAAAACAAGAATAGCAAGAACACCCTTCTGTCGAAGGTACTTTTTCTCTTGTGGCTACATTTTTGTGATACTTATTTGCTCTGTCATGCGTTCACAGTTACTGACGGCCAATACATAAATGTATTTCGGTGCCAAAAGAAGCGGCAGCTCTCATCGCAAGTCTGCTTTCATTCTGTTGAGGTTTCAGAATAGCTATGCGTGGCCGGCTTGCTTCTCGTTAATATTTATGCGTTGGTCCAATGTCGAAACTGTTCCATAAAGCAACACTTTTAATCAGAAGAGAGCACTTTTCCCAAAGTCTTTCTGCATTGTGCAGAAGATATGAAATTTCAATGAATTCTAGCTATTTGATGGGCATTTTGCTGGTACGCCTAAAAAAAATATTTGACAGGCAGTTCAAAGCCCTTTGCATGCTGCCAGAGGTGCACCAGAAGCCTTCATGCTGTCATTATCTCTGGCACTAGCACTGTTTCTTTTTTAAATTCGAAAGT
The DNA here is from genome assembly GCF_013339745.2 of Dermacentor silvarum. Classification (NCBI taxonomy): domain Eukaryota; kingdom Metazoa; phylum Arthropoda; class Arachnida; order Ixodida; family Ixodidae; genus Dermacentor; species Dermacentor silvarum. The sequence goes on along the minus strand of NC_051156.1, from coordinate 12,845,562 downwards.
GTGGATTTGCATTTTTGGGTGGTTAATGCCTGCCATGTTTCCAATAGCACGCAAGACCTTCACTATGCCGATTTTTCAAATACGGAAAGAAAAGAGTTTCTGAGGCAGTGCTCGGCCATTCCACCAGAACATTAGGCAAAAACAGTGGCAGTAACTGCCATTGATGCACACGGCAGTTCACAAGAAAAATGCAGGGCATATGGCGTAATCAGAATGTTTTGTTGTCAATTTAATATGTTTAGAGTTAATTAAATTTCTTCTTTATAGTGCACACATTTACTTAACATGTCTTTTTCCTGCATACGTGTTACTTAGAAATGTTCAACGGCTCACTTGCAGTCAAACTCTTCATGGGCCAGTGCCTTGTCAGGCTGCAGTTTTGCAGCTTTTACTTCAATGCTCACACACTTGTCATCGAGAAATAAAAGTTCATTGATGGGTTGATTTACACACTAAGTTACTTTATTATCTTAAGTTAAGTATTCTTTCAGCACTCGATCTTCATTCATTTATCAGTAAAATCTCTTAACAGCAGAGAAAATAAAGGCCGAAACTTCCAATTCACTTTAGCAATAGTTGGTGGGTGCGACATCACTAACTTCAAGGTATTCTCACATGTTTAGAACATTTTCGTAAAAAAAAAAGTTTTGAGATTTTACTCGGTTGAGTCCGGCTTCCTTGACATGCAATCAATATGTTATTAATTGTTAATTAATTATTATTATCAATATGCTCTTAACTACTCTCATTTGATCAAAAGAGCTAAGACGAGAACTTGAAGCGCATCTTTTGTTTTTGATTTTTGGTGACTCGCATCTCACTCCCACATTTCTCTCACTCAACACAACCGACAGGCCTTGACGAAGCGCAAGTTCCTCTGCGAGATGCATTCGATACATTTATTTGTTCACAATCACACAGCACGCTTTCGTTTTCTCAGTCAAAGCGTGCTATGCCCAGCACAATGGCTGTGCAGTTGTAGAGCACAGTAGTACGCTGGCAAGCGTCATGTGGGTGCCGATTGTCTGGTTTAATATTTCAAAAATGCACAATGGATTACAAAGGATGCCGTAATGGGGGGGTCTGAAAGTGACTTCAACCACTTCGGGTTGCTTACAGTACACCTAAATGTATGTACTTGAGTATTATTGCATTCCATCACATCATACGCGGCCACCACAGCCATGACTGCCACTTTCTTCACTTTTTCTTTATGGCCTCTGTGCATGTATGCCATCCTATTGTCAAGTGACATGGCAGAAATAACACCCCACAGCTGCAAGCCATGAGGTCTCCAGGTCACTGACTCATTTATAATTTCCGTACTTTGCCCATAGCAGCTGGTCGATGCTGAGCTAGTTAGTGGCGCAGGGACAAAAAAGTAACGTAACTATATGAACTGCTGCGGACTTTTTATTCATTTGTGCAATCAACAGTAGCCATTAGGTTAAGATAGTTTTGGGCTCGTGACAAAATCCGCAAGAATGCTAAGCACCTCCACAGGTGCTAGGAGAATTGCATTCAAATCGACTTAGCCCCGTATTCATAAATGCACCTTAACTTGAAGCTACGCCTTGACTTAGTCAAGTCCGGCTCAAGCCAATGCTCCACATGAACATGCCCAAAGAAACACAATGAGCATCTTGGGCATGTTGAGATCAGGTACTATCTTGAGCCAGACTTGACCAAGTCAAGCAGTGGCTTCAAGATTCATTTCTGAATACAGGGGGTCAACCACCACAAAGAAGCTGACAATATTAATCTTGGGGTTTTATGTACCAAAACCACTATATGAATATGAGGCACACCTTAGTGGGCAACTCCAGATTAATTTTGACCAGCTGGGGTTCTTCACTGTGCACCCAATGCACAGTACGCGGGTGTTTTTGCATTTTGCTCCCATCGAAATGCAGCTGCCAGAGCGAGGATTTGATCCAGCACCGTCGGGTTTAGCAGCGCAACACCACCATGGTGGGTGAAGCAAACTCACTGGTTATATTTTAAGACTTTTCACTCAGTTTCAATTTTGTCATTACTGCCTTTCTCTTGGTGCCATCCATAGTGGGGAGCCATTGTTACAATAAACAGCAGTTTCTGCAGGTGATACTATGGGTGCACCTTGGCCAGCACCATACGTGCACATAATACACAACCAGAACAGACTACAAAAAAAAAAAATCTCAGCGTAAGCATTATTTGTGCAGTTACATTGTGTGTTTTTACACAGTTCTCATCCTCCCGCTTTCCTAAAGCTACGCCAGACAAGATTTATAACCATCTCTAGCCAGTCAGTTTCATTACCTGCCAGAGAATCTGCTGCCAGCATATATTTTGCCCCACAAGTGAACCCTTACGTTCAATGTGGTCATTTAAAACATTTTGCAAACACTCCAGCTATTTCGGAAAACATTGCCACCACTACATGGTAATTGAACACTGCTCTTGTACGGAGGTCGAGAAACTTGTCTAGAATGTGCCTATGCAGCGTGAAGACAAAAGTGTCATAAAATGAACAGCACAAGGAATGATAACTACGTATGTAGCAACCACTACAACCATGAGTTGCAGAACATTAGCAGCTGCATCCATAACACAGCCATAAAAGCTGTCACCATGAAGTCAACACATTGTTTTCATGTCAAAGTGAGCTCAGTAACACTTTTCAGCAAGAACAATTTCACTACACAGAGGTTAGAGGGTTACAATGCTTAAATAACATCATGAACAGCAGCACCAAAGCTGCTGTGATGCATGCAAGAAAGTGTTTTAGTCAAGCAGGTTGCCAAAGAAGTCAAAAAGGAAAGTGGTTGCTAGTAAAAACAGAGGTACACCAGCTAGACATCTTACCTCCAATCAATCAACCATGCATATCATGAGCAATGGGCAATCTCGCAGAAGGGTGTTCCACTTCCTTAATTCGCAAAGAACTTTTAAAGGTGACGCGCAAATACAGAGTCAAGTTGAAATAGCTGGAAAGTTTTCCTCTTTATAGAGTAGATATGAATTGCCGAGATTAGTTATTTGTTAACTATTTTACAAATGGCCCTTAAGAAATGGAAAAATTCAAGACCTTTTTCAAAGAAGCAATATTGCTAACATGCTTCAAAGTGAACGCTGCCATGCAAAACATCACTGCATTTTATCATGTTAAGCTACACTTTTTTCCACTAATAAAACTTATAATTTATAAAGCACATTCTCTGAGAAATAAACACAATGACTGTTTAAAAGTACCTGAAGCGAAGCCTGAGCAAGTATTTGCCTACAGTCTCTTCTTCACCTTAGTCACCTGCACTTGCCAAACTAATTTTGTGGCTAACAACCCGCTTTTGAAACCTGCTAGGCTCAGGAATTTTGCATTGCCCTAGTATGTGCGACCAGTAACAGCAATAACCAGCTTATGTGCTTATCTTCAAATCAAAACAGTCTTTATCTAATGTGTGACAAGGTTAGCATCAGCACTTTTAGTCATTGGGCATCTTATTCGCCATAGATTTGTCAATTCAATACTGTTCAATGTACTGATGGAAGCAAGGCCAAATAAATTGGATCGTTCGCAGCACGTGCAGCTATTGAATAAAAGCAGCTTGCTCTCTAAGAATCCATGGAAAACGCCAAGTGCCCCTAAACAGAATTTGCCTTTCCACCATTTCGAAATGCATTAAGCAATACTCTCATTCAGGTTTTTATGCTTTCAGCACTTAATGATCATTCTGTTGAACTTCACAATGATGATAAACATGACACCTCACTGCGTACTCATTCACAATTTGGAATAAACAGTAAAAGAAAGCTTAGCCACTGTATACAAGCGTAGAAAGAATATAACAGCTGTAGAGATGAAACAAACAATCTTCAGCATGGCGCAGCTTCCTTTCTTTACTTCAATGTGTTGCTTGTTTCAGCTGTGTCATGCTTGTTTGGCAATAAACCAAGACAAGCCGTGACACAGCTGTTTTGCAATCAAACACACTTATTTTTCAGTGCTTCCTTTTGTCTGCTACACAACTACTTCCTGCAACGCTCCATAGAGTAGCTGGATATACGTTGCGCTTTCATGATACGAGGGCGAATTGATAAAGCAAGCAAGTCGCAAGCAAGAATGCGTTTTTTTTTTTTTTTTTGTTTTCCTCAAACCGAACTTGTAACCGTGGATCGCTCCCGAGGGCATAACACCAAGGTGCTTAAAAACAGAACGCGGTCCGATAGTCTGCCAAACAAGAGCCAATGACAACCAAGGCCTTCGATACCGAATCACCACTCCGATTCGGGCGCAGGGTATCTGCTTCACAAGACTGTCTCTGATACTATACACGTACGACATGAGATATGACCATGACACGTAATGCAGATCAGTTTCGTGCATCGGCGTTACTTCTCGACTGTGGTCTTCGTTAGAATGTTTTGCACAAAACGTGTGTGTCAGGTGTCGAGTCGGGCGCGGATGGGTTATTACGCAAGCGTGGTGGGGAACGGCCCAGTCATGCTGCCATGCAACCATGTCCAGAAAAAGGGCTTGCTACCTGAACTTTGGCCGGCCGTCGCCGGGACAGGGATACGACTGAAATCTAGCGTCAGGGGCGGTCCATCACCTGTAAAGAGGACGCGAACGTAGAGAACGCGGCTTGCGACCAAGGGCCGCCTCACCAGAGCTAGTGGACGCGTTGGTTGCGGGCACCAGGTGCTGAATGAGCAGCACATCGCCCTCCTTGATGGAGTGCGACTGTGAGCGAGCGCTTCTCGTCCAGCAGCGGTCGGCCTTCGTGCATGAGCACCATTTCCCTGGCGGGCACGCCGGACTCGAACTCGCAGAGCGCCTTCAGCCCCTCCAACTCCATCTCGGCACCCACGTCTAACATGTACAGCTCGCCCGAAAGCGTCGTCACAGTTAGCTTCATCGCTGATCGGGAAGTCGCGGTGGTAGCACCACCACAGAGGACGCAGCAGCAGTAACCACACACAGCAGATACGGCGTCTGCTGCGACCACGAATGACTGACGCCGACAGCAGCCTGCCCAGCCGCGGCGGAACGCGGCTCATGTCGATGACCCTGGCGCTCATTGCTCAATCGCCACACACGCAGCGCACGCGCCGTTACTAGCCGTTACAGCCAGCATTTCGGGGGCCGCCAAAAATACGTTCTGACTGTTTGTAAACAAAGACGGCGCTCATATGACAATAAAGTTACCGACGAAAGCGCTCCAAACACTGAACTGGACGATATTTCATTTTGAAATTCGCTCGATTTCATTCTCTAGTATTATTTGAGCCCGAACTATCCAAACGACGGATGGCAGCGCAGCGCACTGCGCATCGACGAAGGCGAAGATGAAGAATTAGACACAGTTTTCTATGGATTCTTATAGAAAACAACATGAGAAAAAATTTCTTCCCCCATGACTTCATGACTTCCAGCAGCTGCCATCCTTTTTGGCACAGCATAATGTGTGCAATCAATGGCCTCGGAGATTCGAAACAAAATTGGTTAATATGTTTTTTTTTTTTTTTTTTTTTGAGGGGGGGGGGGGGGTCTGGCGGTCATTTATAATTCACAGAACGGGCTCCCCATAACTCTGAACCGTAGAAATTTCTCTGGTGTGGTCTATAGCCCATAATCCACCACCACTGAGTGCCAGCTTCCTGTAGCTCCCTGCATTATTTTCTTGCAGGCATTATTTTTCTCAAGTCCTTTTCTGTCGGTCGGTCTCTTGCCGAGTAAAGTGGACCCATCCCAGTGATATGGTGCAACCGTAGCTTTATTAAAAGATGCCTCTGCTAGGGTTCCTCGAAGCCCAGCGCCGCCGTCCAGGGTGGAGACAACCCCGCTGGCGCCGCCATATTGAGTCACACGAGCTCAGACTCAGCTACGCTTGCGTTCATAAATAGTGTTACTCGCGGCGCACTTCCAAGTGCTTTGCCTTGATGAGGATTTTTTTATCGGTATCGCATCTGCACATCTTTATAACCAATAGCCGTTAACTCGTCGAAGGTCCAAGACAAATGTATGGCGCCGGGAACATGCCCCAAGTTGCCTAATTCAATTTACATTTAACATGCCGTGTGTATGTTTGAAATACGCACTATTTTTTTTTTTTGCGCTTCGATGCTTGGTGTATAAGGTTTGCGACCCCCTGTGTGTGGAAGTTTTTCTTTTTCGCTGTTGTATTTTGGTTTACACGTCACGCCTCCTTTACCGTAGCCAGCCACTCGCGCACGGCGGTTAGTTTCCCTTGCGTTGCGCGTGCTCTTCGCGTTCGTTGCAATTATTTGACGATATCTACGCGCAATTTTGCTTTTTTTTTTGCCCACAAAACTGTGTGCTGACAGGATTAAGCTGGTGTAAAAATAACTGCGATGTGAAAATAAGGTTTAGTTAGTGCTGTAGAGAAAAATGTAACGTAACTTGTCTGTGTCAATCTTGCGTAGTACACATAAGAAACCAAACGATGCACAAAATACATTTACTTAGTAATGTCCTAGTACAGTCAATCATGAAACATGAAAAATTATATGTACTGTGTGGCGCCTGAAGGTTATGTTGAAAGACGAGATAAAAAAAATCGCAAGGTAGGCTCGACACACAAATCGAGATAGTGAGAGTTTTTTTTTATTTATTCATTACTACATGGGGGGGGGGGTTCAAGTGAGTACATCAACCTTATTACACACAATATAAATAGAAAACAACAATGCAAACAAGAAAACACAACCGCGGGTAATATTAATCAAGATATCCAGCCAGAATACATCAGCTACCATCGAATACGTCGTATCAGCCAAACACATCGATGGCGAGTACAGAACATTTTATAAATAACCATTAGAACACTGATATCTACATTGAAAAAATAAACAACACTGCATACATATCGCGTACAAAAACCGTAAATGAAACTAAGACAGTCAAATACAGATTAGCAATGTTTTTCACTTCGAAAATATAGTCCATAATGATGTAGGGCTGTTGACTTTAACAGACGGCGCCCATCCTGTCGATTTCCCTCGTACTGGTCCTCTTCAAAGTGTTTCTAAGTACAAGTAAAACAACAAAAGTGATTATTGATATGAAAAGTTGCCTTGTAAATACAGAGAACCCATTACAGTGCTTAAAAATAAATTTTCGCAGAAGTAATGCTGTGTTACCTCGCTTCACACGTTTCGAAATGCACAGGCTACAACAGATTCCATGCCAGAAAGCGCCGAAACATTTTGGTCCCATGATGCCCCTTAACTCTACTGCACCTGGGCATATATACCGTGCACAGGCATTTAAAGACCGCCACAGTACCCACTACGATCGAGAATGAGCACGAATGACCATCGGCTTACGAGCACCACGCTACAAATATATTCGTCGAAAAAATCAGCTATATAACGTAACAACCTGAGATCCGCAAGATATCTGCTGAGAATAGAGAAAATCACAATGCTTCGCTTGTCACGTACACAACAGCCGCTCTCCCCAGAAGAAGCACTGCGTTCTTTAGTCCCAAATAACCAGTAGCGAAAAAAGAAACTGAGGGGAAAAAAAAAGAAACAAGAGACACACGATGTGTGCTTCCCGTGAAAAAGTAAAATAGGTGGTTTAGATGACGATTTGTAGCTAATGCAAGGCTATTTCGCGGCGAAGCATTTTCGTGAGTTCTTAAAATAAGGGTACTACTCGCATAGACTGCGCTGATCAAAACGGCAAAAGCCTATGCGACGCGCTCTTGCAAACCATAGGCTACTCAGCATCGGTGCAGTGCTTAGTTCGTGAGCGAACGTAGGTACGTGAGCGAGGATCAGAGAATACTTTCTTATTTATGAAAAACACGATGCGATAGTCTAAACTTTCTTGACACTTACCTCGCAAATGTAGGAGGTATCCGTTGCCTTCCAGTGATACCGCTTTACTTGGGCTTCCCATCTCTTCATTCGCTCTGGGTCCTGGGGGAAGCGTACACTCTAAGAAGTATTCCGGGGAAAACGGGAGTAACTGCACAGTTAGTCCAAAAAACGGCACTTTCGTCCCTCAAGGGAGTAACTGCAGGAGTGTGGGTGGCGTGTGCAAATTTTGGAGAGTAAGTGTACGATCCCTGGTCTGAAAGAGAGCAACGGCGAGGACGAACTGCAACAGTTACTCCCCATGCACTTTGCTGTTTTCGTTCGTCTCGTGGAGTGATGCGGCGAACGCGGTATTGTCTATATATCATGAATAGTTGGAAGTTCGTGTACTGTCTATCTGAACTAGATGTAAAGCAGCACTTTGCATCTTCATGAGAAAATTGCCTGAAATTTAAAAGGTGGAATCTGAAGAGCCGTGCACTTCGTGTGCGTGCACACCATAAGTGAACGATACGCATTAAGCGCGCAAGTCATAAATGGATTGCCAGATTTTCTTGGCCAGTAGTACCTAAGGAGTTCCTTTCGTTCCAAGGAGATTATAAACTTAACTGAAGCGATGCGTAGCTCAAAAGGGGCACGTGATAGAGAAGTTGTCCTTCTCTGTCGTCTTGCGTGCCCCGTTTGCGCTCGCTACACGAAGATCACGTAATGTCTCAGTTTAAATCACCGTAAGAATAATCGGGCAGCTTTCTTTATGTAGTCGCTTAGATTTGTAAGTATGCGCAACGTTAGACTCTCCCGGCATAGCATACACCAAATGCCGAGTCTCTTCTGTTATTGCCGCACCTGCGTTAAGCTGGTTAACCTCGACTCGGTAACCTGTCTAGTCAACCGAGCTGCCATGGTGTAGTGGTTTGGGTACCCGACTTCTAAGCGTGAGGACGTGCGTTCGAATCCTACCTGCCGATGCGTTTTTTTTTCGCCAGTAATTTTTTTTTATTATCGAATAAATGGCTAATTTAATTAATTCCATCTTCGAGGAGCATCGGAAAGAATAACCGTTACTCCCCTGAGGAGCATCGGAAAAGAGCAACTGTTAGTCCTCCGCATGGGGAGTAACAGTTCATCCCCTCTCACTTACCCCCTAAAGGGACGAATGGTTGTGGCAGATCAGTTCCTCCCCTAAAGGAGTAACCCCAATACCCCATTTCCTCCTTTTCTTCTTAGAGTGTAAACAACGAAGCCCTTTACGCGTCGATCCGGTGCACTTGGGAACACAACAGCCCGTCATGTCGACTCGATGCACTTGACAAGCTTGTCATTCATGCGGCTGAACACTGTCCAGCAAGTAGAAGCGTCAGCGAAGCATCCGCGCGCACTGTGACTCGAACTAAGCACCGGCACCAAACACTCGCAACCGCTCGCTGTGACTCAAGATGGCGTCGCCATAAAATAAAGACAGCGTCGCAGCGAGAAAGCGGCGGCGCGGGTACAGTGTACTAGTACACTGTAGCGCGGGTGCGGTCAAAGGATGGCACCACCCTGAACGGCGGCGCTGGCATCGAGGCACCCTTAGGGTGCCTCGATGCCAGCGCCGCCGTTCAGGGTGGTGCCAACCTTTGACCGCCCCCGCGCCGCCGCTTTCTCGCTGCGACGCCATATTGTGTCACAGCGAGCCGTTGCGATTGCTTGGTGCCGGTGCTGAGTTCGAGGCACAGTGCGCGCGGATGCTTCGCGGACGCTTCTACTTGCTAGACAGTGTTCAGCCGCATGACTGACAAGCTATCAAGTGCATCGTGTCGACATGACGGGCTGTTGTGTTCCCAAGTGCGCCGGATCGACGCGTAAAGGACTGCGTTGTTTTCGCTTCCCCCGGGACCCAGAGCGACGGAAGAGATGGAAAGCCCAAGTAAAGCGCGATCACTGGAAGGCAACGGATAACTCCTGCATTTGCGAGGTAAGTGTCAAGAATGTTTAGACTACCGCACCGTGTTTTTCATTTAAATAAGAAAGTATTCTCTGATCCTCGCTCACGTATCTACGTTCGCTCACGAACTAAGCACTGCACCGATGCTGAGTAGCCTATTGTTTGCGAGCGCGCGTCGCATAGGCTTTTGCCGTTTTGATCGGCGCAGTCTATGCGAGTAGTACCCCTATTTTAAGAACTGACGAAAATGCTTCGCCGCGAAATAGCCTTATATTAGCTACAAATCGTCATGTAAACCACCTATTTTACTTTTTCACGGGAAGCACACATCGTGTGTCTCTTGTTTCTTTTTTTTTCCCTAAGTTTCTTTTTTCGCTACTGGTTATTTGGGACTAAAGAACGCAGTGCTTCTTCTGGGGAGAGCGGCTGTTGTGTACGTGGCAAGCGAAGCATTGTGATTTTCTCTATTCTCAGGAGATATCTTGCGGACCTCAGGGTGTTACGTTACATAGCAGATTTTTTAGACTTGTACATATTTGTAGCGTGGTGATCGTAAGCCGATGGTCATTCGTGCTCATTCCCGATCGTAGTGGGTACTGTGACGGTCTTTAAATGCCTGTGCACGGTATAAGCCCAGGTGTAGTAGAGTTAAGGGGCATCATGGGACCAAAAAGTTTCGGCGCTTTCTGGCATGGTGTCTGTTGTAGCCTGTGCATTTCTTCGAAACGTGTGAAGTGAGGTAATACAGCATTGCTTCTGCTAAAATTTATTTTTAAGCACTGTAATGGGTTCTCTGTATTTACAAGGCAACTTTTCATATCAATAATCACTTTTGTTGTTTTACCTGTACTTAGAAACACTTTGAAGAGGACCAGTACGAGGGAAATCGACAGGATGGGCGCCGTCTGTTAAAGTCAACAGCCCTACATCATCATGGACTATATTTTCGAAGTGAAAAACATTGCTAATCTGTATTTGACTGTCTTAGTTTCATTTACGGTTTTTGTACGTGATATGTATGCAGTGTTGTTTATTTTTTCAATGTAGTTATCAGTGTTCTAATGGTTATTTATGAAATGTTCTGTACTCGCCATCGATGTGTTTGGCTGATACGACGTATTCGATGGTAGCTGATGTATGTATTCTGGCTGGATATCTTGATTAATATTACCCGCGGTTGCGTTTCTTGTTTGCATTCTTGTTTTCGATTTATATTGTGTGTAATAAGGTTGATGTACTCACTTGAACCCCCCCCCCCCCATGTAATGAATAAATTAAAAAAAACTCTATCCCGAATTGTGTGTCGAGCCTACCTTGCGAATTAATTTTTTATCTCGTCTTTAAACATAACCTTCAGGCGCCACACAGTACATATAATTTTTCATGTACATATATCTTTCATGATTGATTGTACTAGACATTATAAGTAAATGTATTTTGTGCATCGTTTGATTTCTTGTGTGTACTACGCAAGATTGACACAGACAAGTTACGTTACATTTTTCTCTACAGCACTAACTAAACCTTATTTTCACATCGCAGTTATTTTTACACCAGCTTAATCCTGTCAGCACACAGATTTGTGGGCAAAAAAAGCAAAAATTGCGCGTAGATATCGTCAAATAATTGCAACGAACGCGAAGAGCACGCGCAACGCAAGGGAAACTAACCGCCGTGCGCGAGTGGCTGGCTACGGTAAAGGAGGCGTGACGTGTAAACCAAAATACAACAGCGAAAAAGACAAACTTCCACACACAGGGGGTCGCAAACCTTCTATACCAAGCATCGAAGCGCAAAAAAAAAAAATAGTGCGTATTTTAAACTTACACACGGCATATTAAATGTGATTGAATTAGGCAACTTGGGGCATGTTCCCGGCGCCATACATTTACGTCTTCGACCTTCGACGAGTTAACGGCTATTGGTTATAAAGATATGCAGATGGGACACCGATAAAAAAATCCTCATCAAGGCAAAGCACTTGGAAGCGCGCCGCGAGTAACACTTTATGAACGCAAGCGTAGCTGAGTCTCAGCTCGTGTGACACAATATGGCGGCGCCAGCGGGGTTGTCTCCACCCTGGACGGCGGCGCTGGGCATCGAGGCACCCTAGGCACCCTAGCCTCTGCTAAAGTCCCTATATAAGAAAAGTACCGCCATCGTTTGACAAACGCCGCTTCTCTCTCTCTCCTGTATGTCCGATTGGACGATGATAGCGCGCGCTTTTCACTTCTTTATATTTTCTTTTTTTTCCGCCTCAGAGCCATGTTGAAAGTCCTCTGCGCAGCCGCAGTCGCCGGCGGCGGAGGCGGCGCGCGCCCGGCCTGAAAGCTTCAACGTGGACTTTCTAGGTGCGCCACTGTCGACTTGGCTTTCGCAAGCAAAAAGTAAAGAAAAAAGCAAGCGCTTTAGGAGAGGAGGCGGCGGAGGAAAGAGTAGATCGCGGTACTTTTCTTATATTGACCCTTTTCGCGGAGCAGTTTGTTTTAGAGAAACGAGATGGCGCTCACGGCGGCGCGCCATTCCTCTCCTCAGCGACCGCGCACGAATACGAAACCGTTACCGCTTCTACCTTGCTTCTGTGCAATCAGCTGTTGGAAATGCCTTGCTTCTGTGCAATCAGCTGTCGGAAATGCCACTGAGTTTTCGCTAACGCACGGTGATCCATTCATGCTGGTTTGAATCGTGTGGACTGAAGACGTGTGCAGTAGTTGGCTGCAAAAATAGTGACTGGCATGTTAAGGAATGTAATGAATCTATGTGGCCAAGTTCGCGGACCACTGCTGCAACTGTCCGAAGGTGTTACCGGCACTTCGTGATGTACGGCTTTCCTCGAGGATACAGAAATTTGCTCATCCGCCAGCCTTGTATCGCTAACCTTCAAAGAAAGGGCTTCATCCCCAGAACGTCGGCAAGAGTGAGTACCACTCGTTAAACAATGACAAAGGGAGTAGCGCGCTTCCTGTCATAGTAAGTTTCGCGCACGTTATTTATACACATCTGTCCCAAATGGCAGGAAAACTTACGCCCACTATATCACCGACGTATTAAGAAAAAGTGAATGGGCGCACAATTGAATACATGCGCACTGTATACGCACAATAAATGACGGACTACACCTATGGCGCACGAATGGTCGAAGCTGAATGTTTTGTGACGGTCCACAAGAGTAAGCGAGTTACTAGCTGTAATATATATTTGCTACAAGGTATTACAATGTACAAAAGAGCTACGTTTCAAGCCTTGTGCGCAGAAAGAACAAATCTATCGGAACTGAGCACACCCGCGAGCGATTAGGCAGAAAATAATCAGACAGTGGCCGCACCGAGGAACTTCACTGAGTCAGAAACTGACAAGAAACTGCTTCAAAATATTTGTCGAATAAAGAACAAAGAGCAAAACACACTAATCCTGACTGAATTCATAATCGGAAAGCTTGGATAGCTTGGAATACATGTTTAACCCCGCTTTTAGAACAAGCATCATATACGCTGCTTGCGCCGTTTGGACATAGCTTAATCAGCTCCGAAAGCACTTTGGCATGTTCTCTGAAGCTGTGATCAAAGCTTCGTGTCGTCCACCTAGTCACCGTCTACGATATCTCCGAAAACAGAGGTTTTCTAAGCCGCGCCGGTGTCATACACTTCCATTGTAAACAAGGAGGCAACGGAGGCAGTTGAGGCAAGCAATGGGCGCGTCACCACGTGATCAAACATGGCAGCGCCCACGGGATCGCCGCGAAAAGGGTCAATAGGGACTTTAGCTCTACCGCAGGCGAGCATCATCTGGTGGAATATTCGGAACTAGATGAGACATGTGCATGCTGCAGTAAAGATCCAGAAACCACTCAGCACATCGTGATGGAATGCGACGGGATCCACCCAGCGAGAACCGTAGGTAACGTGTAACTCCCAGAAGCGCTTGGTTTCAAAGTGGAAGGAAACATAAACAGATCAGCCGTAGAGATCAGCAAGAGACGATTGGAGTACTGGTGGAAAAAAAGCAGGGAAAAGATGGATACGACCTGATCTCTTAAAATCATAGGCAGCGGCACAAGGTAAATTTTTGAAAAAGAAAAATAATAATGAAAGTTATACAAAAATGCTAGATAAAGAACATGTATAGTATACCTGATTAAATCAAGCAGGCTAGGTGACTATTTGTCGCCGCCCCGTTTCAAAGGGGATGCCAATAAATCATCATCATCATCATCATCATCATCATCATCATCATCGTCCAATAGGAAGCGCGCAAAATGACGATGTCGTCAGCTAGCGACTTCCGGTTCGCGGGTTAGCGCTTCTGTTGCTTCGTTCAGCCTTGTCAGCAGTTTCTACAGTGCGATTTCCCGCTGTTTGCGAAGGAAACACGCTTCAGCAACGTGATTATGGCTCGGCATTAGGGTGCGCGAACTCTTCCGTGAAAGGAAAAAAAAAAGTGTTTCGTTTTCCATGGAATGAAGCGCACAAACGTAAATGGGCAGTTGCCGTCAAACGAGCGACCGTGAACGGCGAGCTGTTGGTACCGAACGTAGGAGCCAGAATATGTGAAGATCATTTCGCCACAGGCCAGTGTTTTGGCGAATAACTTCGTCTACTAACGTTCTAGTACAAATACCCCCTTTTTAACAATCAGTTAAATACACGCAGGTGCACCCAGCAAGGATCCTCAGCACATTGATTATGTGCCGTCTTCATTCCGGTACAACGAAAAGGCAACTGAGGCTGCACGAAAGAGGTAGGCGAGGTAACGTCAAAATAATTTGTGCGCTTTTGAGATACTTAAATGAGTGCTTTCTCTCTGCAGTTATACACGACATGCGTCTTTTGACAAAAAACGGGAGACCGCGAAGGCACAGCAGCTGACGACATGGCGCGCGCTGGGCACCGCTGCAGACGAAACAGCGGACGAAGCGATTGACTGTACCGTTTGTTATAGAAAGCGTTACCAACAGCCACTTATTAGGTTGACTTACCACTTATTAAAAACTACTTCTAAGTTAACGAACGTTTATATCCGCTCGACAAACGTTTGCGTTTGATAAACGTTATGACTATTTGACGCGACACAAACACGTTAGGGTATGAAATACCTGCCACATAAAAATACACGAGTCTAGCGACAAGCGACGCGATGGAGATGGCTGTCGCGTTCACTCGTCGCCTACAAGTCGTACCGCATGCGAGCGACGAGACGAGCGACGACTTTGAGCGACGTCTCCACTGTGTTACCGGTATGAAGGCAGCAAATACTCGCCGAAACTGGCGTTACGCGTGCTTTATTAATTTAAGTTGATGTGTTTTAATATAAAGAGTAGCATTAATATTTCTAAAGGTCTTGCACTACAGTATTATCCTTACACGTATCAAAATCTAGTCGTTTGCTCGTTCCGTGCGACAATCGGTAGTACTTGACAGATGTATATCCAGTTCCGACTTCGCGCTATTGGCACTTCCGAGCGACGAGCGACGAATTCTAGATTTCCAGAACCGAGCGATTGAGCGACAAGAACAAGCGATCTGTTCGCGCGACGGCCCGTTTCGTCGCTCAAAGCCGTCGCTCGTAGTCGTCGCGCACAAAATCGCTCTCATGCGGTTTGGGCTTAAGGGCGCCAACATCAGTACGAAGGAGCGATAGCTCACACCTACGTTTTGGAACTGCCCAGTAGTGCTTATACCGTGGTTTTCCTCCAAAGTTCCGCAGTATATAAAAGACAAAGCGCGTGAAGCATGGGTATGAAGTGACGACGGCATAGACGGCGTCGTGGCCTCGAACCGGAAGTTGTAGCAGAATACGCCGTACCCCACAATTCCTTGCAACAACCTCAGAGAGTGATAAAGATGCTATTTTCTGCTTACCCGGAAGGAAGCACGGCTCAGCGATTTTGCTATCCACCTATACAATAGGTACGAAGTGGTGAGAGGGATTTGGGAAGGGGGGATGGTCCCTAGTTTGACTTTCGGCAATGCGGTCCTGTGCATGAGATTGCTGTGCTGTTCGAGCAAGGTTGGAAGTTAAGCAGCGAGGAGTAGGTAGACTTGCTCTGGGAGCACACGGAAATGCACCAAATCAGGGGGTACAGGGTGACATGGGATGGACGTCATTTGAGGGCAGGGAAGCCAGCAGCAAGATAGAATTTGAGGAGCGATTGAGAGAAATGGCAGAAAAGCGGTGGGCAAGGAGAGTTTTCAGTTATTTGTACATGAGGAATGTTGACACAAAATGGAGGAAGCTGACCAGAAAATTGTCAATCAAATATTTGGACTGCAGGAGGGGTGCAAACCAGGAAACAGCGGGGAAGAAAAAGGTTAAAGAAACAGAGAGGGGTCTGTGGAAAACAGGGATGCAGACGAAATCAGCACTGGGAACATACAGAAATTTCAAGCAAGAAATTGCGAAAGAAAATATCTATGATAATTCTAGGGGAAGCTCTTTGTTGTTTGAAGCCAGGACGGGAGTATTGCGGACTAAGATGTACCGAGTCCAGTACCAAGGTATAGACACGTTGTGCGGTGCGTGTGGAGAAGAAGAGGAAACGGCTGAACACCTCATACTTTTCTGTAAAGGGCTTAACCCTACAGTGCAAAGCAACGGGGCTGATTTTTTCAAAGCATTGGGGTTTAGGGACAGTGAAGGAAAAATAGACTTTAAGCGGGCAGAAATAACCAAACGGAGGTTATCTGATTGGTGGCTAAAATCAAGGCAGGGGTCAAATTTCACCCACCACACAGTACAAAATATGTTAGTAGTCATGGCTAGGTGGCGTATGCCACCGCCCGATTTAAATGTTCAGCCTCATCCATCCATCCGCCCTGAGTATGTTTGAATACTGCTCACCCGTTACAAAGGGTATGACCACAAGTTCAGTTCAGTCAGTCAGTTCAGTCATCTGGTGGCGGTGTAAGGTTGATTGATAGAGAAGTTTTAAGGAAAAAAAATCGGGGTAGCTTGCACTAGTGGTGCAAGGCTAAAGACACAGCGGAGCTGATCGGTTCCTAGGTGGTCATAGCTACACGAAGTGATGTTAAGTTATACGAAGTAATGCCAAGTGATGCTAAGTGATACGAAGTGTACAAGCATTTCCTCGTGGTCGTCCGTGGCATCGGGGAACGCCTCGCGAAGCACTCGCAGTCCGAGCACACGTAGGGGAAGTGGGGCGAAAGCTATGAACAGTGTACGGGCGGCGCGCAGCAGACGACACGCCGAAATGACGTCACGGTGCATGCGCAGTAGCGCGCAGCTGGTGGGAGCTCGGCCAAGCCGCCGCCAGAGGCGCCTGCTGCAGACATGGATTAAAGCCCCTTGATAATTCTAATTCTAAAGTACCGCCACTCTCTTTACTCTGCCGCCGGCGCGCAACCTCCTCGCCTCCTCCTCGCCCCTCGCGAGTCCCCTCCGCGGCAGACGGTATTGCGCCCGCTTTCCTGCACGATTATTGGTCTCCCTGCCGTTGCCCTTGGAAACGAGCGGAGCTTGCGTTTTGCGTGTGTTTTGCTTTTTCGTTCGCGCCATTTTGCGCCTTAGCTCGGTTGGCTCGGTGTATAGAGAACGTCGCACGCTAACATTGCACCCTGTTTCGTGCACTGTCTGCTAGCGCTATGCCTTGCTGCTGCGCATATAACTGCAGCAGGAAGCGTGATAATAGTTATGCAGTTTTTACGATACCGCAAGGAAAGCGTGATGACTTGCGCAAGAAGCAGGGGCTGCACAACATTGGCCGAAAGAACTTTGTTCCCACAAGGAAGAGTATTGTTTGCGAGGTAAGGCGCTTTTCTTAGTGCTCATATCAAAGCATCCCCTAATGCTGCATTTTTTCATTTCTTCTGGCCTGCTCATTAGCGATTTTGCGGCAATTTGTACGTTGCATAAAAATGGGGTTCTCCTCAGAATGCTGAATATTCTGCTGGGACTCCATTACCTTGCACGTCGTCAACTGTTATTCAATCGAAAATGCAGCATTATAGATTCTGCTTTGCACTGAACAAATATACCCGAAGATACAGCCTCTCGATCGCACTTTTCGTGATTATTAGGATCCGTTGCCTGTTTTACTGAAAATAGGAATAGCAGCTTGTAGAGGAGCTATTTACAGCCTCGATGTGTGTGTCAGTCACTTAA
Organism: Dermacentor silvarum; assembly: GCF_013339745.2. Taxonomy (NCBI): domain Eukaryota; kingdom Metazoa; phylum Arthropoda; class Arachnida; order Ixodida; family Ixodidae; genus Dermacentor; species Dermacentor silvarum. Next base: position 12,827,690 of record NC_051156.1, on the reverse strand, counting down.
ACGCTATGAATGCAGGGCCTGAAAAAATTTGTGAGAAGTATACCCGTGATATTGCAGGTGATGAGCGCCAGCAGTCCACATTTTAAGGCGAGACCCTTAGTTGGATATGTTTCAAGGTGAGCGTTTGAGGTACAGAAAGTAACGTGACCTAATGAAGCCCAGAAGTGAGCTAAATCATGTCCAGCCGTGTATAATATATTATTAATGATTTGCAAAGTAAATTCATGACTGATTAAGGATTAGATTAAGGTGGTTTAATGTCGATTAAGGTGGATTAAGGTTAAACAAGGAGGGCTAGGGTCGATTAAGGAGGACTAAGTTGGATTAGGGTGGTTTAGGGTGGATCAAGATGTAATAAGGAGGATTAAGGTGGATTAACGTTGATTAACGTGCACGAAGGAGGATTAAGATGGATTAAGGTCGAATAAAGTATTAAAGAGGATTAGAGTGGATTAAGGTCGAATAAGGTCGATTAAGGAGGATTAGGGTGCATTGAGGTGGGTTAAGGTGTATTAAGGAGGATTAAAGTGGATTAAGGTCGAATAAGGTGCGTGAAGTTGGATTAGTGTGGATTGAGGTGAATTACAGTAGATTTTACAAGACTCGCATTCGCGCCTCTTAGACGATAGCTAAGGACACCTGGTAATTTTTTCAGTTCTTGAATTTGCTTTGATCTGGGCTGCCATGCACGCGTGAGTGGGTGACGATTATCATTTGGTTTTCTCACGGATACAGGCAATGTGCAGGAGGCGATCGCGCACCCTTGCTGTTACTTCTAGGCTGTCACAAAAGAGCGCGTAATCCAAGCGCGCGCCGCGTGTCACGCAAGCCAGGCGAAAGAACACGCCGGCCCCGCGCAACTTGAACGGAGGGGGATAGCGCATACGCCTCAAACAGCAACGCGAACAACGGTGCCTAGACGTCTAGAAGAGCATCGATGAAGTGACGTTAACCGGAGAGAGAGAGCACACGCGGGCGCCGAGACACCTTCTCACCCGGCGAGTCGAGAAAGATTGCTACAGCGTGAGCGTGCGCCAACGGGATGAGTCATCACCCCCCTCGACGACGCTCCGACGGCAGTGGTCGAAGGTGCGAGAAAAGACTAGAAGATTCCCAGGCTTTGGCCATTCTCCAAGATCACGACTCCGATAGGAAAGTTCGAGAACGCCTGTGGAAGCTATATAATCACCGTGCGAGAATCATGAGTTCACTTCAGACCGCTCCGGTAAAGAGATGTAACGTGGAGACTGACCGTCTGCGGAAGAAGGGGATTCCCGGGCAAGCTAGTCGACGAGTTCATCGAGCGTCTGCATTTCCGGAAGAAGTTTTCCTTCTTCGAGATTTGCCCCGAGCTACGCCGAGATCGTCTGACAAGGCCAGCACGGGTGAATACGATTGGGCACTTAGTCTTCCTATTCATTTTGTAATTTACGTGTCGGACTCTAATTGCTTGTCGTGAATTATTTTTCTTGTGTTTGTTAATACCCATCTTATTGTATTGTGTTGTGTCTAGCATAAGTGTACACGTGTGTGTGTGTAACTACCTTGTGTGAAGAACATATTTTGTTGTGTTTTGACAACTCCGGGCTCTGACTCGGTCTTTGGACAGCAACCGGCGTTCGCTGGCGCACCAAAGGGCCCATTCTTAATTGTCCTTGCTTTTGTGGGATTATTTTCGGAAGCTGATAAGTCGGCTTTGGAATTTGGTCCGGCGTCTGCGCCTCGTTTACGGGGTCTGTGACATAGGCGGAGGCCGGGAATCTTCGCTTTAATAGCGAATGCGTTATAATCACCTTTCATCGGTTTTGTTCTGAGGTTAAACCTTTTCCATCCATGTAACACGAGCCGATGTCATTGTATCAATGCGCCTTGATTACGAATGTTGAGCAATAAATAATGATTATGGTTATGATGTAGCAATGCAGGGAATATTATGTAGGCAATAATGTTTAGGACTGCAGCGTATTAGCCACTTGTACTTCTATAAAGGACGTTTTATTCATCCTGCCTGAGTGATTAACTCTTCGATAAATGTTTTAGCTACATTTCACTGAAGACCAACTTGAGCCGCGCATATTACAAGAACTTGGAAAGAAAAAAGCTGAGGCCCAACGCAGTTCCAACAATTTTCTCCCACCGACCTGTCGCGACGCACAGGAAGCCCCCTCGACAGCGGTATGAACCTCGATCTGACAGTAGTAAGTGATTGCTGCTGCTTGCTCCTTGTCCCGCCTCTAATAATTTCAGCAATAATGATCTCGGTCGCTTAACGACGCAGCCAACGACACTATGATCCTTTATGCAGAGCCTGTCGCCACCGTATATGCTTGTCCGCAATCTACAATGCGTCGGCAATAGGGCCCCCCGCTAATCAAAATCAGAATTTTAAATATCCTACTATATAATTTAACGGTATGTCGGTGTGAAGTATCAAAATACCTTATCCAGAGGCTTTTCTTTTGCCTAAAAATATTGAATGCCTTCTCCCATAGGTATACCGAGTATTTTTTAAGCTTCATTGACACCGACGTAAAGAATAATATGTAAATATCTTTCCTCAGCTTCTGTTATTGTGGGCGATGAGTGGTTGCCGGCACCGCTTCATCGCACTGAAATTGCGCAACCGTCCTATTCAATGCAGAAACCACAGCGCAAAAGCTATTTTGACATTCAGACTGTGGGAACACTGTCCACTACAAGACAACTTCACATGGACGGACGATGCACTCGCCAGTAATTCATTATAAGAAGGCACGCTAAATATAATACCTGCGGTGCACATGCGCGCACATGCAAGAAACAAAACGGAGCGATTTGCCACAAGTAACGCAGATGCACAAAGATGCACAAAGATCAGATGCACAAAGTAACCCAGCGTATCATGTGGCAGAAAAAATAACAAGTATATATATAGAAGTCGCCTCAAAGCTCCTTTTACATCTGTGTGTGCCATTTATACGGCTTTAAGATGAAACCAACCTCCTCATAAATGTTGCCTTCAGCATTCTCCGTGCTGTTATCACTATTTTTCAAAATTTCCTACGCAACTGGGGTTGGTAACTGGCCCAAAATCATGCGCCTTCATCGAATTTTGCGGCCCGTCCGCGGGAGCCCAGGCGCAATAGCGTGCCGTGCGCAGCGCGGGCAGCCGGCGGGCGAGGAGAATCGAGGAGGAAAGCGCGGCGGGGAGGAGAGTGTCGCTACTTTCAAGTTATCAAGGGGCTTTAACATGGATTAAAGCCCCTTGGCTTTAACATGGATTAGGGTGTCTCGATGTGGTCTCGATGTTCTCCTCCCCCGCCGCTCCGTACAGGGTCGCGACAACCGCGTCGTCTGCTACGGCATGCGCAATGTCAATGCCCACTTCTCGGCAGCCCACGGTTGGCGCGCGGTTGTAAAAAGCTTTTCGAGGGAAATAAAAGGATTTCGTGCATGAAATAACACGAATAAAATTCATTTCAAGCGTTAGCAGTTAAGGCAGTTCCATTGCTGGTCATTTTACTATTTTATATAATTGCAAAACAGCTGGTACGTTTCTTTTTCTTTTTTTCATACATAATAGTGTTTTCTGACACTGCATGATCCTTTTACTGCCTTCACCGTGGTGGGGGCAATTCTGGTTTTGTGTTGTTACACACTATAAGTAAGCAGCCTAGCCGTTCTATGACCTGTCGATGCTGCGGTCGGCGGTGGTAAATTCTACTGAACAGGAACAATGGCTGTCCTCCCGAAGGTGTAGGGGGGACACGTATGGAGCGAACCGTCACATATGGCATCGCTGGAATTTCCAGGATACTTGTCAGAAAGCATTTGTGCTTTTTGTCAAGCTCAAGTGACAGCCGTGACCTGAAGTGACTTGGTAAGTTACAAGCCGCCCATGAGTCGTCCATGTTTCTTCCTTTTCTGTGTCGTAAGTCGCGGTAAAGTAGGTCCTTAAGCCTTAGTGCTCGCGCTTTTTTCATGTGAGACCACTTAGAGATACTTTTCTGCTTCCAAAATAGTCATGCAGAGCAGCCAACCTAAGAATTTGCATATGGTTCCTGATGGGATGTGCAATCTCTCATACAACGAGCATGCTGGAATAAGCTGTCTTACCTCTGAATTGGAACACCTGTGGCACAGCGTCTGGCCTCAGTTTTTTCAACCGATCTGCTCTGTTCTGCTAAAAACTGATCTTTCAAAGTGAGCCTGTCAATCTAATAAAAACTATTATATTTGATTCAATCCATGGCAAATAAACACTTTCAGAAACTCGACGCGTCGTCTGGCTTTTTAAGAAATAAATGATGAGATTACGGCCACCAAGGGGTCCCTGGCTATACCAATGAAAAATAAACTAAAGCGACTAAAAATGCAGGATAAAACAAAACAGAGAAATAGCGGGGTACTAGGTTACCGTTTAACTCATATGTGTCAGCTTACTTGTTGTACAGATGAAAAGGGGATGTTATTTCTATCAGAAATAATAACTCACGCTACACTAAAAGGTGCCCCTAAAGCTAGTGAGCTCACGTTTTACACAGGGACATAATTTAGTTGCAAGTGGAACACAAACAAGGCCTCCCACGCAGTAGGATTCAACTCTAACTATAATGGACCGTTAAGATGTATCCTATTGATTTTATTTATTACGTATAGCAGGCACTGAACGGGCCCAAGCGGAATATGCAAAAAAAAAAACCCTCACGTAAAAAACAACCGGCTGCGCGTGCGCGAGCTCCAATTAAAGAACAAATACTGCAAGCAAGGTGCAGCATGCAGCGAACAAGAAAAAGTATATTTGAGTTTTCGGAAAAACTTTACATGTGCCTGGAAAGGCATGCCGAATTCAATGCTTATGTACTCGCATTGCATACGCGCGAGTAGTTCCCCGGTTGCTACTTCTCTCTCTTGATTTGCACCATCAGACAAGCCTTCATTTTTGGCTCTTTCGGAAATGAAAACATTCTCCAAACATTCCTGGAGTGATTCGTGCACAGGGGTACGCCACATCCAGGCATCTTTTTCTGAGCGCGGAGAATGAATGAATGAATGAATGAATGAATGAATGAATGAATGAATGAAAAACTTTATTTTCACAAAGGAGGTTTACCGGCGTAGGTGGAGCCTTCAGTCCAGGGCCCCTGTGGCCTTTGCCATCTTGCGAGCGCTGTCGATCAGCTTGAGCTGTTCTTCAGGCTTCGAGCAGGATAGCGCGGCCTCCCACGCAGAACCACCTAGATAGTGCTATCTAGGTGGTGTTGGCGACGCGCGCACTCTCTCGCTTTCATTTTCTCTTTCTCTCTCCCGGGCATATCGCGCGACCATCGAGGAAGGGAAAAGATAGGAGGGAGCCTACCGTCATGGAGGAAGAAAAATATAGGAGGGAGCATTACGTCACGCAGCCAGTCTTGGCAAGCGAACGCTTCGTGTAGCCAGCAGTGTGGCCCAACACGTGACCTCTTTGTCGAGTACACGGAGAATGAGATTTGCCGAGGCGTTTGGTTGTCGGTAGTTTTTATTTCGTGCGCGCTCGGCCGGCAGCTGCTCACATGTAGGAAGAGAAAAGATTTTTCCTGGCTTTGTTTTTTTTCCTTGTTTTGGGGTTTGTTTATTTCAAGAGTTTGAAATGGCTTCGAATGGGCACTGAAAAAAAAAATCAACAGGAGTACTAAAACCTACCGCGCGCTCTGACGTATCCTTCGTGCTCTGACGTTTTCACCACGTGTTGGGCCACCACAGTCGGCGACAATCGCGTTGCGGTGGTGGTGGTGGGGAAAACATGTATTTGGCTATGGAAGGACAGGAGGTATGCTTGGACCAGCCCGCAAGGGACTGGTCCTTACAAATAGTGGGTGGAGGTCCCTAGTTCGGGACCCCAGTGGCGGTAGCCGCAGCCCGGGCGCGCCCAACTAAGGCTTGTTGTGCCTGTAAGTCGTGGCAGCCGAGCAGGGTCACCTCCCAGTCTTCCCGCGGGTTGGGTTGGGGATGGGGGGGGGGGGGGGGGTGGCCGGGTTGGAGGGGCAGGCCCACACCATGTGATAGGTGTCCGAAGACACCACACCACAGTGTGGGCAGTTGCCACTAAAGGAGGGGTCAATATGTTTTAGAACTGCCGGGCACAGCAAAGTATTGGTTAGAAGGCGGAGAAAGAGCCGCTCATCCTCCTTCCTAAGGCCTTTGCATGGGCGGGGGTAAAGGCGATGACTGTCTTGATAGTATATTGTAATATCTTTAAACGTATGGGCCGGATAAAATCGGGTTCCTGATCGGGTGGGGAGGAGAAAAGAGCCAGGTGAGAGAGCGCGCGGGCGGCTGCTGCCTCGTTTCCTGCTAACCTCTGATGAGCAGGGCACCATATATGGTAACGGTGTGCGGGGTCCGTATCCCGTATGCAATTTATGTAGTTATTATAGGCTAGAAAGGGGGTCCAGCCTTGTTCGACGTTCCGACAGGCCCCTCGCGAGTCGGTGATTAGGTATTTCGAATCGGAATGTGAGGCCGCGAGAGCGATGGCGACTTCTTCCGCGTGTGTTGCATTGCGGGTTCTAAAGGTGAGGCCATTAACTGTATGCTGTTGTAAACTACTGCCGCAGTGTACCATCCCCCGTGGTGAGGACCGGAGGCGTCCACGTAGTAGACACCTATTTTGTTGCCATCATGTCGGGCTAGAGCTTCCGCGCGCGCCAGGCGCCGGCCATTATGATCTTCGTGTGACATGTTAGTTGGAACAGGTCGCACGTGGAGGGCGCGTCTCCACAGTTCTGGGATGCGAAACCTATCATCCATGGGAATGGTGTGTTGGATATAGAGTTGAGCAAGAAGGCGGCGACCTGACTCCGTTTGCGACAGGCGTGTGTATTGGTTTGTGAGGTGCGCTTCTCGGAGCTCCCGAAAAGTGTTCACCACCCCGAGGGCCATAAGACGGCTGTTGGACGTGGTGACGGGGAGGTCCAGGGCACGCTTAACAATTTTGCGGAGGATGACCTCTAGGGCCTCCTCCTCTTGTTTACGTAGGTGAAGGTAAGGAGTCGAATAGAGAATTCGACTGATCAGGAAGGTGTTTGCCAGCCGCAAGGCATCCTTACTTCGTAACCCCCCACATTTGTTGGAAACCCGGCGGACCATGCGGCCTACCTGGTCGCCCACCTTACGGAGTTTGGCCAATGTAGTATTTGGCCATCTGTGTTTCTGGATGTAGAGTCCGAGTACCCGGATCTCTTCAGCTTCGTGTATGGGACCACTGTCAAGAGACAGAAAGATTTGAGTTGTGCACTTCGGCGAGGGTCGGAGGTGCGCAAATTCGGATATTTGGGCGGAACATTGAAGACCGCAGCGGTGAGCGCAGTGGTCTACTATCGTCGCCGCTGTTTGCAGGCTGGTTTCAATGTGCGCTATGCTGCCCTGCGTGGCCCACAGGGTGATGTAATCGGCGTACAGGGCGTGCTGCACGCCGGCGGCCCCACCCAGCTGAGCCGGCAGGTGTATCATGGCCAGATTGAAAAGTAGTGGGGAAAGTACCGCGCCCTGAGGGGTTCCCCGCGTGCCGAGTAGGTAAGGACCGTGCTCTCTGTCTTGAATCCGGATGTAGGAATGTCGATCCGTGAGAAATTGGCGTATGTATTGGAATGTGTTGAGGCCACAGTCGGTCCGATTTAGGTGAGTGAGTATGATCTCGTGTGTTATGTTATCAAATGCCCCCTTAAGATCCAAGGCGAGTACTCTTCGGTCATTATGGGGGCATTCGAGGGGGTCAAGGACTTCCCGATTGAGTTGCAGGAATCATCCTGTGTGGATCTGTGTGGGCGAAATCCGAACATGGTGTCCGCCAACACATGTTTGTGTTCAAGATATGCAGATAGCCGGTCCCGCACCATTGTCTCCATTAGTATGCCCACACAGGAGGTCAGAGAGATGGGACGGAGGTTATCTGTGTCAATTGGTTTGCCTGCTTTAGGAATAAAGGTTCCAGAGCCGTTTTCAAGTCTATTGATAAGGGGGCGTCCCCGCGCCAAATTGCATTGATGTAGTAGAGGAGGGACTGGCATGCTGTGTCGGGCGGGTTCGCCAGAAGCTTCACGGTGAACTTATTTCTTCCCGGGGCAGTGCCTTGTTTCATTTTGGCAAGGGCCGCCCGCAGATCATGGAGCTGGAACGGTTGATCTAGTTCCGTGTTCTCTCTGCCTGCATAAGAGTACGCAGATTCACGGGAGCCTTGGGCTGTGCACAGATACTGGTCCCGGAGTTTCTGTGCGAGTTGAGTCGTGGTGCCAGGGAACGCGTGCACGGCTCTCTGCAAATGTTTCTGTGTTTCGGTTCGTGTTTGAGTTGGGTCGATGAGGGCTCGAAAGAGGCGCCATGTGTTGCGGCTCGACATTTGTCGCGCGGCCGTGTTGCATCTATCCACCCAGTTGGAGTCGGCGAGTTGGGTCGCATACTGGGCCGCTCTCTAGGTGAGCTCGGAAATTCGAGCTTTAAGCTTTGTGTTATGTTCCTGGCGTCGCCAGCAGCGGACGAGGCTGCGTCGAGATTCCCAGAAGTGTAGGAGGTATGCTCCCTCCTTTTATTTACAGCGAAAGCTGTATATGGCTAGGCGAAACGAAAAACCATTCGCCCCATGTTTCGCTAAACGTCTCCATTGGCTGCGCCGTCAGTTAGGTCGTTCTCTACGTCGCACCCAAGCGCGCGCGCCATTGGCAGCGCCGTGGCCCAACACGTGGTGAAAACGTCAGGGCACGGAGGATACGTCAGAGCGCGCGGTACGTTTTAGTACTCCCGGTTGATTTTTTTTTTCAATGCTCAATCAAAATTGGTTGAAACTCTTGAAGTAAACAAAAACAAAACCAAGGAAAAAAAAACAAGACAAGGACAAGACTACAGTGCCTAGAAGTATATTCTAGTCCCTGTAACAAGACGGCCGACGCGCACCGAATAAAATCTACAGGTAACCAAACGTCTCGGCAAATCTCGATTCTCCGTGATCTCGACGCAAGAGGTCACGTGTTGAGCCACCACTGCTGGCTGCATGAAGCGTTCGCTTGCCAAGGCTGGCTGCGTGACGTAATGCTCCCTCCTATACATAGTTTTCACGGACGTCATTACGAAGAACTACTGCCGTGGCGCCGGCGTTTGCTACGTGTGCCGGTGCGATACTTTCGTGTTGTGCGTGTTCTAATACGGTACAGCGTCGCAATGCCGATTTGTAACATGATCGGCTGCAGTGCGAGAAGCAGTCTGCCGCACAGAAAAGGAGCATGGAGCCAGGAACCGGGCTGTACTGCTTGCCTAAAGTGAGAACTCGGCAATGCGAGCGCACGAAAGTGCTGTCGGAGGAGCGTCGGTGTCACTGGCTCGGTCGCATAAACAGGAAAGATGTAAAGGAACCTACTTTTTACGCCTACATTTAACCAGAGTTACAGAAGGCCGTATTTAGGTAAGAGAATAGCGAAATAAGGTATGTTGCGTCGTACACAATGCCTGGCAGCGTCGAGCATTTGGAGCAGTGAGCAGCAGCGCACGGTGCAGTAATGAACAGCTAACGAACGAGTTCATCATGCAAATGGGTACCGTGTTAACCGCGTTATTCCAGCGGTACGGATTTACAAATATATTTTTGAAATGTTTGTAACCTTACCTCGCTCAACACGATGACGCGCTTGGGGAGTAGCCGCATTGCTGTCATGCCGCTTACCCGGTCAATTGTGAAGTAGTTGTGAGCCTCAAGGGACTTGTACGAGTTCATTTCAGTAAGAGATACGTGGTTCGTCGACAGCACCAAATAATTTACAATGTCAGCATGCGTCGTAACCGGCAGCAGGTCGACGTCCGTAGTCGTGTCGTTCCCATCGCACAACGTGTACGGGTCAACACCGTCACACATGTTGATTTTTGCGTCGTAGCGAGCACGCGTCGGGCCCACCATCTCGGCAAAATATCATGGGCAGAATCCCTTCCACCTGGCAGTCGCCATCATTGAACACGCGATCGTTCGCAAATCGCAAAATAAACGCCGAAAGAGTGCACAGGCGGCTCTCAAACATTTGCGTGCATCTGTTGCAGTGCTCCAACATGGCGGACGACCGCTAGCAGACGGCGCTGTGACTATGTATATTTTTTCTTCCCCCATGCGCGCAACGCTCCGCGAGGTGGTTGCTAGGCAACGCAGTGGCAGGCAGCTGCGGCGTCAATGGTTGCCATGGCTACGGCGCGGCTGGCTTTTCGTGAAACGCGCACGTTTTACGGCTGGCTTAAACAGCTTCGCTGTTAAAAATAACATTCAGGAGGTGCATACAAAAATGATAGAATAATAAATAAGTATAGCATGTCCTGCAGTAGACAAATATATAGGCTGATGATGATGATAGCATACCTGATTAGATCAAGCAGGCTAGGTGACTATTTCTCCCCGCCACTTTTTAAAAAAATTCTTACTTTGATCTTCACATTACAGAAAACTTCGCAAAACTTGTTTGGTGCCATAGCCTGGCTGGCAAGCAACGGGACCAATTGTTGAACATACCCACATAATTCGGCAAGCGGTAACAACAGTGACAAAAGGAAAACAAATCTGAATACAGATATTAGAAAACACATGATTCAATTATACATGAGGATAACAGCAAAGTTCACCATTTATCCATTTGCACCACTTATCCACTGAACATGAAACGCTTCATGGCCGCGGAAAAGTTGTGTGCTGCTTTCACGTCAGTCGGTATGGCATTCCAAATGAGAGCGCCATGAAAGTCAGTTCAGTTTAGTACATTTTTCTTAAGAACCCCGACTTCAGGGGTATTACATAAGGGGGGGGTACAAGATTTGTCTTTACACTCGTCCCCAGTAACACACACACACACACACACACACACACACACACACACACACACACACACACACACACACACACACACACACACACACACACACACACACACACACACACACACACACACACCACACACACACACACACACACACACACACACACACACACACACACACACACACACACACACACACACACACACACACACACACACACACACACACACACACACACACACACACACACACACGCACACACACACACACACACACACACACACACACACACACACACACACACACACACACACACACACACACACACACACACACACACACACACACACACACACACACACACACACACACACACACACACACACACACACACACACACACACACACACACACACACACACACACACACACACGTATATATATATAGGGTGTCCCAGCTATCACGCAGCAGGATTTAAAAAGAGGAACGGCGTTACGCGAATCAAACCTAGTGCGTATTGTTTGCAGTGCAGTGGAGTAGCCGCCCGTAATTTTTTCGTTACTTAGATTTCATTAGGTAATTGTAATTAATTATCTAATTCGAGAAGTACTGTCCTGATTATCAAAGTGCCAATGAGAAGATTGCAGAGCAAAATGAAAATCTCCCGATACAGATTTCTGTTGCTCAATACCTGCTACATAATTGTGTTTTTCCGAGCGTGAAAGAAGCCCGCGAATACACGCAGAATTGCTGCGCGAATACGTGCATCAGTTGTAACAGTTGTTTTATGGTATCCGTCCTGTGTGAAAATGTAATAATTCTTATTGCCCTCTTTTGTAAGCGGCTAATAGATTTCAAATACATTTTATATGTGCCGCCCCACGATACTATGCAGTAGCTCATAACCATGCACAACCATACGCTAGCTGCGAACATGTCTTGCCTATATGTGACTGCAAGTTCATATGTGAATGAAACATGACCCCTAAATATTTAAACAAGGCTACTCGTTGCAACAGTGCAGTCTCTAAAAGTAAATTAAACCTACCAAAATCGAGTTCTTTCTTCCTGGAGTGAAAAACCACGTATTTAGTTTTGTCCGCATTAATATTCAGGTGGTATCGCTTAAAGCATTAATGAACTCTCTGTAGCTCCTCGTTGATTTAGTCTTCGATCTCATTTAAGCTGTCACCAACAAAGATCAGTGCTGTATCGTCTGCGTACATTAAGGCTGCGGAGTATAATAAAATGAAGGGACAATCGTTAACATACAGCGAAAAAAGAATGAGTCCAATAGCGGAGCCTTGTGGTAGCCCAGAGACTGAGTGGAGGACACGACACCATCCATCGCTACTCGTTGCTGTCGGTCGGAAAGGTAGCATTTAAGAAGCTGGTGAATTTTGCCTCTGAAACCATACTCATGAAGCTTAGTTAACAATATGTTGTGGTTAACGGAATCGAAGGCCTTCTTTATGTCTAGGAAAACTACGACGGCAATCCTATTGTTGTTCAGGGCTTTGTTAACTTGTTGGGTTAATACCAGAACTACAGTAGATGTAAATCTGTGTGACCAGAAACCATGCTGGTTTGGGCAAATTATACTGCGCTTGGATGCAAATTATGTAGTCTGTGCTGAGAGTATTTTGTTTTTCGAATATTGAATTAATCACGCTTAGCACGGATATCGGTCTGTAACTTGAGGCACTTGAACGGTCTCCGTCTTTGTATACAGGGACGACTTTGCCCAACTTAAGTTCATTCGGTACATACCACCCTCCTGCCAGTGATGGAACATGTGCAACATGTGTGGGACTGCCAGAATGTCTATATTATTTTTATTAATTTGACTGTAATAGTACCAGGCCCGGCCGCTTTACTAGCGTCGATATTTTTTACTATTGATACGATATGTGTAATTTCTATTTCAAACAAGGCAAAGGTCGTGAGGGGCGCTTAAAATCCGAAGTGTCAGAAAACTGAGCAGCTAAAGAACGCCCGACATCTTCAAAATAGTTGTTAAAGCGATCCAACGTGTCTACAGCTATAACATCAGACAGTACACGTCTATCAGAGTCAATGCCAACTGCAACTTTTACTGTCTCCCAAACTCTTTTGGTGTTGTTCTCAGCCTCTTCGTTGAGCATGGTGTAGTATTCTTTTTTTCGTTTACTCATCAAGGAAACTGACCTATTCCTATAACATTTGAATTGGTTTAAGTAATAGTCATTGTTTCTATGTTGCTTCCATTAGTGGTACCAGCTGTCTTTTGTTTCAATTTTTCCAGAATACTGGGTGTCATCCAATGGCAATATGGTTTGGTATACAGTCAAACATCGATATAAAGAACCTCGATTTAACAAAATTCGCGATGTAACGAACTATTTTTATTTCCTCATCTTAGTTCTATTGAAATAATGAAACCTCGATATAACGAAGTTTTTCGCTGCAAGTACAACTTCGTTATATCGAGGTTTGACTGTATTTATTGTCGGTTGTAGTGGTGCTTAGTGATACAGGGTTTTAAAGAGAGCCTATGAAATTGTTATATTCTATATTAACATCCTCATCATACATTGCACAAAAATCGTTTTGACTTATTTTGTCTCTTGGTAACTTATAATCAACCTTTGTAGTCACTCTAGCCCTGGAAGGTTTAGTATTGAGAGGCTCAATTCTTATGACAACCAAAATGGGCGAGTGGTCAGCTACCGGAACAGGAAGCACACCAGCATACACACCATTGTCAACGTTGCAAATGGCACCATCAATAAGGGTTCTTAATTGGCGTGTTGGTGATACGCGTAAGCTCAGTTATTACGTTATGCAAGTTAAAATATCTCAAGAGGAGCATGTTTTCATTCCACTTATCACAGGGCAAGTCAATATTAAAATGCCCGGCAACTACAATATGATTGCAGTGCAGGCAGGAAACTCTCATAAGCACAGATTCAAATTCCTTCGGAAACGTTTTGATCGAAGAACCGGGCGGGCGGTACACAACACCAATGGCTGGCCCTCGTTCAATCTTGATAAGTAGCGTTTCTATAGTTCCATTAGTAACAGATGCATCAAAAATGACATTGCATACAATATTCTCCCGTACACACAAGGCAACTCCACCCCCTCGCGCACGCGAGTTCCGTGGTTGCGATAACAGCCCGAAATTCTGCATACTAACTGTTTCATCAGCCTTCAACCATGTTTCACTCACAGCAATAATGTCCAAAACAGCACCTAGCCGTGCTATATAGGCGACCAGAGTGTTTAAATTCCTACGTAGACTTCGCACATTGCAATGAAAAACGGAAAAATTATTACATTTGTTTTTTTTAAATCTGAAAGATTAAGCATATCGATAAATGCAGAGCTCAACTCAACACGAGCACCTACACAATTTTGGCAAGGTCACCTTCAGACTGAATCTGCAGCACCGCCGATTGTTCAGCTTTCCGCATCAGAATCCAGCCCTGAGACATCCACGCAGACTTCCATTTTAACGCGATATCGTTTAGGACCCCGTGTCGCAGAAAATCCGGCGTCGGCAACCGGCGCGTGATCGCGGGTGGTGGACAAAATCACCCAACCACATCGACCGCGCAGGCCCTCCACGTGGTACAAGGTTTTGGTGAACAAAAATTGAATTTCTCACAGTGAAATCTGTCAGAAAATGGTAAAGTACGACTTTACCATTCGGCGTCAGATTCGCCGTCGGATTGCAATTTGAATGTACAAGAAAACCTAATTCTGCTACGAGGAAACTCAAATATTTCTACTAGACCTGCGCGCGTCGCGGCAATAGCAAACAATTTATAAAATAATAAAAAAAGGTGCTAGTGCCTTCACATTTTAATATAGGACCTCTTATATCGCCCCTGGAAAAACGTCTTTCCAACAAATGCATTTCAGTTTAAAAGTGAAGCCGACTTTAAGGGGATCGGTGTAAGCTTGGTCTTTGTAAGCTGGCTATCCCACGTTCAGTGTTGCGGTGAATGAGGCCTACTTGCCACATGCGAACAATGCGATGCGAATGGGTCCCGATAACGCTATCGCGTTCTACTCTTAAAGGCGAAGCTTAAGCGTCCTCCAAGTTTTTTAGGGGCGAAGCTCCTTATAGCGACACCCGTTCGTCCCCGTCGTCGTAGTAGTAGTGTGTAACCAGTCTGAGAAAAATGAGAAAAAAAATTCCGAAGTTGAGTCCGTAGCGCGGAATCGAACCAGGGACCCCTCGCTTCCGAGCGCGCGGCGTTAGCCCACTACGCCACGAAGCTTTTTTTTTTTTCTTTATTCCCTTCTTTGCAACAATACATACACCCGTACAAATACAAAGCAGGTCACTTGGCGCTACACAATATAACGCATAATTTGGCTAGACTATGCTACTTTGAAAGGCCTTCAAAGAGGCCACCACAGACACCAAAACGTCAAGCTCCTGAATCCACTCTGGTGGTTCAATCATGTGCCTTAGGGCATCCCGGGTGTACGTAAGACTTTCAACTAGGTGTTGCCTTGCCGACCTTGCATCTACGCGGGCATTCCTGACATCCATGCGCGTTTTCCACACACTGTTCATACACAAAAGCATTATCATGTCAGCCGGCACTCCCTCTGCGTCTGCGCATGGCAAGAAACGAATACCGAAAGGGCTTATCGGCAGTTCTTTTTTCAGAGTTCGTTTGAGAACGTCCCACAAGAAAACGGAGTCATGGCAATCCAGGAAGATGTGCTCGATAGTTTCCGATTTGTTACATATGATGCAGTTAACAGACCATGGAACAAATATGCCTTTACTTTGTAGCCATGGCTTCACAGGGAGAGTGCCAGAATGCAATTGAAAAAAGAATGTTTTAGCTGAAGGTCTAACAGGCATATTTTTCACACGTTTCAAAACATTCCGTTCAGGTCCTAAGTTGTATATCGTGCGATATACAGGAAGCGGTAAGAAAACATCTACAAGATCCCGATAGAGTTTCTTTCGCGTCGCAGAAGACAAAAATTCATTCGAAAAATGAGCTTTCAGTAATGAAAATGACATAACAACTTCCCTCAGAAATCCGATTGGCGTTGGTGTTCGTTCATTTCTTGACGAAACAACCCACTCAGGCAACGAAGAACTTAATCTCACTTGAATAACAGTACGCAGAAATATATCACTTTGATCCCGTAAGAAAAAGAACCTACTTACGATCTGTTTCAAAAACAAATGTGTTAGTCCGAGTCCCCCATTCTTCAACGAATGAAACAAGTTACATCGGCTAGTTCTTTCCCAAGTAGATCCCCATATAAATACTGCAAACACTCTATGAAATTTCTGCACCGAAACTCTTGCCATGCATAAAACTTGTAGTACATAATACACTTTTGTAACTAAAAACAAATTGCACACACTAGCTCTTGAAAACATCGAGAAATTATGCCCACCCCATTTTTCTGTCTGGTCTTTAACTCTTTTTATTTCTTCGCTCCAATACTCTGCACTGTCACGATAATGTTGCAATGGCACCCCAAGGTATTTTGCAGGGATAACGCTCCAATTTATGTTGAAAAAATAGCCGGGTGTCTGTGGCCAGCTGCCGTGCCATAAGCCTAGGCACTTAGTCCAGCTGACAGCACTTCCAGTTGCGGCACAAAAAGAAACAACCTCTTTCATAGTTTTCTCCACACTCTCAGTATCTCTGCAAAAAATTGCCACATCATCCGCATAAGCCAGAACTCTAGTCTCAATTCCTGAATAGATAAATCCACTACGCCACGAAGCGGACATGGAAACACGCACCACGATAGCAATAAATACCCAACATTAACGAAAGGCCGCGTTTCTAGCGCGTTTCTAACGCGTTTGTGCTAGCGCGTTACGGCCCGTGTAAGAAGCTGGTGTAAGACGCTGTGGCCTCTCCGCCTTACCTTCAACGCGTTTCGAACGCGCTGCCCAAAGCGGTGGCAAGTCACAAGTTCAAGTCGAGGAGCGTTTATGAATACGGGGGGTATACTCTCTCAGCAGTCATGTGATGGCGTCGGCAAACGCGGTGCACGTTCCGGCATGTGTAAATGGCTGCGTAAGACGCTGTGGCCGCTCCCCCTTACTAGAGAGTACTGCACGTTTCTAACGCGTTTGTGCTAGCGTCCCCTTAAGCGGGAGATCCGATGATTCCCTCCGGAGCTTTTTTTTTCTCTTTTCGCCTCACGAGCTTTCCTGAACAATATCTTATTTTCTAAGATTAGATGAGTAGCCTCCAAAGACAGGTGATTCGTGTTTGGTCTTGTTTTCTTAGCTGCAGACAAACATTTGTCGTGAGATGTCCTGGTTGCGAATCTTACCACAACATTTGGTTTATCTTTATTCCTGGATGGGACACAATGGGCCACATTAATGTCTCCATCGGACAGCTCGATTCCCAGGCAAGTGACCATTGTACCCAATGTCGCCTTCAAATTCTCATCTGCAGTACGTGGAAGCCCTAGGATTTCCACGTTCATGTTCATTCCGTGCTGCTTCAGTTCAATTATCTCCCTCAATGCGTCAGCCAATTGTCTGGTCATCTCTAGGTTTTGTTCCGCAATCTCTTGATTTTGAGTCTTCACCTCTATTAGCTCCCATCGAAAGCTCTCAACATTTTTCTTAAACCCTTCAAAGGTCACATTGATAAATTCGACAGACTCACGCATTTTACCAACGTCGACTTTAACTTCCGAGTTGGAGTCCTCAACCTTGCCAACCTGAACTTTAATGTCAACTGCGAATCCATGATGACCTTGACAATCTCTGATACTACAAAGAGCCTTCTCGGCTTTTTTTCTTTTTGGGATTTTACGTGCCAAAACCAGTTCTGATTATGAGACACGCGGTAGTGGAGGGCTCCGGATTAATTTTGATCATCTGGGGTTTTTTAACGTGCACAACAACGCAAGCACGCGGGCGTTTTCGCATTTCGCCTCCATCGAAATGCTGCCGCCGCGGCCGGGATTCGATCCCGCGATCTCGTGTTCAGCAGCGCAACGCCTTAGCTAACTGAGCCACCGTGGCGGGTCGGGAGCCTTCTCGGCAAGCGCCTTCACTACGTCGTTAATACGAACAGGATGTGTGCCTGCCATATAGTTCGGAAAACGCAGCTATAGCGTTGGAGCAAGTGACCACACACCAATACAAAACCTCACAAAATACGCGACAGTCACAAGCACTTATGGCAATGGCAGCATCGGCATTGCATAGTATGAAACAAAAAGTGCAACCAACCTGAAAAACAGAAGTGCGCTGTCAGCCCGCGTCCCTGAGACGCGGCCGCCGCTGTCAAAGTGAACAGTTCCACGCCTACCAGCCGCACCATCTACCAGTGATAAGATTTATAAGCTTGCGTCCGTTGTTTACAGATGGCGGCTGCAGCAGTGACGTCCTAAAGTCCCTATATAAGAAAAGTACCGCCATATACTCTTTCCTCCGCCGCCTCCTCTCCTAAAGCGCTTGCTTTTTCTTTACTTTTTGCTTGCGAAAGCCAAGTCGACGGTGGCGCACCTAGAAAGTCCACGTTGAAGCTTTCAGGCCGGGCGCGCGCCGCCGCCGCCGCCGGCGACTGCGGCTGCGCAGAGGACTTTCAACATGGCTCTGAGGCGGAAAAAAAGAAAATATAATGAAGTGAGAAGCGCGCGCTATCAGCGTCCAATAGGAGATACAGGATAACAAAGGAGAGAGCGAAGCGGCATTTGTCAAAGGATGGCGGTACTTTTCTTATATAGGGATTTTATGACGTCCGTGCACAGGGAGATATGGGTTTCGAATTCCAGAAATGGGCTGTGGCGCGCCAGAAGACGTCGTCAGTCTGTCGATGCACGCCAGCCGGTTATTTGCAGCCGAGCCTGAATCGAGGGCAACACCAGGCAAGTCTTCCCTTGGAACGTCGAAATGCTGGTCGCCAACTGAAAAACAGACGAGCGCTGTTATAGCCTGCCTGCGTAAGCCACTGCCTGAGTTGTCAAAGGGTATGCCAATAAATCATCGTCATCAGCGGTGGCGGCGCCGGCCGTGCGAGGGAAAACAGAAAGCTCGCCTTTGCGCATCCGCGGCTGCACGGTAATTAGGGAGTAAACACTTCTTGGGCGCATAGAATGTATTCGAGTTGCGCTACGTGCGCATGCGCACGCTGCCTTTGAAACCATGATGCGTCGTCGTCCGTCGTCCGGCAACTCCGCTTAACAAAAGGCTCGGTATAATTTGTGTACGCCCGCGATTGTGGGTGTCTGCGTGCGCGCATTTATGCGTGCGTTCACTCTTGATGCACTCGTAATTCACTCTTGATGCACTCACACAAAGCGTCGCTGTATATCAGTAGCGTACCCAGGATCGCTGCCAGGGGGGGAGGGGGGAGATTTTTGTGACGGGAGGGGGGGAAGCAAGCACTTTACATAATATGCAATTTTCTTGCTTTAGTCAGAGGAACCCAACAGGAAATACAATGCCTACTAATTATAATAATATAACGACTCCAAGGATGATGCCGATGCTTATTTCTTCAGCGTTTTACTCAAAGTAATTTCAGGGAATGATTACATACAAGACAGCTATAGAGTGTTTGTGTTAATTAGGAAAATTCAAGCCTCTAGCAACCTCCCGAATTGTAATGACAATGTAAACAGAGCACTGGGCCGGTATTTTGTAGCGATGCCTTTCCGATTCTAATGCCTTTTCGCGCTTTGTCAGTGGTCAGAGCGACGGTCCGCTCAGGTTATCAACGGAATCAGCTGGCCGTGAGCGGTGGATGATAACACTAGTATAGACTAAAGCATAACGCATCACTACAAAATACTGGCCACAACAGGTCTACGACAGGGACAGGTCTATACGACAGATATGCTAACGCATTTCTGTCGTATAGACCTGTCCGCCTCCACAGCCTATGCCGCACTTTTGGACGTGATCTCCAACATTGGGCGCGCATCAAGCAACGCATCAAGCAACGCGTCAAGCCACCATCTAGGGTGCCTCAATGAGCATATGCTCCCCTGCTCTGGCGGGCGAGGAGGACATCAAGGCACACTACCACCGTCCTTCTCGTCCCACCCTCGCCAGCTTCCCCTCACCCCCACAGCACACAACGTGCGGGACGCAATAGGACCTTTTCGCACTTGTAATTCATACAGAACCTCACGGCGACCGCGAAAATTGGAGTGTCCATAAAATTGATATCGGAATAAAGTAGAAAGCGAAACATTTATTATGGTAGGAAATGTGAGCGGCCGACCTGAATCAAAGTTCTGACCAGCTACTCAGCATTAGGACGGGGAAAGGGAGTAAAAAGAGAAATACAAAAGAAAAGGCAATTTCTGTTTATAGTTACTTGAAAACCATTTATGTTTTTTTATCGATTTAAATAAGTAATCTTGTGACATGTTTTTGATTCAACGAAGTTTCCGGCCATTTAGAGCATGTACAGAGGGGTCCACCGTTCAAGGAAACAATTGAGTGCAGAGCATGTCCGTATTTTCCTCACTCGCAAGAGTACAATCGCCACAGATCTGCAGCAGATAACTTCTGGTTGGTAGCTTTGACTCCTTTCTAGAAACCCGCGCAGTGCACTGACATTGCTTCCGCAGTCCCCTGCCATCAGGGCGCCAGCAAAGTGAGAGGCGAACATGCGGGTGTTCCCTTTAACAGTCGATTGTTCTTGGAACCTGTATAGCAAGTAACTCTAGCAAAAAAAAAAACTATAAAATGTCGGTTGAGGTAGAAGTTATTAAGGTTACTTTTTTTTACTTGGTTACTCTTCGTGCAGACGAGTGTAGTGTGGGCAGGGGCTATAACGTCGTGGGCTGCGCTTGGCTGACTTGACTCTAGCCAATCACAGCAGACGGCGCGCCGTCATTTGGATTGGCAAACGTAAAGCGCCTGACTTCGCACCCACTGGCTGCGATATGTCCTTGCCTGAACTGAAAGCCAATTTACGAATTTCCTTTCAGCAACAGATCTGTATAAACTACAGTTTAATACCCTGCGAATGCGCAGCGCACGAAGACGACTTTTCTATGCATATAACACAATGTGGACTCTAAAAAAAGTCTGCGAAGTACCATCCGTGATTAAGATAATTTCATGTTCTTGTAAGATTAGCAGACCTTGTTCTATGACACATGGTCGCGCCAGAACTTCGCTCCCTGCAGCGAATCTTGTCTGTCGTATCGCCGACAGTCTCAGAAAAAAAAAAAAAAAATTTAAACCCCTCCCCTACCGGGAACAGGGGTGCATGCGAAGCTTGTCCAACCCTAGGGGAGGGGTTGGTTAGTTTTCGGAACGTTTGGAAGATGTTCACGGGCCCGCTGCTGTTCATTCAACGCAGCCTGCTCTTCGGCAGAACGAACCAAACGTGGCCTCCCCATCTGACTGGCGGGCCTGAACTGACGGGAAACGACGGGCCCAAGGCGAGCAAACACGCGATCACACCCTGTCCCTCTTCAGGAGAGAGGGGACGGCTGTGATTGGCTGGGGATATGGCGTGATGGTGTGATGGCGCGCGCCAGCTGCGGGCGCCGCGTCCACTTCTTAACGCATATAAAACCCCGCTTTAAAAGGCAAGTATGATGAGCCGAAAGCGGAACCAGCATTACTAATTAAAGTATGAATAGCGCCTCTTCTGTGTTGCTGCGTATGTCTGTCATTGTATGACTATGCACAATTGGTGAGTGTTTTATTGGATAACATGTTAATGTAATAAGTAACCGACAGTGACTGACTCGGTTAGCGTGGTGGTCTTGCAACCCGGAGGTCGGTGGTTCGATTCCGCAGCCTGACGAGCAATTTTTATTGGCGCGCGGCTTGGGTTTTTTCGTACGCCAACACCCGCACTGACGTCGACACGAGTGAGGCAATACAAGCTTCGCTTGAAAAATGGCGCCACACATTCGCTTGTTTGTCGTCCGCTACCTAAGAAAGTGTGTTTTTATGCTACACTTCTGCTATAAGAAATGCTATCGCGTGAGTGGGCAGAGCTACACTTCTCTTACACCAAATAAAAAAAAAGGCGGCTTCCTATACTGGCTCATGTAGCCAGTGTAGGCAAAAAAAAAAGGCCCTATTTGCACACGTCCATCGGCCTGAAAAGTTGGAGTGGCAAAAGCCCCGTTGTGTGAAGACGAAAATCGCGTTGATCGAAGCGTTCGCGCAAGAGAAGTGAACACTATATGAGAAGTGGCATGCAGGATAGGGTGCTTCGATGTCATTCTTAACCACCGTTTCGTGGCCGCGACTGGTTTTCGTAGCTGTTGCCCGCCATTGCCTAGCCTACTTCCCTCGGAACCAGCAGGTGTTAATTATGCGCGGACGCCAGGCCATGGTTTTCGGCACAGAATGCCAGGTGCATGCTGTGTGCCGTTGGACATCAACCACTCCAAATATTCTTAGAGAATGTGCCACATTCTAACAGAGCCGAAAATAATACTTGTATGGATCGCGAAAGTGAAGCATCGTCAAAGCGGTTCACTCGTGTGAACAGTGCAAGACGGCAGTCTTGGGGCCCAACAGCAGCGAGCATGCATGTATAGCAGATCCGAAGGAATGTGTTGTGATGGGAACAACCTGAATTCACTATCCGAGCGATGCAGCCTTGTGCACCCTATAAAATATTGTGAAGAGCATTTCAGAAGCATCACCACTTATTAGACGGATAGCGAGTACACCATGAAAGCGCCAGTGCAGGTCTCAACTGAGCAAGACGTTGGGGTCCAGTCTGGAAATGTGTGAGCAGCACAAGGAAGCCATGGAGAAGAAACTCGTCTCAAGCTACGCGAGACTGCATACACCTTCGTAAAGTTTCAGCAAGAGTAGTTAATGGAAATGTAAGCAAGACATACGCAGGAGTAAACCTGCCGTGAGCTCCGAAACTACCCTCTTGTGCCCGGTACATAGCCACAGCAGATGTCCATTAATTTTACTTTAGGGATATATAGTGTTATAATGTAGGCTTGTATTCCTACATTTCTCGTCATACTATGCATTTTATATTCTTTTCCTTCCTGTAATTTTTGGCATTTTATTCTGTATAGAGCTCATTTCCCCTTTCAGGTTCGGACTGGGTATGCAAGTGGAATGAAGAAAAGCCTTCAAAAGGTTTAACTGGTGTAGTTCAACAAAAACGCCAGTTTTCTTGTTTGTTTTTTTTTAAACTACGGGCGTATTCGAAGCTAGCATGAAGAAGAAAGAAAAAGCTGCTCAAGTATATTCCCCAACACAGACATAAATACCAGAATTGCCATTCAGTAGGTTTTTTGTTTTGCATTGATTCAACATTTTAAATTCACATTTAAATTCTCCGTGATGACACTTTAGTAAAAAATAAAAGTTTGTACGTCCACTTTGCTTGGCGAGGTGCAACATCTAGAGCTCGCCTACGCTAAAAGGAATGAGCCTACACCCACGCCAGCAAAGATCAGCCAACTACGTACAGTATCTGCCATACGTACGTGGCGTGAGAACACAGCGATCTACATCACGTACCTTCTATGCGAAGAATTACGGCACTATATACCTCGAAGCAAAACACACCGCATTTATAGGAGAATATCGCGTCGCAACATAGGTTGACCAAAATTATACCGTAAATGAGCGAGATTCCCTGATATATTATTATTCCCTGCCACCTGTTCAAGCACGCAACGCGCCTGCGGACGAGAATGTAGTGGCATATTCGTGTGCTTGCAGCGCGCTACCCGAGAGATGGGCTACGCAATGGCGGACGCCGTAGCGGACAACGCGCTTGTCCCCACCATGAACGGAGTGGCAAGCGAGGTGGACTTCGGGGCACCCTAATGCATGATAATGCACAATAGAACTACTGTTTAATGACCTTTGGTAGCACATCATCATTATCATCATCAGCTGCTGCAGCAGCAGCAGCAGCAGCCTAGACTCTAGAGGCACAGTGGCGATCATGAATTCATGTTTCCTGGCCAGGCTATGCAACATTACCTTTGTCTTCTGCATATTAATGTTCAACCATACTCTTACACTTTCTCGATTAAGGTCTTTAACTTGTTGCAATTCATTCCCAGTGCGACTGAACGAGACGATGTCATCTGCAAACCGGAGGTTATTGAGACATTTGCCGTCGATCCCCACTCCTAAGCTTTCCCGGTCTAATAGCTTGAATACTTCTAAGCATGCAGTGAATAGCATTGGAGCGATTGTGTCTCTTTGGATGACCCCTTTCTCGATTGGTAATTTTCTACTTTTCTTGTGGAGAACCAAGGCAGCTGTGGAACCTTTGTAGATATTTCTCAACATATTGGAACAACTATATTGCCGTGGGTGTATGTGCCAGTGGGGACGAGGTTGACGTAGCGCGGGTTTTTTGGTTAAGCGTGGTGACCAAGAAGACGTTGTTGGTTTTTTTTTGACGATTAATAAGGTGTATTAGGTTTGATTTTGTATGCCCTCTTATTTCTTTAGAGTCTCCGGCGCGCATTTTTGTCAATTACCAGAAATTTCAGTGTGTCTTAAAAGCGACCCTCAACTCCCAGATAACGGTGCCGGATGACACCAAAGCCACGAGCCTTTACGCTTTATTAAAAAGTTCCTATAAAAGGTCTCAGCTTAATGTTAACATAGATAAAAGTACTCACTCTCCTTGGTGGAATTCGGAGTGCACGCTGGATTATAGACGACGAAAAGCTGCTTGGAAAAAAATTCAGAACCCTTCCACTATACTGTGAAGACGGAAGCCAGCAAAACTGTGGCTATGGTGGGTCTGCTATAGTGAATATTGATATAGTGAATTTATATATTATCATTATTCCCTATATTGAGCGCCTTCGGCATGTTCGTCAAAGAGCAAGGACACCGGCGTCTTGTTTTCGCCCGCGCGATGGCCAAGTTGTGCGTTTGCTGCGCCAAGTCCACCCCATCGTCATAGACTAGCGTATGAGCCACAGTGTTCATAACCACGGCACACTGCACGGCATCACCAGGAACCTGACGTCGGGATTCTGGAAAATGTGGTTTAGAATTCATAGGAAAGGGCTTAGCGAAACGCTTAACATCACGTTTGCCGAATGGGCCATTAAGGCCTCCCATCGCGGATGACTTTGTGGAAGTCACAGTGTCAGAGCTTTCCAATATTGTTAGATCTTTGCCTGCCTCAGCCCCAGGTCCTGATGACATTTCCAATGTCATGCTAAAATTTCGTTTGCAGTGTCTCCTGGGGAACTTCTGAACACAGTGAATTATTCTCTAAAAAATGCTTGGATTCCTCAAGAATGAAGTACAGCGAAAATAATTCCGCTACTTAAAAAACAAGGAGCTGGCTACAATCTTGACAATATGCGACCTAATTCTCTTACGTCCAATATGGTAAAACTTCCTGAAAGAGTTCTATATGAACGCATGATGGATCATACGCGTACATCTCAAAATTCTTTAGCCCAAGTCAAATAGGCTTCCGGCCTGGTCTCTCCATTTGGTGTGCGCATGTAGACTTGGAAAGCCGTATCCAACTTGCTCGGCATAGAAAATAATTTGGCGCTTTAGTGACTCTTGGCATGGCGAAAGCTTATGACAGCGTCGAGTTCTCACTACTGCTGGACAGATTACAGTCCTACAATTTTTCAAGATATATAACGGCATGAATTTTTGAATTTCTTAGAAACAGAAAATTTTATTTTCCGTTTGATTTAGCATTTTGTTTGATAGGCCCACATTGTCCCTGAGAATAGAATTTGCACAATTTTCCCCACTAACGCAAAACTGCTGCCACCAACATATTTGAATGCCCTTTTGCAAGACTATTTGGCCCATTTCCCAATAAATGCAATAGCGACTGATGCTTTCTCGTGTGAAGAGAAGGCAGGCGTGGGAATATACTCACCATCCCTCGATTGGTCTTTGCAAGCGTTCTTCTGTATTCTAGAGACGTGCCTATTCAATCATCACCGGTCACTAAACGTAAACAAAAGTGCAATCCTTGTCTTTCCGCTTTCCAGGCCGATACAGTTATTATTAGCATATAATCAGAGAACCATTCCACAGGTAGAGTCGCTTAAGCACCTGGGTAATACATATGATGGAAAACTTAACTGGCGTTCTAACATCGAAAATATTGCAACGAAAGGAACACGAGCCGTATGTTTATTACGTATAATCAGTAACCGGCGTTCTGGTATACGAAGTGACACACTAATTATGATATACCGTATGTATGTACGACCGATTCTAGAATTTGGCTGTGTTTTGTATTCCGGAAGTGCAAAATATAAAATAAGACCACTTGTTCTTTTAGAGAGATAAGCTCTTCGAATATGTTTAGGTCTGCCTAAATTCGTTGTAAAAAAGTTGTCGCAGTTTCACCTGAAAGGCGAAGCATCAATTGCGATAGCAAATTTGTAGAGAGCTATACGGAGTAATTATATTAGCTTTATCAGCTGTATAAACTTGGACATGCAGCAGCACTGGCAACACGCAAAACTATTGTCGACGCCGTCGGCGTTTTGCCCGCGTTCGCTCAAAATGCGTGCGGCGTTGGTGACTGTTGCCGGAGCCTCTGATATAAATAGGCACTTGGTGCCGTAGCTAAACGTCGCCTCCCTTCCCTCCCCCCTTCCCCTCCCCCACGGCCTCTCGCGCGTCGGAAGAAGGCGCGTTTGCTCTACATATATGGTGATTGTAAAGGAGGAAAGAGACGCTTACTTCTGCAGCCCTTAAGCGAGCACGGCGCAGAACGCGCGTTTGTTCTCCGCCGTGCGTTCACTCCCCGTGAAAGCGCGCGCCCCTCGCTCCCTTTCACTCGCACATGCAGCGTTCGGCGCGCGGCGACGATTTCATCTCCATTGACGTCATACGGAACCTCACGGCGACGGCGACGCCGACGGCAGAAATCTGCTTTTGAGTGTCCATATAATTGCTATCGCAATAATAATGTGTTATACCAGGAAGCGCGCTTACCTTCTCTTCACAGGAGATTCCGCATGCTTACAGTTCAAACCTACTTAAGAACTTATGAATCTCCTCTTAGATGTACAGAATATACATTTATTAGTGAACTAAATTCATTTTTGGGGACACGTAGCCACGGTTACATATCCCACAAGTTGTATTTGTGCAGGCACAATTAGTGCCTTTAAATGTTCGCATTAGGGAAATCATTCCGTTTGATAGGTCCACATTGTCCCTTAGAATAGAATTTGCAGACATTTTCCCCAATAAAACAAAACTGCTGCCGCCAACATATTGCTACGAGAGAGACATTCAGCCTGAGGCAGACGACGAAGAAGACGGTTCTCTCTGGTGCTGGTGGCTGTCCACAATCTTGGCTGTGTCTCTCACATCTGCTTCTCCTGTCATCAGGCCGGGCACATTGCTCGTTATTGCCGTCGCCGTTGGACCTACGTATCTCGCCAGACCTCCATGTACCCTACTCCTTTCAGACGTCCAGCCGCTGGTTCCCCTACTTACTACTCGTCGTCCTCCCACGAGCCTCTTCCATCTGACGCCACTGCTCCTGTTCGCCGCTTCTCCCGCTCCCCGTCGCCGCAACGCCGCCAATCCCGCTCTCCGCAGCCTCGCCGCTTTTCCTCGCCGTCCTTCTCTGGACGATCGCCCCAGGAAAACTAGATCGTGCAGCTTATGGAGGTGAAGCTGCAATGCCATCGTCCCCTGCAAATCCTCTGCTGACTCTCCCCACTCACCATAGCCTTCTAGAAGTCAAAGTCGACAATGTTCCTGTGACCGCCCTCATCGACACTGGTGCACACTTGTCTATTATGAGCGCCCCTTTACGCCGCCGCCTGAAAAAGATTATGACGCCGTCTACGACACCGACAATACGTGTTGCCGATGGTGGTGCTGTTCAAGTGATCGGAATGTGCACCGCCCGTGTTAGCATTGCCGGTCGTCACACTGTCGTACTTTTTGCCGTCCTTGCTCACTGCCCCCATGTCCTTATCCTTGGCCTTGACTTTCTTTCGGCACACTCGGCCTTAATTGATTGTTCTTCTGAAACACTCTGTCTCGATCTTCCTCTTGTATCAGATGCCTGCGAAACGACCGTCAGCCGCTAAGCCCCACCGCTTTTGTCCGCCTACCGCCTCGAGCCGTTACGTACGTGTGTTTGTCATCGACCCCACCCGTTCCTGACGGCGACTATATCGTCACTCCGATTACTGACGTACGCCTGACGCGCAATGTTACTGTGCCACATACCATCGCGACATTAGCTGGTAACTGTGTGTTCCTCCCGCTACTAAACTTTGGTCTGACCCCTCAAGTGGTGCCCCACAAGATGTCACTTGCCCACCTCACCGCTATAACAGACCATGACGTCAAGGTTGTTGCCATAACTGCGCCTGAAGAAGCTGAAGTTTCCTGGTCACCAATTTCTGACGACAGCATTTTTCGCAAAATGATTGCATCAGACCCTTCGCCTGACCAGGCCGACGCTCTCTGTCGGGTTTTGGCCTCATACAGCGACATTTTTGACATTCGTGATCGACCCCTGGGTCAGACTAAGATTGTCACCCACCGAATCAACACTGGCGACTCTTTGCCCGTTCACCGTCGACCTTACCGTGTGTCCGCATCAGAGCGCGATGTTATTCAAAAAGAAGTGACGAAAATGCTTCCGAAGGACATCATCGAACCATCATCTAGTCCTTGGGCCTCTCCCGTCGTATTAGTAAAGAATAAAGACGGCTCCTGGCGTTTCTGCATTGATTATCGGCACCTCAACAAAATCACCAAGAAGGACGTGTACCCTCTTCCACGTATCGACGACGCCCTCGTCTGCCTCCATGGTGCCACCTTCTTTTCATCCCTGGACCTTCGATCTGGCTACTGGCAAATCGCTGTAGACGACCTGGATCGCGAGAA
The DNA here is from genome assembly GCF_013339745.2 of Dermacentor silvarum. Taxonomy (NCBI): domain Eukaryota; kingdom Metazoa; phylum Arthropoda; class Arachnida; order Ixodida; family Ixodidae; genus Dermacentor; species Dermacentor silvarum. The sequence continues at coordinate 12,799,053 of NC_051156.1, read as the reverse complement.
GACCGCCTTCGTGACCCCTGACGGCCTTTACCAATTCAAGGTCATGTCTTTCGGTCTCTGCAACGCACCAGCCACCTTTGAGAGAATGATGGACACACTGCTTCAAGGATTTAAATGGTCGACGTGTTTATGTTGCCTGGACGACGTGATAATTTTCTCTCCCACTTTCGCAACACACCTTGAGCGGCTTTCGACCATTCTAGCAATTTTCCGACGAGCTGGCCTCCAGCTCAATTCCTCGAAGTGCCACTTCGCTCTTCGTCAAATTACTGTGCTGGGCCACCTCGTTGACGCTTCCGGTGTCCGACCAGACCCAGCGAAGGTACGCGCTGTCACGAATTTCCCCGTTCCTCGATCTGTCCATGACGTTCGTAGTTTCGTGGGGCTGTGCTCCTACTTTCGCCGTTTCGTAAAAAACTTTGCGGCGCTCGCACGTCCACTCACTGACCTTCTCAAGCAAGACGTCCCGTTTTGTTGGGGTCCTCTACAAGCTAACGCCTTCTCTGAGCTCATCGCCGCCCTAACGACTCCACCTATTCTTGCCCATTTTGACCCAGCTGCTCCTACAGAAGTACGCACAGACGCTAGTGGCCACGGCATCGGTGCAGTTTTAGCCCAAAACCAACGCGGCATTGATCGTGTTATTGCGTACGCAAGTCGTCTACTTTCGAAATCTGAACGCAATTACTCGATTACGGAACGGGAATGTCTTGCCCTTGTCTGGGCGGTTTCGAAATTCCGTCCTTACTTGTATGGCCGCCCTTTTCGTGTTGTCACAGATCATCACGCTCTCTGTTGGCTTTCCTCACTGAAGGACCCTACTGGACGACTTGGTCGTTGGGCGCTGCGCCTTCAGGAGTACTCTTACTCAGTTACCTACAAGTCTGGCCGCCTCCATCTGGACGCGGACTGCTTGTCCCGCTACCCTGTTGACCAACCAGACGGATCGGAAATTGAACCTAGCCCCTGCGTTATGTCCATGTCTCAGTTTCTCCAGATTGGTGACGAACAACGCCGTGATGCTTCTTTGCGATCGCTCATTGACCGGCTGGAATCGGCACCTAACGACGCCTCACTGCGCATGTTCGTCCTCGTGAATGGCACACTTTACCGTCGTAACGACCAGTCCGATGGCCTTGAGCTGCTTCTTGTTGTGCCTAAACATCTGCGTTCAACGGTCCTGCATGAGCTTCACGACGAACCAACTGCTGGTCACCTTGGAGTATCCCGCACGTACGACCGTGTCCGGCGCCGCTTCTTTTGGCGCGGTCTCGCCCGGTCTGTTCGACGTTACGTGACCTCCTGCGATAAATGCCAACGTCGGAAACGTCCTGCTGCACCCCCTGCTGGTCTACTTCAACCACTCTCCATCCCGACCGAACCATTCTTCCGTGTTGGTTTAGACCTTCTCGGTCCTTTTCCTGAGTCAAGATCCGGCAACAAGTGGGTCGCCGTTGCTATCGATTATGCGACCAGGTATGCAATCACTCGAGCGCTCCCCACCAGCACTGCTACTGACGTTGCCGATTTTTTGCTCCACGATGTTATTCTACACCATGGCGCCCCTAGCCAATTGCTCACAGATCGAGGCCGTGCATTTTTATCCCGAGTAATCGACGATCTTTTGCGCTCATCCTCAACGCAGCACAAGTTGACCACCGCCTACCATCTTCAAACAAATGGCCTCACCGAGCGCCTAAATCGCACCCTCACGGACATGCTCTCAATGTATGTTTCCTCCGACCACCGTGACTGGGACCTGGCGCTCCCTTACGTGACCTTCGCCTACAATTCATCGCGTCACGATACCGCCGGTTATTCACCCTTTTATATGCTCTTTGGCCGTGAACCGACGTTACCAATGGACACCCTTCTTCCGGCTGCTGCCGCGCCGCCTAGCGAATATGCACGTGATGCCATCGCTCGTGCCGATCATGCGCGTCAGATCGCCCGCTCTCGGCTGTCGGCCTCGCAACCGACCCAAAAGCGCCTCTATGACAGCCGGCATCATGACGTTCGCTTCTCACGCGGGGCCTTAGTTCTCCTGTGGTGTCCATTCCGTCGTGTGGGCCTATCCGAGAAGTTGTTATCTCGGTACACGGGTCCTTACCGAATCATCCGCCAGGTCACGGACGTCACCTACGAGATTATTCCCGTCTCTCCGACTTTGCCGCCTGCGATCGCTCCCAGTGACATAGTTCACGTCAGCAGACTGAAAGCATACCACCCTCCTTCTGACGACAATGTTTGAAGTGCGCCGAGACGGCGCTTCTACCGCCGGGGGTAATGCTACGAGGGACACATTCTGCCAGGGGCAGACGACAAAGAAGACGGTTCTGTCGGGTGCTGGTGGCTGTCCACCATCTTGGCTACTGTGTCTGTGTAGTCTAAATACAGCGTAAATAGTCTCGCCTTGTGTCGTTTTACGTAACAATATGATTATGAGGTACGCCTTAGTAGGGGCTTTGGATGAATGTTGACCACCTGTGGCTCTCTAACATGAACCCAATGCACAGCACACGGGCATTTTTGCATTTCGCCCCCATTCGAATACGGCCGCCGCAGACGGGATTTGCGCACCTATAGCACGCCCCATATTTTGTGTCGTTGTGATTTCTCTGGTTAATGAAATATCGCCAGGCCATCTACGCCTTTTCACGCGGTTGTGTTCTTCTTTCGGGGGTTTTACGAGACAAAACCACTTCTGTTTATGAGGCACGCCGTAGTGGAGGGCTCCGGATTAATTTTGACCAACTGGGGTTCTTTAACGTGCGATACAACGCAAGCACACGGGCGTTTTTGCATTTCGCCTCCATCGAAATGATCTCGTGCTCGCTCGGCAGTGCAAAACGGCTTAGCCGACTAAGCAACCGCGGCGGGTCAGGCTGTTGTGAATTGTTGCTTTGTTTCTTGTTTACCCGTTATTTTATCAGAGCTTTATCAAATCGCTGGTAGCGATTTCCTCCAACGCACTTCTCTGGAAGGTAAGGAAAATTTAATTTTTAGTGTTGTTACGAACGTTTAGCATAGCGCTATATATCGCTTTATACCGTTGCCGCGACGATCACAGGCACAAGTCTGGTTGGCGCATGCTCGCTAAGCTGTGCCAGTTGTACGCGTGGCGTGTTTTTTAGACAATGCAAGCAAACCAACCGGTAGCTGGTGGATACGGTAGCGGCAATAGTACAGCGGCATATGGCTTGTTCATTTAATGTTCCAGTGGGAACCCGTGAGGTACCTGGTAATTAAATAAATCGAGGTATCTGTACCTACTGGCGCGTAGCGTCAAGCGTTGAGCAAAATCAGACACTTGCAGCGTTCTATCAGCAAGCTGAAGCACTGGCAAACAGAACGTCATGAGAGAGTGGTTTCCTGTGATCCACATAACGATGGGCCTTTGTTATCGCAAGACTATTTGCAACGCTGAAAAGGTCATTTCTTATTCGTCTTGTGCCATAGACATGCAGAAATATAGTCTAGAAGTCAGGCCGCATTATTGTTCCAGAGCGGATTATGTGGCATATACCTGGTGCCTTTTTTTCGCTGCACCAATTTTTAAAAATTTGCCTGTGGCAGATAGCACAATTATAAACCTTGATCAAAATTACTCGATAAGGCGGCCATTACGTTACGAGAAACCAATATGCTTTCCGAATAATTTACTTAATTGCGCTAATAAACAAACTACTTTGCAGCACATATTTTAATCTTCGAATTGTAGCTAGTGGGTATGTAATGCATATCGACTTAAACCGAGACTTGAGGACTACGCTAGTTTCGATATAATAATTTTGAATGTGTCCACCGAAGTGCATTGGCGTTCCAGTTAGTGTGTGCTTCAACGTATGAAACAATGTTTCCTTAAAAATTAAGTTTAAAAACTGTGCATTTTAATGTAAGTTTGATACCGCATATTTCGAAACCGTTGCCATCCTCAGAATTTGTTCCAAGTCGGTATGCCTGGCATAATCACTAGATACAAATAAAATATGTGCAGTGAGGTAATTAATAAAAAGTTAATTAGTGTAATCGTCAATTGTTCAATTAAACGTTTAGATTTTTGTAGAAGTAATAGGCCACCTCATCGAGTAATTTAGAACAATTTGGACAGCACAATTGTGCTGTCTGCCACATGTTCTTAAAATTTAGTTCAGCTAAAATAAAAAGGACCATGTAGAATGAGAACATACTGTATGTTCTCATTCTACAAGGTTTTTTTTTAAAGATTGAACCAAATAAAAAAAACATTGCATGTGGCAGATAGCACTTGGGCAAGCGCAATGGTCCAGTCATATCACATGCTTTAAACCATGACGCTATTAAGCTGTTTTCTGTGTCACATAGAAGAAAGAAACATTCTTTAATGAGATGCTGGAGATGTTAGCCTGGCTATTCGCATGACATGCTATTCCAGGTGCTTAATAACGTAATGGTTTGAAGCAGTGATATGACTAGCCCATGGCGCTTGTCAAGTAATTGTCATTTTAATTGAGTATGCTGTTACCGGTAAGCTGAACCAACCGCTGAGTAGGTTGAGCTTACCACTGAGGCGAGGATGACAGAAGAAGGTGAATACGTCATTGAGGCCTTAGTAATGACAGAACAAGATGTTGGCCTTCAGAATTACACACGGATGTAATGTCCTATCGTTTGCGCCTTTAAATAAATTCTAAGTGTGACCTGTACGTGTGGCATATCTATTTTTGTGTCCTCATTATCTGATAGTTTGGACCTAATTTTTTTATGCTGCTTCACTTGGTTCTTTACAAATCCATCTGTCCTAATTTAAACCACAAGAATGATTAATACGTAGAATTTTGCCGTCTTCAGTTTTTCTGCTCACATTGACTTCCATACCTTGCAACAGCTAGGATAATAAATTAAAATTCAGTGCTGCATCTGGCTTATGCTTTCTCTTGGTTCTGGAGTTCATGTTACAAGAAGAAAAAAACTGGACGACGATCAAAAAGTGGTAATAAGAATTGGACGCACGGAAGCCTTGTTCACAACACGAACTGCTCGAAACGACGGCATTCTGCGTGTGCAAGCGGGATATTTTCATTGTTGCGATACAGCGTTTTTTCTGTAGTTTTTTGTAGTCTGGATAGCAAGGGATTCCAGAAACTCCCTTCAAATCCAGTTTCCTTGATAGAAGCCTTGTCTCGTCGGCGGCATATTCAGCCTGCCACGTGCTCCACAAGTTCAATGGAAACGACATTGTTGCTGCACTTCTGATTAATTTCTAATTGATATCTTTCACATAGATTTCATGCTTCAAGCGCTCTCAGAATGACTGCTTTCGCTGATGTAAAGATAGTCGCGATTCGCGCAGGCTGTTCTGTATACAATGCTTGGAACATATCTTCTGAATCTGCACATCTGCCTGTTCATCTTGAACTAACTTGGGCAATGCCATTGGCATCGACCGATGCATCCCCGGCGCGCTTTATAAGCAGTTGGCTGTCCTCGCGCCCGCCCAGTGGGCATGGAAGAGCAGCAACAATGCAGACACCTGACACGCCTTTTCGCTTCTTGGTGCAGATACTGATTGTCATTGCCACGTGGAATGAATCATCCGGTGCTGCCTCTGTACAGTTGTTCCAGCTTGCACCGACTGAGACCGACAGCGCAAGTTGCCAGGCGTCCCTACTGGATGGCCAACATCAGTCCCACGCATCGCAGCGTTTCCTGGAGCGCTATCTTGAACTAATTTGGACAATGCCATCGGCATCGACAGATGCATCCGCGGGGCGCCATAGAGAAACATACTACGTAAAGAGTGGCCACAAGGGCCGTTTCGCGGCCGAGCAATTGAGGGTCTGACCACTCGCGAGATGGCGTAGCGACAAGCGCTTCCACTTCGCTTCAAAGATAGAAAGGTTATCATGCCTCCAGCGGGCTGCATCGACTCGTCGTATATTTCTCTATGACGTCCCCTCTGTGGTGTCCCGTCTCCATAGAAACGTTGATGCTGCGCCGGCTGATCCGGTCATGTGCCGCTGGATACGCCCACCTCGCCGCGCTTTCAACACGCCGGTTCGCTGCTGCAGTAAGTTGCATCCTTTTGTCTGCACTAAGAATTTGCAGTTGTTTGTGTTCAACATTGTTAAAGAGACGTTTATTGATGCTGATGGAGTGTATTTTTGCGTGCGTAGCATACAATATAAGCTTCGGCGCCCACCGAGGCTGGTTCGTAAGCGTGGGCTGTACATAACGCGTTGCCGTCATTGCTAAACCATTTTTGTTGTTCTGCCTGCTCTTTACCTGCAATTTTAAGGATATGCACTGAAATTAGTTGTGTCCAATAGGATCTTGGTAGTACGCTTGTAAACAAGGAAAAATAAAGCATTTTGTACTGTGCCATTACTGCTTCCTGTTGTGTGTAATTCAGAAGAACGGCAAAAAAGTGAGAACAAAAACAACAAAATCTCTGACGCATGATTTTATGCTGTTCGCATGAGCAAATTCCGTTTTGCATGGTACATCGACAACCTTGGTTGTTTTTGTTTAGTAAAAAGATTGCGATCTGCTAGTTTATACGCCTGTTTATGCCAAAAATACAACACCGGAGCTTCACTAAAGACAACGTAGTTGAACATTTAAACAGCTAGGTAAATCATATTGAAAAGCGCTGCTGTCAAAACCGAAACCAAAACAGAGCCAAACCAGGCGTCCCGAATCTCGGAAGGCAAAATTGACGGTCTGACCAGCCGCTGGTAGCAGTGCAGTAGCTGGGCCGCAAGGCCCTACGGGAGTATCCGCTCTTTACGTAGTATGTTTCTCTATGGTTGGCTGCCCTCGCGCCCGTCCCAAGGTTGATTCACATAGGTCGCGAAGCTTCGGACAAAAAGCGGTTCAGAACCAATTGTCACCAACATCAGCAAGGGTGGTTATGGCAGCAGCGATTGAAGCGCGACTATGTTTGGAGGGAATAAACACCGGGAAAGGAAAATGCGTGTTTTCATTAAAGCGAGACGCATTTATATTCATTCTACGAAAATAAAATTCCTAACCCATTTTATGTACGCATGGCGACAAAAGCAGATATACCTCTATTTTACTCAATCATTATCAATAAATACCTTTGTTCAGCGCCCACCGTGAGAGCGCCCATTGATAGCAGTGGGCGTTAACGCCGCTATCACCTGCAATGCAATGCAGCTCTTGAAGTGCGTTGAAAGGCGCGCTCGTGAAGTTCACCATTTACAATACGCCCCCCCCCCCCCCCCCACACACACACACACACACATGCTGTGTTGTGTTGCATGTCGACGTTTGTCTGAATTAGGTGACGCGGGTAGTTTTATTGTTTCTTAACCTGTGCAGTCAAAAGTGGTCAGTTGCGACCGTCATATACTTGTTTACTTTAGTTGTTTTCGTGCGACAGCGCCGGCCGACGGTCTTGGCGTCCGACGAAAGGACGAGCACTCTACGTAATCTACACCCAAAGCGTTCGTCGGCCTCCAAAGAAAGTATGTTCTGTGCAGCGATGTGATTTCGACACCCGTACGGCTGACATTTTCCTACATCGCTTCTCGCGCTTAAATCTGGGAACGGCCATTTAAGTCGAATGGCGGGGAATTTGAATACACAGCTGTAATGGCAGGCCTCCGAAAACAAATTTCGCGGCTATGAGAACAAAATGACGTCACTTTTGTTTTTAGCGGATGTGACGTCAAATTATTTTTTCTTCCGCCGGAAGTGTTCCCTCCTCACACAGATGGCGCTAAGCCCCATGAACCGCCGATAAGCCGCTATGTTTTGAACGTATGGGCTTCTATGGAAGCTTCGCTACCAGGTCTTGCCTTGCCCGTCCAGTGGGCATGGAAGAGCAGCAACACTGCAGACCCCTGACACGCCTTTTCGCTTCTTGGTGCAGGTGGGTCCAGCTACTCAACTCTTCTGTAAAAAGAATAATAATGCTTTCTTGCTGTCACTTCCATGCCCACAAGTGTTATTTTGCCTTGCTTGCGAATGTATTCATGTATCAAAAATGTTGGTACTATCAGGTGATGTACAGCTGAATCCCGGCCCTGATTCCGCTAATGACGACACCGGGAAACAATATAAAGAGCTGTTATATCACTGCTAAAGGGACTACATGCCAAGGTTGATACAAAGCATGAGGAAATCATGACTTCTCTTAACGAGGTCAAGGATGCCCAAACTGCGCTCGAGCAACGGATTGCTGAAATTGACAATAGGCAATTGACAATAGTTGAAAGCACTATCCAGTCATCTGAAGGCAAAATACAGGAAAGCCTCGTCCCTCAAGTTACTAATCTGAACCACCGTCTCGACGACATCGAAGACCGATCGCGCAGAGAAAACTTAATCTTTCACGGTATCCCTGACAGTCCTTCAGAAACATGGGCGCAATCTGAGCAGAAAATATGCGCAGCCCTTAACATCGCACTAGACCTAAATCTGAGCAGTAGAGACGGCCGCGTATCTCGCGCACATCGATTGGGAAAGTTCGTTCCTGGAAAATGTCGGCCAGTTATTGTTAAGTTTCAATCTTTCAAATTCAGAGATAGCATATTTTCATCGCGCAGCAAGCTAAAATCTTCTAGAATATTCGTCAATGAGGACTTTTGCCAGACAACCAGAAACTTGCGCAAAATACTTTTCGATTACGGTAAAGCCAGTGGACAGCAGTTCTCCGTGCGATATAACAAACTGTACATAATTAAGAAATGCTATGTTTACTCCCCATCTACTGACCGTGTCTGTGAACTTCGCCAGAGCCGTGACCCTAGTGCAGACAAGGGCGCGTCAAGCTCCTCGTTGCCAGTAGTGACACGTCGGTATCCTAACAATGCGCAGCATGATACACCTGACGCTGGCTTGTCTTTTTTACTTACTAACATTAGGAGTATGCTAAGCAAACGTGACGCTTTATCTTCTGTTGTTGACACATGCTTGGCGGATGTCGTTGTACTCACGGAAACCTGGCTCTCCGCCGAAATCGGGGATGACGAATTGTTTAACTGTGACAAAAGATACGCCATTTATCGATGTAATCGAAATGTCAGATCTGGTGGCGGGGCACTCATCGCTGTGGCAGACAATTTTGTTTCCAGCTTGGTTGTACTCAATACTCCACTGGAGCTCGTTTGTGTTAGTATCCGAGTGAATCATTAAAATATGCTACTCTGTGCATGTTACCGACCCCAAGTGCAAGTTCAGGTTTTTGTGAACAGTTGCACGACGTGCTAAATAACCTAGTATTACGTTTTCCCTGCGCTTCCTTATTACGCTTAGGTGATTTCAATTTTCCTAAAATTAATTGGTCCATCTCTCGTCCCGTTGTTACAGAATCGTCACCCGAAAGCGCAGCCTACATAAGATTATGCCTAGATTTTAACCTCACGAAGCTCATTTCTCAACTAAATAGAATTGGTACCACATCAGCTAACACACTCGATCTAGTGCTTACGACTGTCCCAGATATTATAGAGTCACTCAGTCTGGTCCCCGGTTTGAGCGACCACTCTTTCATTCATTTTTTGATAAGAGCCCCTGTCACACACAGAATAAGTGCCCCTAAAACAATACGCGATTACCCGAAAGCAGATTATACTTAAATTAACAGAGAACTTGAATTGTTTTTAGAGGATTGTATGCCTGGCTTCTTTGATCATACTGTTGAACATAACTGGAAGCTTTTCAAAAACAAATTGGTATCACTGATTAATAAATATGTGCCAAAACGTATAATTTCTGAAAAGAAGCGCTCGCCTTGGTTTACCACAACATTAAAAGAGCTGCTAAACAAGAAAAAAAAAAGACAATTTCGCCTAGCAAAACGTGCCAACAACCCCACACGTTGGCGCATCTATAGTGATAGCCTTAAAACTTATCGCGCCGCTATCAGAGAGGCCAGACAGGTTTTCTTTAATGATACGCTCCCGTCCCTCTTGACCACTAACCCATCAGGATCTTGGAATAGCGTTAAGCCCAGAAAAAAGAACGCGATATCTCTTACAAATTTCGATGACGAAGCTATGCGCAGAGAAGACTGTTGCAATGTAATAAATCAAGTGTTTGGTAAATCATTTTCAGAGTGTTCTACTGTTGTACTACCACCTCTTCATGGTTGCGATTTTTCCCCATGGATCCTGTTATCATTGATTTTTCAGGCGTTGCCAAGTTAATTCGCGGATTGAAATTGTCATCTAGCGGTGGTGTTGATAACATCAACTCAAAGATTCTCAAAAATACTGAAGTGTATTCTGCTATTATTCTGTCGCACCTTTTCACACAATCTCTATAGTGCTGTGAAATTCCAGACAATTGGAAAGTGGGAAAGGTGGTTCCTGTTTTTAAATCCGGTAACCCTCAGTCACCTCACAATTACAGACCTATTTCTTTAACGAGCATTCCCTGTAAGCTTCTGGAACACGTCATCTATTCTCATTTGGTGTCATTTTTGTAATATAACTCTTTTTTCAGCGAATCTCAGCACGGCTTTCGTAAGTACTATTCCTGTGATACTCAGCTTTTATCGTTTACCAATTACATAGCATCCGTTTTAGACAAAGGGTAAGTTATTGACTGCGTTTTTTTTTACTTTGCCAAAGCGTTTGACGAGGTAAACCACCAATTACCTCTTTACAAAATGAGCATTCTAAATATTGAACCCGATATCTTAAAATTGATTGAGTGCTTTTTGACTAATCGCTTACAGTACGTAACCACTAACGACTGTGACTCGAATTCTTGCGAAGTAACATCTGGCGTTCCACAAGGGTCCGTTTCGGGCCCGCTGCTTTTCCTAATATATATAAACGACCTTCCTGGCGCAGTTACTTCTAATACAAGGTTAATTGCTGACGACTGTGTTGTTTGCCGTGAAATAACTAACGACTCTGACCACTCTGCCCTCCAGTCTGACCTAGACAATACTTCTAACTGGTGTAGCGAATGGTGTATGACTCTCAATACTAATAAATGCAAGAGAATGACATTCTCCCGCCGTTCTAACCCATCTGAATTCCCAGCTTATGAAATCGAAGGCACATTATTAGAGCACGCAACCTCCTATAAGTATATTGGTGTGCACATAACGGATGACCTCTCATGGCATACTCTCGTTAATTATATCATTAACAATGCTAACCGTGCACTAGGATACCTACGCCACAATTTTGCTGAAGCACCAATCCATTTAAAATTATCACTATATCAAACGCTCATTAGACCTAAACTCGAGTATGCGTCTGCTATCTGAGATCCAGGCTTACGTAACCTTGCAGATGCAATAGAGTCTGTTCAAAATCGTGCAGCTCGCTTTATCGTTTCAAAGCTACTCCCGTACTGCCAGTGTTTCCCTGATGAAATCTAATCTTGGCCTTCCGAACTTGCTCTTAAGAAGAAAAATTTCACGTCTTTGTCTCTTTCATAATTTTTTTTTTCTTGAACCAGTCACTGAAACACGAACTTTTATCACGGCCATCGCATATTTGTCAGCGCGCATTGATCACCAGCATAAGGTCGCCATTCCTTTTTGCCATACTAACCTATTTCATGACTCACCCAAAGACTAGCTCAGACTGGAACCACCTTCCCAGTGCCATTGCCAGCATTGAAGATGTACAGTCATTCAAGGCCGCAGTTGTTGACCACTTCACAGCTATTTGTTAATTCAATTAGTTTTGTATTTTACATGTATAATAACGTTGCTAACACTATTTGGCCTTTCGTATTGACCTGTTAAACTGCTCTGTTAATCATTGTTCTTTTTCTTGTTTTGTTTTGTTTTTTTCACACATAGCTTTGTTGTTGTTCACATTATTGCGCTTGTCTAATCAGAATGTACCCACCCCCTCTATAATGCCACTTAGGCCCTGAGGGTATTGCAATAAATAAATAAATAGAAACTAATTGAATAATTAGAGGGTAATTAATTGTTTACGAATTGGGTTATTATATGCATGATGCACCTTGGATATAAGAACCCATATTGTAAGGCTCTGCTTTGACATTTGTGCGCTTCCATGTGCTCTGAAATCACAGCAATATTACGTCTTTGTTTCCTGCCAACATGAAGTAGTAGTTCGCTATCAAGCGAACTACCTCAGGCGCAGCACCAACAATGCACCTAAAATAGCATAGCCATCGAGATCTACTTTTGTTACCTCAATAGAGCCCTCGCTGGAAGGTGCACTTTGGATATATACCACGACTAATAATAATAACTGGCTGGTCCATGCCGGAGGTTTGTGGCGAGCCTCTGTAACCCATTGCCTGGGGGCAAGGTGTTGATCAGGGCACACACTAATGATGCCGGATGAATTCTAGTACTGCCGGCTTGCATCCAAGGAAGAGTAACATCTGTGCTCACAAGGGAAAGCGCGTGAGCAGGAACCATGCCGATTTGGCTGGGGGCTTTGGTACGCCTCTGTAATCCAACTTCCTGGAAGCCTTGGTATGGAATTGCTTTCCTTGAGAGAGTCAATTACCGTGCTTTTAGGGCCGGGGATTGGTTGCGCGCCCCTGTAATCCAGCTCACTGGAGGCCACAGCGTGGAAGTCGGATCTCAGAAGTCGGGTGTCTGGTTGAGTCCGGTATTCATTCATGGTCCAGAGGGGCCTGAACGATGCGGATGGTGGCGTGTCCGTGTAATCTAGCCTGGGTGGAGTCGCGGCCTCTGGATGGGAGCTCTCCCCACCTCCACGGGGTGCGTCACGGACAACGTGCGGGTGCAGAGAGGACCCACACGGCTAAGAGGGGGAGTTCACGCTGCGTGTCTGGACTCGGAGGACCGTGGCGGCAGTGAGGGGGAAAACGGTTGTACCTAATACCTATAAGGCACCCGCCAAACTCAGCGCGGGCTGTCCACCCCCTCCTGCAATTTTGGTGCAGAGGGATGTACCATAGGTAAGCAGAACTGGACCTTGCCTGCTAAGAGCAGTGGAGGGTGGTCTGTCTACGGCTGGGATGCCCGAAACTGCAAGTGGCGGCACTTATGGTGCTGCTGCGTCAGGAGATTGGGAAGGTCGAATGGTGTCGTGGCTGCGCCCGAATAATTGGATCAGCTTCACCCATGGGGAATCGGCGTTTCCTGGGAGCGTCCGACCCATGTCTGACACGGGGGGCGTCCCTGCGGTCTATGCAGCCAGCCCATCACCTGGAAGCAGGCTCTGAAATGGTGAACCCTGCACCGGTGATGACGTTCTCAATCGCTCCTCAAATTCTATCTTGCCGCTAGCTTCCCTGCCCTCGAATGACATCCATCCCATGTCACCCTGTACCCCCTGATTTGGTATATTTCCGTGTGCTTCCAAAGCAAGCCTACCTACCCCTCGCTGCTTAACTTCCAAGCTTGCTCGAACCTCTGATCTCAGGCACAGGACCGCATTGCCGAAAGTCAAACTAGTGACCATCACCCCTTTCCAAATCCCTTTCACCACTTCGTACCTATTGTAATTCCACAGTGTCCTATTTTTCATCACAGCTGCATTCCTGCTACCTTGAGTCGTTACATATTTTCATGTTCCGTTAGGTACTCAGCCCCATTGTTTATCCACACTCCAAGATATTTGTACTTATCCACTACCTCCAGCGTAATCTTCTGTATCCTATGCTCACTGCCCTGATTATCATTAAAATCATGAGTGCCGATTTTTCTTTACTAAACTTCAAACCTAAGCTATTTACCTATTTATCACAGATGTCCATTAATCCCTGCAAGTCTTCCTTGCTGTCAGCCATAAGTACAATGTCATCCGCGTACATCCGTCCTGGTAATGACTGTTTAATCTATTCGCCTTGCTTGAAAAAGGAAAGTTGAAGCCAAGTCCGCTCCTCTCAAATTTTTCTTTAATCCTTAAAAATACAGCATGAACAACAAAGGTGACAGAGGGCATCCCTGCCTAAGCCCCTGCTGTATCTCTATAGGCTCAGATACCTTGTTTTACCATTTTATAAGCACCTTGTTACTTTTATAGATATCTTTTAAAAGATTACTTACTCCATCTTTCACATCTAGAGTGCCCAGCATGTCCCACAAATCCTTTTGGATTACACTGTCATAGGCTCCCTTGATATCCAGAAATGCGAGCCATAGGGGCCTGTGTTCCTTTTCTGCTATTTCAATATACTGCGTCAATGAGAACAGATTATCTTCTAACCTTCTTTGTTTCTGAAACCCATTTTGTAGTTCCCCCAGCACCTCCTCGTCCTCCACCCATGCTTGTAGTCTGTCCTTTGTAATCTGCATCACCACCCTGTAAATCACTGACGTCACTGTTATGGGCGGTAGTTGTTTAGGTCGGCTTTGTCACTCTTTCCCTTATATATCATGCTCATCCTGCTCATCCACCCGTCGGGGGCTTTATCTTCCATTATCATTTTGCTCACCTGCCTCTCTTAATGCTTTCTTAGATTTTGGGCACAATGTATTTATTAACATAATTGGGATGCCATCAGAATCTGTCGACGTGCTACTAGGAATCCTCTTCTCTGCCATTTCCCACTCGCTTTGCTCAAGTGGAGCCACTGCACTAACCAGTCTATCCTCACCTGATTGAGCTCATGCTACGTTTCGTTCTTTAAATTTTCTGTCATCATTGTTCTTATATGTTCCATTGCCTCATCTCCTTCTAGCCGAACACCTTGAGCTGTAACTATAAACCTCTCATCTAGGCTAGTCTTATTACTCGAGAAGTTGAGATGTTTCCAAAATTTCTTCGTTGCTTTTCTATCGTTTTTCTTTACGTCTGAAAACCATTGGGTCCCCTTTCTTCTAATCTTCTCATTGATCAAATGGGATGCTTCCCTCCTACAGTTTAAGTTATCCCATTTTCTGTCTACATCAGCTTCTGGTTCACCCCTCTACTTTGAATATCTGTGTTCCCTGAATGCTTCCTGACGTTTCTCTATGGCCTTCTTAACCTCCTCATCCCACCAGCTCTTGGGTTTACGTCTTCTGTTCCCTTTGGGCCTGACTCGTACCTTAACAAGCTTTAGCTCAAATAGCCCTGTTAAATTCGCATATGTCCGTTATGTTTTAGTATCCTCTGAAATTATTTGGGTTGCTATTTACAGCTGCTTTTCTGAGTAAAATATCCTACCTGGTTGTTCATTTTGCCTCCTACCTACTTTCATTTTTCTTCCAAAACTCACCTTAATACGTTTGTGATCATTACCTAGACTTCTGGAGCCATATTCATCTATGTTAATTACCTTTAGCCTATCATGCATCCTATGTGACATTCGCGCATAATCTATCGTCGACTCCCTACCTGCCATGTTACGTGCCCTTCACACCTCTCAGTACTGTTGCATACAACTAAGTCATGCCTTTCACACATATCCAGCATCACGGTGCCTGTTAAGTCTGTGTACCCGTCCATTTCTTCTATGTGTGCGTTCATGTCTCCTAGTATAACAATCTCGCACCCTCCTCTTAGCTCATTAATGTCACTTGATATGCATTCCAGCATTTTTTTGTTTTCCTCTTTGGCATTTGCTCCGTTCCACAGGTATACAAAGCCAAGGAGTGTCTGCTCTCCTGCCACTTTCCCTTTTAGCCATAAATGCTCCTTGCATTCCTCTTTGACCCTTTGCCAATTCATATTTCTGTGGGTTAATGCCCCAATTCCACCCCCTTTTCTGCTGCCCTCTGTTCTATTGCAATATTCCCATCCATCGTCAGGATTACAGGGTGGTTGCTCCATGTCCCTAAGATGTGTCTCCACAAACCCGCATACCGTCAGCTTTTCCTGCCTTAGTTGCTCATCTATCTCCTCCCACTTCAGCCTATTCCTGCCACCTTGCATGTTAATATACCCTATGTCAAAATAACCTTGCCCCTGGTGCTTACATCTATTTCTTCTCCTACAGACTCTACGTTTCTTGAATCTTGGGGCCTCTCTGGGTCCGTATTTGTCTACACTGGGGGCCTCAGGGCTCTGGGCCCCCGCAAAAAAGCCGTAGCTTGGCGCCCTATCCTACTACCTACCCTCCTGCCCGTAGCATCACTGTGAAAAAGGGTGGGAGCGAGACTCGTACACGTCCCGGTTTACGTCCATTACGCCGTACCGAAGTGGTCGTCTCGGACCCCTAATGACCCGGTTAGCCTCAACCACACTCCGTTCCATCCCGCTAGCCTGGCCCTGGACCTCTAGGAATTGCACATATGGTCACATGCACCTTCGCAGAGGCTTCTCAGAGTTTAGGCAACCCAACCTCTAACTGTCTCTTTAGGTTCTCGCTCCTTCCCTTCAGCTCATCGCATGAATAACGACCAGATTTTTGTGCTCCATGTTGTCCCATACCACCTTCTGAACGTTTGCCATTGCGTCAACCATGCACTTCCCTGACTGGGCCTCCACCATCACCCGCCCGTCTGCCTTCACTTTTGTAAGGACGCCCTCCTCAACCCTCGCTACGTTGGAGTCCCCCACCACCAGGACCCTTCGCTCTACACGTTCGCCTCCCGCCTGCGATTGGTGTCCTGCAGTTCGCGCTAGCTGGTTCTCCACCCGCCGTGCGCCACTGACACGCGGTGACGCCACTGCCACTGCCACTCGTCCCATCCCACCCGAAGCCTGCCGCGCTACATCGCTGTAGCGTTGTGGAGCCTCGTGTTGCCGCCGGCTCTCGCCCGCTGTTCTACGGCCCCTAGGTGCCCCTCCCTGCTGTCAGTGCGGAGTCTCAGTGCTGAGACTCCGCACTGTCCCCGCCACCCACCTGACGCCGCTCCGACATGGGATTACCTAGCCTGCTGCGTCATCGCCCGCCCGCCCACCTAACGAGAAAGGCCGCCAAAATACCTAAACAAAGCCCCACGGTGAGCCGTACGGCAATCTAGCTATCCGGCTACCTCCGCTAGCTTCCATTAACTGCCGCCCTACACTGCTTTCAGCATGCAACACGTGCGCCACAACCCGCTTCCAAAAAATACAACTATTCGTTACCTACTAACACCCAACCAAAATAATCAAGAAACTGAAAAAGCATGAAAAAATATATGTAGATAGCTCGGTTAACCTAACACTTCTATCAACCAAATAAAGACAAACAAAAATTGAACTTATCCTTTGGTATGCTGCTCCTGCTGCGCTGAGATCCACTCGGCACGACCGTTCTGTTCGGCTTCACTCGAGAGAGTGTCGATGATGATGATTTATTGGCATCCCCTTTGAAACGGGGCGGCGACAAATAGTCACCTAGCCTGCTTGATTTATTCAGGTATACTATACACGCTCTTCATCTAGCATGTTTGTATACCTCTTTTTCTTTTTCAAAAATTTACCTTGAAGCGCTACCTATGGTTTTAAGAGATCAGTTCGTATCCATCTTTTCCCTGCTCTTTTTCCACCAGTACTCTAATCGTCTCTTGCTTATCTCTACGGCTGATTTGTTGATGTTTCCTTCCATTTTAAACCCAAGCGCTTCTGGAAGTCTACGGTTCTCACTGGGTGAATCCCTTTGCATTTCATTAGGATGTGATGAGTGGTCTCCAAATCTTTACTGCAGCATACACATGCCTCATCTAGTTCCGCATATTTGCTCCGATATGTTTTGGTTCTTAGGCAAGCGGCTCGAGCCCCAAATAACAAAGCACGACCTTTAGTGTTATCGCACAGATTTTCCCTTCTAATGTCATGCTTCTCATTGATGTAAATCTGCATGACCCTTTTTTGCTTCCATTCTTTGCATCCAATTCACTGTCTCCGTTTATCTCACTTTCGGTCTGATGACTCCTAGTTGTCTATTTACACTTTAAATTACCCTGTACTTTGTTGCCAACTTTCTTGACCTCTTCCTCCGTTCTGTGTCCACGCTATTCAGGTACAGGTACTTGTGCACTTTCGCCGCCCATTTATTTTCATCCATGTTCCTGAGCCTTTCTTCAAAACTAATTTTGCTCTGTGCTTCTCTGACTTCAAAAGAGGCCCAACCCATGTCACCTTGCACTGCCTCATTTGTGGTTTTACCGCGGGCTCCCAAAGCCAACCAGCCTACTGATCTTTGCTTAACTTCCAAACCCGACAAGATATCCCGTTTTATGCACAGAATGGCATTTGCGAATGTTAGCGCTGACACCATTACTCTTTTGCAGATTCCAAGCACCACTTCATAGTTATTGTGGCCCCACGGTGCTCTGTGTTTCATTATTGCTGCATTCCGCTTTCCCTTTACTTTGAGATTATCTTGGTGGATGCTTGAGTAAGTCTTTCCTTCGTTTATGTATACGCCGAGGTACTTATATTGCTTGACTATGGGCATGACTTGTTGAATTGAGACCACGTAATCACTCGTCTGTTCATTAAATGTCGCAATTCCTGATTTCTCTGTGCGAAAGTTAAGGCCTAGATTTGTCGCTGCGTTGCCACAGATATTCGCAAGTGTCTGTAGATCTCTTGTATTAATTGTCCGCTAATAACATTATGTCGTCCGCATACATCAGTCCAATGACCTTCTGTTGCACCATTTGCCCATCACGCATGTAGGATAAATCAAACCCTAATTCGCTGTTTTCCAGTCGTCTTCGTCTTTCTATGCCCTTAACATAACGCGTGAACAGCAATGGAGACAGAGTACATCCTTGCTTTAGTTCTTGGTGAATTCCCAACAGTTCATTACCTTTTCGACTTTCCCATACAACTTGCACTCAGTTGTCTATATGCGTATATCTCCCTCAGGAACTCCACGTATTCGCCGTCTATGCATTCGTGCTTAGACGGCCAAAATAATTCCCCTGCCTTCGTTCTCATTGGCTCCTTTATTATTCATAAATGCTATCGGGAAAGGTCTATTCGGAGCTACTGAAATTGTTCTACACTGAGCTTTTATTTGTTATCTGTGGCTCACCCACATCATCACAGAAACGTTTTATTTGGCGTGGCTCGATCAGTTTAATGCGCATTTGGGATCGTCTTGTGAAGGCTGTTTACCCTACTCTATATATATGCATGATGCATGCGCCTGGGCCGGTTCACGCAAGTGCCAGTTTTACTTGACGCGTTGCTTTTCATGGCTAAAACCTTCTTGTTGGGGACTGCGTCTTTGGCCTGCGTCTTTGTCTTTATGAAGTGTGTGATTCAGTATTCTTAAATGTGCAATTCCCAATGTAAACAAGAAAAAAATATTTTTTTTAATATGGGACCACTGCTTCCTATTGTGTGCAACTTGGAAAAGCGGTTCAAGAACGGCAAAAAAAAAAAAAAACTGCAGTAAGAACAGCTATAATCACATCATTTTTCCAATCCGCATGAGCTAATTCAGCCTTGCTTAGGTTCCTCGAAAGCTTGGCGGTTTTTCCAGTGAATAGGTTGCGATCCGCGAGATTATTACGTCTGTATGTTCGGCATGCTAAAAAATTAAATATTAAAGCTTTTTCGCTCCACTATCGAAGACGTAGTTAAACATTTCACCAGCCAAAGGCAAACCAGATTCGTAAGCATTCCTATCGAAACTGAAACCAAAACAGAGCTTGCCCCCTATCCAAAATCTCGGAAGACAAAATTATAGCCTGGGATTCATAGCGCTAAAACAACACAAGGATGAGGAAGAACAAGGGACGACCGCTCGTCCCGTGTTCTTCCTCGTCCTTGTGTTGTTTTAGCGCTATGAATCCCAGTTGAAATTACAATGATCTACCAACACGCCCAAACTTCTTCTCTGCTAAAATTATAGCCAGTCTGACCAGCCGCTCGGGGCACTGGAGGCTGAGCAGTAGCTCGGCCGCAGGGCCTTACGGGAGTGTCCGCTCTTTACATATATGTTTCTCTATGGGCGCAGGGCCACCGATGATTCCCGCGGTGCATAGGCTCGAAGGTCTGGTCCACGCATGTAGCCGTGGAGTCTCAGCCATGCAGTGGAAGCGGTGGGCAGGGCCACCAAAACTTGTATAGCAAAGAAAAAGTGGGTGCTGAACATGTTGACGATACTGCTGCTGGCCGGCCCACTGATTATGTATGATGATTATGCACCTGGTAAGCAGAAAAAAATTCTTGACCGCTTAATTGCCGCAACTGCAAGTGACCCTGAGCTGCAGAAAGTGATGCGCTACATCAGCGACAGCGGCTATCTTGATGGCAGCATGAAACCTTTTGCTGCGGAGCTGTCATTAATAGAGGGAGTGGTGCTAAAAGGAACCAAAGTAGTTATTCCAAAGTCGATGAGGGACGAAATGCTTCAACGTATTGTCACGTAGTAGTGACGCTGAAGTAAACAGTCGTAAAACTGGGCCGCGATTTTGTAGCGAGGCATTATGACTTATTCTACTCTAGTCCACCACTCACGGCCGCCTGATCCCGTTGATAACGTGAGCGGACCGTCGCTCCGACCACTGACAAAGCGCGATAAGCGCGAAAAGGCATTATTACCGGAAAGGCATCGCTACAAAATACCGGCCCTGTGTATGACGAAACTGATTCTTTATTGGGCGAACCTGTGCCCACAAAAGCAAGCTACACTCGAAGCACAACGAAAGTGGCGAACACAGTCGGTGATAGTCGAAATCTATCTGCGGCGAAACGCGTCGGCTTTTATACTTGAGTCATCGAAGGTTCCAGATTAATTCCTGGTGCCCGCGTGTCTTCCAGAAAGTTCTAGACAATTCGCGTCGCTCATACAATCAGATTACATGAGCGTCGGTGACCACAGACGACGGATAGAAGCATCAATAACGTTCGAGAAGCTTCCGAAGCAGGCGCCATCTGCGCCGAGCGATAACGTTTAACATTTGTTAGCCGGTGAAAAGCGGCCAACGGCGAAAGATAAACATGTAGACATGTCAATACCCTCCCCTTAAAAAGCATCGTCCCGACGCTACAAACAAACGCGAAAGCGAAAACAAAATGACGCGTAATAAAGAAAAAAAGTAATAAAGTGCCTAAGCTCGTCAGCGGGCGTAGAAAGGCTTAAGACGCACCACGTGGATGACTTCAGGTCGTGCGCGGCGTCGCTGTGATTGCGAAATGCCGTCTGGCACGACCTCATAGTCCAGTGCGCCAATACGTCGGATGGTCTTATAGGGTCCGAAATAGCGACGTAACGGTTTCTCGCTAAGTACTGGTCGGCGTATCCGAGTCCAGACCCAAACACAGTCGCTGGGCTGGTACTCGACGTAGCGTCGTCGAATATTGTAGTGTCGGCTGTCGGTCCTCTGCTGGTTCTTGATGCACAAGCGGGCGAACTGCCGACCTTCTTCGGCACGCTGAAAATAGCTGGCAACGTCGAGATTTTCTTCGTCGGTGACGTCCGGTAGCATGGCGTCAAACTTCGTTGCCGGGTTCCTTCCGTAGACCAGGTTGAACGGCGCTAGGTGCGTCGTTTCTTGCACGGCCGTGTTGTATGCGAAGGTCACGTGCGGAAGGATGGCATCTCACGTATTCTGTTCGACGTCGACGTAATACATTGCCAGCATGTCGGCGATGGTCTCATTTAGGCGCTCGGCGAGGCCATTCGTCTGCGGGTGGTAGGCGGTGGTCCGGCGATGGCTTGTCTGGCTGTATCGCAGGATGGCTTAAGTTAGTTCTGCCGTAATGGCCGTGCCTGTGTCGGTGATGAGGACTTCTGGAGCACCGGTGACGCAGGAGGATGTTCTCAACGAAGAATCGGGCTACCTCGGCGGCACTGCCTTTGGGCAAGGCTTTTGTTTCGGCGTAGCGGGCGAGGTAGTCCGTAGCTACGACGAGCCATTTATTCCCGTGACGTCGACGCCGGAAAATTCCCCAGTAAGTCCCGATGTTAACAAATCCCGACGTGCTGGAACGGTCGGCGAGGTGGCTCGAATGGCTGTAGAAGTCCGGCTGGCCTTGTCGGCAGTGTTTTGCGTCGCTGACAGTCTCGGCATGTCCTTACGTAATGGGCGACGTCGGCAGAGAGGCGATGCCAGTATTATTTTTCTTGTATCCTCGCGAGCGTGCGGAAAAAAACCGAGGTGTCCAGCCGTTGGGTCGTCATGGAGAGCTTGCAGAACCTCTGGACGCAATGCTGAGGGTACCACGAGGAGGTAGTTGGCTCGGAGAGGCGAGAGGTTATTCTTTAGGAGAATGTCTTTTTGCAAGAAAAACGACGCCAATCCTCGCCTGAACACCTTTGGCACAATGATGGTCGTGCCTTCCAGGTAGTCTACAAGGCTCCTTAGTTCCGGGTCGGCTCGCTGTTGTTCGGCGAATTCGTCGGCACTGATGGGTCCCAAGAAAGTGTCGTCATCCTGGTCGTCCTGTGGCGGCGGTTCGACGGGGGCGCGAGACAAGCAGTCGGCGTCAAAGTGCTTTCGCCCGGACTTGTAAACAACGGTGATATCGAATGCTTGAAGTCTTAGACTCCATCGTGCGAAGCGACCTGAAGCATCCTTCAAGTTAGCTAGCCAACACAAGGCGTGGTGGTCGCTCACAACTTTGAAGGGCCGCCCATAGAGGTATAGGGGCGAAACATTTATGTAGCCCAGATGATAGCGAGGCACTCCTTTTCTGTTGTAGAATAATTAGCTTCCGCCTTCGACAGCGACCGGCTAGCGTAACGTACAACCCTTTCTAGTCCGTCAGTCCTCTGCACAAGCACGGCGCCGAGTACTACGCTGCTTGCGTCGGTGTGGACTTCGGTGTCGGCGTTTTCGTCGAAATACGCAAGTATAGGTGGCGATTGCAGGCGTCGCTTCAGTTCTTGATATGCTTCGACTTGCGATGTCTCCCACTCGAACTCGACGAAGGCCGACGTGAGGTATACGTCAGTGGTTCCGCGATCCGTGAAAAGTCCTTGACGAAGCGCCTGTAATATGCGCACAGTCCAAGGAATCTATGCACTGCCTTCTTGTCGACGGGCGGAGGAAAGTCAGAGATGGCCGCAGTTTTCTGAGGGTCAGGGCGCACTCCAGACTTGTTGATGACGTGGCCCAAAAATAAGAGCTCCTCGTATGTGAAGCGGCGCTTTTATGGCTTCAACGTGAGTCCGGAGGTCTTGATTGCTTGAAGAACTATTTCAAGGCGCCGCAGATGTTCTTCGAAGCTTGAAGCAAACACAACGACGTCGTCCAAATAGACGAGGCAAGTCTGCCACTTCAAGCCTGCCAGTACTGTATCCATGACGCGTCGGAAAGTCGCAGGTGCCGAACAAATACCAAAGGGCAAGACCTCGAACTCTAACAGTTCGTCTGGTGTTATAAAGGCAGTCTTCTCCCGGTCCCTCGTCAACTTCGATTTGCCAGTAGCCGGTTTTGAGGTCCATCGACGAAAAGTACTTTGCGTTGTAGAGTCGATCCAAGGCGTCGTCTATTCGCGGGAGAGGGTATACGTTCTTCTTCGTTATTTTGTTGAGGCGACGATAATCGACACAGAAACGCAGGGTTCCATCCTTCTTCTTTACTAACACCACGGGGGACGCCCACGGACTCTTGGACGGCTGGATGATGTCGTCGCGTAGCATTTCGTCGACTTGTTGCCTTATGGCCTCGCGTTCGCGCGCCGAAACTCGGTACGAGCTCTGACGGAGTGGGGGGACATTTTCGTCGGTTATGATGCGGTGCTTGGCGACAGGCGTTTGTCGAACTTTTGACGACGACGAGTAGCAGTCCTTGTATTGCAGGAGCAGAGCTTTTAGTTGTTCTTTCTTATGCCTGGGAAGGTTCTGATTGGCGTCGAAAGTTGGTTCAGGTACTATAGTCGCCGTTGCAGTTGCACTGGAATCCGTGAAGGCGAAAGCACTGCTAGCTTGTACTGTTTCGTCGATTTAAGCGACCGTGGTGCCTTTGTTAATGTGCTTGTATTCGGGGCTGAAGTTCGTGAGCATCACCCTTGCTTTCCCTGCACGTAGCTCAGCTATTCCTCTAGCGACGCAAATTTCACGGTCGAGCAGTAAGTGATGATCGCCCTCGATGACGCCCTCCATGTCTGCAGGCACTTCGGTACCGACGGAAATCATTACGCTGGAGCGAGGCGGAACGGTGACTTGTTCTTCAAGCACATTCAAGGCATGGTAACTTATGCTTGTATCCGGTGGTATCGCGTTGTGCGTTGAAAGCGTCATCGAATTGGACCTTAAGTCGATGACTGCACCGTGTTGATTTAGAAAGTCCATGCCTAGGATGATGTCCCTGGAGCAGTGCTGCATGATTACAAAGCTCGCCGGGTAAGTGCGATTGTTAACCGTGACTCGCGCTGTGCAGATTCCAGCCGGCGTTATTATGTGGCCTCCCGCTGTCCGGATATCGGGTCCTTGCCAGGGCGTCCTCACCTTCTTCAACTTGGCGGCAAACGGGCCACTGAAGACGGAATAGTCGGCTCCAGTGTCGACGAGAGCGGTGACGCTATTACCATCGATTAGCACGTCTAGATCGGTAGACCGTCGTCTGGCGTTACGGTTAAGTCGTGGCGTCGGATCACGGGTGCGTCGGCTTGCTCCGCTGCTGCTACGTCGCGTCGGCAGGTCTACTTTCGGCGGTGAAGTACTGTCGTCAAGGCTCTTGCGAGGCGGTGTGCTGATACCCCGTCGTGATGATTCGCGAATCTTCTTCCTCGGCGGTGGAGAGAGAGAGAAAAACATTTATTTAGACCATCGAGTTGATCTTGCGGACGAGTGGGTGGTGTCCTCATTCCAGGACTCCACTGGCCATGGCTGCTCGACGTACTTGGTGGACGAGAGCTTCTTGTCCCGCCAGGGTATCGCCGGTCAGCTGTACCTCCCACCGCTGTGGAGGATCTTCGGCATTGCGTCGTACAGCAACCGCATCTCCATCGGTTGCTTCCTTTAGTTTCCCCGGTAAGGGCGGGGAGATCGGCCCCGGATGGGACCGGTGTACTGACGGCGATGCGGCGAGATGTAGCGGCCTGGTGACGGCGAGCGTGAGGGTCGTCGGGGTTGCCACTGGGCCTCGGCGAGGTAGTCGGCGGTGTCGCGCGGTCGTTCACCTTGCACTGGACGCGGCGCGTTGACGGCGAACCCTCGTAGGCCCATCTCACGGTATGGCCATCGGCGGTAGACATGGCCGGCTTCCCCGCAGTGATAGCAGAGGGGGCGCGCCAAATGTCCGTGTTCCTCTGGTAGCTGCACTGGGCGACTGGCAGGCGTGCTGGCGGCGGCGGTGGACGACGGAACTGCGGCGTTACGGGGCCCTGGCGCGAACGCGGAGGGGGTCCTTGACGGCGGGTGACGGCGGCGTAGATCATCGCTTGCGGCTGTGGTTGAGGCAATGCCGGAACTTCTGGCACTTCCAGTGACCGCTGAATCTCTTCTTAACTATGTAAGCGATCGAAGTCACCTGAGGATGCGACAATATGATTTCACATGATCGTTACGCTCGCGTTTCACAAATTTATATCATTTTGCAGCTAAAAGCTTCTAATAACAATGTAATTTGGTATTCCAGAAAGCCGACAGACCAGCATACTTAAACATATGTTCGCGCCAATTTAATTAGCTTTAGTTCCATCATTGTACCTTGCAATGATTGAGATTCGAAGAGCAGAGGAAGTGGCTAGCGATGAATACGGGGGGGTTCACCTATGCGATTCTTCGATTTCCGCACAACTATTATTCCCGACTTCGCAGGCAGCAAGGGTTAACTTGGTGTATTCTATCCAACCTAGGATATTTATATTAGGCTATAGTAGCTAATGCTATACCTAATATGAGCATGTGCTATACCTTTCCGGTGATATGAATATTGATATGCGAACCGCGCACCAGATCAGACAGAATTTGCTTCTTTACTTGATTCTTACGCTCTTTTGAATATAATTACTGTACCAACGCGCGTAACTTGTTCCACTTCATCTACTTAAGATTTAATGATCACTAACAGCGATAAAAGCACTATAACTTCAGGAACTTTGATAACTGACATCAGTGATCATTTTCCAGTATTTGCTTTTATTGCTAATACCAACTCTAAACATGCATCTAATTCACCGGCGTCCGGCGTCTTATTATCGCTACATTGCTTAAAAGGCCCTCGACAGCTTTCCTATTGAAATATGTACAGCTGACTTCTCTCATATATTGTCACTGTCTGATGCAGATGTTGCATACGATGCACTATTGACTGAGTTAAAACACATATATCAAAACTGCTTTCCTTTAAAATGGTGTCGCAAACGAAAATCGAGAAAACTGTGGATTACGAACTGCCTTATTAAAAAAATAGAAGAAAGAACGAAACTATATGCGCAATTCATTAAATCCAGGATCCCGCGAAATTATCTCAATATAAAAAATATCGCAATAACTTGCCCAAAAGGACTACATCAAGCCAAGTACGAATACTTCAGCTATTCGTTTTCAGATAATTCTAGCACGAATCCTCAGCATCGATGGCATCAACTAGGTAAACTACTTGGACGTCACTACAACAGTGGTCCAAACTGCATTATGAGCGATGGTGCATGCTGTGCTGACAGGGCGCGATCTCTCGAATGCCTTTAACGATTTCTTCGTGAATATCACAAAACACTCTGCTCTTCTTTTCATTCGACAAACACGTCAATTCACCAAGCACCAGAAGTCTCGATGTCGATGTTCATGTCCCCTACAACCAAAAATGAAATAATTTCTGTATTCAGAAATCTTAAAAACAGTAGGGCTTTAGATATTAACGGTTTTCAAATAAAACCTCTAAAATATGTAATTGATTTGTTAGCCCCAATCTTAACATACATATTTGTAAAATACAGGATCCGAGGCTGATCAACTGTTTATTGTTTTCATTGGATCATCTTCTCCTTCGTCTCTCTCTTCACTTCCTCTTCTTCTTTTGACCAGGACGTAACATTCTCCGGGTCTTTTGTTGCCATCCTTCCGAGGATGGTAAGGCACTAGGTTACCCAAAGTTGTAACTTCTGTTTTACCTGCTGGTCCTTCAAAGTGCACATACTTGAGTATACCTTGCTGCTTTACTGTTTTGAGGACGACATAAGGGCCTGTGAAAGCAGTCTTCGAACGATCAAGACCTTTTCGTACTAGCACCATGTCTCCTGGTTGTATGTTGGGCATATGAGTTGCATGGCGCGAGTCGTAGTATTTCTTCATGGTACGTTTATAGATATGGTATTCTTCTGACGTCTTCTTGCGTTCTGGAATATCGATCTTCCCTACTATGCCAAGTTCGTGATCTGCTGGCAACCACGTTGTCTTCTGAAAGGCAGCAAACTGAGGGCTACGGCCGAGTCCAGCTTTGTGAGATTGATTGTGATGCCTAACCGCTGCCTGAAGAGCACACTTCCATCCTCCACGAAGTTCTGCGTATATAGAAATGAAGGTCTTCAAGTCACGTATGAGACGTTCCGCTAGGCCATTTGCTTCCGGGTGGTATGGTGCTGAAAATCTCAAAGTTGTACCTTTTCTGCTGCGCATCGACGGAGCCTCTCGCTGTGGAATGCAGGTCCATTATGAGAAACAGTCACCTTGGTGTGTCTAAATGCCTCTCTTTCCATCAGTGCAATCACACTGTTTGCATCTTCTTTTCCGGGCTTGGCCGCCGCCATACGTGTGCACTGGTCAACAGCCACTATAAAAGACTGAGTCCAGCGCACACCCTCCCCTTTCTTTGTAATTTCAGCAAAATCGAGATGGACGACTTCGAAGGGGACATCTGAATACAAAGGAATGACCATCTGGTATCCTTTTGGGTGGAATTTCGCTTTGATAGTCTTACATTGATGACAGGTCTTGACGTAATTCTCTACATCGGCTCTCATTCTTTCATCGGCTTTCATCGGACACGTAAAACGTTTCTGAATCTTCCAGTAAGTACGCCAAAAGCCATCACGCCCCCCTGAGTGTGGACTGTCATGATAGAGCCGCAATAAATTGGATATGTAGCTTTGAGGTACAACAAACTTTCCGTCGATTAATTTTAGTTCTTCAGTGTCTTCCTCTACACTTGCGACGTGTGCCCCTTGGCCGTTGTTTATTTCTGGTATGTGCAACCTTGATAACGCATCTGCGTCAGGTAGCTTTTCACCAGGTCTGTGGCTAACATCAAACGTGAACTGGTGAATTTCGCTAATCCATCTTGCCACTCTTCCCTTCGGTTGTGTAAGGCTCAGAAGGTACGTCAAAGCCTGATTGTCCGTGAAAAGCTTGAACCTGCGGCCTTCCAAATAACTCCTGAAGTATCGTACCGCCAGCAGTACTGCTAAGGCCTCCTTTTCCGTGGTGGTGTAATTTACTTCCGCTTTTCGAAAGGCGTAGGAGTAATAGCCAATGACTTTTAACTGTTGGCTTCTGTCTTGGCTGGAATCTCGTTGGTATAACACTGCTCCTCTGCCATAATTGGACGCTTCAGTGCAGAGCTTGAAGGGTTTGGCGAATTCAGGTAATATCGGGATTGGATCGGAAGATATTGCGCGCACCAGTTCTTCATATGCACGGTCGCACTCGTCGCTCCACACAAAGGAAGCTTCCTTTTGTGTGAGCCTTGTAAGACACCTGGATATCGCTGCAAAGTCTTTAATGAACGCCCGAAAATGTCCTGCCAATCCCAAGAACACACGCGGGGAGTGAACATCGTAGGGCTTATGCCTTTCCTTGATTCGTTGGACGGACTGTTCCTTTGTCGTCTTCGTGAAGCCCTCCAGGACTCTGCCAAGGAACACCACCTTTCTCTGAAAGAATTCACTTTTCTTCTTGTTTATTTTCAATTGTGATTTGCTCAACGCTTCTAGTATTTGAGAGACGTGGGAACAGTGCTCTTCCTCGGTACGGGAGTAAATGATGATGTCATCGACATAAACATTGCAAAAATCTCCGATGAAATCTTTAAATACCCCGCTCATCATGCGCTGAAACCAAGCACCCGAGTTTTTCCAACCGAATGACAGACGGTTGTGTTCATATATATCGAATGGTGTTATAAATGCCGTGTACTTATTTGATTTTTGCTGGAGAGGTACCTGCCAGTAACCTTTGCACAAATCGATTGGTGAGAACAATTGGCATCCTCCAGTATCATTAATGATGTCGTCAATCAAAGGCATAGGGAATAGATACAGTTTTGTTTGGGTGTTGATTTGCCGATAATCAGTACAAAGTCGCAGTGAACCATCTTCTTTGGGAAAAATAGTTATAGGAGACGCAAAAGGTCACGTTGAGGGCCTTATTATTCCAGCGTTCAGCATTTGTTGCAGCTCTTGTTTCAGCCATACTTTCTTTTCATGAGAAATCCTGTAGGCTCTCTTCCGTACAATAGTCGTGTCGCGGAGTTCAAAAGGTACTTCGGGTACAGAAGCTGCAGGTGCATATGTATCGAGGCATATAAGTTCGGGAAAAATTGTCCATATGTCAGCGCATTTGGCAGTCCTCATCTGTGGCGGTGTCTGGACACTTGAAACCAGGGAGTCTAAAGTCACTTCATCTTTCCAAGAAATGTTCATTCATAGCTTCTTCATTGTCGGGTCTTGACAGTATAAACAAGAATTCGACATCACGCATAACCAGCGTTTCTACTGTGAAGTCCTCCCCAGCCAAATGTATACTGACTATTGTCCAGGTGTGCAGTCTTCGAGCTTGATCCATCGTAGCTCTTAACCGTTACCACTTTACCTTGTCGCATGTCATCTGCCTTTACCATGCTTTGATTAATCAGACTTACTGAAGCTCCTGTGTCGACTAGGGCACACACTTCTTTTCCGTTAATAAGCAGTGCCGTTTGTAAAACGTTTGATCGAATCAAGTAGACAGCCTCATTTTTGTTACACGGGTGGGGCTGTGCACCGACCCACGTTTATTCGTTTTTTGTCTGCTTGACGCCTCGGTTGCAAGGGAAATAGTAAGAAGCTGCGCTTCTGGTGGATGCTGCCATCGCGGTCGCAGTATTATCCGGATGAACTCTGGCTGTATGGATCCAATTGTTCTGTGCAATGGGCCCAGGGGCTTCATGGTAAACGTCCTTAAGACACCCCAGTAGGTCTTCAACTGTCTTAGACGACCTTATTTGCACTTGACTTTGGCATTCGTTTGTCATAGCGTGGATGACTAATGGTACAACAAACGACTCAGGCAAAGTAGAATCAACAATAACAGCCGTCTCTTCTCGTAGAAATAGTCAATTAGTGAACTTGAGCGTTGCTTGAAAAATATAGCTTTGTCCCATCGGTCGACCAGTTCTGATCAAAAGCCCAGATAAAACTGGCTCTCCAGTGATCCCAGGCGTCGTCCGGATGGTCTGTTATGCGGAGGTCATACCATTTCTTGGCATTGAGTACAAGAAATAGCCTCATATTTTGCACTTTATCCTGTTACGTCACCCGCAGTTCATATTACAAGCATATTCAAAGAACTTCAACCAAGTGGTTGCCGACGCGGTCGTCCCATCGAAAATGTCCGGCTTCACTAATTCAGCTTGGGACAATTGTTAGCCCGCAGTCTCTCTGTTCGCATAGCAAGCAATTGTCCATGTTGCTCAATTTGAGACGCCTGCACTTTCAGCATCCGCTCCATAAGCATACAAATGTCCTGGCTATTGTCATTTCGAAACGGCTTTCTACTTGCTAACTGCCTGAAGTGCTTTTCATAGTCGGACATTTTGATATTGATCTTCCACATACCTCGGCTGACGAGATCCGCCTCGGTGACTTTAGCCTTACTTGCGATGAACTGGAGCAGGCTCGGTGATGTTCCTGTCTCTTCGACGTCGACTTGTTCTTCATATTCGGCTTGGTATGACGTGACGTACGGTTGTCCCGCTGTAGTAGTACCAACTGGTACTTCTATCCACATCCTGTCGGGCTGCGCCAGATGTAAAATAAAGGATCCGAGACTGATCAACTGTTTACTGTTTTCATTCGGTCATCCGCTTCTTCGTCTCTCTCTTCACTTCCTCTACTTCGTTTGACCAGGACGTTACAATATTCAACCTTTGTCTCAGCAGTGGAGTATTTCCTAAGCAGAGGCAGATTGCGAAATTTATTGTGATATACAAAAGAGGCGATACCTCTGAATTGTCGAATTATAGGCCAATTTCTATTCTACGGGTAATTTCTAAAGGTATAGAGAAAATTATTCACACGAGAATAACTAATTTCTTAGATAAGCATTCTGTTTTCTCGAATGATCAGTTCGGGTTCAGACCAAGAAATCCACTGAGTTCGCACTGCTCAAGCGTAAGCAACCCATCATAAATGGATTTCAAGACAAGCTCCTTGTCCTCGGAATTTATATTGACTTTTCCAAAGCCTTCGATTTAATCAATCATGACTTGTTAGTAAATAAACTAAGCCACTACGGTATAAGGGGGATTCCTAATTCCTTGATACGGTCATACCTTCAACATCGTAAACAAATTGTAGCACACAATGATGCTCTGTCTGATGGCCAATACATAAAATCGGGCGTGCCGCAAGGTAGTATCTTAGGCCCTTTGTTGTTTTTAGTTTACTTAAATGATATATTTTACACTAAGCTACCGGTGAACCTTACTGCCTACGCTGATGACATTACGGTGCTCATTGCGGGTAGAAGAGAAAATGACATCCTCTACAGGTAATGAGTTTCGTCAAATGTCTCGGAGTAACCTTCTCGGAATCGTTTAATTGGGATGCCCAAATTAATAACACACGATCAAAAATGAACAAGGTGAATGGGGTGCTAAGTCGTCAACGGTATGTGCTATCATGAAGAATTAAACTGTTAATGTACAACGCATTCTTAGTTCCAATACTTAACTATTGCCGCATTGTTGGGGAACAAGTACGAAGCATAATTTATCCAAGATTATTGTTACTCAGAAACGTGCGATAAGGTTGGTTGCTAACAGGCCATGGTATGCCCACACAGAAAACTATTATTCGGAGTTTAACATCATTCAAGTTCCTAGTCTTTATGCCTTCAGGTAAATTATTACTTACAAGAATGCTATTAGAACAAACAACGCAGATGTGTTGACGCTATTCAACGTTCAAAGACATGTGCCATGTACAATGTGCGCCGTTGCACCGCTTGGTCTACACCGTTTTGTCGGCCTCTGTACCGATTTCAATCAAGCGCCCATAAACTTCCCTGTTTCCGTAACACACTTGAACGGAATAACATCTCACTGGAAGAAATATCCAAAAATAAGTTAATTAGTGTTTTGCCGCTCCTGCACTAATGGATGGTGTTTCATTTAGTTTTTTTTTTTTGAATGTTGCATTATTGTTAAATCACACAATGTTAACAAACGCACTAGGGCTGTTCTCAATATTGTACGTATATTTTCTTACTGATCCCTACTGTACAAATTTTTGCCCTTGTACGTTCTCAAATTCAGAATATATTCCGATATTTTCAGTATTTCTCTGCATTTCTCATAGCTGTTTACTCGCCATACTGTCGCGTTGGTCGTAATGGGGTTCTCAAAAGCCGCTGCATGCGGCTT
Source organism: Dermacentor silvarum (assembly GCF_013339745.2). NCBI lineage: Eukaryota > Metazoa > Arthropoda > Arachnida > Ixodida > Ixodidae > Dermacentor > Dermacentor silvarum. The sequence continues at coordinate 12,766,742 of NC_051156.1, read as the reverse complement.
TTACCCTTACGTCCGCTCTCACTCTGTATTCTGTGGAAAGAGAGAAATAAAGATTATTATTATATTATATACGTACAGCTGGCGTCTGCGTCTTCTTCCGGTCCCGTGGCGGCCACTGGTTGGGCTCGGTGGTGGGCGGCTGGCGTAGCTGCCGAAAACAAAAAGTATTTAAGTACTTTTCCCCGACTGCCTGATCACCCTCGTTCGAAAAGAGGGCGCACCGCAGTACTAAATTTTTTGTCCGACGCAAGGAATCCTTCCCGCGCTCCTATGTTATACATAGCAAATGCGCCGAAAAGGTCAGAACACTTTCACCTTTCACCGTTGTAAATGTTCTCACAGACGTGCTGGGTCCCGGATACAAAATCACTAAAATGGCTAGCGGCAACCTACTTCTTGAAGTTCGCGACAAATTACAGCATGAAAAGATTTCAAATCTCCTTGCTTTTGCTGATGTTGAAATCACGGTAACCCCCCAAACGCTCAATGAACACATCCAGAGGTATGGTATCCGATGATGATCTCATGAATCTGAGTGAAGAACTAGTTGAAGGATGGAAGGAACAGGATGTCATCAATGTACAAAGAATAATGATAGAACGTGACAACAAAGAAATTCGTACAAAACATCTCATTCTCACCTTTGCGACGAGTGTACTGCCAGACTCTCGAAACTGGTTACACAAAGACATGAGTAAGACCCTACATTCCGAATTCACGCAGATGTTTCAAGTGTCAGAGATTTTGCCATGGCTCGCAAAGCTGACGCGGCCGGCTCACTTGCGCAAAATGTGGCAAACAAGAACACGCTTCCGACAACTGCGCTGGCACGCTCACTGCGCGAACTGCGACGGTGAGCATGCCACATATTCCCGATCATGCCCTACGTGGAAGAAGGAAAAAGACATTTCATTGAAAGTGAAAGAGGACATCTCAGTTCAAGAAGCGCGGAAGTGCGTTTCCTTCCTGCATATTGCAGGGTATGCTGGGGCAGCGCGAAAGAGGCAACGTTCCCACTGAACACAAGTTTTGTACCAGCCAAAATGAACTAGAATGTCTACAACTATTCAAGACGGCTACAAGACGTCTTTATATAAACGTTTACATATACGTCTTGAAGACATCTTTGTATGTACGTCTTGAAGGCGTCTTTATGTATACGTGTTTAGATGTACGGACTTGAAGACGTCCTTATATGCACGACTTGAAGATGTCCTTATATGTACGTCTTGAAGACGTCTTTACACATACGTGTTGAAGACGTCTTTATATGTACGTCTTGAAGACGTCTATATATGCACGACTTGAAGACGCCCTTATATTCTTTATATTCGTTGTATGTCTTGATATAGTACGTCTTGAAGACGTCATTATATGTACGTCTTGAGGACGTCTTTATATATACATCTTGAAGGCGTCTCGCGAAAGATGGCTGGATTATATATACGTCTTGAAGCTGTTTATATATATATATATATAATATATATACGTCTTGAAGTCTTGTTAAGCTGGTTTAAGTACCATTGTCTTGCCAAGACGGATAGCAATTGTTCTGTAAAAACGTCTGGAAGATATCTGTGCGGATCCTTATCCTTATATGTATAAAATATGGATTTCAGTCCTTTCCGCTGCTTTATACGATTGCTAGATATCTAGCACCCATACTGGTCACACAGCCTGTACTTAAAAACGTGTACATGCACTGCCTTTCCTTTGGTCTGTCATTTTACCATCCTGTAATGTGTGTACAGCACTTTGCTGCACATGTGTCGTTGCACTGTACGTGCACTCGTGGCATCTATACGTATTTCACAAAGAAAAAAAACTTGAAGCAAACGTTAAAAAATGTGCTAGATTGAAGGCAGCATACATGCAAGACCTAAGGCATTTAACCACGTTAATAGAGAAAACAGAAAAAGTGAAAAATAAATCGAAGGCCTAAATTGCCTAAATGATGATGCAGACTGGTGGAGACTCCGGATTAATTATGACCACCTTGGATTTGTGAGGTAGACATCAATCTAAGTACACGATTGTTGTTGCGTTTCGATCCTATCGTACCTGCGATAGCAGTCGCGCTATAATAACATCGCGCTCAGCAGCGCGATGCTGTAGCGTTGAAAACGTCTTTAAGACGTCTTTGTGTGTACGACTTGAAGACGTCCTTATATGCACGTCTCGAAGACATCCCTACGAATACGTCTTGAAGACGTCTTTACATATATGTCCTGAAGATGTCCTTACATCTACGTCTTGAGGACGTCCTTATATGAACGTCTTGAAGACGTCTTTATACACACGTCCTGAAGACGTCTTTATTCGTACAACTTGAGCACGTCCATATATGCATCACTTGGAGACGTCTTTATATGTACGTCTTGAAGATGTCTTTACAGATACGTCCTGAGGAAGGCCTCACACATAAGTCTTGAAGACGTCTTTGTGTGTACGACTTGAAGACGTCCTTATATGCACGTCTCAAAGACATCTTTACAAATACGTCTTGCCATGTCTTTATATATATGTCCTGAAGGCATCCTTATATACACGTCTTGATGAAGTCCTTATATGCACGTCTCGAAGACATATTTACAAATACGTCTTGAAGACGTCTCTATATATACGTCCTGAAGACGTCCTTGTATCTATGTTTTGAAGACGTCTTTATTTGTACGACTTGAGGACGTCCATATAACGGCTATGCATGACTTGGAGACGTCTTTATATGTACATCTTGAAGGCGTCTTTATATGTACGACTTGGAGACGTCCATATATGCATGACTTGGTGACGTCCTTATATGTGCGACTTGAATACGTCCTTACAAATGCGTCTTGAAGACGTCTTTATATGTACGTCTTGAAGGCATCATTATGTATACGTCTTGAAGGCGTCTTTATATATGCGGTTTGAAGACGTCTTTATATGTACGACTTGAGGACGTCCATATATGCACGACTTGAAGACGTCTTTATATGTACGTCTTGAAGACGTCTTTATATGCACGACTTCAAAACGTCCTTATATGTACAGATCGATTATATTCTGCAGATCGTGGTTTTGGCGCGTATAATCCCCATAATTTTTTAACATTAAGGAGAGTTAATTACTCATGACAGGCACTGTCAGGTGACCTTATTGGTCGCCTGACAGTGCCACAATGCCCACAAGGTCCCACAATGCCAACCTGCACAGCTCCTGCTGTACGCATGCCGAAACTTTAGGGCTCCAACTAGTGTTGCTCATTTAGCGATATAGAACTACGCTGCTTGCTCTTCCAGTGGCCCACCATTCCGGCAATATTGTTGACGATCACGAACGCGATCAGGCAAACTTGCGTAGCCGACGTAGACTCGGGAACACGCCGCTTTGCGCATAATTTCCTTTCGCACTATCCATTTGACCTAGAAATTGTGGATGGGGTACGTTAATTCGCATCGGCGTTCATACCGAACGTCATAAATCTGAATATGCTAAATCTCGTGGGCTGAGAACGAAACATTAGGTAACTCGTAATTAAAATTAATAAAAATCTGGGGCTTTACATGCCAGAAGCGCGATATTGCTACGAGGGACACATTCTGCCAGGGGCAGACGACAAAGAAGACGCTTCTGTCGGGTGCTGGTGGCTGTTCACCATCTTGGCTACTGTGTCTGTGTAGTGTAAATACAGCGTAAATAGTCCCGCCTTGTGTCGTTTTACGTAACATCTTTGTGGTGGAGGTGCTGGGTAGTTCCCTGTTTCCATCACGGAGCTCCGCAACGGCCGCCTCATCACGCTTCCGACCATGTCAGTCGGTGCAGGCACAACGTCTTCACCCGCTGCCCCTCCCGTGGCTCCCATCTACATCGTTCTGCCTCCTGCTCGTGATCCTGGCGTCTTTTCCGGCCAGGATGGGGTTGACGTCGACAAATGGCTCAACCTTTACGAACGGATCAGCGCCAGCTACAGGTGGGACCCGACCCTTATGCTCGCCAACGTGCTTTTTTACCTCGATGGCCCACCACGGGTGTGGTTCGAGAACGCACGAGGCGGACATTACAAGCTGGGACTCTTTCAAAGAGAAGATACGCGACCTTTTCGATGACAGCACTGGCCGGCAGAATGCTGCGCGGAATGAACTTGCGACGTCTCTTACATCCAGGACGTTATCGCTCTTTGCCGCCAGGTTGACGAGCACATGCCTGAGTCCGAGAGGGTTTCTCATGTGCTCAAAGGTATCGCTGACGATGCCTTTAACCTGCTCGTGTATGCCAACGTTGATACCGTCGACACAATCATCAAAGAGTGTCGGCGGTTTGAACATGCCAAGAGCCGCCGTATAACCCAGAGATTCACCCGGCTGCCCAACACGGCTGCAAGTTTATCGTGTGATGCCGTTCGCCTGCCGCCAACCTGTGACCACGTTACGCGTATTGTTCGTCGCGAGATTGAAGCTGCCTGTCCTGCACCTATTCCACCACCCATGTTTACATCCCACGCCAGTGACCCAACGCCGCCTTCAGTGTCCCTTATTCAAGCTGTAGTAAGGCAGGAGCTTGCCAATCTCGGCCTTCCATCGGCGTGCCCACTGACTCGTCCTGACGCTCAGCCTTATTCCTCTGGACCTGCTCGACGATCCTACACCTCTCCTGTCTCCTTCCGCAACCCTGCGGAATGGAGAACGCCCGACGATCAGCCCGTCTGCTTCTCCTGTCATCAAGCCGGGCACATTGCTCGTTATTGCCGTCGCCGTTGGACCTACGCATCTCTCCAGACCTCCATGCACTCTACTCCTTTTAGACGTCCAGCCTCTGGTTCCCCTACTTACTACTCGTCGTCCTCCCACGAGCCTCTTCCCTCTGACGCCACTGCTCCTGTTCGCCGCTTCTCCCGCTCCCCGTCGCCGCAACGCCGCCAATCCCGTTCTCCGCAGCCTCGCCGCTTTTCCTCGCCGTCGTTCTCTGGACGCTCGCCGCAGGAAAACTAGATAGTGCAGCTTATGGAGGTGAAGCTGCAATGCCATCGTACCCTGCAAATCCTCTACTGACACTCCCCACTCACCATAGCCTCCTAGAAGCCAAAGTAGACAATGTTCCTGTGACCGCCCTCATCGACACTGGCGCACATTTGTCTATTATGAGCGCCCCTTTACGACGCCACCTGCAGAAGATTTTGACGCCGTCTACGAGACAGACAATACGTGTTGCCGATGGTGGTGCTGTTCAAGTGATCGCAATGTGCACCGCCCTTGTCAGCATTGCCGGTCGTCACACTGTTGTCCTTTTTGCCGTCCTTTCCCACTGCCCCCATGATCTTACCCTTGGCCTTGACTTCCTTTCGGCACACTCGGCCTTAATTGATTGTTCTTCTGAAACACTCTGCCTCAGGCTGAATGTCTCTCTCGTAGCAATAGTTTAACGCCCTTTTGCAAGAGTATTTGGCCCATTTCCCAATAAATGTAATAGCGACTGATGCTTCCTCGTGTGAAGAGAAGGCAGGCGTGGGAATATACTCACCATGCCTCGATTTGTATTTTTCACTTCACCTGCTAGGTTGCACATTATTTTTTCAAGCCGAACTTCTGGCAATAGTTCTTGCGTTGCGAAAGTTACCGTGACCTGTTACAAAAGTTATCGTCACAAATTCCCTTTCTGTATGCAGCGCGCTTAACGCGTCTACAAATTCGACAGCTTTGAACACGTTTCATACATTAGCTCCACCTCACTTAAGGTTAATTTATTATGGGTACCAGGCCACCGTGACATTCATCTTAATAAAATAGCCGATTCTTTAGCACGAGCTTCTTTAAAAGGTCCGACGATATCTGTGCTGCCGGCCACTGCGCATATCACTGCAGCCAGATATAGGCAGTTTTCTTTGACTGTACACAAGAAAAGCCTCTCATTAGCGAAATCTACAGACTTTAAACATCTAAATTATTCTTGAAACCGACAGAGGTGTCCTAACCGGCAATTCGAAGTGTCATTTACAAGGCTGCGTTGCCGTATTCCACAACTTAATTTTTACTTGCACAGATGTGGTCTGGTGACATCCCCATTATGCTACCTCTCCAATGAACCAGAATCCATCGATGTCTTTTTATTATCGTGACGGCGACTTTGTAATCCTCGAAAACGATGTATGAAAATTCCACTTTGCAATATTGGAGGCGTTGGCTAGAGGTGCGAGCGGAGATCGCGAGCTGTTGACGCCGGCATAGACTGTGCCCATCGTGCAATCCTTCCGCTTGCCCTTCAACGTTAATAAACCCCCTTCCGAAGGGAGCTTGCGCACGGCGGGGCGACCGAACACGTCTGCGAAGCGTTTCTTGAACGCACTCCATGTAGCGAAGTCAGACTCATGGTTGTGGTACCACAGGCTTGCGACGTGTTTTAGGTAGAACGACACATTCTGCAGTTTCAAAGGGTCGTCCCACTTATTGTGGCCGCTCACCTCTTCGAATGTCGCCAGCCAATCTTCCCCACATCGTGGTAATCGGTTCCACTAAAGAAGGGAGGGTCGCGCTGGCGCAACGCGCCGGTTACGAAGGCCTGCGGAGTTTGGACGGCGGCTTGTTGGGTGGTTTCGTCAGGCATTGTCGGGGCAGGTGGTAGCGTCCGACTTCGGAGTTCCAGGTTTGCAGACCCAGCACCTCTACCACTTTGGAAGTTGTTTATTAACATTGGACGGCAAGAGGAAGGTTCCCTAGCCTGTGACGGTGATGATGATGATGATGATGATGATTTAATGGCATCCCCTTCGAAACAGGGCGGTGTCAAATAGTCACCTGCCTGCATGACCTAATCATGGGCACGGCGGATCCAAAGCTGCCATGTCGCTAAACGGAACGCTTCTCTTGTTGATGCAGGTTTTTCTTGGCTTCACTGCTTCTGGATGCGCACGCCCACTTGATGCGTCTTGCGACGAAAAGACCAGCTCATGAGCAAAGACCCTTCGTTCCCAACTGACGTGACGTGCATGCGCACGACAAGCAACTCCGTCTCCTTAATTTGAATGCCCGCAGTGTTATGAATAAAACCAAGCACTTCGAAATTCTACTGCTGCAATACCATCCTCACGTTACCGTAATAGCTGAAACTTAGTTACATGAACGTGTGAATGATGACGACATTTTCCTGCCTTCCTATCCGGCTTTTCGTAAGGACAGGCAATCAAGGGGAGGTGGTGTGGCCGTTCTGATCAAAAAGAAATTTGACGCTGTCTTGCTAGAGGATGTACCAGAACTTGAATGTATCTGCAATAAGGTAACACTGTGGGGCCACTCGTTCATTTTATACGCATTATATAGGCCGCCTGATTCAACCCTTGTCTACTTAATAAAATTAAAGGCACATATCTCTAAATATCAGGACAACAATGTTCTTTTGGTTGGCGATTTTAATATGCCTGGAGTAGACTGGGAACGTTTTGAGACTTTTTAAATCAATACCTGTCATGCAAATGCAGTGTTTGACATAATGCTCACACATAATTTGACACAATTAGTTCGTGAACCAACGCATTATCAAGGTGCCTCTAAATCTGTTTTACATTTGGTATTCATTCCGCGTGATTTTCGCACATCCACTGTTATAATTGATCAAGGGCTGTCTGATCACTACCTTGTCTCAGTTTCTATTCCCCTGGTGCCGCTTTCGCAGACTATGAAGCCGTCCTTTCATTGGGTGAAAGACTATACACGTGCCCATGATGCACGCATTATCGACCACCTAGAAAATTGGCTTGTAGATTTTGTTGATACAGATGTTTGCCGTTTGTGGGACCAATTTAAACGCATATGCTTATACTGCATCGAAAACTTCATACCGTCTAAACGTAAAAAGGTGCATAAATATACGCCCTGGATGACGAGAGACATCATTCATCTTAAGCGTAAAGCGAAAAGATTAAAAAAAGCATGCTGACCCCAAACTTATATCTGACACTCTAAATAACCTTGCACATGCGGTGCATAGCTCGAAAGAATACTACTTCAACACGTCACTCGTAAACTTCATAAAAAAATGTCGCAGTTTCGCCCGAAAGACGAAGCATCAATTGCGATAGCAAATTAGTAGAGAGTTATTCGGAGTAAGGATAGTAGTTTTATCGGCTGCATAAACTTGAACACATTGGCTTACTAACTGAATTAACAAGCGTGGTGTCAGCGCGCACAAGCAAACATGAATAGATCACACTGAATGACTGGGGACAACGACTGTCAAAACGCTGGCAGCAAGCGCAGCCGCCGCAGCGGGCGAAGGTTCGCGCGGTCTATCGCTTCAACGGAAACTGAGTGGCGAATGCACAGCGCATACAAAGGTCAGAGCCATGTGGAGATAAGAGATAGTGCGGGCGACCGCCACCGCCGGGCAAAGTGCAGAGGAGTTGTGCAGAGCAGAAGTTGTTGGCAGAGGAGAAGCTGCCCCCTCCTTCCCTCCCACGCTGCCTTCCCGCTTTCTTGCTTTAGCGTGGGAGATTGAGTGGCCAGTTCCCCTTGCGCCCGGTTGCAAGATAAGCATTTGGTGAAGCAGCACAGCGTCGCCCGCCTCCCTCCCTCCCTCCCTCCCATACCCCCACGGCCTTTCGCGCGACGGTCGCGTTTGCTTTCCGCAGTGCGTTCGCTCTCCGTGATAGCGCGCGTCCCCCGCGCGCTTTGACTCGCGCATACGGCGCGCGGTGACGACGCCCTTGTACTTTATACGGAACCTCACAGCTACGGCGACGCCGACGGCAGAAAATCCGGTTGAATTGTCCATATAATTGCTATCGCAATAAAATGATCCAAAGAAGTTTTGTAAATATATCAGCGAAAAAAAACAAACCCATATCACAAGTTTTTGTCGACGGTTCAATGGTATCTGATCAGACCGCCATTGCTCAACACTTCAATGACTATTTCTATGGTGTATTTTCTGCCCCTAGTGCTTCTCTACCCACCAAAATGGTAAACCATGCTGTAAATGTAAACTTCATTTCTTATCCTGGTGTCGTTGCTTGCGGGCCCGACAATCTCCCTAACATATTTCTTCGTCGTTCTGCCGAGTTTGTTGCAAAATCCTTAGTTCTTATTTTACGTGTCTCTTCGTTATCAGCGGAATTACCAGATGACTGGAAGTTAGCCCGTGTTGTGCCGATATTCAAGAAAGACGACCGTCTATTATTGGAAAATTATCGCCTGATCTCCTGAACATCATCGTGTTGTAAACTTATCGAACACATAATAGTCGACAAATTAAACGAATTCTTAGAAGAACGCTCAGTTTTAACAAATCATCAACATGGATTTCGAAAAGGATTTTCTACTACAACACAATTGGTTACTATAGTCCACGCCTTTGCAGCTTGTCTTGACACTAACAGTGAAATTGATGTAATATTTCTAGATTATAGTAAAGCATTCGATACTGTTCCCCACGATAAACTAATTATAAAGCTTCGGTTAATTGGCATGCCGGAATTGTTTATTTCCTGGATTTTAGCATATCTGCATAACCGTAATCAATACGTTCAGGTGGGAGAACAACACTCTGACTGCCTTCCGGTAACATCTGGCGTTCTGCAGGGGAGCGTACTCGGCCCCCTACTTTTTTTTGCTCTACATCAATGATATTGTCAATGTGGTTAACACCCCATTACAAATTCGTCTTTTTGCTGACGATTGTGTTTTGTTTAGAGAAGTTACCTGTCTTAGAGACCAATGTGACCTTAACTCTAACTTAGGCAATGCGTTTAAATGGTGTGAGCAATGGGGAATGCTTCTTAAAGCAAGAAAATGTGTATATCTCCGCGTAACGCGCCAAAAAGTCCCCCTAGACTACACTTACAATTTGGCTAAAGCACCTTTACAGAAAGTAGCCTGCTACTTAGGTCTGACAATAACCAGTAATTTATCGTGGAACTCACACATAAATAACATCTGCTCTGCCGCTTTCCGGAAATTATGCCTTCTACGCCACAAACTAATAACTGTCCCGCCTAGTGTTAAACTACTCTCTTACTTTTAATTAATTAGGCCAAAACTTGAGTACGCTTCTATAGTTTGGGACCCTCACACAAAAATTAACATTAAGAACCTTGAAAGAATCCAAAGAAAAGCAGTCCGCCGATTTATTTACAATAAATTTAGGACTACTGACTCCCCCACTGTATTACTAACCGCAAACGGCATTGAACTATTACAAATTCGAAGAAAGAAAAGCAGACTACAGTTTCTATCAAACTTAATTAATCATTAGACACCGCAACATACGTATCTCCCTTGATAAGCAGACCCACTCGACACCACTACTTTCATGCGCTAACACCAGTTTTCGCAAGGACTGACACTTTTCGGTACTCTTTTTTTCCACAAGCAATAGCTGACTGGAATAAACTAACTGAAGCATTCCCCCAGCACCCGTGACCTGTATACCATTTGTGTAATTAATGGTGTTATTAGAGCGTGTTAGAGCTTTATTATAACCAAGTTAAATAAATTTTCTTAATCGTCTACCTTATGACGACATACATTGTGTGAAAAGCTTGTTACAAACTTGTTTCATCCCGTACCTTTCTGTAAATAATCTTGTGTATCCTGCTCGCCCTGCTTGGACTTCTTGTCAGTAGTATCATTAAATAAATAAATAAAAATAAATAAATAAATAAATAAATAAATACGTGTTCTTTATCTAGCAATTTTGTATACCTCTCATTAACCTTTTCTTTTTTTCCAAGATCTACCTTGTACCGCTACCTATGATTTTAAGAGATCAGGTCGTATCAATATTTTTTCTGCTTTTTTTACCAATACTCTAATCGTCTCTTGCTTATCTCTACGGCTGATCTGTTGATGTTTCCTTCCACTTTAAACCCAAGTGCTTCTAGAAGTTGTACGTTACCTACGGTTCTCGCTGGGTGAATTCCTTCGCATTCCATTAGGATGTGCTGAGTGGTCTCTGGATCTTACTGCAGCATACACATGCCTCATCTAGTTCCGAATATTTGCTCCGGTATGTTTTGGTCTTTAGGCAACCGGCTCGAGCCTCAAATAGCAAGGCACTGCCCGTTGTGTTATCTTAGATTTTCCCTTCTAATTTCTTTCTTCCCCAATTAACTGTCTCTGTTTCTCTCACTTTCTTTCTGATGACTCCTGGTTGTCTATTTACAGTTTCGATTATCCTGTACTTAGCTGCCAACTTTCTTGACCTATGAACTATGATAGAATCAAGGTTTCACCATCCACAATGACTTTGCTCGGCTAGGAAATAGCGTCAGTAGGTATACATCCCCTGACCTCACCCTAACTCACCGCATCACTCAGGCGACGTGGCAAAACCCCCAAAACAACTTAGGAAGCCACCATTACATCCTCGAACTCCGCGTAAATTTCAAGCACAGACCACTGGCCATGAAACCACTAAGGCTTACCAATTGGACGGAATTCAGAAAATCTCGCTCCAACACCAACGAAGAAGACATTACCGACATAGAGCAATGGGCGAACGCTTTACAAGCAGACGTAGAGGCCCATACCACCACTCTCCAGTTAGATACACCCTTGGCAACAATTGATTCGAAGCTCCTACACATGTGGGAAGCGAAGCAAGCCTTACTCAGGCAATAGCTAACAGCCCGTTACAATCACAAACTCCGAATCAGAATCGCCAAATTGGACACTCAGATTGGACAATACGCTATCAAATCGGCGGCACAGCAATGGGCTCAGGTTTGCGAAAGAGCGCATGGTCATCTTAGCACTAAAAAGACCTGGCAATTGCTCCGGCACCTGCTCAACCCCACCACGTCTAGGACGCATAATAACCACCAGATCAATAAACTGCTACATGAACATGCAGCGGACCTGCCGACAATGTTCAGTAACCTGGCTTACAAACTTATGCCCCCTCCTACGCAAATCCCCATGCCCGGCTATATTAGTGAATCCAATGAGGAACTTTGCAGCCCCATCACAGGAGCATAGGTTCGACATGCCCTCAACCAAGTGCGAACCACCACGGCACCAGGTCCAGACTCTGTGACAAATAAGACGCTTCGCAACCTTGATGTGCAATCCATACGCAAACTCACCGAGTATTACAACCACTGTCTCGAAGAGGGCGAGTTACCCCAACAATGGAAAGCAGTCAAGGTGATCTTCATTCCCAAGTCGAATAAGCCAATTCAGATTGATAACTTCCGTCCCATCTTTCTCACCTCATGTATAGGGAAGATCTTGGAGCACGTAATCCACCTACGCCTCTCCAAATACATTGAAGGGAATCGCTTGTTCCCCTCGGAAATGACTGAATTTCGCAAGTCTCTTGCCAGGATGTCATGCTAAGGCTCAAAGAAGGCATTACTGAACCGAGTGACGCACGTGACACAAAACCATTGCTCGGCCTCGACCTCAAGGGAGCCTTCAATAATGTGTCCCACTTGGCCATCCTACGCGAACTCAACAGTATAAACTGTGGAGAGTGAATCTACCGCTATATATGCAGCTTCCTCACGAAGCGTACTGCAACGCTCCAATTAGGCAGCGAACAATCAGGTCAAATACGTTTAGGAAGCACTGGTACGCCCCAAGGGGCAGTACTCTCCCCTCTCCTCTTCAATTTGGCTATGCGACCTTCAGCTTTCACTCTCAAGAAGATTCCCGACCTCCGATTTACACTGTACGCGGACTATATTACGCTGTGGATGACCGGAGGTTCGGACGGGCACATCCAAGAGACCCTCCAAGCAGCCATTGACCAGATCGAACATGTAGGTCACGACTTGAATCTTAGGTGCTCCCCCACCAAATCAGAGCTTCTCCTTCTGTCCCCCCGAGACGCTTCAGGACATCGGAGCCGAATATCGAACTCATGGTTGAAGGGCACTCCATAAACCAAGGTAGACAGGATAAGGGTGCTAAGACTTCACCTTCAAGGCAACCGAGCAAATCAGCGTACCTCGCAAGCAGTACAAACAATAGTAGATAACACGCTACGCATCATAGGAAGGATCTCCAATAAGCACGGAGGGCTTCGAGAGAAGGAACCGATTCAGCTCATCCAAGCTTTCGTCCTGAGCAAAATCACCTTCGCAATACGTACCATATCTCTCACTCTCTAGGAAGGAAGCGGATACTGTAAACTGCTTGATCCGCAAGATACACAAAGTCGCTCTTGGTGTTCCGATTAGAGCATCCACACAAGGGGTGATGGTCACAACCACAATTAGTATACCCTTGAAGAGTTAATCGAAGCACATCTATCATCGCAATATCACAGACTCTCCACCACTGAAGCTGGGCGTGAGATCCTGACACAACTTCACTACGGTCCACCACTCAAGGAGAACAAGCGACATCAACTTCCTTTGAACATACACGGCCAATACCACATCCAACCCCTACCCAGAAACATGCACCCCGAATTTCACGTTGAACGCCGGAAACTGCGAGTCAAGGCGCTAAAACGCAGCTATGGACAGGCGGAAGGAGTCTACTATCTGGACGCCGCAGCCTATAACACTAAACATCGTTATGCTCTAGCGGTCGTAGACAAGCAGGACAACGCTGTTTGTTCAGCATCAGTCAAGACCACCTCAGCGGGCGACGCAGAAGAGGCCACCATTGCGCTCGCATCGGGGCTACCTGATTGCGATGTCATCATCAGTGACTCGAAGACTGCTATCCAGAACTTCAGTAGCGGCTACATTACAAACCTCGCGCACTCTCTACTAGTCGCTCACCTGCCGAAAAACTACATCGCTCTCATCTGGATTCGAGCACATCAATTTTTAATTTAATTATGGGGTTTTACGTGGCAAAACCACCATCTGATTATGAGGCACGCCGTAGTGGGGGACTACGGAAATTTAGACCACCTGGGGTTCTTTAACGTGCACCTAAATCTAAGTACACGGGTGTTTTCGCATTTCGCCCCCATCGAAATGCGGCCGCCATGGCCGGGATTCGATCCCGTGACCTCGTGTTAAGCAGCCCAACACCAAAGCCACTGAGCAACCACGGCGGGTGCCAGCACATCAAAGACTACCAGGCAACGAAATGGCTCATGCCGACTGCTCGAGGATTCACGGACCGAGTAGACGGAAATGTGGGCCTTACCCTAGAACCCAATGACTCATAACGACAGACCAGTAAAGACGCACTGATTACATTCCATGAAATTTGCACACATTACAAACACCAACGCCTAACGTATACTGTCTGTGTCGAGCACGCGCCAGAGAGAAATATTGTGGCGCCACGTACAAACTCGCACTTTTCTTACCCCACGCACTTTGCACTTATTCGTTCCCGACACATACCCGACACCCAAGTGTCGTTTCTGCCCTTTCCAGACAGTATATCTCTCCCATATCATGTGGAAATGTCCCATCAAATATCCCCCCGCAACCTCAAACCATTAATTAGTAGCGAGGAGCTGTGGGAGACTGCCCTGCGCAGCTCCGATCCCACCCTGCAGGACCGAGTCCTGAAGTGGGCTGAGGAGGTAGCGGATGCCTACCACGACTGGTAGGCGGACGTCTGGCAGCAGAAGGTGCTAAGACTGGAGCACACAGGCCTCCCTTTCTCCCCCCCCCCTTTCTTAAAAAGGGAAATAAAAGTTCATTCATTTATTCATTCTTGACCTCTTCCTCCATTCTGCGTCAACGCTTTTCAGGTACAGATACTTGTGCACTTTAGCCGCCCATTTATTTTCAGCCATGTTCCTGAGTTATTCTTCAAAACTAATTTTGCTCTGTGCTTCTCTGACTTCAAAAGAGGCCCAACCCATGTCATCGTGCACTGCGTCATTGTGGTTTTACCGTGGGCTCCCAAAGCCAACCGGCCTACCGATCTTTGGTTAACTTCCAGTCCCGACAAGATATCCGATTTTAAGCATAGAATGGCATTTTCGAGCGTTAGCGCTGGCACAGTTACTCCTTTCCAGATTCCATGCACCACCTCATACTTATTGTGGCCCCACAGTGCCCTGTGTTTCATTATTGCTGCATTCCGCCTCCCCTTTATTTTCAGACAGGCGCGGATCCAGGGGGGATGTCCGGATGTCCTGACCCCCCCCCCCTCAAATTTCTGCATCGCCCCCTCGCTGACAGGGGGATGGCCCTGTCGCAAAATATATATATATATATATATATATATATATATATATATATGGCCACCAGCATTCTTCAAAAGTATTTTTCGCGAGTACCATTGGTATCAGCCCTGTAGAGGTAGAGCTAGCTCGCTCACAAAGCTTAGTTGTATTCCGTAGGAGTGTGGTGTCGCGAAGTTGCCGTAGTTTTTCTCATGAACACCTTGGACCTCCTGGCGCCGGCCGTGCCTCACTCGTCCCGTCGGTGGCGTCGAATGAACGAGGGGACGTCCCTTTTGCCAAGCACGCCGAGGTCCGCTCGAGCGCCTTCGCGCCTGATAAACTTAGTTTCCCCTTGGGGTGTGAGCGGTTGCCTCACTGGCTGTCATTGGTTCCGCGACCAACCTGCTTAATGAAAGAGATCTCTCGCTGAAGTGTCCATATATAAATAATAACAACTAACAGCTAAACTAAGAACTACGTATAGGCAACTTTTTTTAAAAACTGTAGCAATCATTGTGATCACAGTTACACGTTGAGAATACCCAGCACGAGCACAGTACCGTTCGTACGCTACAAGTTTTTCAATGTAACTTCGCAGTTTTATTGTCGTACATTTTAATGCATAGGAGGCTCAAAGCCGCCGGATCGGTTTATCTAAGTGGCCGTTTTCGCGGAGCGGGGCGAAGCCTCGAGCAGCGGCTGCGAAGTGGGGGAGCCTGACGTCAGCGGCCAACGCCAGCGCGCGGGCCTAGGATGGCGTCGCGTGGTTAGAGAAACGGGAGCAGATGCGCGCCTTGTGTAAAAGGATGACGTGGCGTGGGAAACAAAACATGAAGACGCTGGCTCGCGCTCTCGGCTACTACGCCACATCGTTCTTCTTGTAGGTGGCGTCGTGAGTCTTCATACGCGGTGATTCGCATATCGTAAACAACCAGCGTAGTGGTTGCCGCGTTGGAGCGTAGCGTTACGCCCGTATTCAAGAACGTTCCTGTAGTCAACGCAACACCTCGACTCAAGAGGAAACATAGCACCGCCATCCCTCGAAAGAAGTGGTCACTGAGCTTCATGATCATTCACGGGAATTCTTTAAAATTGTCGCGTCTTTATCAGTCGAGAGGAGGCGCTGTGCTCAAGAAGGTGGAGTGGAGGAAGAGCTTCGAGTCGAGGGCTGTTTGAGAATAGGGGAGTTAGTCCTCCAAATCAAACGAAGGTGTATCAGCCGAAAACAAAGAATCTTCTTAAGGAAATCAAGGTGTCCCAACAGAACTCCAAAGATGGACATGTGTCTACGCATTTATAACGAACCTGCAAAAGATCATCCCAAATTTTATTTTAAGAAACAATACAGGCTTAGATATACCGGGTGTTCAAAATTAAGTTTTATGGTTTTCTTAAAATTAGACACTGGCAGGCACGTGAAGACCATCTGCGCAAATAAGTTATGTGGCCAGGGGGACACAAAGTGAGATGATAATTATCGCTGTTAGCAGCCGAATTAACTAAAATTGAATAATTAACTTTTTATTGACTGCAGTAAGTGTGTATGTTTGTATTAAAAAGTTAAAGGCAGTCGTGTTCCTACACAGTTTCACTTGGAAGAATTCTTCTAGCATGTCTGTGCTCCGACATATCCAACTCCAAATTTTAATTGTCGTTCGCATGATTACGCATGCAACTTGCAAGAGAGTGAGGATCGGCACAAAGCTCCTCCCTGATGTGACACCGCTGTTGCGTGCGGCATTTAGTCTGACAACGGGGCGGAGGCATTGGTAAAGATAATAACTGTCCCCCTTCCCCTCACGGCTGGTGAAATGAAAAAAAAAAAAACAATCGAAGAACCCGTAACCGCTGTCGTAACACGCGACCGCGCAGCCTGTAAAGATGGCGGCAGCTGCCATGCCGAAATAATGGCGCGAGCGGAGAAGCCGGAGGGCAGTACGCGTGCGTAATGGTGACTAGACGACCGGGCATGGTCCTTGCCTGGGCTACGCAAATAAAGTGACTGCTGATTTCCAAGTATTGTAAGTTTTATTGAAATCAAGAGTAACAACGGCACCATCAACAGCAGAAACCTTTTTAGCTATGCTAACGAATATTTCATACTGCCGCTTTCAGTTTGGTGTTGTGAAGTACAAATCTCATGACAACACTTCACCCATCAAGATGTCAATGCCCTAAAAATGTTCAACATGCCTCCCTTCCACAGCAACGCAAAGCATAAACCGCTCTCGCGTCGACTCGATTATTCTGCGCAGTACGACAATTGAAATTTGGAGTCGGATATCTCGGAGCACGGACACGCTAGAATAATTATTCCGACTGATACTGTGTAGAAACACGACTGTCTCTAAGTTTTCAATACAAACATACCCACTTACTGCAGTCAACCAAAAATAGTTGTTCAATTTTAGTTAATTGGGCTGCTCACAGCGATAATTATCATCTCACTTTGTGCCCCCCTAGCCACATAACTTATTTGCACAGGTGGTCTTCGCGTGTGCCTACTTTTAAGAAAACCATAAAGCTTGAACACCCTGTATTATCAGGCACAGCCGCCAAGCACATGGCTGTATTGGGTAACGTCCTTTTCCTATAAGCTCGGAGAAACCGATACCTGGCTTCGCTACAGGTCTTCTTCCTCTTTCTGGGGTTACGTACCAAAACGAGTTCTGATTATGGGGCAGTGGCGCACCGACGGGGGGGATTAGGGGGTCGTAACCCCCCCCCTCCCCCTGAGGCTGAGTTAACCCCCCTTTTGTTTAACCCTTTTTCTTTCCTTGCGCCTTTGAGTACTGTAACTTAGATGTAAGAAGCGCAATCGTTTGCACACTCGCAAACTTGCGCAAAAAGAGCATTTTTTGACAATTTACCGTGAAGAAACTCAAATTAGGGCTGTTTAGATGGTATTGGCAAACTAAGGCAAACTGTCAACCTCCCCTGGCAGAGATCCTGGGTGCGCTACTGTTATGGGGCACGCCGTAGTGGAAGGCTCCGGATTAATTTTGGCCACCTGGGGTTCTTTAATCTGCACTACAACGCAAGGACACGGGCGTTTTTGCATTTCGCCTCTACCGAAATGCGGCCGCCGCGGCCGGGATTCGATCCTGCGATCTCGTGCTCAACGCCTGAGCTGACTGAGCCACCACGGCGGGCTACAGGTGTTGCTCTAGCCGTATAAAACGCGGGTTTATCGTGAGCAAAAACGGTAAATTTCGGTAAATAAGAAAGGCTACTATCATCATCATCATCATTGACAGAAGCTGACCCCCCCCCCCCCCTCAGAAAAAACCTGGATCCGCCCCTGTTTTCAGATTATCTTGGTGGTTGCTTGAGTATGTCCTTCCTTTGTTTATGTATTCGCCGAGTTACTTATACCGCTTCACTATGGGTATGACTTGCTGGGAAGCTAGACGCAGTGACCTCCGGCGGTGAGGTTGCCAGTAGTCGAAGTTCTCCACATCTCCCAATATCGACGAACGACGATGTAAAGAATACGACGACGAAGAAGACGGCGAATGCAACGGCGAATACGACGGATAGAACTACGAAAGACGTAACTGACGTCGTCAGCGCCGACCTCATCATTCGCATTGGCGGTTACCAAGTAGCCGCTCTTGTTGACACTGGCTCCGATTTTTCAATCATAAGCTTACAGCTTGCCGACAAACTAAGGAAGGTGAAGACGTCATGGCACGGACGCAGCATAAGAACCGCCGGAGGCAAGTTATTGACACCTGCCGGGAAATGCACGGCCCGACTCCTAATCGCCGGTTCAACCTTCGTCGCCACCCTCGTCATTCTTTCTGAGTGTTGTAAGGAACTTATATTGGGAATGGATCTCATGCATGAGTACGGCGTCGTGATTAACATCCCCGACAGAAGTGTCACGTTCGCCGCGAACTCGGATAATGTCACCCATGAGGAGCACCCACAACCTCGCTTACGTATTGCTGCGGACGGCGTCATACTTTTGCCGCGAAGGTGCTCTCTCGTACCTGTGCCCTGTGACAGCCTGCAGAATGGGACTGGAGTCGCTGAACACATCACTGCGCTAGCACTGAACTGCGGCGTCTCCATTGCCAGAGCCCTGTGTTCCGTCATACGGAAGCGCCGAACTCTTGCAGACGAATTTTAGTAAGGAGCGTCAACACATCGTGAGAGGCACTGCTTTCGCTTATTTCGACGAAGTAATGCCGATAGAAGACTGCCACTTAGCGCAAGAGACGACATCTACGATCCCCACAGCTGCGCCTATTGTAGACGTTATGTCAGACGTTAACGGCCGTTGAGCGAGACCGTCTTCTTGAGTTCATCAATCAGTACCAGGGCTGTTTCTCATCTACCTCAATAGTTGGTCAAACGCCACTTACCAAACACCACATCATTACTAATGTCGACGCCCGACCCATTCGACAAAACCCTTATCGTGTGGCCCCAAAGGAACGTGAAGCAATACAAAGACAAGTGAAGAGGATGCTGGAACATGTCGTTATTCGACCATCCAGTCCTTGGGCATCACCTGTAGTTTTAGGGAAAAAGAAGGACAGTAGCCTGCGCTTCTGCGTCGACTATCGGAAGCTCAATCAGGTCACAAAGAAGGACGTTTATTCACTGCCACGTATTGATGATTCGTTGGATAAGTTGCGGAACGCGTGCTACTTTTCCCCAATGGACTTGAAAAGCGGTTATTGGCAGATCGAAGTGGATGAGAGAGACCATGAGAAAACCGCCTTTGTGACGCCTGACGGACTTTATGAATTTCAGGTACATCCCTTCGGTTTGTGTTCGGCGCCAGCAACATTTCAGCATCTAAGGGACACTGTGCTATCTGGACTCAAATGGCAAACATGCCTGGTGTGCTTGGATGACGCGATTGTCTTTTCCGCAACGTTCGATGAACACTTACGAAGGCTGAAAACTGTTTTCGAAGCAATACGATCTGCCGGTCTCACGTTGAAGCCTGAAAAGTGCCATTTTGGTTTTCAAGAGCTCCAGTTCCTCGGTCACGTCGTCAGTAATCAAGGTGTCCGACCTGATCCGGATAAAATTGCTGCCTTCTCTAATTGCCCAACCCCATCAGACAAAAAGGTCATGTGACGTTTTCTGGCACTCTGGGCATATTACCTGCGATTTATTGAGAATTTCTCGCACATCGCATGGCCGTTAACACAGCTCACCAGAGGAGACATCCCTTTCACTTGGGGCGAAGACCAGCAGCGGGAATTTCACGAGCTCCGGCAACGCATGCAAGCGCCTCCCGTGCTTGCACACTTCGATGAAGACACCCCGACAATATTGCATACAGACGCTAGTAATATCGGTCTAGCGGCGGTGCTCGAAGAATGGTAGGACAACAGCAAAAGGTGATCGCTTATGCCAGCAGGACACTGTACCGAGCGGAGGCTAACTACTCCACCACTGAAGAAAGGATGCCTTGCAATGGTATGGACAGTTCTGAAATTTCGTCCGTATTTGTATGATTGGTCTTTCACCGTTGTTAGCGACCATAATTCGCTCTGCTTCCTCATTAATTTGAAAGATCCGTCCAGCCGGCTCGCATGTTGGAGTCTTCGACTCCAAGAGTTCGAATTTACTGTCGCATGCAAGTCGGGAAAACGGCTGTAGCGGCTCGAGGTGGCGTTTGGGCCAAGAATCCACCAAGCCCATCGATGAATAATACATACGGTAGTAGGAAATGAAGGAAAACGGTTAAATGTAGATAATTTACATTGGCCCCTGGTACGGAAGCCCACTCCACAAGGAGCCTATTAAACGTCTGAGTTCGCATCAGGACACGCCAGAACCACACTCCATGCACCACACATCTCCGCTTTTCATACCGTCATCGTCCCAGGATACGGGACGGGGGAACCTGACGACAGTAGCTCGGCCAATCACCATCGTTGGCTCGGTCGCAACATCCCTCCCAGGTTGACGCACCGTTCCGCCGGGCCCGCCTCTAATGTCGCACCCTCGCCCCCGCATTCTTGAGTATGCGCGACGTCCCTCTGGTCAGGATCAGGATTCAGGATCACGGTAATTACCATTTCCATGGATGGTGGTGGTTGTTGTTGACTCGACGTGAGCTCCTCTGTAAGCGCGTCACGGTCTATGACACGCCCGATTGTTGTCGTGCGCGCGCTGATTAACAGACCACCTCGTTGAAAACGTGCAAGGTATGTGCTTGTCCAGTTGAAACGTAACACGGCACGCAAACGCTGACTGCCTTGCTCGGTCTCCTGTTGAGACGGCAGCACAAGACGATGGTGACACGGTCTTTCTGGGACTCGTGGACACTGCCGATCTTTCACGCCAGCAACGGGATGACGTTGAATTGCTGCCGCGGATTGATTACCTGGAAGGACGAACCAACAGCGTGCCGAGGCTATTTTCAAGAAGGCTGGCGTCATACTGCTTGCGCCGCAACGTACTCTACAAGAAGAACTTTTCCTCTAGCGGCAGCAACTACTTACTCGTTGTTCCCTAATCGCTTCGACGTGAAATCTTACACGCCTTCCACAACGAGCCGACCGCTGGGCACTTGGGCTACACTCACACCTTGGCACAAATTTGGCAGAATTACTACTGGCCGAGACTTCCTGTGGTCGTTAAACGTTACGTTCAGACATGTTTGGATTGCCAGCGTCGCAAACCTCCTTCCGTCAAGCAAGCCGGCCTGCCGCACCCTGTTCAAGTACCTGCCACACCATTTGCACAAGTAGGCATGTATTTTCTGGGCCCCTTCCCAACATCTACTACCGGCAATAGATGGATAATCATCGCCACGGATTATCTCACTAGATACGCCGAGACAGGTGCTCTGCGACGGGGAACAGCAGATGAAGCGGCACGATTTTCTCTTGAATCCATCGTTTTAAGGCATGGCGCTCCCGCAGTAATCGTAACGGACAGAGGTACTGCGTTCAGGGCCAAGTTTTGGATATCGTTCTACGTTTAAGTGGTACCGCCCAACGGAAGACAACGGCCTATCACCCTCAAGCAAACGGGCTGACGGAATGACTGAACAGGACACTGGCTGACCTGATAAGCATTTACGTCGATATATAGCAAAAGAACTGGGACGAGGTTTTACCTTATGTCACCTTCGCGTACAATATACGGCTCGTCAACAGACCACTCGCAAGACACCCTTCAGTCTTGTATACGGCCGTGAGGTTACCACATTAGACGCAATGCTCCTTCATGAATTTGATGATAACGAGACGGGTTCTTAAGAGATCACACAGCGACCAGAAACAGCTAGGCAGCTTGCGCGTTGGCGAATCCACGAACAGGACTGTGACGCCAGACGCTACAACCTTTGACACAGACCCGTAACATAAAATATAGGCGACAACGTGTGGGTCTGGACTCCTATTCGTCGGCGTGGGCTCTCTGAAAAGCTCCTGCGCAGTTACTTCGGGCCTTACAATGTTCTACGACGCATCAGTGACGTAACTACAAAGTCGTTCCAGACGGTTCTCACTGTTCAAAGCGTCAACGGCATTTACCCGAGGTCGTTCACGTGCTCCGTATGAAGCCATACTATGAAAACTAAGACGGCGCAGTTTTTTTAATCGCAGTTTTCCAAGCCTCTGTCATCAGGACATGACAAGAACTATATTTGAGTCCTGAGGAACTTAGGTCTAGGCGAGCCGAAGGCTCCCCCAGATTAAGCCGGTGGCTCCGCCCACGATGGGACCGGGAGACCAAGTCCCGTCGCGGTGTCGTGGGCCCTCTGGACAGCCTGGAGTTGAATTTGAAGATTGTTGCTCTTGAGGGATTCTTCCCATTGCTCTTTCGTGATGGGTGGAAAGGCGTTAAGGGCTGGGCACAACCAGAGCATGTGATCAAAAGAGCATGAGTCATGACCACATTTGGAGCACAACTGTGAATGGTCAGGGTCTATCCTGTTAAGGGACCGGGGAGTGGGGTACGAAAGGGTTTGCAGAAGTCTGAGTGTGCTAGCCTGAGGTTTGTTCAGTTTGGCGTGGGGGGGTGGAAATGTCCTCCTGCCGAGACGATAATGGGAAACAATTTCGTGGAAAGTACATAATGGATCTTTGTGAATGTACGATGATTTTTTTTCTATGGGGGGAGCCAACGGAACAACTATGTTGCCGCGGGTATGTGCCAGTGGGGACGAGGTTGACGTAGCACGGGTTTTCAGGTTAAGCGTGGAGACGAAGATGTTTTTTTGAGGATTGATAAGGTGTAGACTACGCTGCAGAATTCCATTTTTAAATTTAAATTTTAAATTTTAAATTTTTACCTACACAGAGCTGGTCTGGTTCCCTCAGCTAACTGTCCCTATTGTGGACAACATGAAACATTAGATCATTTTCTCATTGTTTGTCAAAGATATTCTGAATTGCGAAAAAGAACCTTAGAAACACCATTCCGCCTTCTTAGAATTAAAATGTTCAAAATTTACTATCATTGGGGGCCTCTACCCTTGGGCACAGTGACAGGAAGGTTGTCGATGCCATCCAGAATTACATTGCAGGGTCAGAAAGATTTAGATGATAAAATCTGGGCTTAGGGTTCAGAAATATTTTTACAAATTTGATGAATAGCTGTTTACTTCTTTTTTTAGTCATCATTCATTCCTTTATTCTATTCAAGTCATGCGATATATTCTAATTATTCATTCTCATATGCGTATATGTTCCCACATTTATGTTTGCATTATTTTATAAATCTCCTTTCTCATTGTTATTTCAAACTACCCGGTTCTTGGCCAATCCCCCAGAGTGGGTATGTGCCACTAACTTCAAGGCATCTGCATCTATATTTGTTGGTGCTGCTCCTCGTCGATCCCACGTCGTTACAATATTCGCGTATGCCTCCTCAGGAGGCATACGTGCGGGAGGCATACTGGCTAGACTGGTGGCTGGAAGTAGAGATTCGGTCCGCGGGTGACATGCCGGCAACTACCGCGAATGCTTTCGCGAAGTTTGTTTTTGTACTTACTGGACGTAATGGCGAAAGCGCACGTTCAGGCAGAACGCTCCAAACTGAATTCGCTGATCACAGCATAATCCGACAGCGTTACATGTGCACAATCAAAGCTCCCGTGCGTATATCTGCACTTTGTGACGGTGTGCGACGCACATCGAACTGCGCGACGAGCGAAAGCGAACCGCTACGACAATGTCGACCATCGCAGCATTTCAAATACAGTCAACGACCGATTTTCGGGATGCCTTCGCGGCACCGCCACTTTCTCCATATAATAGTCAATGTATAAGAACGTCTAAAATTTCAGATGCAAAAACCCTTTGCCGTCCGATATTCCGGCCGCCATTTTCATTAATAGAGAGTTTTAGATTTAGATAGAACAGGCGCTCTTGCACGCCGCTGGCAGCCACAGCCCCCACCGCGGCAAGGCTAGGCCTATCTGCTTTGACGTTCGCTTCCTTTTTGGTGCCGTGTTTTTCATTGAAAGAATTCGCCGCTGTCAGCAGTGGCACTGACTCCACCTCTGCAATCCTCGCCAGTGGCTTCCAAGCTCGAAAAGCACAACGCATTGTATAGTGCCTTGTCTTGAAAGTCAGCTTTGCCTCACTGCAGCAATGTTACGCGGTGAAGCATACCAAAAGTGGGTAAGGGCAATTGTCACAGGACACAGTTTGTATTCCTTAATTATACACGCTTGCATCTGCCGTCTGCTATCACAGTACGAGCACACCGACACGCATTGAGAGCTATTTCCGATGCATCCCTGGTGATTTGAGCCCCTGAGGGCAGTAAAAGGAATAGATTCATTTTTTCAGATGTTTTCGCGGCCCCTAGGGAGTCCGAAAAATTGGACTTTCACTGTAGATGGTCATCAATGAATCGCAGCACAGGAAAAACTACGCAAGTTTTCATACCGCTGGCTGTAACGTTTGACGAAGGAGTACTCCATCTTAGAGGATACATTTATACGAGCAAAATCACGCTGAAGGTTGCCAAACATTTCCGAATTCTGCACGTAGCCCATCCAAGTGCTTCTGTGCTTTTCAAGCATATCATAGGACATCACCGCGTTGTCGCAGTCCACACTAAGGACTGCGATAAAGGGGGGGGGGGGTATTTTAGTGTTTGGATTGAATTTATGAACCAGTGACCATTTAATGCTTTCACATGCATTGCCCACTGTAAAAGCCCCATATAATAGTTTGCAATCGCTCTCATAAACCTGCTCCGAAAGCCCATTTTTCTGCTCCGAATAGCATTTTTGGCTGCTACAAAAGCTGCTCCGAAAGGGGATGGGCCAGTAGCATCACTGCTCCTGTAAGCTTTGATTACGCAATGCCTCCATGACTACCGGTATCTCTGTACAGGACCAAATGCATTTTCATTATCTATGAAAGCCATATAGAAGGCTGATTTTACTCTGCAGAAATTTCAATTACCTGATTGATGACATAGATGTGATCCCTTGTAGAATATCCCTTCCCGAAGCCTTTTGGTTGATTGAAGTGTTGCCCTGATTCTCAGACTGGAAATTATTTTGGTGAATATTTTATACAATACTGAAAGCAAGCCAATGGGCCTGTAATTATTTAATTCTTTAACGTCTCTCTTCTTGGAGATTAGTATAATGTTGGAATTCTTCCAGCTCTCTGGCACACTTGAAGTTGTGAGGCATGGTGTATATATAAAGGACCGCAAGCTTTTCAGGCATAATCTCTCCTCCATCTTTGATTAAACCAACTGTTATTCCAACTTCTCCCCTCGCTTTTCCCCGGGTCATGTCAGGTCAAGGGCCTTATAACTTCAACTCTAGTTATAGAGGGAGCCTCTGCATCCTTGTCATGACTAGTTCCAATGAAGGTTGCATGGCTGCTCTGGGTGCTGTAAAGGGCAGTATATAATTATTCTGCTCCTTTTACTATGTCATAGAAATTGCTAATGACATTACCCTGTTATCTTTCACTGCATACATCTTGCCCTCTCCTATGGCAAGTTTTCTTCTAATTTCATACTGCGGCCATTTGTTACTGCTTTCTCTATTTCTACGACGTTATAATTTCGAATATAGCTTAATGTTTTCGTCGATATCAGCTTTGAAAGTTCGGCGAATTTTATCTTATCTCTTGAGTTAGACACTTTCATGCTTTGAAGTTTCTATATTAGGTCCTTAATTACTTGGAAGAGCTTACTCACTGATTGCCTTTGTGCCTTACCTCCCACTTCAGTAGAATATACAGTAACTTTATTACGGGAAACACCACTGTGCCATCTGTCATGTCGCTAAAGAATTTGTGGAGGCTGCGAGACGTGTGGCAGCTCGGAGTAACAATAGCCAATCTCAGAGGCCGTGCTATTTTGTCTTAAACGGCCCCTCATCAGCTACATAGCCAGCAATCTCAATTATATGCTGGAATCTGTTACGTGCCCTCTAAGGAGTGTTTTAACCCAATAATTTTTCAAATTAGTTAGTTGATAGCCTAGATAGAAAAAAAATCATGGGGCATTCCACTCTGTGAAGGTTGCTACGAACGGCCAGCGGGGACAGCGACTTTCAACCCTCCCCCTCTTTCCTGCGACCAATCGCTTCGTGAACGTCCCACGGGAAAGACCAACGGCGGCACCAACGAACACGTGGTTGCTGGATGCCACTTGGTCGCCGACCTTGACGCTGCAGGACCGAGAAACTCTTGAGAAAGTGCATTCTACGTCGTTTCGTTATGGCCGCTGTTAGCCGCCATACTCGTTCGACAGACGAACCAGCTAATTGTTGGGCCATCCCAGCAGCCAAGACGCGCTAATTGAGTCAAGCACGACACCCCCGGTCTACGGGCATCCCTACTTTTCGTAAATTCTTCATTAAGCTTTGATGACTTCTTATAAAATATTCATGTAAAATTTAGGGTGCGTGAAAGAATGCTATTACAGGCACCTGAACTAGATGGCGCCACCATACGCTCGTACCGGTGTGACGTAGTGGTGAGGTACTGTGCTTGGGATGTAGGTCAGATGGTCGAATCCAGGGGTGGTATTTCTTTTTTTTTTTTTTTGGTTTGGTGATGTTTGTGGCGGGCGGACGTGTTTTTCCAGGGCTCCGTGGCGGCCACGAAAACATACGTTTCTTGTGCATGCTTTGAGCTTGCTGCTGTTTTTTTATTTGCTGGGTTTTTGCCGTTAAATAGTAATTTGCAAGGTTTCCTTTGTTTATTCTTTTTCGTGTACACGGGGGTGTTTTGTTTATGTTTGTTTTTGCAGGATAGTCAGAACGTCCTTTCGCGCCATGTGTTTTAACACGGGCAACCGTGTGGGACTTCCTCTCTATAGCCTTTAAATAGTAGTTTGGAAGTGGCAATAGTATTACCTATTAGTGTTTTTAGTCTGTGTGCATTGGGTATCAGGAATATAGCTTTGGTAGAACAGTAACAGCGTGGCCGCGGGTTTGAACACGTCCGAATGCGTGTCATACCTTAAGTCGGTGCGGTATGTATTGCTTCTAAGAAATTGGTGATAATTAATGTGCGGCAGTTTAATGATTTATGTTCTGTGCGTATCGGCCATTGCTTGTAGGTACGTGCTCTGAAATCTTAGATGTTTGCATTAGAACAATTTATTTCGAACAATTTATTTCCGTAATTTACAAAATACAATTATTCGGGGTAAGTACAATCGGAGGTCCCAAAGTGAAAACTGTCGGGGGGACCTCCTAGCAGAACGCAGGCAGGGGATGAATACATTATACAGCAGACAATGGCGGATTAGCAGAATAAAGATACATGATAAAATATGTACATGAAGATTCTGGCAACGAATAAGAATAATTACAGGTTGTTTAAAACAAAGAACTCAAAAGAATGAAAACAAAGATATCAAACCGATGAAGTATCTAATAAATGAATTTTAAGACATCTACAAAATGAGTACATCGTACAGGTCTTTAAATCAGGCGGTAACATATTCCAAAGTGATATACATGAAAATGTTGCTGTCATTCGGCCGTAGTTAGTTCGTACTTTAGGTAAAAGCAGATTATGGCTAGTAGAAAACATAGTGTTATTGGTATTCACATGACTACAATCACTAAAACTGGGAATACATAATTCATGATTTATAAGACGATACATGATGATCAGCATTTTATAACTAACAAGTTTGCGTAGAGGTAAAATATTCAAGTTACGAAAAATGGGGGCTGATGGAGACGAAAGTGAGTTGAAGGTGATGAGTCTTAAGGCTTGCTTTTGCAAACGTTCAAGTTGTCCAAGATGCGACCAGTACGTATTTCCCCACGAAGATAGGCAGTATGACAGATGACTATGAATAAATGCATAATATAAGGAAAGAAGGATGTCTGTTTCGAAGTAAAACCGTGTTTTGATGATCACATGAATGCCGAAAGAAATTTTTTGAATCAGGGACTGAGCATGCTCACGGAATTTTAGATGTTTATCCAAGATGACTCCAAGAAATTTCGTAGACTCAGATGTATGAATGAGGTGAACATTAAGTGTCATCGCTAGGGATAGAATTAGTGGCGATAACTGAGGGGCACGAAACACCATGAATTTTGTCTTCGATGGATTGATGCGCAATGCGTTCGTTACGCACCGTAAGTGAACGTTGTTTAAGTCGACATTTAGTAAATGTAGCAGCGTAAGTGCATTCTTATGTGTGATAAAAATTGTGGTATCGTCAGCATAAATGAGAGAGTTAGTGTGTTTCAATCTGAGCGGTAAATCGTTAATGAATAGCAATAACAAAAGGGGCCTCAAAATTGACCCCAGGGGAACACCTATGTTAGTGATTTTTAGTGTTGAGAGACAATCATTTACCTGAACAACCTGCGTCCGATTAGTAAGATAGCTTTGAATCAGTTGCAAAGGTGGCCCACATATGCCGTAACAGTCAAGTTTATGAGTGAGGATGTGGTGATTAATTGTATTAAATGCCTTCGTGAAATCAATAAACGCAACTCCAAAGAGTAGGCCCTGATCTATTGCTACCTTAACTCTGTCAGTGAAAGCGATTAGTGCGACTTCAGTAGAGAGGCCTTGTCGGTAACCAAATTGGTCATCAGATAATAAGTTAAATTTGGATAAGTATTTCGTTAAACGGTTGCAGATTAGTCTCTCAATTGCAAATTGGGCTATAGTTGTTATTGCATTCGCGATCACCTTTCTTAAATATGGGGATTATTTTTCCTGCTTTCAGGCTTTGCGGAAATACAGCAGCTAAAAAAAAGTTTGTTAACTAAATCGGCCAAGATTGGCGAGAGTTCTTTCGATACAAGTTTAGTTTGGGAAGGGTAAATTTGATCAAGCCCTGGGCCGGTTGTCTTTAGTGATGAAATAATAGTGTTAACTTCTTCTGGTACTGTGGGGTACAGAAAAAAAAAACGAGTACTGCGCGGAAGACTGGGCAGTGTGAGTCCTGACTGAGTGTTATCTGTATCTACAGGGGCACTGAAATGAGAGCTGAAAGCGTTAGCTATGTCTTTAGGATCAGTGTATCTATCTTTATTAAAAATTGTTGGTTGGGTGTGATTGAGGTTCAGTGGTGTTAAGAATTTTTTTAATTATTTTCCATTTATGTTTGGTATTGTTATTGTTGTTCTTCATTTTATTTTGATAGTACTCTCGTTTAGCGTGTTTCAGGACAGTTCCCAGTATGTTAGAATACGTTTTT
Organism: Dermacentor silvarum; assembly: GCF_013339745.2. Classification (NCBI taxonomy): domain Eukaryota; kingdom Metazoa; phylum Arthropoda; class Arachnida; order Ixodida; family Ixodidae; genus Dermacentor; species Dermacentor silvarum. Next base: position 12,737,045 of record NC_051156.1, on the reverse strand, counting down.
AGCCGACATCTTAGAGAATAATTGAATGATTCTGACTTGAACTTCCTACGAAGATTTGCTTTTTTAATTATCGAACGCATTAGTGCCTTAGTGATCCAAGGATTCCTAGGTGTACGAAACCATTTCTTGACTGTATTTTCAGAAGAACACTGACTGATATTTCCACTTATCTTTGCTGAAAAAGAATCAAATGCTTTCTCTGCATTATCTTCCTGATATACATTGTTCCAGTTAGTCTTTCGAATGATATCAACAAATTTTTGCAGTCAAAATTAGTACGCACGTTGTTTATAATGGGGTGAATATGTTTGGAGCCAAAACATAGAAATACAGGATAATGATCTGCAATAGCCTAATCTAACACTCCTGCTGTAGTATAGTCGGTAGTCAAACTAACTAAAATATGATCGATCAAAGTATTAGGACCATTTGGATCATATCTAGTTGGAGTATGTATTAATGATGAAAATCCGCCACTAAGAAATCAGCGTACGTATTCAGAACAGGATTGGTTGTTGAGGTCAGCAATGTTAATATTGATGTCACCACAGATTACTATGTTCTTGTTCTCTTCGATTATTTTGTTTAGCATTAGTTCAAATTCTGAGCAAAATTCTGCATATGATGAGGAAGGTGAGCGTTAAAGTGATTCAATGATGGTGTTACGATTATTCATTCGCAAAACATTGCGGTCAATTTCAATCCATACGGATTTACAAAGTGGGGTGCTAAACGACAAGTCAGACCAGTGCCGATAAGGCAATTCAGAATAAACAAGAATGGATGAATCGCCACCACGATTACCCTCGCGATGGCAATATTCTGAAATGTAGCCGGGGATTCCATATGAAGTACCGTCATATGACGTTAACCGCATCTCTGATAAGCATATTGTTACGCGAACGAAGTATTAAGTACTGGAGACTAATTACAAGTATATTTATAAAAGATAGCTGCAGCGCTGGCCAGATCAGCCGACAGCTCGAGAGCCAAGAGCAGTTCGTCTTCTTCGTCTGGGCACCCGCGCGCATCGTCCAGAAGAAACACGCAATATGCATGTAGCATATCCCCGGCGGCAGAAGCACCGTGCCGGTGCGTCTAAATATCAGTGGGAACAGGAGGGTAATACGGTTTTAGGCGTGCTACATGCACAACGTCAGTGGAAGGCGGGGCAGACGAGGTGTTGGTACTGATTGGGGCGATTTCATACGTAACTGGAGTCACGGCACGCAGCACTCAATATGGGCCTGTGTACCGAGACAGGAGTTTTTCAGACAGGCAAACGTGACCAGTCGGTGACAATAGGAGTACCAGGGATCCAGGCGAAAATCCAGGGATCCCTGGATTCAAGGGATCCCTGAAAAAAGGGATCCAGTGGCAATGTGAGTTCTCGGCCAAACAACAGAAAGAACGGGGATTAGCCAGCAGTGTCGTGACGCGAGGAGTTATATGCAAATGTGACATACGGTAGGACAATGTCCCAATCAGTATGGTCAGACGAGACATACTTTGCAAGCATGTCTGTCAGGGTTCGATTGAGACGCTCCGTGAGACCATTAGTCTGTGGATGGTAAGACGTAGTCAGCTTGCGTCTGCTTGAGCAGGACTGCAGGATATCGGCGATGACTTTAGAAAGTCTGACCACGGTCAGTGAGCAGTTGGCGTGGAGCTCCATGCTGCAGAATCACGTCGCGTAAAATAAAATCGGCGACATCTGTGGCGCTGCTTGTTGGTGATGGCGTAGCGCGCGGCGTAATCTGTCGCCACAGTGACCCACTTGTTGCCAGATGTTGATAAAGGGAAAGGGCCAAGTAAGTCCAAGCCAACGCGAAAGAACGGCTCCGAAGGAATGTCGAGCTGTTGAAGGCACCCAGCAGGGAGCGTCGATGGTGCTTTTCGGCGCTGGCATTTATCACACGCCGCAACGTATTTCCGGACGGAGCGGGCAAGGCCTGGCCAAAAGAAGCGTCGGCGAATCCGGTCGTAGGTGTGGGAGACGCCGAGGTGACCTGCCGTTGCTAAGTCGTGAAGTTCTTGGAGAAGAGCTGACCGGAGGTGCCGAGGAATGACGAGGAGTGGGGGCAGGACCGTCGGGGCGGACGTTGTGGCGGTATAATACACAAACCCAAAGAACAAACAAATGAAGGGACGAATCAGAAGGCGAAGATTCCAAACGATCAATGATGGCGCACAAGGTGGCATCACGGCGCTGCTCGTCGGCGGATTGTGGCAGCTGAGAAACCGGGAAAACGCAAGCGTCGGCATCGGTGTCAGGGTCGGCGGGTGGTTCGTCCACTGGATAGCGTGATAAGCAGTCTGCGTCTTGATGTAGGCGGCTCGACTTGTAGACTACCGCATAGGAATATTCTTGTAGCTGGAGAGCCCAGCGACCAAGCCGGCCGGTAGGATCCTTGAGTGAGGAAAGCCAGCAGAGCGCGTGGTGGTCCGTGATTACAGAGAAATGCGTGCCATACAAGTACGGGCTAAAATTTAGAAACCGCCCAGAGGATAGCCAGGCATTCACGGTCTGTAATCGAATAGTTGCGCTCCGGTGCTGTGAGGAGGCGGCTAGCGTAGCGTAGCGTGCGCGTCCCTGTTGGCGTTGGGCTAAGACGGCTCCGATACCGTGACCACTGGCATCGGTACGGACCTCTGTAGGGGAGGACGGGTCAAAGTGGCCCAGAATAGGCGGCGTGGTGAGAATGCTGGTCAGGTGGGCAAACGCGGCAGTTTGAGCGGGACCCCACGTAAACGGCACGTCCTTCTTCAGAAGATCAGTAAGTGGTCGGGCAATCGCTGCGAAGTCTTGCACGAACCGTCGGAAGTAGGAGCAGAGTCCTACAACACTTCTTACGTCTTTGACAGACTGAGGTACAGGAAAAGACGTGACAGCACGAATTTTTTCCGGGTCTGGTTGAATACCGGAAGCGTCGACGAGGTGGCCCAGCACTGTAATCTGCCGACGACCGAAGTGACACTTCGAGGAATTTAGTTGGAGCCCAGCCTCGCGGAAGACTCGAAGAACAGCTGATAAGCGCTCAAGGTGTGTCTCAAACGTAGGCGAAAATACGAGAACATCGTCTAGGTAGCAAAGGCATGTTGACCATTTGAACCCCTGAAGCAAAGAGCCCATCATACGCTCGAATGTGCACGCTGGGGCGTTGCATAGACCGAATGGCATAACTTTGAATTGATATAGACCATCAGTGGTGCCAAACGCGGTTTTCTTTCGGACCCTTTCATCCACAGAAATTTGCCAATAACCAGACCGAAGGTCTATTGATGAGAATAGTTGGCACCGTGGAGACAATCGAGGGCGCCGTCAATGCGAGGCAAGGGGTAGACGTCTTTTTTGGTAATTCGGTTTAGATGACGATAATCGACGCAGAAGCGTCACGTGTCATCTTTCTTTTTAACAAGCACAACGGGTGACGCCCAAGGGCTCGATGAGGGTTCAACAATGCCTTTGGTAAGTATCTTGTGCTCTTCATCTTGAATAACTTTACGCTCTGAAACAGCAACTCGATATGGCCGACGATGAATAAAACTGGCATCACCAGTATTTATGTGATGCTTAACAATTGAAGTCTGGCCCAATCATCGGTTGTTGAGGTCGAAGATGTCTTGGTAAGAAATCAAAAAGCGAGACAGAGCTGCTGCTTGTTCAGGTCCGCAGAAATCATGGGACTAAAGGTTGCGTCAAGGCAAATAGCATCCTGCGGAAATGGTGAAGAATCGGAGCTGCCGTCCACTGAAAACGCCGTGACGTGGTCATCTCCTACAGCACGCAGCGTTGCAACCGATATGCCGTGGGGTAGAACTTGCTTTGTTAGGCCAAAATTGACGACGGGGAGGCATGTCCGGTTATCGGCGACGGTTACGACGGAGTGGGGCACAGTGATATCGCGCATCAAAAGGACATCAGGAACAGGTGAAGCGCCGTAATCACCATCGGGCACAGGGAAAGATGAAAGCAAATCGACGAAAGTCAAGGTTTTCGGCGGCAGACGGACGAAGGCGGTCGTACTAAAGTTGTTCGGCTGTTCAGCACGAATATGCGCGAGTAGAGGAAGTTCGAGGCAAAGGGTACCGGTAGAACAGTAGATCAAAGCTGAATGCGCAGTAAGAAAGTCTAGTCCAAGGATTAGGTCATGGGGACAATTGGCCAGCACTGTAAAAAGAACTGGAACGTGGCGGTCGGCGATACTTATTCGGGAAGTACACATTCCAGTGAGGCAACAGTGCTGCCATCGGAGACGCGTACGGCTCGGCTAGTAGCAGGCGTGTGAACCTTCTTCAGTCGACGACGGAGGTTATTACTCATTATGGACACCTGGGCTCCAGTATCTATTAACGCCATCAAAGGGACACCGTCGACGCGGACATCAAGTAAGTTCTGGTGCGTTGGGAGCGTCAATGGAGGATTTTGACACGGCGAAGATAATGCAGTGCTACCCCCAGGAGCTGCATGGTCTAGTTTTCCATCCGGGAGGGTCCATAATTGGTCGGCGACGAATAGCGGCGTGGCTGGGGCGACGGGGACCGGCGGCGCTGAGGTGATGGCGAGCGAGTGGGACGACTGTCATCGACAGATACCTGAGAGTTAGAAGGCATACGGCGAGGCGAGTAGCCGCGAGGGTCGGTATATGGGTGAGGATACGGGGAAAAGTAGCTCGAATACGGCGATGTCGAGGAGGTGCGGCAGTGGCGAGCGACGTGGCCAATGCGGTGGTAACGAAAGCAAATGGGCTTGTCGTCCGGAGTTCTCCACTCTGTAGGGTTGCGGTATCTGGGCGGGGAATACAGATCGCTGTGAGGCGCAGCTATCGGCACCAGTCGGGCGTCAGGTCGGGAGACGGAGCAGGCAACAGGAAATCCGAGGCTGGCAAATTCTTGCCGCACAACCTCCTGAATGAGGGATATCGCTGGGGCTGGTTGGTCAATGGTGGGGTCAAGTGGGCGTGGATGGAACGTGGCAGGACTGGCAGCCTCAAGCTCGCGGCGAACAATACGTGTGACGGTGTCATTGGAGGGGGGTGAAGCGGTGAGGGCGACGCAGGACGACGTCGCAGCCGTGTTAGGGAGTCGGGAGAACTGTGGAATGACGCGGCGGCTTTTGGCGAGCTCAAAGCGGCGGCATTCCTTGACAATGACGTCGATGGTGGACACATTGTTGAAGATCAACAAGTTGAACGCGCCGTCAGCGATCCCTTTGAGAACGTGGCCAACCTTGTCAACTTCGACCATGTTCTCGTCGACTTTCCGGCAAAGAGCTAGCACGTCTTGCATGTACGAGACATACGATTCAGTGGAAGACTGTACTCGGGTAGCAAGCTCTTTTCTTGCAGGCTGCTGCCGACCGGTCGGGTTTCCAAAGAGGTCGCGGAGCTTCTCCTTGAAAGCGTCCCAGCTAGAGATCTCCTCCTCGTGTGTCCGGAACCAGACACGAGGCGTTCCGCCCAAGTAGAAGAGGACATTCGCTAGCATTATGGTAGGGTCCCAGTGGTTGTTGCGGCTGACAAGCTGATACATGCCGAGCCAGTCATCAACGTCGACATTATCTTGGCCGGAGAATATGCCAGGATCGCGGGGAGTGGCAACCGTGACGTACGTTGTGGTTGGAGTTGCAGTAGTAGCAGAAGACGAGGTGTCGTCACCGGGAGCCATGGTGGAAAGCTGGACGGTGCGGCCGCTGCGGAGCTCCTTGGCGAGGACGGGGAACGGCACGCTCCACCAAAATGTTACGCGAACGAAGGATTAAGTACTGGAGACTATTTGCAAGTATATTTACAAAAGATAGCTGCAGCGCTGGCCAGATCAGCCGACAGCTCGAGAGCCAAGAGATGACGATGATGATGATGACCTTTTCTTTGGCGCATACCCACTCACGGGGATCGGCCAAGAGTCGGGCAGATTTTATATACGTGCTAAGTGAATAAATTTAGCAAATGTCTAATTTTGGTAAATATAATAAAGCGAATAAATTCTAATACAATTCAGTGGACAATAAATATATAAAAAGTAGGCATACTAGTACAAGAGGGAATAAGGTAATGATAAATGGATTAATATGATTAACAATGGAACCGGTTTGATTCAACAATGAATTTCTCTATGGCGATGCATACATTCCTGTGTGAGAGCCAAGAGCGTCACCACCACCGTCGTCTTCCTTTGGGCGCCCGCGCGCATCGTCCAGAAGAAACACGCAATATGCATGTAGCAATATGAATGAAAACGTGTGATAGATGATTGAAAGGAAAGCGCTAAGGTCATCGTGGTGTTTGCGGAGGCTACGGATGTTAAAATGAACCAAAGGAAATCCAGATGAATTATGCTTGAGAAGTGCTTTAGTGTGTTCGCACGATAAAATGGGTGAATCCATGCTGAACAGGAATACAAGTAATGAGTAGTGCTTACAATAACAAATTATCTAAATACTGCAAGATCACTCACACCGGAGATGCGGTGCACTCGACTTTCTTCCGATTTCCTGGCCTTAATAATGCAGTTATCTCTCCAGAGAAATTTCCAACCCTTGGCTTTCTTAAGCTCAAGGGCTTGTGCAAAAAGTAGCTTACTCTCGGGTGTGAGATGATCATTGATATAGATAGGTGCACTTGAATTCCCCGAGAGCCCAATAGCTCTAGTATTAGGTCTTGCCTACCTTGCCTTAGATGCAAAGTCTGTCTTCTTGGACCATGAACAGAACCGCGCAATAATATGCGTGCCCTGTTTTCCCGGTACACGGTGCGCTATGTCTATATCACTGAGGGCAATCGCGCACCCAACTTTCTCGCCTATGGCCTGCACAATTGTGGTGCAGCTTTCACCTTCTGTCTTAGGGATGCCTTTTATTTCTACATTGTTCATGCGTGAATACTGTTCAACCTCTGTAAGTCGTTGCGAGAAAAGCCTGTTGTCCTCTTTCAATGATTTGTTTTCTTCACTCAACAACTTGCTTTCTTTCACAAAAGCTTCATTTCTGGTTTTCATGGATGAATAAAGTTAATTAAAGGTCTGAACGCTTTCTCGCATAGCTACAACTTCAGAACGGAGAGCATCTATCTCCTTTGCCAACTCAGCGTTCGTAGGCATAGTGTCAAAAACACAAGATCAAGGGGCAGTAGGGGCAGTGGCTATGATAGAAAAAGAGTAAGAAAAAGATTACCAAGGAACCAACCTGTGCAAAATTGAAGGCGATATTTAGAAGTTGTCAGACCGCCACAACCACTGCTGCCCAAATGATCAACGTCATCCAGGAGTGCGTGCTTATGTAGTCCGTCTTCACCAGTAGGTGGCAGAGAATGCAGTCGCCACAGGCGCAGAATGCAGTCCGAGCTGGCACAGCAAATGAGCCACGACAGTGAGGCAGCGCACTTGACACGTGTGCCATGTGATGCACACAATCAGCATGCGTCGGTCGACCGGAGAGGAGACGACGACGAAGTGCGGCGACGGGTCGGATGGGCTCTACGTTTTACTTGCACAGATGTGGCATCACCATTATGCTACCTCTGCAATGAACCAGAATCCATCGATCACTTTTTATTATCGTGTCGGAGGTTTTCTAATCATCGACAACGATGTTTAGAAATCCCACTTCGTAATCTAGGACTGCCATTAAGCAGTTCAGTTTTACTCTCACTTGGAGCCACGGTGTTAGGACATGGCCACGGGAATGTTTGCCGAGCCATTTATAACTTTTTATGTGACACAAAAAGATTGCCTTATTAATATTTTCCCATTGTTACCTGATTACTTTATTTATCCTTCAATAAATTATAGCTTTAGCAAAATTCAAAAAGTAAAGTCATAAAACCAGAATTATATTATTATTATTATTATTCAAAATCTACGTACTTCCTTTGCTGTATTTAATTTATTATTAAATTCATATTACTATTCCTATTCAGGCAAGGCTGACTAACTTACTATAGACTACTTAATTCTTTTATTATTGCTTTATTTCTCATTTTCAATTAGTCAATTATTTTTATTCTTATACTTATGTATTTATAAATTAATTTATTTCGAATTTCTATCATAATACCACCCGGTTCGTGGCCTATCCCCCTCAGTGGGTTGTGCCAAGTGTTGAGGCATCATCATCATCATCATCATCATCATCTGCTCCGCACAGAAGCCACATTTTCGGCGAAATCACCTCGGCCTCCAGATTCTACGTAATCATCGTGTGTCTGAAGTCAGCCAGAGCACGTCGACACCGAACTTGAGGGTGTAAGTGCTATATTTTGCATTTTACGGTCACGCCAAGTTTCGAAGCAGGGCCGCCCCGCTAAACCCACTACGCTAGTGGCGAGGCCTAGCAAAGGCTTCGGCCGCTGCACCACTGCAGATGGCGAGCGCGTTGCGCAATACCGACGCCGACAAAGCCCACCAATTGTCCACCGAGGCCTCGGAGGACGACAACATGGAAATTCGCGAATCGCAAGGACTTCTTCCGGCCGCTGAGGAGAACGAAGAAGACAATGAGCCTTGGATCAATGTTACCAGTCGTGCCCGTCGTCGTCGGCTGCAGACACGCTCGACCACGCCCAAACTATCCCGAACACCACCGAAGCCCGTTCTCCGCCAAAGCCGACCGGCGATGCGCAAGCCCCGACAACCATCCCTACCTGCCGACGATTACAAGCAGGCGGTTGGTCCACGGAACGGCCTGCAGCTCAACAAGGTGAGCCCAGGGAAATTAGTAGACGCCATCACAAATGACAAAAAGCTACAAATCGGCTCCACAGAATTCAAAATACGCATCGACGAAGACCAAAACATCCTTGTTCTGAGCACTGCCTCAGAAGCTACAGCCTCAGCGCTAAGCAAGATGCAGAAAATTACAGTTGGTGCAACAACGTATGATATTGCATCATACGGAATATCCCCGACAACTCATGCAAAGGGGTGATATACAACATCGATCACGACACCATGCCCGAAATGCTACTTAAACGCATTGAATCTCCCGGATACGAGGCGCTGACATGTAGAAGATTGGGAAACAACAACCATGGTGATCACATTCTTGGGAAAAACAGTACCATATTACATCGAATTTTCCGGCCTTCTTCTGCGGTGCTACCTCTACAAGAGGACCATGCCACATTGCCGAACCTGTAACGAGACAGGCCACAGAGAGGACGTCTGCCCGCGTCCCCCCGCCACACCCAAGTGCAGGGAGTACGGCACTTCGCTAGCAACGGAGCAGCACGAGTGCCACCCTCGGTGCTTTCTGTGCGGCGGGAATCACCCGATGGCAGCCAAAACCTACCCCAACAGATTCCTGCCACCCGTCAACCGTAGGAAACCGCAGCAGGCCCTGAGAGCAGGCTCCTCGTCTCCGAGACCACGTGGCGAGCTCTCAGCTTCCCGCAAGTCGCGATCCCCGAAACGACGCGGAGCTGTCCTGGAGAGGAGCAGTTCCAGGCCGCGCTCCGGTTCCGGTTCCAGGCGCAGGACCTCATCGCGACGCCGGACGCCATCCCATGGCAGGACCTCGAGCCGTGGAGGTTCCGCAAGTGGCAGGAGGGGAAGCAAGGGAGCAGCGCAGGTCACGCAGCAGGTGAGCTGGGCACAGGTTGTTTCTCCCAAAGCTCGTCCCCCCCCCTCCTTTTGACACAGAGCTGGCACAGGCATACGCCCACATTAGGCGTCTCACTGAAGAGAACGCAAGACTCAAAGCAGAAATCACTAACGTACACGCAGAGTTCGTAGCACTTAAAGATGAATTGTTAGGAAGAAATAGTACTACCCCTACACAAATCACTTCAACCCCACCCCCGGAGAAGCAGAAACTGGAAGAGCAACCAGCGCACACAGTCACTTCAAATCCGACACCGCAACAAGCAACCGCGCAGCCCACTACACCACAGGGAGTCATTCCAGTCCAATATGCCACTCTCCAGAAGGTAGAGGAGATAGTAGTAGCAAAGGCCATTCAGAGCCTTCAGACATCCCTACAAGCTACTATGCAACAACTCACAGTTATACAACAGTCAGCAGGCAACAAAGAAGAAGGGTCCCATGTTCGTTCTAAACGCCTACTGTCGGCCCAAAAGCACGCCATCGGTCCTAAAACAGGTTTTGGAGCAAGCCACGCACGCAGCAGGCAACCATTCGCTTCTAATAGTGGGCGATTTCAATGCAGCCCACCCCCTCTGGAGTTATACGTACACCGACCCCAGGGGAAACTTGCTTCACAAAGTTATTGAGGACATGGACCTCACACTCGTCAACGATCCAAGGAGTAGCGCGAGGCTCGGCACAAGTGTTACAAGAGACACAAACCCCGACTTAACCCTCACCAGAAATATCCGCCAAGCTTGCTGGACCAATCTGCGGAGTACCTAGGCTGCGACCACGCGCTGCTAGCCACCAGTCTCCACGGCCTCGAATACAAAGCTAGGATAGGCACTGCTCGCCTCACGGATTCGACCAAGCTGCGGGAGATAAGAGAAGAAAGAGCTACAAACGAACAGAGCCAACAGGTTCAGTCAATTAAGGACTGGATAACTCAGCTTCACCAGGATGTGAAGGCGCATACTAAAATACTTAAAACGTCCACCACCACTACGAGCATCGACGCTCGCTTGCTCCCCATGTAGGAAGCCCAGTGTAGCCTGCTGAAGCGTTGGAAAAGGCAAAGATTAAATCGCAAGCTCAAGAGGCGAATCGCACTACTCACACAAGAGGCTGAGGAATACGCTAACACACTATGCCGCGAAAATTGGCTATCCCTCTGCGACAGCTTGAGAGGAAGACTGAGTACTTCCAAGACATGGAAGTTATTGAGGTATTTAATCAACCCGACCAGCAGCAAAACGGAATCCCACCATAATATGGCCCGAGTAATCCACCAATTTCCAGGAAACGAAGCGAACCTCCTTTTGACTCTCAAAGCCCAGTACTTCCCCACACAGCCATCGGAGCCTCTGCCACCCTACACTGGCACCCCAAATGAGCTCCTAGATGAGGACATTCATCTACATGAAGTAACAGCGGCGATAATGGGCTTGAGACGCCACACAGCCCCGGGAATGGACCAAATCACCAATAAGTCACTTGTCAATCTTGACAACCCCTCGCTGCTAGAGCTTACCGCTCACCTTAACGAAGTATGGAGAGAAGGAAACCGTCCCGAGTACTGGAAAATGGCAGAGGTTCGTCTGATACCGAAGCCAGGCAAGCCACCAGCCATTGAGAACCTACGACCGATCTCCCTCACTTCGTGTGTAGGAAAGCTCCTAGAGCACATTGTTCTCAACCAGCTACAACCATTCCTGGAGGACTCAGGGAAACTTCCAACGACGATGATAGGATTCCGTCCACACCTCTCAACTCAAGACATCCTACTTCAGCTGAAAGAGGAGGTGATTGTACCAGCGACACGCAACTCCCCCACGGCTATCCTCACCTTAGATCTTAATTTGGCGTTTGAAAACGTCAAGCATACAGCAATCTTACAGAGGCTAAACACGCTGGGCTGTGGGGCCAGGACGTATTTCTATATCAGAGATTTCCTCTCAGATAGAAAAGCCATCCTAAAGGTCGGGGACCAAGCCACAGACCCCTTTCTACTGGGCGGGCGCGGCACACCACAGGGCGAAGTATTATCCCCTCTCCTTTTCAATATCGCCCTAGTAGGCCTCCCGCCGCTCCTCGATAACATCCCGGGGATCCGGCATGGCCTATGTGCCGACGACATTACCATCTGGTCGTTCACAGGGTCCATCGGGGCAATGGAGAGCCGCTTGCAGGAAGCAGCAGACGTGGTAAGCGACTATGCTAAGTCATGCGGCCTCAGTTGCGCCCCCCAAAAGTCGGAGCTACTCCTGGTCTCACCGCGAAAGAAGCACGCATCCAACTCGCCCACTATCAACATACAACTGGAGGGACACACCATCGTTCCGTCTCAGAGCGTAAAGATATTGGGAATGGTTTTCCAGTCGGGTCGCAGCAACACAATATTAATTAACAAGCTTAAGAACACAACAGCCCAAGTTACCCACATGATCCGGCGAATAATAACCAAGACAAGAGGCATGGGGGAGGCGGACACGCTTCGCCTTGTCCAAGCCTTCGTCGTGTCTCAAATAACTTACGCTATTCCATACGCACTACTGAACGCGACGGAATTCACAAAAATCAACACAATCATCAGAAAGGCATATAATCAGGTGATGGGCCTGCCGATCTGTACGTCCACAGAACGCCTACTACGACTAGGCGTGCACAACACGGCCGAGGAGCTGATCGAGGCACATTTATCCAGCCAGCGAACAAGGTTGGCAGTTACGGAAGCGGGGAGGTCCATCCTCTTACGCCTGGGGCTATCTGCTCCTCTCAGCCATCCGCCGCCTCAGACAGTTAGCTTACCCCATGCCATCCGGAGCAACATCACCATACCTCCTCTACCTCACAACATGCACCCAGTGCACCACGCACAGCGAAGGGAAGCCCGGGCTCGGGCCATACACAAGCGATACAGGACTTTATCCTCTACAGCCTACACGGATGCGGGGTCTTACCCCAGACGCGCAGCCACAACAGCCACCGTAATCGTCAACAAAGAACATCGGAGCAGCATTTCGCTCATCCGATACAATCCCCTCCAAGCCGAGGAAGCGGCCATAGCCCTCGCGCTCTCCCAAACACAGGTTGAAGTCATAGTGACCGACTCCCAACAGGCGTGCCGCAACTTCGCTAGCGGCAGAATTCACGCCGCTACGCTCAAGATCATCAATCAAAAGCCGCCAACCAGATCAGTCATGATCATCTGGGCGCCAGCTCATCACGGCATTCCTGGCAACGAGGTCGCCAACCACGTGGTTCGAGATTTGACCCACCGAGCCGACGCCGAGAAATCTGAGCTTGCAAGCGCATGCACCCTCTAGTCTCATACCAAGACATCACACAACACTACAAGCTAACCGGCAGAACATATGCACCCCCACACAAGTCACTACCTAGACAGCAGGGGCGTTTCCTCCGAGCTCTACAGGTTAATACATTCCCCCACCCAACCAGAAACCACCTCATAGCCCCTACACAATTCTCTCCGCAATGCCGCTTCTGCGCAGAGCCCGGGTCCCTCAGGCACATAGTACAAGTTGCGTAGAGGCACCACTCAATCCTCCGAACCCTTACCACACCAACGAGCTTTGGGAGAGAGCCTTGGCCAGCTCCGACCTCGAAGATCAGCAACGGCTGATTGCGAGGGCCCAGGACGCGGCCCGAGCTCAAGGCATTCTGGAATGCGGACGCCTCTCCAAAGCTACATTTACATATTAAAGATGTTTATTCTCTCTCTCTTTTTCTCGACCGGAGACAACAGCGTCTGTGCAGAATTGAAGGTGATAATTAGAAGTTGTCAGACCGCCACAACCACTGCTGCCCAAATGATCAACGTCGTCCAGGAGTGCGTGCTCATGTAGTCCGTCTTCACCGGTAGGTGGCAGAGAATGCAGTCGCCGCAGTCCGAAGCTGGCACAGCAAATCAGCCACTGACAGTGAGGCAGCGTACTTGACACGTGTACCATGTGATACACACAACCAGCATGCGTTGGTCGACTGGAGACAACAGCGTCTGTGCAGAATTGAAGGCGATTATTAGAAGTTGTCAGACCGCCACAACCACTGCTGCCCAAATGATCAACGTCGTCCAGGAGAGCGTGCTCATGTAGTCCGTCTTCACCGGTAGGTGGCAGAGAATGCAGTCGCCGCAGTCCGAGCTGGCACAGCAAATCAGCCACGACAGTGAGGCAGCGTACTTGACACGTGTACCATGTGATACACACAATCAGCATGCGTCGGTCGACCGAAGACAACAGCGTCTGTTCAGAATTGAAGGCGATTATTAGAAGTTGTCAGACCGCCACAACCACTGCTGCCCAAATGATCAACGTCGTCCAGGAGAGCGTGCTCATGTAGTCCGTCTTCACCGGTAGGTGGCAGAGAATGCAGTCGCCGCAGTCCGAGCTGGCACAGCAAATCAGCCACGACAGTGAGGCAGCGTACTTGACACGTGTACCATGTGATACACACAATCAGCATGCGTCGGTCGACCGGAGACAACAGCGTCTGTGCAAAATTGAAGGCGATAATTAGAAGTTGTCAGACCGCCACAACCACTGCTGCCCCCAAAACTAAATGCAACACATGGCAATAAAGACGGTAAAGCGTGCAGTGTGCGGGGGTTCCCTCGAGGTGGGCGAGGGGAAGGGCGAGAATGGAGAGGGAATCGAGTCGATTGGCAGACAGTGTGATGTCGATGCTAGGCTAAAGAAAATTGAGGATTTCCAGGATGAGCTTGGGAAACAGGTCGAAGAGCTCAGAAATCAGCTAAGTAGAGAACGCGATGCACGGAAGGCGGTCGAAAAAAGACTTCAAGCAGCCGAGGAAAAGCTGAACAGGGCCGCCATCATGAATGACAATGGTCGTGACATTGGAACGCCATCTCCCGACGTGACAGAACAGAGAGTGGCAACAAAGCACGTGGAATGCATGCAACGTAGGGTGGGGGAAACTGGAAACAGCCTCACCTACCTTGAAGCCGCCACAAAAAAAAAGAAAAAAAATAGCAGGAACGCAGAGGTCAATGCCCCTTGTCAAATCCCAATCACTCGGAAAAGGATGAGAAAGAGAAGCAGGGAGAGGCCTCGGCAGTAGGAGAGAGTGAAAGGGTGAACATCGCAGGCGACTCAAACCTGGCTAGGTGCTCAGAGGCAATATTGGAGAGGGTGACAGACGACAAAAGAGCGTCAGTATAAGGACATTTCCAGGGCGGACATTAGGCGCTGGCATGGAACGAGCAAGAGGACAGCTTGCGGAAACTGCCGGTGGACGCAATCTGGTAGTAGCAGAAGGTGGGCTAAATGACGTGCTAAACAGAAAATTGGCAGGATTACCTCAGCGCTTGGTAAAGGGGGTGGACGTCTTGCGCCATATGTCCCCATGGGTGCAGATTGTGGTGTGCACGGTGCCGGAGGTGCCCTTACGTGGCAGTAACATACAAATAGCTGTTGTTGCTGCAAATGAGGCTATATGGAGATTGAGCCGAGAAAAAGTTTCGAGGTTGTAGAAGTAAACAGGGAAGTGAGAAGGTATGTGGTTTTCATCGAGACGGGATCCACTTCAACCACAGGCTTGGGCGAGAAGTGGGATGGGGACTTACTGGTCGCGCAGTTGCTTTTTTAGGGCGCCCACGGGCACTCAGGAGGCCTGGGTAGGTAGTAATGATGAAGGTCCCCTAGGGGAACCTCAGAATAGCATCGCCGTCAGTAACAGAAAAAGGAGGAAAACAAGAAAGAGGGCTCGTAATGAAATAGGGTAAATAAACATGCAGGGCGGCAGAAGAAAGGAAAAGTGGGTAGAAATTGAGGAGCTGTTAAATAGAGAACACATAGGGGTGTATGCGGTTACAGAAACGCACCTTAGAGACTCGGAAGAGCTGCCAGTGATTTAAATTATGTCAGAATTATGTTTGGGCAGGGTTCAACAGAACTAAATCGGAAAGAAAGGGTGGAGGAGTCGCAATGCTGATACATCAGGGGGCCACATGGGAAAGAATAAATTCAAAATGTCACGGGCATCTTTGGTTATCATGCACAATGAGTGGAAAGAAGACTCGGCTGGGCGTAACGTATTTGTGGATCCGGAAATAACTGCACAGAGAACAATCAAGAGATAGTAAAATGCCTAAGTGCTGCTATTAGGGGTTTCGGGAATGACGCCGAAATTATCCTTTTAGGTGACACGAATGTCCACATACAGGATCTAGACGGCTATACCGACAACAACGGGAAGTCAATGCTAGATCTCTGATCTATCTAAGAATGGATAGATCAATAATTTATCCAAACTATGTGCATGCAATAAAATATACATAAAACATGAAAGAATTCGACACGAAGGGGATATTTCTGAAATTTCACCGGAATATGGCGAGCAGAAATTCTCGAGATAGTTGCAGTTCATTTTTGATGCGGCAAGCGTCCGTAACAACTTCTCTGGAGCTACGTTCCCACGCGGAGTAGGCACGTATAACCAAGCTCCACTCTGAGCTCCCACGCTCCACGACCTCGAGTTATAACCCAATTAGGCCGTACGCTCCCGTAGCGCCAGGGAGCCCGAAGAGAAGCCAATTCCCAATGCATTGCTGCGAGCTCGTTTCTGAACGCTTCCCCCAACCGTTGCCAATACGGTTCGGCGGAGAGAGCAGCAGGACAGCGAAAAGGCGGCTTCCCCGCAGCAAGCGTCAGTGGTGCGGTGAAGCAGCCGGTGCGCCACGCGCGCGCGGCTATTGAAAAACCGTGGGAACGGCAAGCGCGTGGCTCCCGAGCCGCTCTCGCGGGTTCCCACGATCGGCGGACCGCGAGCTCCCTCGGGACTCCGGGGGCCCCAACTACAAAAACGGGCTCGGGGATCCGCCGGCTCTCAATCTCGGTCGCGCCACCGGCGCACGCGGACAGCCCCATGTTCGTCGGCGCTGCCTGCGCGAGTCGCCGTTGAACTTCGCCGATGCTTGGAGTGCGAGGATGAGGACAGTGCGAGACGAGCGGATCGCCAGGATGACGCAAGTAGTCAGGCTGCTGGCAGCGACGGTAATCTTACCGGCCGTCCACAACGCTTCTATCCATCGTTCCCCGAAGGAGAGCCATCGCCACATGACCTGCGACTGGACGCAAAGGTACGCCTGGACCAGATTATATAAACAGCGCATGTTTTAGTACGCATAAATGAAAGGTCTTCCAGAACGCGGTAAATGTTGCGAATATGGGAGTTATAGTGTACAGAACCTAAGCATTGCAGCGAAACATAAACGCGGAACAGCGTAACGTGCTGAAAGGGGGTTTTCCTCCTTACAAACAGCAGTATTCTGTGACACGCGTACAAGAGAAGCTTATCCCGAATAAACGATCTGTCGTTAGTTAGCGCTCGTACTGTGATTTTTTTGCGTTTGTCTTCTGCGTTGGCATCATTCGTTTTCTGTTCGTTAATTGCTTGTTCGCGTTGTAAATAAATACTATATTTATACAGACACGAAACCTCCCACTTTATTGATGTTGTAATGTGGCTGTACACAGATGTGTGTATATTGTGACGAGATGCGAAAAAGGTGTGAATCCCGTAGCCCAAAACTCACGTTGGCCTTTAAAAACAGCGGCCTATCGCAGTCTCCCGAAGACGTGCTTCCTGTGTACCTGAGCTCGTGCGATTCTGGGACGGTCCGCTGGAGCTACCCTCGCGGGGCCCTACGCATCGTGATACAGGGCCCACCAGCGCAGCGAGAGTTCCAAGCCTGCTTCCGGGTAGCAGCTGACAGCTCTGGTGCGCTGGTGTATGCGGAGACCGCTCAGGGTGGCCTCGTTCCGGGACCTGGCGTACGGGCCAAGTGCGTCCTCTCCAACCGAGGCTCGGCGGTCGTCTACGCGGTGGCCTCGGCTGCTCGAGCGGGAAAAAGAGCTAAGCTGACCTTGACGTACACCACAAGCCAGCCCGTAGCGTCGTTCGAGAGGCTCGAAGGATGGGAAGGTGTGTATGTTCGTATGAGAGCATGATTTGACCACGGAGAGTCTGCATTTCGTGCGCTGCTGCTAATTCCTTGCGCTTTCCCTCCTTTGTGCCCAGAGCACTGCACGTACAGCGTGTTTCCTAAAAAAAAAAAAAAGAAACCAAGACTGATATTTCCGACGTATTTTATGGACAAGCAACACTGCCGATCTTAGATATCCTCATGCAGTGATCGTCAAATTTGATCAATGCATTTGGTATATATTTCATCATAATATGGTCACACGAGTGTTGCGTTCCTTTTTCTTTCTTTTTTTTATTTTGCACGCGAACATACTGTCTCCCGAAGCACGTGTTTCATTATACTTACTTCTGGAACCAGCACGCCGGTCGACGCTCTCGTGATTTTGGTTATGTGTCATAATGAGAGCATTACAAATTCCCTCTAGCACAACGCCTGTATTTATTGTTTTTTTTTTTTGCAGACTGCCGCCCCTGCACGGAAACAGAGCTACGCGAAAGTTACTGCCTTAGCGATTTAGGTGAGTACCACGTGCCCACAAAGTATCTGTGTGTCCTTCGAGGCCGAATGGCCCACCGCGATGGCTATGGCGCGTTTTGCCGCCGAGCACGAGGTTCCATTCCGGCTGCCGCATTCCCATGGGGGCGGAATTGAGAACGTATGCTAGCGTGCAGTACTTAAATATCATCATCGTCATCATCATCAGCCTATATTTATGTCCACTGCAGGACGAAGGCCTCTCTCTGCGATCTCCAATTACCCCTGTCTTGCGCTAGCTGATTCCAACTTGCGCCTGCAAATTTCCTAACTTCATCACCCCACCTAGTTTTCTGCCGTCTTCGACTACACCTGCCTTCTCTTGGTATCCATTCTGTAACTCTAGTGGTCCACCGGTCATCCATCCTACGCATTACAAGGCCTGCCCAGCTCCTGTTTTTTTTTTCTCTTAATGTCGATTAGAATATGGGCTATCACCGTTTGCTGTCTGATCCACACCGCTTTCTTCCTGTCTCTTAGCGTTAGGCGTAACATTTTTCGTGCCATCGCTCTTTGTGCGGTCCTTAACTTGTTCTCGAGCTTCTTTTTTAACCTTCAAGTTTCTGCCCCTTATCTTAGCACTGATAGAATGCAATGGTTCTATAGTTTTATTTTCAACGACAGTGGTAAGCTCCCAGTCAGGAATTTGGCGATGCCTGCAAGCCATATGCACTCCAAGCCAATTTTATTCTTCTGTAAATTTCCTTCTCATGATCAGGGTTCCCTATGAGTAATTGACCTAGATAAACGTACTCCTTTACAGACTCTAGAGGCTGACTGGCTATCCGGAATTCTTGTTCCCTTGCCAGGCTGTTGAACATTATCCTTGCCTTCTGCATACTGATCTTCAACCCCACTCTTACACTTTCTCGGTTAAGGTCCTCAATTCACTTAAGGTCCACCTAAATATAGGTGCATGTTAACGAATCTGAGCCGATCAAAATTAATACGAAGCTCTACACTTTACGCCGTCCCTCATTGTACTTACACTGCATAGGCGTCGTTGATTTGATTTAAAAACGTCGAAGGGTTCTGTGTTGTCCCATAAAAGACACATTCATTACGGAGGACGTCACAGCGCCAAGCCACCGTGCCATTTATTTATTTTTCATTTGTCACGTGTGGCAGACCAAACTGGTCCAAGCAGGTCGGGCAACACAAATAAGGAGTGCCTGTATTATAGCAAAAACACAGTGGTATTAAATAAGAAACAAATAATAAAACAACGTTAACCAGAATTCATTCGCACAGTGTGTCATAAATGTCATTTAGGTTATCTCAATTGGACACAGAAAGCGGGAAGATGGAAAACATTAATATTACCTCTGGCAAAATACGGGGTCAGCAAGTTTCTTTGGTAATGTCGCTTAGGTTTTGTAGACCATGGGGAAAGGTACCGGGTGTGATCAGTGGCCAATTTACCGCTAATAAATAAGCTAAAAAAGTTCAAACGGCATTGTCTTCTTGATTGAAACAGTTCAATTTTGTTAGTACTAATTAGATCAGTAGAAGAATCAGTGCGTTTATATTTAGAATAGATAAACCTGCAAGCTTCTTGCTGAATCTTTTCGAGTTTCTTAATGTTAAGTTTATCATAAGGATCCTATTGAATAAAATATATTCAAGCATAACTCGTATTAATGTGAGATAGCCCAGAAGTTTAGCGTTACGAGGATAATTTTGAAGTTAATGTTTCAAGTAACAAAGTTTGCGGAAAGTTGATATATTCAGCGATTTCAGCTACGATCTGCGTGGAGCAAGGGGATGTCCGGATGAGATGTTAATATTTATAGTTTTCTAACGTCCATATATGTTCGAATATACACAGCCGTTGGGCTTTACAGCGCTATAAATGTTCGTTCTGATCCCGAGATCGAAAACTTTTGTGGTGTAGTCACTATACCAACATGAGCTACCGATTAAAAATATCAGGTCACGGTCGGGGTGATGGTGAATTACGATGACTCGAAGGGTACAAAATTGTTTAGATGAATTTGTTTTGCAAACATCCGTAACAGGTCGAAGGATTCAGGAACGGGAAAGTTGGAATTCACGTGAAAGTAGAACGACAGCTGTTCAACTGATAAGTTTTCTATAATGGCGATGTTTTACTTAAAAAAAAAACAAAGAATAAAAAAAAGAAAAAAAGAAAAACGTATGCCCGGCTTCTTTCACAGCTTCGTCCTAGTTTCATGCTAATGCAGAGTTTCAATATATTCAAGTTTTCTACATATTTCTAGTCCGCGAAATGCATTTCAGTAATCACTTTTGCAATGCTTCGAGTTTTCGGTTATTTCGCCCTCTTTTGCCAGCTAGCTTATTCGTTACGCAACTGGCCTACCTAACGGACCTCCTGGCGCGGACCATGTTGGGTTGCCGCGCCAGGATGAATATTCCTTTTTAACCACGAATATTTCTGCTGTGGAAGTTCTTTTCCTCATAGCTTTAATCTGCCTTCTGATGGACTCCAAGTTTCCCTTTTATATGGTATGACCTTTTTCGATTGTAGATCGCTGTGGTGGAGAGATGAAAATAACCTTGCCACAAATATCGTGCATAGTTTTTGACATGTGTTCATTTACAAAAGAATCTTATCTCAGTTGCAGAAGCTACAGTGCGGAATGCAACGCTCCACTCAGACCAGCAGAGCATCTACTGGTGGTTGTCCGTCACAGAAACCCACCGTGGACGCATGCCCGACTACGTTACAAGGCCTGCAAGGTGCGGCTTTCCTCGGGACACGCAAGAGCCGCGTCTAATACTCGCCAGGTGGCACCTGGGTCGCCCGATTGTCACGTGTGCCCCGAAACTGCTACAGTGGAAGAGACTCATGGTGCAGGACAAGGTGCAGTGCAATTATGGAACCAACGATTCTAGTGATGCGGTCAGGTGACGATGTGAGCAACCGCTCTCACTGTGGACACCACACGGCCAGCTCAATGTACTGTTTGTGGAGTATGGCCGTGTTCACAAGCCGATATCTGTGATGTCAACAACCACGACGGCGTCGTCGCCCTGGAAATGAAGCTTCGCAGCCATTGCAGCTTTAAGTTGCCTTTCCACTCACCTCATCTTCTAGTCATCAGGGGAAACTCTACAGGCGGTGGCGCGAGATCAAAAAATAAATATTGTTTTCACAAACTCACGTGAGCCAGCCAACAAAGCCACAGTGATGGTGGCCGAGCTGTATCTCTACTCTGGGTTGTCCTGCCTGGCGGCGCAGTGCGCCAAATAATTGTACTATTTAAAAGCTGCCAAAGTGCCGTGTGCTTCAATACGGTGCAATTTTGTTGATAAGCAGGAAAGAATGCCTTCTTCCAATTAACACAGTGTTTCTTAGAGTTAGGTCCTGTTCAGAGCTTTTTGCCCACTTTGTGACACATGGGAAGAAAACACGTCCGAAGAGATTCTCGCTATTACGCATAGTTGTACTTTATGACGTTGTATATTGTCGCATGAAACACGCATTTGCCTTAAAAGTTTCATGCAAAAGAAGAACGCCTGAGATTGACTTTCAAGAGTTGCCTGTGCCACACAGAGTGAATATTTGAAACTGCTAGCGGATGCACAGCACGAAGGGAGAACACGGAGAGAAGCAAGACACAACATGGTAATGTCCGTGCTGTTGTTATATGTATAGTGAACCGAATCTTATACAGGTGTCGCACGGGCATTTCCGATTGCAACTGAGTTCGTTGATCGAAACAGAATTTCTCCATAGAGCTTGGCTTAATTTCGCAGCTGGCACTAAGGAGCAAATCAAGACCGATAATTTCGTTCCTGATAAAGCTATATCGCCATTGAAAGTGCCCGTGTGACATAGGCGCCGACTACGGGGCGCTCTGGGGCTCGAGCCCCCTCCGGAATTTCCCCGGGGGGGCTGAGCTTCCCCCGGAGATCCGTAGCCGACCCCCCCCCCCCCCCCCGTCCCTAAAATGTCATTACCGGAGTTCTGTTACCCATATAACGTGAGGATTCTCTAGCGGTGCCTCTACATTTTCACTTTTGTTGTGGCTAAAAGCTTACGGCACCATTGTTCGCGCGGACGTGCACGGCTTTAAATTTATACTTTCGCTTTATTTCGGCAAATTCTGACAATAGGAGGACAAGCGCATTAGAAGCACCATCGGCGGCTACCTCATCCGTGTTTCCTCACTTTAACATTTTTTTCAAAATTTCCCCTGAGAACACCACGCACAGACACAATATATTTAAATATATACAAAGGACAAAGTTCATTATATTTTTTAAAGAGAAGGAGGTAGCCAACTAAATGGATAGCCTATACCTAGAGAATGAATATGTTGATGTATGTTCACCTTACTTCAAATTACTTTGCGTGCTTTTTTGACCGTGAAAAAAACCTGCAGACTTCAGTGACCCCTTCGGCAGAGTCTTCTATCAACGGCGTGTGAAAAGCACGTGAGTGATATGTGTCTCAATATTGATTCTCTTTCCAGTAGGCAATGCTAACGACTGCCGACAAAATAAAAGAAAAAAAACTCTTCTAATTATTTACAACTTTTACGCGTTAGGGATGGAAACATCGATTCTTGCATGCAGAGGCCATAAATACGGGGTGTTTCAGCAAACACTTTCAAAAAAATTTTAAAGGTTGCCTGTGGCAGATAGCACAATTCTAGTTCATGAGCTGGTCTACTCGAAGAGGTGGACGTTACTTGCACAAAAAATTTAAATGCATAATCGACTAATTAAAAAATCACCAATTAGGTTTTTAACATAGTAACTTATGGCCCGTGTTGCAATTTACAAATTCTAGCCGTGGAATTCGCAAGGCGGATGCTCTAGGAACTAATTCTCAGGATGGCACCAGTTTCGAGATAATTCCCGAACATTGTGGAGAAATGCATTGGCGTTCCAGTTACTTTTGCGCTTACCCGCCGTGGTTGTTTAGTGGCTATGGTGTTGGACTGCTAAGCATGAGGTGGCGGGATCAAATCACGACCACGGCGGCTGCATTTCGATGGGGCGAAATGCTAGAACACCCGTATACTTAGATTTAGGTGCACCTCAAAGAACCCCAGGTGGTCTAAATTATTCCAGAGTCCTCCACTACGGCGTGCCTCATAATCAGATCGTGGTTTTGGAACGTAAAATCCCATAATTTGTTCTTTTCATACTTTTGTGCTTTGATGCATAAAACGACGTTTTGTTGAGAAAGTGACTGGCACGCCAATGTATTTCTCCACAAAGTTAGAGAATTAATATCTCGACACTGGTGTTTGCCTGTGAATTAGTTCAAAGTGGATCCGCACTCCATGGCTAGAATTTGTAAATTGCAACTTGGGCCATAAGGTAATTAGCTAAAAACATAATTGGTAATGTTTGTTAATTAGTCGATTATTCATTTCATTCTTTGTACAAGTAATGCCCGCCTCTTCGAGTAGACGAGCTCATGAACTAGAATTGTACTATCTGCCACAGGCCACCTTTAAAAATTTTGGAAACTGTTCGCTGAAACACCTTAATTGTATATAGAATTCACTCAGTAACCGAAATGATGCCAAGCTGGATTCACTCAAAATGAGAATAAATAGAAGTCTAGAAGTCGTGCGCAGCCGCGCTTATACTCGGACTCAAAATACTCAAAAAATAAAAAAGAGTGCAGTTTGGCCGGGAAGGCGAAGCAGTATTAATGATAGCGAAGTAGAAGACAATTACACGAAGGAAGATTCTTACCGTGTAAATCCGTGTAAGGATCGCACCCGTGTAAGCTCCGCACCCATAACTTGACAGCCAATATTAAAGAACAAGACATCCAACTGAGAAGCAATCGCGTCTCGTGCGTTCATTCTGATCGGGCTCAACAGCGAATTGTCGAGCGCAGCGTACTTTTGCGCGTCGCTACTGGATGTTGAGAGGAGGCGATCGCGGAGGTTACCAACCTTTCCCTTTCCCTCAAGAACCACTTATCATCATCATCATCATCATACGCGTAGTTCGAAAAGTGAGGTCACATGGCCCGGTCCCATGAAAGGCTCGTCAAAATCGCGACGGAAAAGTGTGGCCCTTACACGAGTTATAGTGGGCATATAAATTGTAGTAAACATTCACCTAAAGTTAAAATAGTAAGCATAGTGGACATAGTGGACATATAAGCATGGACCATGTAAACCTGTAAATACCTCACTGGATGACCTCGAGCACTCGTTTTTACAAAGCAAGCATTGTGAAGAACGCCGGCAGCGGGAGGCAAACGGTTCGTACAGCCGCGCAATTCACTGCAACTCCGAAAATTAGATTCATCATCATGATCTGTCAATTTTTATGTCCACTACTGACGGCCTCTGTGAGTGATCTGCGATGACCTCTGTCTCTTAACTCTGCAACACTAGGGGCGCAGAAAAAAGTTGTCGCAGTTTCACCTGAAAGGCGAAGCATCAATTGCGATAGCAAATTTGTAGAGAGCTATACGGAGTAATGATATTCGCTTTATCAGCTGTATAAACTTGGACATGCAGCAGCACCGGCAACACGCAGAACTGTTGTCGACGCCGTCGGCGTTTTGCCCGCGTTCGCTCAAAATGCGTGCGGCGTTGGTGACAGTTGCCGGAGCCTCTGATATAAATAGGCACTTGGTGCCGCAGCTAAACGTCGCCTACCTTCCCTCCCCCTCCCCCCTTTCCTCCCCCCCCCACCCCCCTCCCCCACGCGCTCTCGTGCGTCGGAAGAAGGCGCGTTTGCTCTACATATATGGTGATTGTAAAGGAGGAAAGAGACGCCTACTTCTGCAGCCCTTAAGCGAGCACGGCGCAGAACGCGCGTTTGTTCTCCGCCGTGCGTTCACTCCCCGTGAAAGCACGCGCCCCTCGCGCCCTTTCACTCACACATACAGCGTTCGACGCGCGGCGACGATTTCATCTCCATTGACGTCATACGGAACCTCACGGCGACGGCGACGGCAGAAATCTGCTTTTGAGTGTCCATATAATTGCTATCGCAATAAAACAGCCCAGCAAGGAAGACAGCAGGCATGAAGTTAGCAGCCATCCCTGGTTGCCCTTTATCATTGCATCCACCAACGATTACCAACAATTAGATATGGCACGGGGCCTAATAAGCGTCAGCCGCGCACAGTCATTCACAGCTACGGCAGGGCTAGAGGAGAAGACGCGTGGTCTCCGTCCCATTCGCGTTTGATTACGTGACCTACAACTAACTCGAATATTGAGCGCGTGGGAAATAATGCCCATCAAGCCGCCAACCTTTTCGGCTCCCTGTTACGTGCTTTTTCCCGCACCTACAGGGTATGGGCCGCTCATGTATATGGCTTTTGGATTTAATGCGGAACACCACGGCGACGACAACCGCGACAATTCGCCATAAAGCTAGAAACAGAAAATTGTTAGCAGAGGGTGTATATATTGTTACGAGACTGCGCGCAATGGGACAAAGATGAGGTTGACCATTTGGATGAAGACGACGACGATTGAAGAGATTGTCTTTCGGCCATCTTGGCAGTGCTCCAGCCCGCTGTAGATATTTTGTAAATATATTTTCAGTTATACCGTTTCCCGTGACATTTTGGTGGAAGTGCTGGGGTACTACTCAAGGCGGAACTCCGTAGCGGACGTGTCCTGGCAAGTTCCACCATGTCAACAGGCGGGGATATTGCGTCAAGCGCACCACTGGCACCACAGCCAGTGATCTTGATCCAACCCCGTGACCCAGGATCTTTTTGCGGCACCGGCAACGTCGACGTTGATGACGGGATAAGGAATTATGAGCACGTCGCAACCAACAATCGGTGGGACCCGACAGTGACACTCGCTAATGTGGGTTTCTACCTGAGTGGGACAGCACGCGTCTGGTTTGACACTCATGAAACGGAGCTGACCAGCTGGGATCTATGTAAGCAGAAGCTTCGTGACCTATTTGGCAAACGAATTGGCCGCCAGAGCGCCGCTTCGAAAGATCTCTCCTGTCGCACCCAATCTCCCACGGAGTCGTACGTGTCGTAGATCCTTGACGTTATCGCCCTTTTGCCGCCGAGTTGATGCCACCATGACCGAGGCGGACAAAGTAAGTCGCGTCCTAAAAGGCATTGCTGATGATGCTTTCAACTTGCTGGTCTTTAAGGACTGCTCGACCATTGAAGACAGTATCAAGGAATGCCGGCGTTTTGAAGCACTCAAGAGTCGCCGCATCGCCCAACAATTCATGCGGCTTCCAAACACGGCCGCTACATCGTCCTGCGCAGACGTTCAGCCGCCCAATCAGCAACCGACCACCGATAGCCTTGTCCGCATCGTTCGTCGTGAAATTGAGGCGGCATCGCCACCTTCCTATTTCGCACGCCCTTCCGACGACTCCAGACCGACAGCCTCTTTAATCCAAGCCGTCGTGAGGGAAGAGCTGGCTAACGCAGGACTCCAGCCTGTTGCATCCCTGCCTCACTCTCGGGTCAATGCTGTTCTTCCGTCTTACAGAAATACAGCGACGTTGCACCGCTATCGTGATCCGGCCCAGTGGAGAACCCAGGACGATAAGCCCATACGTTTTCATTGCCACGGCGTCAGACGTATTTCCCGTCACTGCCGGTATCGCCAACCTTCCTCCCCTCGCTCATTTTTTGACATTCGCCGCGACGACAATCGACCCCTGCAATTTCCCGCTCGTAACAGCTCACCGCTGCGAGACGCTCCTGTACCAACCAGCAGCTCCAGCCGTTCACCTCCGCACGACCGTCGTTCCCGGTCCCCTCTGCCCCGCCGTTATTCATCGCCGCACCCCTCTGGCCGTTCTTCCCAGAAAAACTGAGCAATGCAGCTCCTGGAGGTGACGCTGCATTGGACCCACGACCTGCAAAGCCTCTTTTGACCTTGCCCACGCACGAGAACCAACTTGCCGAAGAAGTGGATGGCCTACCCGTTACCGCCCTTATCGACACCGGTGCACATATTTGTGTCACGAGCTCTGATCTCCGTGAACGCTTACACAAAGTGCTCACACCTGCAGAGTCCCGCGTTGTGCGTGTCGCTGACGGTGGAACTCCAGCCGTGCTTGGAATGTGCACCGCACGCGTGAGCGTCGCTGGCCGCCACACGTCCGTGTTGTTTCATGTTCTTCGCCACTTCCCTCATGACGTAATCCTTGGACTTGATTTCTTGACTGACCACTCCGCTGTAATTGACTGCTCGGTCGGTGTCGTTGAACTTGACTTTCCCGCTTCACTAGACGCTCCTGACGTAGTCCAGAGCCAGCTCTCTTGTGCCGAGTTTGTTCGTTTGCCACCCCAAGCACTCACCTGTATTGTCGCTGTACCTTGACGCTGTGTACCGGATGGTGACTATGTGGTTACTCCGTCTACCAGTGTCCTTTCGCCGCACAACATTCCTTTCCCCACACTGTTGTGACTGTTGCGACAAACCAGACTTGCCTGCCCCTCTTGAACTTTGTACTCTGTCCTCAAGTTCTTCCCGAAGGCATAGTTTTGGCCACCCTGTCACCATCAGATGAGTGCCAGATTTCATCGCTGTCACCTGATCCTACGTCAGCAATTTTGTCCGCCGACGCGCCCACTTCTCCGTCGGTACAGAGCGCTATCACAAAGATGATTTCCCCGGACCTTCTGCCCTCCAAAGTCGACGACCTCCGTCATTTGCTCGTCACATACTCCGACAATCTTCGACTTTGACGGCCGTTCCTTAGGTCAAACCTCTCTCGTCAAACATCGCATACATACTGGCGATGCGCCTCCGATTCACCGGCGACCTTATCGCGTGTCACCATCCGAGCGCCAAGTTATTCAACAAGAGGTTCACAAGATGCTGTCAAAAGGCATTATTGAGTCGTCCGCGAGACCATGGGCTTCCCCTGTTGCCTTAGTTAAAAAGAAAGACAACAGTTGACGATATTGCGTTGATTATCGGCATCTCGATAAGATCACCAAGAAGGATGTATATCCTCTTCCACAAATTGATGACGCTCTGGATTGCCTTCACGGCGCGACCTATTTTTCATCCATCGACCTGCGCTCTGGTTACTGGCAGATCACCGTGGACGACAGGGACCGTGAGAAGACAGCATTTGTTACAGCTGACGGCCTCTATCAGTTCAAAGTTATGCCATTTGGCTTGTGCAATGCCCCGGTCACATTCGAGCGAATGATGGACACGCTGTTGCACAGCTTTAAATGGTCTATCTGCCTGTGCTACCTGGACCACGTGATCGTGTTCTCCCCGACATTTGCCACACACCTCACACGTCTTTCATCCATCCTGTCGGTGTTTCGTGCGGCTGAGCTACAACTTAATTCTTCGAAATGCCACTTCGGTCGCCGCCAAATAACCATCCTCGGGCATCTCGTCGATTCAACTGGCGTCCGTCCCGACCCCGCCAAGGTTCGTGCTGTCATCGAGTTCCCTGTAGCAACATGTGCCAAGGATGTTCGGAGCTTTGTGGGCTTGTGCTCGTATTTCCGACGCTTTGTCAGAAATTTTGCAGACATAGCCCGCCCACTAACAGATCTTCTCCAGAAAGACGCTCCGTTTTCGTGGGGTTTCGCTCAAGCCACAGCCTTTTCACAACTTATCACGCTACTCACTACCCCGCCGATTCTCGCCCACTTTGATCCCAATGGTCCAACTGAAGTACGCACAGACGCGAGTGGCTATGGCATTGGTGCTGTTTTAGCCCAATGCCAACGTGGTTGTGATCGAGTTATTGCGTACGCCAGCCGGCTTCTTTCCCCTGCCGAGCGCAATTATTCCATTGCCGAGAGCGAGTGCCTCGCTCTTGTTTGGGCAGTTAGCAAATTTCGCCCCTACTTATACGGGCGGCCTTTTACTGTTACCACTGACCACCACGCTCTGTGCTGGCTTTCGAGCCTCAAGGACCCAACTGGGCGTCTAGGTCGCTGGGCTCTACGTCTCCAGGAATTCACGTACACTGTGGTGTACAAGTCTGGCCGACTACACCAGGATGCCGACTGCTTGTCTCGGCACCCCGTTGATGCCCCCGAAGCTACCACGGAGGATACACCACCTGGCCTTTTCTCACTCTCCGCTTTCAGCCACATTGGTGACGAGCAGCGGCGGGACACGTCTCTAAATGATCTCATCAACGGCCTGCAGTCTGGCTTGTCGGACCGGTCACTTCGCCTGTTTGTCATTGTAAATGGCACATTATATCGCCGTAACATGCACCCCGAGGGATCGGAACTACTACTCGTCGTTCCCGCACACCTTCGGGCGACCGTACTCGAGCAACTGCATGATGTCCCAACAGCCGGCCACCTTGGTGTTTCCAAGACGTATGACCGTGTACGGCGGCGATTTTTCTGGCCCGGTCTCTACCGTTCTGTTCAACGTTATGTCGCTGCCTGCGCGTCGTGCCAACGCCGGAAGAGGCCATCTCTTCCTCCAGCTGGGCTCCTCCAGCCTAATGACATACCCGCCGAGCCATTTTTTCGTGTTGGCCTCGACCTTCTCGGCCCCTTCCCTCTCTCCACCGCTGGCAATAAATGGATTGCCGTTGCTACGGATTATGCGACCCGTTACGCTATCACAAGACCTCTCCCGACCAGTTGCGCTACAGACGTCGCCGACTTCTTGATGCAAGACGTAATTTTACATCACGGCGCTCCTCGACAGCTTCTCACCGACCGGGGTCGCTACTTCTTATATAAAGTCATTGAAGACTTAGTTCGTTCTTGTGCCACCAAACACAAACTTAAAACTGCGTACCACCCCCAAACGAACGGTCTTACTGAACGTCTGAATCGCACTATCACTGATATGCTCTCTATGTATGTTTCGTCTGATCACCATGACTGGGACACTGCGCTACCTTTTGTCACCTTTGCATATAACTCCTCACGCCATGACACCGCCGGCTACTCTCCCTTCTATCTTCTATATGGACGAGAAACAACGCTCCCTTTTGGCACACTTATTTCGACCCCTGCCGCACTGCCTACTGAATACGCGCGCGACCCCATTGCTACAGCAGAAAAGGCACGTCACATTGCCCGTCTTCGCCTTTCGGCGTCGCAGTCACGACAGAAGTAGTTGTACGACGCCCACCACCGGGACGCCCGCTTCAGTGCGGGTGATCTTGTCCTTGTCTGGTCCCCGTCTCGGCGCGTTGGCCTTTCCGAAAAACTACTTTGGAGATACTCTGGCCCCTATCGCGTCCTGCGACAATTGACAGATGTCACTTACGAAATAGCCCCGCTCGATCCTACCACGTCTTCTCCTTCCTCAGACGTCGTGCACGTGGCCCGCCTCAAACCATACATCGCGCCCACCTCCCTGTCTTAGGCGCCGGGTCGGCGCTTTTCCGGCCGGAGGTTAATGTTACGAGACTGCGCGCAATGGGACAAAGATGACGTTGACCATTTGGGTGAAGACGACGACGATTGAAGAGAGTGTCTTTCGGCCATCTTGGCAGTGCTACAGCCCGCTGTAGATATTTTGTAAATATATTTGCAGTTACACCGTTTCCCGTTACAATATATATATATATATATATATACATATATATATATGGGTAGGTTTCGGAAAGCAGGTCGGGCCCCAGCCCCCCCCCCCCCCCCCCCCCGGAAAAATGAAAACTTTCCGCCTATGCCGTGTGACATAGATATTAGTTGCGCGGCCCATCAAAGGTTTCATACCATACACCTCAAGCTTTATGTGATGATTACTGAGCAGATTATTTCACACTATACCACCCCTGCCTATCTTTTAACGTTACGTCAGGCGTTACACATTACACGTTAACGTTACACTGCAGGGCTTCTAAGTATGACCACTTTGGATGTCTTACTTCTCATTTAAACCTCTATTTGAAGATTTTCTTGCGCATCGCTCCGTTCAAGTGCCGCCATTGCATCAAGGCTTGAATGCAGAACCCCTGTGTTCAGAATTAGTCATCTGTACCGCAGCACCACTGCGGCAGGTCATAAAAGCTGCTGTAGTGACAATGCTGCAGTCTAATATACAGCGTGCCGAAGTTATGTTGAAATGAAAACATGCCGCATATTTTGATTAGTATGGTACGTATGTAAAGGGGGTTTATTTGGGTAGTAGAGCGGCAGCGAGAAACGCAGCACCAGTAAGACGGGTGTAGCCAGAGAGCGAACTGGGTACGAGCCACACGATGGCAACGGGGCTGTTCAGCATGCCGATCTTCTTCCTCACAATCACCCCCCGGTACGAAAGAGTAGCCATCCTGGCGACCTAGGGAGAGTGCAGTGGATCGTGGCACGGCTTGAGCCGGTCAATGTGTACAGTTTCTCGCCCGCGACGACGGAGATCAGAAGATGGTGACACGGGTTCAACCACGTAATTAACTGGTGATGTTTGCGCAACCACGCGGTAGGGCCCATGGTACCTGGGAAGGAGCTTTGACGAAAGACCAGGAGCAGCAATAGGCGGGATCCAAACCATACGAGGGAGTCGATGGCGAAAGGGTGAGGAGATGGTTTGAGGTCATGGCGCTGTTTTTGGCGACACTGTTGAGCAGACGTCAACGAACGGGCAAGTTTTCGCATTTCTCGGCGTGCTGAGCGACCGTAGCAACAGGTGAGCAGTCGGCAGGGTCCGGCCGGTACGGGAGAACCGTATCAATGGTGCTGGAGGGCTGGCGGCCGTAAAGCAGAAAGAATGGTGAGAACCCGGTAGTGGCTTGGCAGGCAGTGTTATATGCGTATGTGACAAAGGAAAGTACAGCATCCCAGTTGGAATGGTCTGACGCCACATACATTGATAGCATGTCACCAAGAGTTCTGTTGAATCGTTCAGTTAAGCCATTGGTCTGTGGGTGATAAGCGGTAGTTGTGTGGTGAATAATTTGGCATCCCGATAGGAGTGACTGCAGCACGTCCGAGAGGAATACGCGACCCCAATCGCTCAGCAGTTCACGAGGTGCGCCATGGCGGAGAACAAAGTTGTGTAGAATGAACGAGGTCTTTTGCTGATGCGGCAGGTAAGGCGGCGGTTTCAGCATATCGTGTCAAATGATCTACGGCGACGACAATCCATCGGTTGCCAGCGCCAGTAGATGGAAGAGGACCGTATAAATCAATGCCGACGCGGTGAAATGGGTGAACTGGGCAGGGAAGTGGCTGGAGAGGCGCAGTGGAGAGGTGCGAGACACATTTGCGTCGCTGGCAGGCAATGCAGGAGCGTACGTATTTGCGGATGAAGGTGTACATGCCGCGCAAATAGTAGCGTAGGCGAAGCCGTGTGTAGGTCTTCGACACTCCGCCGTGACGACACTGGGGGTCGGAGTGAAAAGCGGAGCACAAATCGTTTCGAAGGTGGCGGGGCACGACTAAGAGCCGTGTGCGGCCGTCATTGTGGTAGATGCGGCGGTATAAAAGTCCGTCGCGGATGGCGAAATGCTGGACCTGTCGGTGTAACGCTCGAGTTGCCGAAGCCGCCGGAGGCTTGGACAAAATATCGAATATCGTGACGATCCATGGGTCTTTTCGTTGCTGCGAGGCCATGTTCATGATGTCAAGTGGGGAGATACCATGACTGTCCATAGGAGTACTGGCGTCTGAAGTAACTGGGAAGCGCGAGAGGGAATCGGCGTCAGTATGTCTGCGTCCAGAGCGATAGACGACACGGATATCGTATTCCTGGAGGCGGAGGGCCCACCGAGCGAGGCGACCCGACGGGTCTTTGAGGTTAGATAACCAGCAAAGAGCGTGATGATCCGTCACCACGTCAAAGGGTCGACCGTAGAGATATGGGCGAAATTTTTGAAGTGCCCATACGATGGCCAAGCACTCTTTTTCGGCTACTGTGTAATTGACCTCAGGTTTTGTAAGGGCACGACTGGCATAAGCGACAACGTATTCGGCATTAGTGTTCTTACGTTGTGCGAGCACTGGCACCAAGGCCTACACCACTGGCGTCAGTGTGAAGTTCTGTAGGTACGCTTGGGTCAAAATGGCGCAAGATTGGCGGAGACGTAAGTAGGCGGCGAAGAGTGGTAAATGCTTCCTCAGAGGCTTCCGACCAATTAGAAAGTGCATTGTCGCCTTGGAGAAGTTGGTTGAGGGGTGCGATCACAGTAGCGAAATTGCGAACGAATCGTCGAAAATAGGAGCATAGTCAAATGAAGCTGCGTAGTGCTTTCAAGTTAGTGGGCTTCGGGAATTCAGATACGGCACGAAGTTTAGCAGGGTCGGGAAGAATGCCTTCTTTGGAGACAACGCAGCCTAGTATAGTCAGTTTTCTAGCTGCAAATAGGCACTTCTTCAAGTTAAGCGGGAGACCAGCATTCCGGAGACAGGTCAAAACTTGATGTAAACGGCGAAGATGGGTAAGAAAATCTGGAGAAAACACGACAACGTCATCGAGGTAGCAGAGACAGGTATGCCACTTCAGGCCACGCAGGATGCCGTCCATCATGCGTTCAAAGGTGGCGGGTGCGTTGCAGAGACCAAACGACATGACAGTGAATTAGTACAAGCCATCTGGTGTTACAAATGCGGTTTTTGGCACAGTCAGCGTCAGCCATGGGCACCTGCCAGTAGCTAGAGCGGAGATCTAAGGAGGAAAAGAACTCCGCTCCTTGTAAACAGTCAAGTGCGTCGTCTATACGTGGCAACGGGTATACATCCTTTCGAGTAATCTTGTTAAGCCTTCGATAATCAACGCAAAATCGTATGGTGCTATCTTTTTTCTTAACTAGGACGACTGGTGATGCCCAGGGACTACTAGAAGGCTGGATGACACCACGTTTGAGCATATCGTTCACCTGCTCATCGATAACATGTCTTTCGCTCGCCGATACTCGGTACGGACGCGCCGAATGGGTGCATGGCTTCCGGTGTCGATAGTGTGCGAAACAGTCGTTGTGCGGCCGAGTGACGTTGCTTGACAGTCAAAAGAGGAAGAGAAGCCTTGGATCAAGTGAAGAAGTTCGGCTCGCTGTGTCGTCGTAAGGTCACTGGCAACAGACGGCGTCAAAGAACGCGGCAGCGACTGAGGAGGCGATTCTTCGAGTGCGGCAAGATATGCGGAGTCGTCCATTGTGCCAAATATTGAAGGTGAAGCCAGTGACTCTGCTCTCCCAAGGCTTTCACAGCGGCGTAAAGTAATTGGCTTGGCCGACGGGTTTGACACACACATCAGAGAGACGCCAGTGATGAACTCGAGAACAGCGAACGGCAGTGGTAGTGATCGGCGGCGAACTAGAAGTTCAGAGGGCGTGAAGAGTACTGTGCCGGCATCTACAGAGGCACAAGATACACTGACAAGAGCAGAAGACTAGGCAGGCATAATGGTATCTTCTGAAACAGTGATTTTGCGACAAGAGTCCTCGTTAGCATTTATAATATCTGTCGAAAACGGAAACAGCTCAATTTCGGCGCGGGCGCAGTCGATGATCGCATGATGTGTGGAGAGAAAGTCCCATCCTAATATGACGTCGTGATTACATGATGGCAACACGATGAATTCAATGACATATAGAACCTCGTGAATGACGACACGAGCGGTGCAGGCACCGGATGGCTCGACGTGCTGCCTGTTGGCCATCCGAAGGGATAATCCAGAAAGCGGTGTCGTCACTTTTCCAATTTTGCGGCAAATACGGGCATCTATCGCTGAAAGTGCAGCGCCGTTGTCGACAAGGGCTAGCGTCAATATTCCTTCTATTGCGATTTCAATAACGGTTTTCGGTGAACTATGAGGCCTTATACATTTCGCTGACACCGCAGTTCTTGCCTCCTGAACTGCGATATTCAGTTTTCCTGGCGCAGAGGGCTCCGCCGACGGTGCATGGGCGAAACAGAACGTCGGCGAGGAGATGGTGAACGGCGAGCGGAGAAGGCGGTCTCAGCGGCAGGAGGAGAATCATAGCTGTCCGAATAATTGCGCCGTTGTTGGAAACGTGGCGCATATGGAGGCACATTGTTGGAGACGTTCGGTGCAAGTAGGCGACAGTGACGTGCCACGTGTCCAGCACGGCCACAATAAAAACAAATCGGACGATTGCCATCCGTGCGCCAATGGTCTTGAGGTCGTGCACGCTGTACCACTGGTCGAGCGGGAGGGGATACAGGCGGGCGCAAAGGCGGGCGAAGTGGACCGTAGGTCTGCAGTCCAGGTCTCGCAGTGACTTCGGCGTACGTCAGGGGAGCGGCAGTCGGAGCCTGATGGAACGAAGGCGGGACGTGGTCGGCTACCTGCTCCTTGATGACATATTTCAGAGCGGGCGCCAATGGAGAACTCGATGGGCAGTGTGCAAGCGGCATCAGCGAAAGCTGACGGGCAACTTCTTCACAAACGAAGTCCTTGATCTGCGCCAACAGCGAAGTGTTATCCGGGGCAACAGCCAAGCTCGATATTGAAGTGGCCTGTGGAAGAGATTGGCGGGTGGCTACACGTTGTTTGCGTAGTTCATCGAAGCTTTGGCAGAGACTTACCAGTTCTGACACTGTTGCCGGGTTTTTCGCCAGCAGCATCTGGAAGGCGTCGTCTTCGATGCCCTTTAAGATGTGCCTGATCTTCTCGGCATCAGCCATTGCGGCGTCAACGTGGTTACAGAGGTCTACAACATATTCTATGTAACTGGTAAATGTCTCTCCGCTCTGTTGTGCACGACCACGCAAGCGTTGCTCGGCGCGAAGCTTGCGAACGGCAGGGCGCCCGAATACCTCCGTTACGCTAGCTTTGAAGGCCGCCCACGTCGTGAGATCACGTTCGTGGTTTCGGTGCCACACACTGGCGACACCGCTCAAGTAAAACGACACGTAATTCCGCTTTTGGGTGTCGTAGCAGTGGTTGTGGGTGCTCACCCAGTCGTATTCAGCGAGCCAGTCTTCTACGTCATGATCTTCTGTACCACTGAAGACAGGTGGGTCGCGTTGACGTAACGGGCCAGGGCAGACCAAGGTAGGCACCGAGGCAGCGGGTTGTGGTTGTGGTGGTCCTTCTTCCGGCATAATGAAGACAGGCTGTAGTGTCCGATTGCAAATTCCACGATTTCCGGTCACCCCAGCACTTCCACCAATTTAAAGGGGTTTATTTGGGTCGTAGAGCGGCAGCGAGAAAACGCAGCACCAGCAGGACGGGCGTAGCCAGAGAGCGAACTGGGTACGAGCCACACGATGGACACGGGCTGTTCCGCATGCCGATCTTCTTCCTCACACGTATTCCACTACAGCTTTCTTATACCAATCGCCTCTCCTCTTTGCGCCCAGCGCGGTCTCTCATTGGTCGCCTTCTCCCCCAGCGCGACTCTCCTCCGCTGCTGGTCACGTGACCTGCCCTCTCGGCGCGGGTCTCATCCTCTCCTGGCCACGTGACCTGCGTGACACCGGAGAGACGGTGAAGGCTCGACTAAGAACAGCTACGCTCTTAAGTTCTTAACATATACATAAATATAAGATAACGTATTTTCAATATTTAGAAGTCATTATGAGTTTAACAAGTATGATCGCAAAGCCTTTTTAAATATTTAAAAGGATCCCTTCTCTATACCTACAGGCAAGGAATTCGAAAATGATACTGATGAGATGTTAGCGGTAGACTTGCCATAGGTAGTCTGGATTTAGGTAAGGGAAAGTTATTTAATTTTGCAAAGTGAGTTGCTGATACACGAGGAAACTGATTAGTGCGTAGAAAAGGAGTTGGAATCTTAAGATTCGCATATTTATATATGAGAATGGAAAGCTTCCAATCACTTTTCTACACACTAATTGGTTTCCTCGTGTATGTAAAATCTTGCGATGTTTGAAGGAGTACTGGTACATAATTTAATGCGATTAGCATTCTTTGGGAACTTCACCCAGTTTTCGGTATATATCCAACCTATTTTACATGTTCAGGGATCCAAGTTGTCTAGTATCTTGGGCTACTAGGTATGTGCTGGCATCTGTATTGCCGAGCAGACAACATGGTCTACTGGGGACAACACGGGCCACTGGGCCATTGCAATGACGTTTTATCCAAGTTATTAGGGATCGATAGTCGGGGTCGCTACAGAGTTTCAACTGGGGCCTGCAGTCTTTCTTTTTTCTGGAGTTTTACGCAAAAAAAAAACAACGATATGATTATGACGCACGCCGTAGTGGAGGAATCAGGATTTCTTTCGGGTTTTTACATTTCACCCCCATAAAAATGAGGCCCCCGCGGCTGGTATTTGATTCCCCGCCCTCGGGCTTAGCAACGCAACGCCTCTACGCCACCACGGCAGCTGCCTGAACTGACAATAAGATATGTACTGTTTCATGGTGCCATTCGGCATTGTAGTTGGCATCGAGATGACACTGCGTGTCTGCTGAGGTGCAAATCATATTTCGTGATTCATGGATGGCAAGAAGATATGGCATGTGCCATGTATACAACAATCATTATGATAATCATCATAACGTATA